>NC_135825.1:19042826-19681318 GCF_964213995.1 Mustelus asterias | reverse complement strand
GAATAGATCATTCGCACTTGAATTCACGACAGCTCAGTAAAGCCCCACAGGCATCACCCAGAATTTATATCACTTTGTCAGATGCCGATCAACTTTCCGGAACATTCACAGCATCACCACAAAGACCTTCTGACACGCTCCCAGAGTGCGGCCCATGTGTTCCCTCGGTGAACTCCCATTTTTGCCCGATGAGCTAATAATCAAATTTCATCCAATTGGATTCTTTCGAGTCAATTTATAAATGTTTATTGTTGGCGGTTTGACTTGCAAGTAAATGATTTAGCTGCTGCAGACATTGCAACACCAACGCCCATAAATATACCGCTGGCAATCATTTTATTGATCAAAAGAAATTATCCAACAGTTCAGCTGAAGGTCAGCATATGACAGAAGGTTAATTCAGTTTGAGAGAGGCTCACTAAAGAGAATGTGTGTGTAGTGGGGGAGGGGTGTACAATGCGTGCCTCCTGACCAAGATCGCAAGAAACTATAAAGGGCTATAAACTATAAACGTAGCCCAGTCCATCACGCAAACCAGCCTCTCATCCATTGACTCCATCTACACTTCCCGCTGCCTCAGAAAAGCAGCCAGCATAATCAAGAGTCCCATGTACCCTGGACATAATCTCTTCCACCTTCTTCCATCAGGAAAAAGATACAAAAGTCTGAGATCGCATACAAACCGACTCAAGAACATCTTCTTCCTTGCTGCCATCAGACTTTTGAATGGACCTACCTTCTCTATACCCTAGCTATGACTGTAACATTACATTCTGCACCCTCTTCTTTCCGCCTCTCCTATGTACTCTGTCAACGGTATGCTTTGTCTGTATAGCGTGCAAGAAACAATACTTTTCACCGTATCCCAATGTGACAATAATAAAACAGATCAAAGATTGGCGTGAAGTGAAACAGATTAGGATGGAGAGATTTCTGCCCTTACCCAAGACCGGGGAAATGTACAACACTGAACGAGCCCACATACAAAAGTAAGAAGTCTCACAACACCAGGTTACAGTCCAACAGGTTTATTTGGAATCACGAGCTTTCGGAGCACTGCTCCTTCATCAGGTGAATGGCTACTGAGCTGATGAAGGAGCAGCACTCCGAAAGCTCGTATTCCGAATAAACCTGTTGGACTTTAACCTGGTGTTGTGAGACTTCTTACTGTGCCCACCCCAGTCCAACGCCGGCATCTCCACATCATAAATACACAAGGATTGAGCAATCACACTGAGAAAGCACAAAGTGGAGCCTGAACTCGTTGCTGAGCTGGGAGGAGGAACTGGACAGAAGAATGGGCTTGAAATGCAAGTTGTTATTCAGAATAATATACATTGCTTATTCCTTTCAGATTCACTCAGTGTAGTGAATCCACTGACACAAAATAAGTGGATTATTTTCCCCTAAATCGTTTTTCAGTGTTTAATTCGCCAGGAATGTAGGCAATTTTCCCTTCATCAAAAAGGGTCAATAACTGCACAAGTCAAGCAAACAACATTTCCAACAAGGCAATCAAGCCAAGATCCTCAGGGAGCCACAGCGGAGGCCATCTTACTGGCTTATGTTCACCTACTATTTCAGTCAGTGAGTCAGATAGTCCAGTGGCACGTGTGTTGTGACTGATGGGGCAACAATACTATCCGGCAACATGCAGCATCTAGACGGGGAAAATATTTAGCTCCAGTCAACTGCTTCGACAGTCTGGCACTTGATCAGGCAAGACACTTTGCAGCAATCAGTGAATCTCTCAGGCTCCAAAGAGGAGGCATAGTTCATTGACTCCGGGCATGATACCACCAGAAGATTTACAGCGAGTTAACAGCGTGCAAAACCCAGGCAGATCCACTTGGGAAAACCAATCCGAAACCGCGTGCCAGAACACTGGAAGCAGTGTTGCGACGCCATTCAATTCACTTCATGAGGAATCACAACATCAGTGTCACTAATGCCTGGGGGTCGGCACATATCCTCACAGCCTCAATCAATTCACTGGTTTAATCCTCTGTGAAGGCGTCACTTTGTAACTCGCGTCTAATCCCGACTTGCTCCAGGATTAATTTGATCAGTAATGTACAAAATCCGCCAACAAGATCATTTCCGCACAGCTCACGAGTGTTCTAGCTGACACACATCCGTGCTCTGCAACATCACACTCATAGTTTGGTCAGGTTGGAGCACAGGGCATCCATCAGCAGCTCACTCTGGCATCTTGCCCCTTCCTTCCTCGCCTGTCACCCAGCAACAGGGCAATGCAATCGAATACCACACTAATTAACTGTACCGGATGGGTGGCAAGGCCATTGTAGTCAAACGCTACAACACCAGGATTACTACCTGCAGCAAGAGTCACGAAGGATGAGCAAGTGCCCCAAACCTGAAGTGAACCTGTCTCAATTTGCCGCCGCTGTGAAGTATTTAACTCTTTACTAGAAGGATCATAGAATCCCTACAGTGCAGAAGGGGGCCATTCGGCCCATCAAGCCAGCATCAACAACAATCCCATCCAGGTCCTATCCCTGAACCCCACCTATTTACCCTGAAATTCCCCTTGACTCTAAGGGGCAATTTAGCATGGCCAATCAACCTAACCCAGACATCTTTGGAGTGTGGGATGAAACCAGAGCACCCGGACGAAACCCATGCAGACATGGCGAGAACTCGCAAACTCTGCACAGTGACCCAAGGCCAGAATTGAACCCGGGTCCCTGACACCGTGAGGGAGCGGTGCTGACCGCTGTGCCACTGCGCCACCCACAAGTTATTTGCATCACATAACTTGAGTAACTTTGTTCAACTCGCTTACTTGGGAGCTTTTACAACTTTTGACTTCGAGTGCCTGCCTCGGGTCACCCTCTGCGTGGAGTCTGCACGTTCTCCCTGTGTCTGCATGGGTTTCCTCCGGGTGCTCTGGTTTCTCCCACACTCCAAAGATGTGCGGTTTAGGTGGATTGGCCATGTTACATTGACCCAGGGCTTGGGAGGGATTGTTGCCAGTGCAGGCTCGATGGGCCAAATGGCCTCCTTCTGCACTGTAGGGATTCTATGGGGGCAGCACAGTGGCAAGCACTGCTGTCTCACGGAGCCAGAGACCCAGCTTGGGTCACTGTGTGGAGTTTACACGTTCTCACCGTATCTGCGCATATTTCCTCCGGGTGCTCCGGTTTCCTCCCACAGTCCAAAGATGTATGGGTTAGGTTGATTGGCCATGCTAAATTGCCCCTTAGCATCAGGGGAATAGCGGTGTAAATACAGAGGTTTACAGGGATAGGGCCTGGGTGGGATTGTTGTCGGTGCTGGCTCATTGGGCCGAATGGCTTCCTTCTGTACTGTCGGGATTCTATGATAAAATCTTGGTACAAATTAATCCAAATGTGAATGGTGACGCCCTCTGCGAACAGCAGAGGGCACTGCACTGATCAGTCCATTCAAATCAATGCGGGGAATAATTTGCTCGAGTGTTTTGAACAGCTTACCCGTAATTAGTTCATGTCCAATTCAAAGGAGCGGTCCAAATGGACATGGACATTTGCTGCGCACAGACTTACTTACTAGAAAATAATGATTAATCCAGCTCCCCCAAAGATAGTCGCTCATTTAGATTCTCAGCGGCCTGCATCAAGCTGAGAAACAGCAGTTTTCATTTGATTATTATTCGTTTCTTTAAATCAAAATCCGCAGCCGGGAAGCTATCGCACTCTGCTGTTCCACACCTCCCACTGATAGGATGCAGCTTCTCTCCCTGAGGCCACTTGGCAGAAAATCTAATCGTCTTGCTTTAAAGGCAAGAGAAGGTATCCCCAAGAGTGGCAGACCGCACTTTCCGAATCCTAACATATCTTACCCCCCAAAAAAAAACTAATAAACAGAAAGAAATGGATCTGTCAACAATCTGCTGGCATCTCGCCGCCAGTTCTGCCTCCACAGCAGGAAGTGGTTTTGAACCTGCTGGCATGGGGAGCAATCCAACTTAGAAAACTGGCTCTGGAAACACGGCCAGCATAGCGAGAGCAGCGTTTGGAAATTCATCTGACAACCAGTGGGTTTTCATACCCTCCCCACACCCAAGCCTCTCAGAGTGAAGGAATTCTGGCAGCCTGCCACCCTTTACTAGCAAGTGCCGTACAAATATACAGCACAATTGGATCTGGTTGCTAATTGTAACTGGCGCATTGTGTCAAAACAAGAAGAATCAGAGACCAAAGACAATTCACAATCCTTCCCAATAGATTCAAACAAAGATCTGAAAGGAAATATCATATTTTTATTACATAGATTATGCAATAGGCTATTCTAACACTCCCCATGGGACCGTGAAGATCAACAATAGTGGTGAAGAGAGTGAGTGATTAAGGTGCTGGATGGGGTGCCAATCTAGCAGCTGCTTTGTTCTGGGTGGCATCAAGCTTAACGGGCATTGTACCCATCCAAGAAAATGCAGGGCCCTCGAACACGTGCATGCCCTCCACTGTGAGGGTGCAGAGTAAGAAGTTTAACAACACCAGGTTAAAGTCCAACAGGTTAATTTGGTAGCAAAAGCCTCAAGCTTTCGGAGCCTTAAGCTCCTTCTTCAGGTGAGTGGGAATTCTGTTCCTTAGGAACAGAATTCTGTTCCTAAGGGACAGAATTCCCACTCACCTGAAGAAGGAGCTTAAGGCTCCGAAAGCTTGAGGCTTTTGCTACGAAATAACCCTGTTGGACTTTAACCTGGTGCTGTTAAACTTCTTACTGTGTTTACCCCAGTCCAACGCCAGCATCTCCATATCAAGGATGCAGAGTGGCAGCAGTGTGGAACCATCAAAAGATGCATTCCACAAGGCTCCTTCGCCAGCTCCTTCCAAGCCTGCAACCTCTATCAACCACCGAGAAGGGCAACCATCAAGGTGCATGGGAACAGTACCCCACCTGCAAGTTCCCCTCCGAGTCACTCATCTTCCTGACTCGGAACCACATCGCTGTCCCTTCCGCCGTCATAGGGTGAAAATCATTGCACTCCTTAACGGGGAGCATGGTGGGAGAACTTTCACCACACAGGCAGGAGGGGTTCAAAAGGCTGACCACAGCCTTCAAGGGGAATTAAGAGTGGGCATGAGCTGCTCACCCCACTCTCCCCTTCCACCTCCCCTGTCCCATTCTCCCCTTCCCCTGCACAGCTCTGCTTGACTTGATAAGTAACCTCAGAGACAGCAGACATCAACAAAATCATTCCTCCACATTTAATAAAAGCACACAGCCTTGTGTGTCAATCACAGCACAGTAAAGACAAGAAGGATCTCTTCCTATAATAGAAACATTAGGCTATCAGAAGGGGTGACGAGATATCATTTACGGATGATGGATATTGGCTGCCCTTCTATAGGTATCAGGATTAAAACTGACTGGTTTACAGTTTATTCAGAGAAATCAAAAAAACTACTGCAATGTCAACAGCAGAATAGAGCAGCTTTAGTACGAGTGGGTTAGAAAATGCAATGTTGGACAAGACAAAATATGTTCAGTTTGTCATTGGGGCAGAGAATTATAGAATCATACAATGCAGAAGAGACTCTTGGGCCCATTTAGTCTGCACCAACATGTGAGAAACACCTGACCTCTCACCTAATCCCATGTACCAGCACTTGGCCCATAGCCCTAAATGTTATGATGTGCCAAGTGCTCTTTCAGATACGTTTTAAAGGACGTGAGGCAACCCACCTCTACCACCCTTCCAGGCAGCGCATCCCAAACCGTCACCACCCTCTGGGTAAAAAAGTCTTTGCTCAAATCCCCCCCCTAAACCTTCTGCCCCTCACCTTGAACCTATGTCCCCTTCTGACTGACCCTTCAAATAAAGGGGAACAGATGCTCCTTATCCACGATGCCCACGCCCCTTATAAACTTGTACATCTCGATCAGGTTACCTCTCAGCCTTCCCAATCTCAACCCAAGCCTACCCAATCTCTTTTCATAACTTTAATGTTCTAACCCACGCTGGAGGGAGCAGGTCAACACCCAAAGAAGAGAGACCATTATAGCAGTGATGGGCAACCTAGGTTAGTGAGTGGACCACATGAGTGGCCTTCATCTCAAGGAGCAGCAAGATTGAAATTGGCCAATAACTGCGAGCTTGGAATAAGATTGAATACATTTAATACTCGCCGAATATTTCCTACAAGTTATAGAAAATGCTTAATCATTCTTGCATTAATAAAACTGTCATCAATTTCAAGTGGTAAAAACAAAAGCAATATTTGTGCTTGATTGGACGTAGAGGGAGCGCACGGCACAGTCAGTCAATGTTGCGTGCAATCAGTGTACACCTCGCTTTACGTGCGTATCATTTCAGTCACACCGGTAGGAAAAAAGCTACACGGACAGAAACCAGCGAAATGCGGCAATCCTGCACCTGGGCACCAATCAGCAAAATGTCTCCTGGGCCCCTCTGAGCCCTTGGTTTGCTGCCGAAAGGAGCTTTGGAGAATGGGGAGGTGCCTGTTGTGTGCCTGATGGTTTACCAGAATGAGATGTTGGGGCGGGGAGGAACAAAGTGAATGAAACCAAAAACGCTCCCTGTCACGCGAAGATGGTTGCCATTGATCAAGTCTTGGGGAGGTGTCGCCAAATGGACAGGGATCAGGAGGAGGTGTTTGAACACATTGAGTGGGATTTTATGGCCTCGTTCATCCCAAAACTGTAAAATCCCGCCCGAGGTCAACGGACCATTCCATGGTACGCCCCTTGCCCACTCTAATTCCCATGGCGGACGGGACGGTAAAATTGTGGCCAGTGTTGTATGTCACTGTGCAGCCATGCATCGTGTATATTGCTGCCTTGCGGCTAACTGAACATCCCACTGGTTATGCACAGCTGTCAGAATGAGCAGGTAGGAGGCTGTGGTTCAGTTCTGAATATTCCCGCAGGTGATTTACAGCACTCTGGGGCACCCTTCCAGGTAACCCCTTTGCAGAAACCCAGGATTAGCAATCCTTAAATGGTTTCATATTACTCCCAAGTTCAACCAGAGGCTTTTTTGTCTTGATGTGCTGCAAGCTCACGTCTACAATGCTACAGGCGGTATCTGAGAAACTTTCAATCTATGGCATGTGCAAGCACAAAGCAAAGAAAACTGATCTAACTGCGGAGACAGGCTCTTCCATGGGTGCTACTAGTGTTAAGACTGAGGCCAATGCAGGGGCCTTATTTGGGGACTAACACAAACCCACCACTGTTTAATAGTAACAGCTCCAGGAACGGAACCTGGCTGGCCTACATTTTAGTGGGAACGGGGTCAAAAGTCATGACCACAGGAAGTAGTTGATGCCAAAACATTGAATGTATTCAAGAGGCAGCTGGATATAGCACTTGGAGCGAATGGGATCAAAGGTTACGGGAAAAAGCAGGATTAGGCTGTTGAGTTGGATGATCAGCCATGATCGTAATGAATGGCGGAGCAGGCTCGAAGGGCCAAATGGCCTCCTCCTGCTCCTATCTTCTGTGTTTCTATGTAAAAGAGGGGAAGAATCTTATGAAGGATATACAAGTTCGGAGAGGGCACAGTGTAGCGAAACTATACATTGTTATTACTGGGAAATGAAAACTGGAGCAGACGACAAACTGGAAGTGCTCTAGTTTCTAACCGGTCAAAGATGGGAGTAAATCAATCCGGGCACCACAATACTGTGAAGCTTGTAACGTTCAACTCCTGGGAAAAAGATTCCACAAAAGCGGAGAGTAAAAGAATGATCTGATTTTCTTTTAATTATTCATTACAGAGAGTAGCCTGCTCGGATTAAACCCAGAGTGAAAATTGCTGACTGCTGCTCAGTGCACATGCAACCCAACGTGAAACTAAACCAACAGTTTAGAATCTATCTGGAACTTCCCTTCCCACCAACTGAAACGCAAGCTCACTTCCTTGAAACAAGATATTTAAAACCAGATCTTGTGAGCAATCAACCTGCCAAACTTTCAGAACACAGTTTGCAACCTGCACTTTTTAATTTTAGAATAAATGTGGTCCAGGTTTCAACGTTAGCTATTAACACTTAACCCAACCTGCAATACCACAAAATCTCGTTGGATAAATATTCAACCCAGTGTGGTCATTGATCTGAAACTTTAACTTTGTTTTTGCTCTCTCTTCACAGGTGCTGCCAGGTCTGCTCAGGATTTTGTTCTCAGTTCAGCCTTCCAGAATTTGCGGTATTTTGCTTTTGCTTGGAGGGAGTTCACCAAAGTTGGCCAGATGCCCTCCTGAGCACTGCTTTCAAACAGCAGGCCCTCTGTCCGAACTTCATCGTCACCCGTACGCTCCAAAGTCCAATCAAGATGCCACAGTTAGGAGATTAATACATGAAAGGTACAGCATTCGATGGGCTGAATGTCTCACTAACGTTCTTTGACGAAGTCGTACGAGTCAAATGCTACATACCCACACATCAAAATGATATTGATAGTTCACTAATTTAACAGTGCAGAATGGGCGGCACAGTGGTTAGCACTGCTGCCTCACAGCGCTAGGTCGATTCCAACCTCAGGTGGCTGTCTGTGTGGGAGTTTGTACATTCTCCCCATGTCTGCGTGGGTTTCCTCTAGCTGCTCTGGTTTCCTCCCTTGTTCCAAAGATGTGCAGGTTAGGTGGATTGGCCATGCTAAATTGCCCCCGGGTGTCAGGGGCATTAGCAGGGTAAATACATGAAGTTATGGGGATAGGGCCTGGGTGGAATTGCTGTCAGTGCAGGCTCGATGGGGCGAATGGCCTCCTTCTGCACTGTAGGAATTCGACAACAGCCACAAGTGGTGTGGCCCATCCTGATCAATGAAGAACAAAATGTCGCAAACTTTATCACAAAATGTATTTAAATAATACATAGCCAACTATAGCCATTATTACTCTATCAACATATAAAGCACTCTTCTCTCTTTCAACTAGAATCATTCAAAGTATTCTCCAGCAGTAAATGCATAGACCACTCATTTACATGTCTTTAGCAATAATGTAGTTCCATTTTGTCATTGTGGTTTCATTGATAAATATCGCTACAACACAAAGACAAATTTAAAACAGACATTGCTCCAATAGGAATACATACTTAACATTACAATTTTAATTATCATCGAATCCCTACAGTACAGAAGGAGGCCATTCGGCCCATCAAGTCTGTACTGACCACAATCCCACACATTTCCCTATCATTTACCCTGCTAATCCCCCTGACACTAGGGTCAATTTAGCATGGCCAATCAACCTAACCTGCACATCTTTGGAGTGTGGGAGGAAACCGGGGCACCCGGAGGAAACCCACGCAGACACGGGTGAATTCCACACAGACAGTGACCCGAGACTGGAATTAAACCTGGGACCCTGGCACTGTGAGGCAGCAGTGGTAACCACTGTGCCACCGTGTCGCCCAACTATCCTTGTTGCTTTAAGACCAGTTTACTTTTAAACATAAATATTAAAAGGAGTGCTTATAAAGATTATTGAAAAGGGGAACACTGATAAATATCTTTTGCTATACACCAAGAACTTAAGTTTGCATAATATCTTTTGCAGTCTATAATGTATCGCAGTCAGTGAATTCTGCTTTTGAAGTGTATTCTCTGTTGTTAATGTCGACAAACACATCAGCCAATTTTCTCCGATCATGGACTGTAAATGACAAATGAATGTATTTTGGTGGAAAGATAAAATGTTGCTCAGACATTAGTAGAGTTCCCCTTTGTCGTCTTGGCATAATGCCATGGAATCTTTAATGTCTCCCTGAACAGGTGGACAGGGCCTTGGGTTTACCATCTCAGCTGAAAGACACCTCCGGCAGTCCCTCAAGCCTCACTCAAGCTGCAGCCAAGGGGGCCCTGCAGTCCACTTGAAAGCATCGACTTCTGACCTAGAGGCTAGAGAGAATGGTAACACAGTGGTAATATTACTGGACTAGCAATCCAGGCACTCGGACATATCCGCCTGAGACACAAGCTCAAATCCCACCATGGCAGCTGGGGGAAGTTAAATTCAATTAATAACTAAAGTGGATCGTCATAAAAACAGATCTGATCCATTAACCTCCTTCCGGGAATAAAATCTACCAGCTCTGGCCTCCATGGGGTTCCAGACTATTTAACGGTGTCTGAAGTGGCCTCGCAAGCCAAATCGGTGGCATCAAACCACTGAAAATTCAGAGAAACACTGAATGTGGGCCTAGTGGTTCAAGGTGGCTGCGCATCGCCAGCCTCACAAGTACAATTAGAGATAGGTTATAAATTCAAAAAACAAATAGCTGAAGTAACACTGAAGGAACTATTTAATCCACTTCTGGCCTTTTGAAGATATGCCCAGCATGTCTGAACTCCATTAATTGTGGAGGACATCAGTTGACCCAGCCTCGGAATACATCCTGCAATCCCCTTCAAAGCACTGCATCGATTGGACTTGGTGCATTTCACCACAAACACAGACTGAACGCAGGGAAGACAGTCCCAAATGTACATTCAACCAAGAGGAGTGATACTTCACTTTGCCACTGCATCCAAATTAACAACTAAAGCTTCAGTTCCTGTACAAATTCAGAGCAAATAGTCTGTCAATTCTTATGGGTGGGTGCAGTAAGGTCATAGAACTGATGGAATGCAGCAATAAAGGTAACGTTATCCTTCTGAAGTAACGGAACATTCTCCCATCCCCACTTGAAGAAAAAGTGTTAGTAAACACTACAACACAACAAACATGGATTACGTCGATAAGGGGCAATACCTGTTGAGTCTGTCCAAAACGACAGTTTATTGGGGTATCAATTCATTACAGGTACAAGCCAATCCTCTGATTAACTGGAAAAGTGACTTCTCCATGCTGGTCAAATATAAAATATAAAAATTAGGAGTAGGCCATCTGGCCCCTCGAGCCTGCTCCGCCATTCAATAAATTCATGGCCGATCTTTTCGTGGACTCAGCTCCACTTACCCACCCACTCACCATAACCCTCAATTCTTTCACTGTTCAAGCCTGGGCAGCATGGTGGCAAAGGGCAGCACGGTGGCACAGTGGTTAGCACTGCTGCCTCACAGTGCCAAGGACCCAGGTTCAAATCCAGCCTTGGGTGACTGTGGAGTTTGTACGTTCTTCCCGTGTCTGCATGGGTTTCCTCCGGGTGCTCCGGTTTCCCTCCCACAGTGCAAAGACATGCTATGCAAAATTGCCCCTTAGTGTCCCAAGATGCGTAGGTTAGGGGAAATAAAGGAGTAAATTTGTGGGGTTACGGGGATAGGGCCTGAGTAAGATGCTCTGTGGGAGAGTTGGTGCAGACTCGATGGCTGGGCTGAATGGCCTCCTGCACTGTAGGGATTCAATGACTCTGTCAGCCATCTGGAGATGATGCTGATGGAGCGAGTTAGTCATGTTAACTATAGGTGTCATTTGTACATGGTGTTCTTATCAATGGGACAAAATTGGGAATGTAGGAGCTTTCACCTCTTCAAGCTTGTATTGCTTGAAACATTTAGTGTAGAATAAGCTGCCTGTCCTGGCCCAGAGCCTAAAATGAGCTCATGTTACTGACCCAAACTATAGCAGCCGCATGTGGCTCATTGCAAGCCTTTCATTCAGGTGATGCTATTTGGCCAGCTGACACTGAAACCATCCTGCAAATTCCACACCCACCAGAAATAGCCCAGCCAGAAAAAAAAAAGAGGCCTTGAAATAACTCTGCTCTCCAGAGGTTCATTTAAACGTGGGTGCTGAAAGATGGGCTTTTTTTGGACGTGTTCACTCCAGCTGGCGTATCACTAACACAGCAGAGACTGAATGAATTTAAATCGGAACCAAGCCTGCAGTGGAATGTGACAATTCTCACACCCTCATTCTCATTTTAGTTTAAGGACTAAAACCGCCACTTGGAGCCGGCAAGAGTTTGGACCGTCTCTCCGTTTTTCACTGTTGCATCCTCGCCTTTATGCTGAGCCAGCGTGGTGGATTCTTAACTGCCTCTTAACCACCACCTTCTCAAGGTAGGGATGGATAAGAAATGCTGGCCAGCCAGCGACGCCCATGAACCACGAATAAATACAAAAAAGGAAATAAGAATGGAAAACAAGTGCTGGCCCAACCTGCAACACCCACGTTTCATGAACGAATAAAAAATAATCAATCACGAGGCAACATGTTTGCACTGCCTGTTTGGACTGCCAAGAACATACTGGTCTGAAGTTTCCTCCTTGGGTAGAAGTCATTAATTAGACCAGTAAACAGGGTGAATCTCAAGTCAATTTTGCCCATGTTAAGTCACTACAGGTACCAACTTGGTGAAGCTACAATATAGGACAACTTGTGCGCCAAACAGCTGCAGCAGTGTGCAGAGGTATGCAAATAACACCCAAAATTCTGCAATCGAGCTCTGTAATTGGTTGACGGCCAGATTTACAAGTGCATCTGGGAGCAGGGAGAGGGGAAACAATAGGCCACTGCGAGTGTTTGAACTCGAGCAACAATTATCCATCTTCTTGAAAGCATATCCTAATCCACTACAATTACCGAGATGTTTTTGGTATCAAATCGACTGCTGAGTTTCAGTCAGCAAAGATCAAAGCAATGTTTAAACTGGCTGGGCCCTGTCATTACTCAACAGGATGGGTAGTTACGAGATGGAAGGGGTGGGGTGGGAGAGTGGAATGAGGAGCCTATTACAGAGTATTAGTGTGCTACAATATACGCTGGAATCTTCAGGATTGAAACAAAAATAATCATTAATCTTCTTGTGCAAGTATCATCATTCAAAGGCACAGGGTGGGATTTTCCGGCCACGCTCATTCCCCCGAGGCCAGACATCCATGTCCCAGGTCAATGAACCTTTGCATGGTCTGCTGAATTTTCCATCCCGCCCGCTACGATTCCCGTGGCGGGTGGGACGGGAAAATTCCACCCAGAAGCCAGGATTTTCCGATGACCCCCCCCCCCCCATTCTTCTCAGGTGGTGACGGGAGTGGAAAATCTCGTAAGAGGCCCAAATCAGTGGGAAGTTTCATGATGATTGTCCCTGCACCCCCACCAATAACGGGAATCCCAAAACTGAACATCGGAAACTCCATTCTAATAAATTTGAATGCAATTCCTCTTTAACTGTTAATCCACCCACCCTCGTTAGATTATCCATTCACGCCGCCATGCCCTCACGTGAATTACAACTGGCCTCCCATAGGCGTGCATCTGGTGGGCAGACTTGCCGGAGGGTCTCCAGTGAGTGCATCACTCCGGGGGACTGGGGGGTAGGTCATAACCAGGCACTGCCCCCTGGGAATGCTCGCGTTAACTTGGTATCTTCCCACAATGTGACAAGTCAGTGTGGGGCAGTTAGCGTACCACAGAACGTTGCATCAACAGCAAACTGCCCATTGTAGAAATGTTTTAACCTCGTACTGCAGGACATTTCCTGTATGTGTGGGATGGGGCCGAATTGCAGTGTAAATTTTCCTTTGAAAGGAGGAAGCGTATGTAAACGGTGTCAATGACGGCTGAGAATTAGCTTCGTAAAGCGGGAATGAGCTGCCCCCCCCGATTTCACTGGGATTCACAGTTTATAAGCAGGCCAGCTTCTATTAGAATGCTGCCTCTTTCTTTGAGTAATGGTTCCTTTGAGGAAATCCTGTAATTATGCTCAGTGCCAGGGTGTTATGTAAAGCCATCAGCATTCACTCTTGGGAACAGTTGACACTACAGTAAACTGTTAAATCAGCAGGAAGTCCTCCTAACAGCCTCTACAAATAATTTAGGATTTTATCCGTGTGCGTTATTTTCACAGAAAAGATGTTACCAACGAGATCCAGCGAAACACGAGGAAAGACAGCGATTGGCATTGGTTCTGCAGCTCATCTTTTTGCTCCAACTTGGCAAGTCAGAGCAAACAGAAACCTACCATTTTGGCTGAACATTGCAGAAACACTTCCTTTTGGCACAGCTCAATGTGGGAATGCTATTCTGTTATGAACACCTGAACAGTGTACAAACAGTTGAAACAGCAGTCAGTTTCCCTCCACATTAGCCCTCCTTCCACTGCCACTATTCCCAGAAGAACGTGGACTACTTGGGCAGCATGGTGGCACAGTGGTTAGCACTGCTGCCTCACAGCACCAGGGGCCCAGGTTCGATTCCCGGCTTGGGTTGCTGTCTGTGTGGAGTTTGCACATTCTCCCTGTGTCTGCGTGGGGTTCCTCCGGGTGCTCCAGTTTCCTCCCACAGTCCAAAGATGTGCAGGTTAAGTTGATTGGCCATGTTAAATTGCCCCTAGTTTTGGGGGGGATTAGCAGGGTAAATATGTGGGGTTACGGGGGGATTGCAGTGCAGGCTCGATGGACTGAATGGCCTCCTCCGTACTTTATTTATTTGTCACAAATAAGGCTTACATTAACACTGCAATGAAGTTACTGTGAAATTCCCCTAGTCGCCACACTCCGACACCTGTTCGGGTCAATGCCCCTAACCAGCACATCTTTCAGGCTGTGGGAGGAAACCCACGCAGACATGGGGAGAATGTGCAAACTCCACTGAGACAGTGACCCAAGCCGGGAATTGAACCTGGGTCCCTGGCACTGAGAGACAGCAGTGAGACCCCGTGCCGCCCCATCTGTAGGGATTCTAAAAAAAAACGTGGACTAAGATGGATATCTGATTGAAGTGAAAGAATTGGAACCATCGTGAAACACAGTCACAAAGCCGCAGAATAACTGCGTTTTATTTTGTCGAGTCCATAAGCACCAATTCTGCACCAATGCTGACGGCTCCTGTAGGATTCCTCCAACAACAACAAAGCCTTAAAAAAGTGACCCCTCAGCATTTGAGGACCACAACGCGCATTAATATGGCAGTTTTTATACCACCAAACCGCTCCTGTGGAGCTTTTTGAGACATTATCTGACCAATATCAACACCTAGCTGCAGAGATATTAGGGCAGGTGGTTGAGCCCTGACCTCTGAATAAAATGATTTTCACACCACAACTTAGCTTTGATGTGAAATGTACTTGCTTCACTCTGACACTACCATAATAATATAAATACATAAATAAGATGTGCAGGTTAGGTGGATTGGCCATGGGAGATGCGGGAGGTTACAGAGTTAGCACAGAGGGAAGGACCTGGTTCAGACGCTCTTTCAGAGAGTCAGTGCAGATTCGAAGGATTGGGAGGCCTCTTTCTGCGCTGTCGGGATTCTACAGCCAAATGTTCAGACAAAGAGATAGTTTTCAATGAGTGCCTTAAAAGGTAAGGAGGTGGAGAGGCAGAGGGACTTAGGAAGGGAATTCCAGGCCTTGGGGCCTGGGTAGCTGAAAGCACAGCCTCCATTGGTAAAGGAAGTAGAAAATCAGAGATACATGAGCAGAACTGAATGAGTGCAGAGATCTAGGAGGGTTATGGGGCAGGAGGAGGTTACAGAGATGGGGAGGGCCAAGATCATAGAGGGATTTGAAACAAGAACGAAAATTTTAAAAGTCAAGGTGCTGTCAGACTGGAAGCCAACAGGCGCCATCTTACCAGCTGTTCACGCCCTACTGCCGCTGCAAGCAAGGATGGAGAATTTGGCGCCCAGCCAAATGTCCATTCACTGCAGCGGGACCGGAAAATCCCACCAGCATGGATGGCCGCAAGATTCCACCCACTGTTGTTCAGCTAGAACAAGCATACATGAACAGGACAAGATGCAGAGATGAGTTGAAGTTTACAGTGGGCGATAGATGGGAGCACAGCAAGGAGTGTATTACAATAATCACACACCAATTAATAGCACAGAGTACCTCGCCTTCTCCATGACTGACAGTTTAGCATTAAATCAGCACTGCTGATAAATGACTCTGGATCCAATAAGTGAGAAAAGCTGTATTTACTGTCCCATTGTCACTTGCCTGCTCCTGTGTATAGCTCCTCTCATTATATCGGTGAATAGATTTCATATGCAAGAGTAGAAAATACAGGCCAGTAGCAGGAACAAAAGAAAACAGATAAGTACAGATTTATAAATAAATAGTATTCTGAGCAAAGAAACAGAATTATACATAGAACATAGAACATAGAACATTACAGCGCAGAACAGGCCCTTCGGCCCACGATGTTGCACCGACCAGTTAAAAAAAAAAACTGTGACCCTCCAACCTAAACCAATTTCTTTTCGTCCATGAACCTATCTACGGATCTCTTAAACGCCCCCAAACTAGGCGCATTTACAACTGATGCTGGCAGGGCATTCCAATCCCTCACCACCCTCTGGGTAAAGAACCTACCCCTGACATCGGTTCTATAACTACCCCCCCTCAATTTAAAGCCATGCCCCCTCGTGCTGGATTTCTCCATCAGAGGAAAAAGGCTATCACTATCCACCCTATCTAAACCTCTAATCATCTTATATGTTTCAATAAGATCCCCTCTTAGCCGCCGCCTTTCCAGCGAAAACAATCCCAAATCCCTCAGCCTCTCCTCATAGGATCTCCCCTCCATACCAGGCAACATCCTGGTAAACCTCCTCTGCACCCTCTCCAAAGCCTCCACATCCTTCCTGTAATGTGGGGACCAGAACTGCACACAGTACTCCAAGTGCGGCCGCACCAGAGTTGTGTACAGTTGGAACATAATGCTACGACTCCTAAATTCAATCCCCCTACCAATAAACGCCAAGACACCATATGCCTTCTTAACAACCTTATCTACTTGATTCCCAACTTTCAGGGATCTATGCACACATACACCTAGATCCCTCTGCTCCTCCACACTATTCAAAGTCCTCCCGTTAGCCCTATACTCAACACATCTGTTATTCCTACCAAAGTGAATTACCTCACACTTCTCCGCATTAAACTCCATCCGCCACCTCTCGGCCCAACTTTGCAACCTGTCTAAGTCTTCCTGCAAACTACGACACCCTTCCTCACTGTCTACCACACCACCGACTTTGGTGTCATCAGCAAATTTGCTAATCCACCCAACTATACCCTCATCCAGATCATTAATAAATATTACAAACAGCAGTGGCCCCAAAACAGATCCCTGAGGTACACCACTTGTAACCGCACTCCATGATGAATATTTACTATCAACCACCACCCTCTGTTTCCTATCCGCTAGCCAATTCCTGATCCAATTTCCTAGATCACCCCCAATCCCATACATCTGCATTTTCTGCAGAAGCCTACCATGGTGAACCTTATCAAACGCCTTACTAAAATCCATATATACCACGTCCACTGCCTTGCCCCCATCCACCTCCTTGGTCACTTTCTCAAAAAATTGGTGCAAGAGCATTAGGCACCGTGGGTGAAGTTTTGCCTCAGTCCCCAACTAATATTCAAAATACTGAGTGTTAGTATGACTAAAAATTCTGCATTTATATTTAGACTTATTTTAATTGGAAAGGAGAATATTCAAGATACTGTCTATAAGATGTGGCAGCAGAAGTAGACCATTTGGCCCATCTAGTCTACTCCACTGACTCCCATTGTACATTCTCAATCTACACTTTTCACAGGATATATGCCAAAAGATACGTACATGATAATGTGTCATAAGGTTCACATTTAGTCCAGCAATAGTTTTTCATAGAATCCCTGCAGTGCAGAAAGAGGCCATTCAGCCCACCGAGCCTGTACCAACAACAATCACACCTCGCCCTATCCCCGTATTTACCCTGCTAATCTCCCTGACACTAAGGGGCAATTTAGCATGGCCAATCCGCCTGCTACCCAAACATCTTTGGACTGTGGGAGAAAACCAGAGTACCCGGAGGAAACCCACGCAGACACAGGGGACAGCGTGCAAACTCCAGACAGTCACCCAAGACTGGAATTGAACCCGCGTCCCTGGTCCTGGGAGGCAGCAGCGCTAACCACTGTGCCAACATGCTGTCCATAAGTTACTGGATGAATCATTACGATAGAATGGGCTAGATCAAATTATGTTCCTTGGTATTATTTACTGGTTTGGAACAGTCAAGTCGATGTGCAGACTGTCACAAACAGAATGAAGAATATGAAATGATATCTTAGGAAAGACTGCAATGTAAGTATAAGGAAATCTATGTGTGTGGGCGCACACCAGTCAATGTAGGCCTTCCATTCCCACCGCTGAAGCCTGTTTGTTTACTTGTGTAGTTTCATGAATAGTTCATTCATTTATTTTTGCCACTCCCCCAGCTGTTGCAGCTGGAGGTGATGTCTGGTTCACCGAGTGGCTGCACTAACCCTGAAAATAATGGTGGAAATCGTCACCGTTTGAGAGAGAAATTAAACGTCATTTTATGAGTTTTACCAGCCCCCCCACCACATCACTCCCCCATCGAGGCTTAAAGAAAGTGCACATTTCCGACCAGTAACCAATGAAAACTCATTACAAATCCCACACCACATTTGTATGGAATGCATAGTTTACCAGATGCTCCAGGATGGAAAAAATACCAAGTTTCTGCAGCAAAGATGCGATGTATGAGATGGTGTTCTGGCAATCGCACGTTCTTTCTGGAATAGTTTCCAGCTACTTTAATTTGATGAAAGAAATAGGTTAAAGTCTGTCGACTGCGGTGGGGATTAAGTGTTCTGGACAAGATTCAGCGTCTGTGCAAAACAGTAATTCTTTCACTACAGTTTCCACAGTGTTTGCGCAGCTTTTAGGAGACATACCCGGACAACAAGTTTCATAAAGCAATTTTCCCAGAGGTACTGATCCTCAGCCCAGTGATATTCTCAGTGCCAAACCTCCATCACCGGTGTGTTATGCTGGCTGGAAACTTAAGGTAACTTAATATCACACTTAGCACATGTACAAAAGGCTTAGACACACCCTTATTCGTGTTCATTTTCTTTCCCCTTCCCTGAGCCATACTATCTGAGTGTTCAGGCCATACCTTGTATACCACCAGTTTACACTCTCACCCTGGTCCCATCAACAGTACACTGGCACCGGTATTTCATCAGTCTGAAGATGTGCAGGTTAGGTGGATTGGCTATGCTAAACTACCCCCATGGTGTCCAAAGATGTGCAGGTTAGGTGGTTCAGCCATGATAAATTGCCCCTTAGTATCCGCCAATGTGTAGTTTAGGGAATTAGTGGTGTAAATACATGGGGTTATAAGAACATAAGAACATAAGAACACAAGAAATAGGAGCAGGAGTAGGCCATCTAGCCCCTCGAGCCTGCCCCGCCATTCAATAAGATCATGGCTGATCTGACGTGGATCAGTACCACTTACCCGCCTGATCCCCATAACCCTTAATTCCCTTACCGATCAGGAATCCATCCATCCGCGCTTTAAACATATTCAGCGAGGTAGCCTCCACCACCTCAGTGGGCAGAGAATTCCAGAGATTCACCACCCTCTGGGAGAAGAAGTTCCTCCTCAACTCTGTCTTAAACTGACCCCCCTTTATTTTGAGGCTGTGACCTCTAGTTTTAACTTCCTTACTAAGTGGAAAGAATCTCTCCGCCTCCACCCTATGCAGCCCCCGCATTATCTTATAAGTCTCCATAAGATCCCCCCTCATCCTTCTAAACTCCAACGAGTACAAACCCAATCTCCTCAGCCTCTCCTCATAATCCAAACCCCTCATCTCCGGTATCAACCTGGTGAATCTTCTCTGCACTCCCTCCAATGCCAATATATCCTTCCTCATATAAGGGGACCAATACTGCACACAGTATTCCAGCTGTGGCCTCACCAATGCCCTGTACAGGTGCATCAAGACATCCCTGCTTTTATATTCTATCCCCCTCGCGATATAGGCCAACATCCCATTTGCCTTTTTGATCACCTGTTGTACCTGCAGACTGGGCTTTTGCGTCTCATGCACAAGGACCCCCAGGTCCCTTTGCACGGTAGCATGTTTTAATTTGTTTCCATTGAGATAGTAATCCCATTTGTTATTATTTCCTCCAAAGTGTATAACCTCGCATTTATCAACGTTATACTCCATTTGCCATATCCTCGCCCACTCACTCAGCCTGAACAAATCTCTCTGCAGATCTTCTCCGTCCTCCACACGATTCACTTTTCCACTTATCTTTGTGTCGTCTGCAAACTTCGTTACCCTACACTCCGTCCCCTCCTCCAGATCATCTATATAAATGGTAAATAGTTGCAGCCCGAGTACCGATCCCTGCGGCACGCCACTAGTTACCTTCCTCCAACCGGAAAAACACCCATTTATTCCGACTCTTTGCTTCCTGTCGGATAGCCAGTCCCCAATCCACTTTAACACACTACCCCCAACTCCGTGTGCCCTAATCTTCTTCAGCAGCCTTTTATGGGGCACCTTATCAAATGCCTTTTGGAAATCCAAAAACACCGCATCCACCGGTTCTCCTCCATCAACCGCCCTAGTCACATCTTCATAAAAATCCAACATGTTCGTCAAGCACGACTTTCCCCTCATGAATCCATTCCGGTCCTTTCAAAAATTAACATACTCTTTTCATAATTCAATACCCCTTAAATTGAGCGAGGATAGTATGGACCTCTGTACATTATTGTCAAATTGCTATTATAGCAAACAAAATACCATTGGCTATGGAAAATGCACAACGTCACTTACCCCACATTCCCAAAGGCGATTTGTGGATACCCGAATAGGCTCCCAGTGGCTAACCTCAATGACCCAGCTCTCCAGAAACAAAAGAAAATGACTCACTTTACAGCAACATGCTTTACGACCAATTAATTGCTGCTGCAGTGTCTCTGCTGCTGGAAAGTTCAACAGCCAATGTGAGCATAGCAAACAGCAACAAGATATGTGACTGGATAATCTGTTGTCGCTTGCGGCATATATATTGGTCAGGACATTGGAGAGGTCACCTTTGCTCTTCTTCTAAATATTGCTACTGATCTTTCAAGCCCGTGTGAAAAGGTTGAAGAGTCCTCTTTTCCAACACAGGGTGGCACGGTGGCACAGTGGTTAGCACTGCTGCCTCACAGCGCCAGGGACCCGGGTTCAATTCCGACCTCGGGTGACTGTCTGTTTGGAGTCTGCACGTTCTCCCCGCGTCTGCGTGGGTTTCCTCCGGGTGCTCCGGTTTCCTCCCACAGTCCAAAGATGTGCGGGTTAGGTTGATTGGCCATGCTAAATTGCCCCTTAGTGTCCCGGGTTGGGTAGGTTAGAGGGATTAGCGGGGTAAAAATGTGGGGTTACGGGAATAGGGCCTGGGTGGGATTGTGGTCGGTGCAGACTCAATGGGCCGAATGGCCTCCTTCTGCACTGTAGGGATTCTATAACATCTCATCCACAAGACAACATCGCTATCAGTGCAGCACTCAAGCATCAGCTTTGAATACAAATTCAAGATGCTGGTGTTTGGCTTGAACCCATGATCTTCTGACCGAGATCTTAATGCTGATGAGAGAAGACAAATAGCGAGACAATGCCGGGACATTTTGATCGCGTAACTATTTGACAAAAGCTTCCATTTGACCAAGGTGCTATTTAGTGTGCAGGAACCACACCCGGAGAAGTGAAGCAACGCCCAAAGATTTCATCTGTGTGTTTTTCCAAAGAAAGACAAGGGTGTATTTCAAATGACCTTGAGTTCACAGTGAAGAAGCGATGTTCATCAAATTGTAAACAGACGCTCGCAAGCATTTTGAATTCTATCATGGCTGAAATTGGTACTTAAACCACAACAAAGTCTAAAAATTGGCGTCATTTTTTGCAAAAGCTTCTTATAAAAGTATGGGATAAAATTGTATAAAAAGGGCCACATCGCTGGTGTCAACCAAACTGAACCAATATCTCCATTCAGAGCCTTTAAAAGTCAAACCCTAGTCATGGCACAGTGGCACAGTGGGTAGCACTGCTGTCTCACAGCATCAGGGACCCAGGTTCCATTCCATCCTTTGGGTGACTGTGTGGAGTTTGCACATTCACCCCGTGTCTGCGTGGGTTTCCTCCAGGTGCTCCGGTTTCCTCCCACAATCCAAAGATGTGTAGGTTAGGTGGATTAGCCACGGTTAATGTGCAGGGTTACAGGGGTAGGGTGGGGGGGGCTGGGTGAAATGCTCTTTTGGAGAATTGATGCAGACTTGATGGGCTGAATGGTCTCTTTCTGCACTGGGGTGGATTCTATGGATTCGCAGAAGCAGTTCTTTAATCCCCACCAGAAACTTTGTACATTCGGAATGCAATACACCACCAAAGAGAGTGGGGAGTCTGCTGCGCTCGTTGATGGGTTTGGGGCGGGGGGGGGGGGGGGGTTGTTGTTTGGGAGGGGGGAAAACAGTCAAACAAGATACCCACACAAGGCAGAGAGATGAAGACTGGGAATAAACCATCTCTCCTATGTGTTGTTGCACAACTATTAAAAATGTTCTGTCCCGACTCACGAGAAAAACCTCAATGGAAGACATTTGAAGACCGAAGCAACAATTCATCACAGGTCAACTAGGGGGATTGAAAAGTAAGCTGGAAAGGTGGATCGATGCCAACCGTCAAGTCTGGGGTTTCAAACTTAATTCCTCAATGGTTATTCCATTACCAGGACATAGCTGATAGCATTTAGAAACAGTAAGAAGTTTAGCAACACCAGGTTAAAGTCCAACAGGTTTATTTGGTAGCAAAAGCCACACAAGCTTTCGGAGCTGCAAGCCCCTTCCTCAGGTGAGTGGGAATTCTGTTCACAAAGAGAGCTTATAAAGACACAAACTCAATTTACATGAATAATGGTTGGAATGCAAATACTTACAACTAATCAAGTCTTTAAGAAACAAAACAATGTGAGTGGAGAGAGCATCAAGACAGGCTAAAAAGATCTGTATTGTCTCCAGACAAGACAGCCAGTGAAACTCTGTGGGGATTACAAATAGTGTGACATGAACCCAATATCCCGGTTGAGGCCGTCCTCGTGTGTGCGGAACTTGGCTATCCGCACACACGAGGACGGCCTCAACCGGGATATTGGGTTCATGTCACACTATTTGTAACCCCCACAGAGTTTCACTGGCTGTCTTGTCTGGAGACAATACAGATCTTTTTAGCCTGTCTTGATGCTCTCTCCACTCACATTGTTTTGTTTCTTAAAGACTTGATTAGTTGTAAGTATTCGCATTCCAACCATTATTCATGTAAATTGAGTTTGTGTCTTTATATGCTCTCTTTGTGAACAGGATTCCCACTCACCTGAGGAAGGGGCTTGCAGCTCCGAAAGCTTGTGTGGCTTTTGCTACCAAATAAACCTGTTGGACTTTAACCTGGTGTTGCTAAACTTCTTACTGTGTTTACCCCAGTCCAACGCCGGCATCTCCACAGCATTTAGAAACCCAGTGCATGGCTGGTTAATCCTTTGAAAATAAATCCAAAAAGGAATCCATAACTCAAAGAAAGGAGGAAAATAATCAGTTGTGGAGGGAAGGTTTTCCTTAAATAACACCCTCATGCTTGACATGGTGAAGGGTTCACCCAGTTACGAACTGGCCCATGGTTACAGAATGGACAGAATACTACAGTGCAGAAGAGGCCCATCGAGTCTGTACCAACGCATGAAATGCCCTGACCTGCCCACCTAATCCCACACAGAATCCCATACAAAATTGCTCTTCTGACATTTGTTCCAGGTTAATTGTATATCCAAACGCAACACCTATACATCCATTGCAACCTCAAGTTGATCTTCACTCCAGTAAATATATTGTCTCAACTCAGTACAATTACGCCTAATGTTTTCCTTTCCTATGCCCGCCCTCCTATAAAAAGTTACGATTATTAAAAGATCAATTTTTTTCAAATTATCAAGCAATTAAATTATGCCTGCACTCAGTGGGGTTTTTCAAATCAGTGCCAGATTCAAGCTCCGTTCCTTTTTCCTCATACTGCACTAAGAGAAATTCTCTCACCTTGCCCGCATCCCAAACAATTCAATTGCAAAACAAATCCAAAAGAAGATGCAATTTAACAAGTGCATGTCAACTATGCGTAACGATGCCTGCACATATCCACCAAAACCAGTTTTTTTCTCCATTTTCTGATGTTAAATGCAAGATGCTCTACTCACATGCGTCAGTGGCTTTACTCTGGAATGAATATGTTGGATTTTGTTGAGAGTCCTTGCAATGCCAAATGGCAGCCAGTTAGAATAGAACAACATAGCGGAGAAAAGTCGACCCAGGAATGGAAGGGCCTCCTATCTCGATGAATGGTAGAACTCTGGTTTTTAATAGGCCTCCAATTTAAATCTAATCCGGGAAATTTTAAATCCTAATCAACTCCCCATGTTTTAGTCAACAAATTATCTTACATATTCAGGTAAAAGTCACATTTTTGAGACCAATCTTTTAGGCCACAGGTCAGCTCTTACAAGGATAAAGTTTGAGGGATTGACATGAGTACTTGATTTGGGCCTCAACTGAAATCAAAAACAGATTTGGGGTAGCACGGTGGCACTGCTGCCTCACAGCGCCAGGCACCTGGGTTCCATTCCCAGCTTGGGTCACTGTCTGTGTGGGGTTTGCACGTTCTCCCTGCGTCTGCGTGGGTTTCCACCGGGTGCCCCGGTTCTCTCCCACACTCCAAAGACGTGCAGGTTAGGTACATTGGAGATGTCAAATTGCCCCTTAGTGTCGCGGGATGCGTAGCTTAGAGGGATTAGCAGGGTAAATACGTGGGATTGTTGTCGGTGCAGACTCGATGGGCCGAATGGCCTCCTTCTGCACTGTAGGGATTCTATGATTCCACGATCATTGGCAATGGAATAAAGTTAAACCCAACAACACTGAAGAATTCATGTTCATTATCTAACATTATTTTATAACAATACAAATTATAGATATTCCATCCAAATTAATTATCTAACATTAATTTACTAGTACTAGTTCCCAAGTAATTTGAACGATAAACATCGTTCCTTTGGATGATCCTTTGGCTCTGGAATTTTTGGGTATTAGTCACACAAAATGACTTTTATACAAGTAAGCACGGTATATTGCTCATCAGTGTGGTGAATAATGGCATTGTGATTAGGTAACACATTCAGAAAGGACTGGTTGGTATTCCATACACAATGCATGTTACAAAGGGCATGGAGAGATACATGATCTCATGAAACATTTTGAATATTTGGAATACTTGCCAAAACATCATGGTTTATATTCAATATCACCATGGGTGGCGATGCCTCAATAGGAGACAATGTTAAGTGGCCTAGAAATTCATGCAGATCCATTTTCGGGAAGGAGGGAACCGATACCATCCAGGTGCAGCATTCAGGGGAAGTGATGGCCGAGTGGTATTATTGCCAGACTATCAATCCAGAAACTCAGATAATGTTCTGGGGACCCAGGTTCAAATCCTGCCACGGCAGATGGCGGAATTCGAATTCAATAAAAAATATCCCTGGAATTAAGAATCTACCGATGACCATGAAACCATTTTTAATTGTTGGAAAAACGCATCCAGACTCGAAACGTTGGTTCTATTCTCTCTCCACAGATGCTGTCAGACCCCTCGAGATTTTCCAGCATTTTCTGTTTTTGTTTCAAATTCCAACATCTGCAGTAACTTGCCTTTATTTCAGTTTGAGACACTTTCATGATGGCGGTGCGGAGTTGACTTAATCCTTGGAGCGCGTTTCTGTTACCAATATCGTGAAATCTAAATAGATTACAAATTCTTTCTTTAGGAGGAGTAGTCAGGGAAGACCTTCTCCGAACCCCCCACCCCCGATCAAAGTGAAATGCCATTGAAGTGGACAGGACAAGCCACCTGTGTGCATATTGTAGGGGGAGAAGGAATTGGAGAGGTTATACTGAGAAATGGTTTGAGCAGAGTTGTCCAGTCTAAAAGAGCGAGAGTGGTTTGGTTGGGGCCCAATAAACAAAAAGCGTCAGATGCTGGAAACCCAAAACCAAATCCGAAAATACTGGAAACACTGCGGAGTCAGCATGTGTACAGAGAGCAGACAGGTTAATGCTTCAGGTGTGGGCCCTTTGTCTGGACTTGTCGTGAAGCCTTTATCTCCTCTGTTTGATCATCCAGTCTGATAATAATATCATCATTCCCCTTTAAAGATGCTGAACAAAGGCGATGTTTCACTTCGAGTGACTCAGCAGTAAATGTTGCCAAGGAGTTTTGTTTGTTTATTCTCGGAAGTTGGAAGGGCTTGTGATTTTTCCCGTCACAGGTCTACAGGCCCCACCATGCCGTGCTCACATCAACCAACAAACAACTAATGCTGTCCTTGGCTACAAGGTCCGGAATATTAAAGATTCTTCTGATAAAATATAAAATCTAAAGGGCACACTAACTGAGTGATAAGAAATTTAATTCATTTCTGAATCTACTCGGGTTCAGGAAACTCTCGGTGGATTAAAGGCAGCAGTGGACTAAAGGTGAACTGATATGATATTTTATCAAGTAGTTTTATGATTAACTCCTTTGAACAGGGAAAATGAATTGCTCTTTTAATGACACATGGATCCATGCTACACTGAAGTGTGGGCTACGACAACGTGAGGGAGGTCACATCTATATAGGGCAAACAATGTCAGAATTATGAAAATGGGTCCTGATCCCAGTTACACCCCCTCCCCCTCCATGTATTTTCATTGCCTTTCAATGTTTCCATAGCCCACGGATTATGTCAGCGCAGGAGGTGAGAATAAGTGCCAGATCCAAAGGCTCAAATTACCGCTCCTGAGCAAACTCTATTGAAGAGTCCAAAGTCTCATTTTCACGTTAAAAAAAACCCCCACAAAAGCAACAAGCCCGTCACTGCTTCGGTTGCTACTGAATTCAAGAATGCAAACTGCACTTCAAGATAAGCTAGGCTCCCCTTCCTCAATTGGCTGCTCATGCCAACAACACCAGGTCATTTATTTTAAATACTCAGGCTGGTTCAGTCATACAGCCTCCAGTGAGACTTAGGGACCGTGAAAGGATTCTTATTTCCCCTCAACAACTTCCCTCCACCCGTGAGGGATTTTATTGTTTTGTATTTGAAGTTGATGATTAGATGGGAGTAAACTCTTTTTTTTGGTTAGGGTGCGGGCCGCACTAGTGAGGCAATGGGCCAAATCTTGCTGGAAAATAATGGCGTCCTGATGCACACATCAGCCAGCAAGTGTAAGGGGGTTAAACAGATATGACGAATGTTGCGCATTTTCAGAAAAGGCCACTTCTCGCCCATGGCCCTTTATTTATGAGGTTGCTGGACCGGTATGTTAAACCTCCATTAAGCTTTCCACAGAAAGTTAGGGCTGGTAATCAAGAACACAAGTATCTTATTGACATAATGATCAGTGTAAGAAGTCTCACAACACCAGGTTAAAGTCCAACAGGTTTATTTGGTAGCACGAGCTTTCAGAGTGCTGCTCCTTAATCAGCACTCCAAAAGCTCGTGCTACCAAATAAACCTGTTGGCCTTTAACCTGATGTTGTGAGACTTCTTACTGTGCTTCCCCCCAGTCCAATGCTGGCATCTCCACATCATAATGATCATTGTTTAATCAATGTGCATCAACCTCTCTGTCGATTCTCATTCCCGCGTTTCATCAATTCCTCTTACAGATATAACAAAATTAGATTTTAATTTTCTTACTTTTCCTTCAGTTTTTAAAAAAATATACAATTTATATTTCTCTTTCTTTATCCAATTTGGTTCAAATTCATCCTCTTCTCCTTTGTTCCTGTCTCTTTCTTAATCCTCAAGTATCATCATCGGTTAAGGAGATAGATGGATTGGCCATACTTATTTGCCCCTTAAATGTCCCAAGATGTGTAGTTTAGATGGATAAGCCATGGAAAATATGCGGGGTTATAGGGATAGGGTGGGGGAAGAGGGCCTGGGCGAGATGCTCTGTCGGAGAGTCAGTGCAGGCTCGATGGGCCGAGTGGCCTCTTCTGCACTGTAGTGACTCTGTGAAAGCTTTCGCCGATGATAGTTTGCCATTCACTAAGGTTCAAGTTGTTACAGCTAGGAAAAAGGCTTATGACAACTGACAGTGAATTAGCAAACAATCATTTAAAAAGAAAACACTCCAGATATGTTTTTCAAAGATTTAAAGGGCTGGACCCTTAAGTGCCTTTACGGCTTGATAGCCCCCTTTGACGGGTCCTAATGGCACTTTTGACAGATCCCTTTGACAGGTGCTTCTGTCAAACTGTTTCGGCAGTTGATTTTGACCAATCTGTTGACAGTTCCAATGAACCTGACAGTAACAAGCTTAAGCAGTTCACACATTTATGCTTACCTTTCACAATGTGAAAGGGCACACTAGTCCTCACCCCCAAAGGGCACCTGACCTGACCTGACCACCCCGCAAAGGTATCCCAAAGTATCCAAACGAATCCACCAATTTCAGACCTGCTCTTACCGGGTCTAATAGCACACTTCAGATTTCACACTCCAAGGTTCCCAAAGTCCCATTCGAGTGGAGGCAGCTGATGATGTAAATGGTTGTCAGCCTCCGTAAAACTCGCATGCCCCTATTCCCACCCCCACAAAAATGGGAAGTGCTGCGCTCGGGGCGGGACTTACAATTTCTGAGTGGTTCCATTCTTTTTGCCATGAAAAAGAGCCTCTCAGTCCTGGTGCAAACACGGGCACTGATTCCATTCTAAAAAAGGCACACAAACCACTTTTGGGCTTTGTGTCTGGACTAGACAAACTCTGTGGGCTACATGGTTTCTTTAAGTTTCCAGTAAATTATATGCCACTGCTGATTGCTGGCCCTAGTCCAGAGGAAGGCATCATCTTTGACAACTGTCAATGAACTTCACTAGGATTTAGAGTCATTGGCTGCTTTCTGTACTGCATCGCTCATTCAGCCAGTTCCATCAGTCCTACCCCCTTCTCTTCCACCATTGCCCTGCAAAGTTCCTCCCCTTCAAATATTTATCTGGCGAAAGCTATTCCTGAATTTGCTTCCATCATCCCACCAGGTTGAAGTCCAACAGGTCTATTTGGTAGCACGAGCTTTCAAAGCACTGCTCCTACATCAGGTGAATGACACTCACCTGATGAAGGAGCAGAGTTCCAAAAGCTCGTGCTACCAAATAAACCTGTTGGACTTTAGCCTGGTGTTGTGAGACTTCTTACTGTTCCCACCCCAGTCCAACGCCGGCATCTCCACATCATGACCATCCCACCAGGTAGTGCATTCCTGATGATAGCAACTTCTAGCATATTTTATTTTTTACCCTTCATCTAACCTCAGGTTAGTTTGTCAATCCCTTTACCAACCCTTCAGCCATCTTCTCTTCATTTAATCAGCAAAACCCTTCATGATTTTGAACACCTCAATCAAATCTCTTTCGTACCAGCGTTGCTCTAAGCAGAACAAAATCAATTTCTCCAGTTTCTCCACACAAGTCAAATCTTTCACTCCAATACCATTGCCAGAAATCCCCTCGGCACCCGTGCTATTTGCCTTCCTGAAGTGTGATGCTCAAAATTGGCCACAATTGGGGCATAGCCCATGATTTATGAAGGGTGTAGCCTTGTTTTGATATTCTAAGGCTCTATTTGTAAAACTATACTCAAGGAACGCAATGGAATGCAATGTCCACTAGACAACAAATATTTTTTAGTTTGAATTCATCTCTTCCACAATTATCCTTAACACCGGTGCCCCACAAGGCTGTGTCCTCAGCTCCTTATACACCTATGACTGTGTGGCCAAATTTCCCCCAACTCGGTTTGCAAGTTTGCTGATGACACCACCATAGTGGGTCGGATCGCAAACAATGATGAGATGGAGTACAGGAAAGAGATAGAGAATCTGGTGAACTGGTGCAACAACAATGATCTCCCCCTCAGTGTCAACAAAACAAAGGAGGTAGTCACCAACCTCAGGAAGCGAAGTGGAGGACATGCCCCTGTTTACAGTAACAGTGATGAAGTGGGGATGGTCGAGAGCTTCAAGTTTCTTCAAACCACCAACAACCTGTCCTGGTCCCTCCACGCTGGTGCTATAGGGTAAAAAAACCCACCAAAGTCTCTATTTTCTCAGCAGGCTAAGGAAATTCGGCATGTCCACTACGACTCTCATCAATTTTACAGATGTACCACAGAAAGCATTCTTTCCAGATGTATTACAGCGTGGTATGGCTCCTTTTCTGACCAAGACTGCAAGAAGCCCACAAACGGTTGCGAACATAGCCCAGTCCATCATGCAATCCAGCCTCCCATCCATTCACTCCGTACACACTTCCCGCTGCCTCAGAAAAGCAGCCAGCATAATCAAGGACCCCATGCATCCCGGACATTCTCTCTTCCACCTTCTTCCGTCAGGAAAATGATACAAAAGTCTGAGATCACGTACCAACCAACTCAAGAACAGCTTCTTCCCTGCTGCCATCAATTTCTCCAGTTTCTCCACACAAGTCAAATCTTTCACTCCAATAGATTTTTGAATGGACCTCCCTTATATTAAGCTGATCTTTCTCTACACCCTAGCTATGACTGTAACACTACATCCTGCACCCTCTCCTTTCCTTCTCCCCTATGTACTCTATGAACCGTATGTGTTGACTGTATAGCACGCAAGAAACAATAATTTTCACTGTCTGCCAATACACGTGACAATAATAAATCAAATCATCTAAAAGTTGAACAATTGAATATCAAGACTATTTTTTAAATTAGTTTTAGTGTCACAAATAGCTCTACATTCACACTGCAATGAAGTCACTGTGAAAATCCCCTAGTCGCCATACTCCAGGACCTGTTCGGGTACACTGAGGGAGAATTTAGCACGGCCAATGAACCTAACCAGCACATCTTTCGGACTGTGGGAGGAAACCGGAGCTCCTGGAGGAAACCCACGCAGACAAAGGGAGAACGTGCAGACTCCACACAGACAGGGCTGTTAGGTGCTAAATAAGAAGATTATTATTCAGGAAGATGAAAAATAAATTAAGCTTGGTAGAATAAAGGGGAGCTATGGGGGTGGTTCCTTGTGCATATTTACGGCTGAGATAGATAGTTTTGTGATCAGTAAGGGAATGAAGGATTATGGGGGAAGAGCAGGGAAGTGAACACGAGGACTGACAGGTGGATCAGCCATGATCCTATTGAATGGTGGAGGTTAGAGGGGCTGAATGGCCTATTGCTATACCTATTTCTTATGGTCTTATTGGGAGGACGCAGTAAGAAGTCTCACAACACCAGGTTAAAGTCCTGGTGAGACTTCTTACTGTGTTTACCCCAGTCCAACACCGGCATCTCCACCTTATTGAGAGGAGCAGTGGCGCAGAGAACAGATGCAAGAGAAGTTAATGTGCCAATTGGGGGTAACTTATTTTGTTGTAACGATAACATACCAACTCAGGCTCAAAGTTCCAGTTACTGAATGGAGCACAGATGATGGATGCAAAGATTGGAAGAGCTGTCAGCCATTTTATTACAAATCTGAAGGCAGCCACTAATTGTTAACTCTGCACAAGTGTTTAAACTCCTTTACTTTACTCTTTTGTCTCTACCATGGGGAAGAGAAAGGAAATGAGCACATTCTGCAGAGACTGAATTACAATTAGCTTCTCTCATTGTTATAAGGGTATTAATATTGTTTCTACTTTTAATATTAGCAAGAAGCACATTGCAAGCAGTTAAGGCAAACCTTCTTTAACTGATTAGGAATTTGTGCACCTCACGTTTAACTGGCCTCCCTTATGCCAACACAGAAAATGTCTACTTTATTTCAAATTTATAGAAATGGGAACAATTAAATCTCAATTCTCCCTCAGCCCACAAAGCAAACTGCATCCAGTACTTTGGCCAGTTCCAAAGTGGGAAGGAGCGTGCCAGCTGCAGGCGAGCTTTCCCTGCTGCTTTTCTTTGAGAAAACTGGAACAAAATAACTTCATTTTTACTGCTCTGAATATCAATCAGGCCTCAGCCAACAAAGAATCTGCCTCCAGTTTGGATAAATCTTCAACGTTCGCAACAGATGTGTCCGCATTCAGCTCTTAAGAAGAGGAACAAAAGAGACTCTCCAAAAGCATGCAGGGTGAGTGGCGGAGCTTCTGTCTGAGAGGATCCACCTGCTCCCCTTCAAATGGAAAGGATTACATCAATCAACCTCTCACTTTGCCTCTACGCCAGCATTTTCCATGAAAACACAAACTTTTAAAAATTAAACTTCTGACCCTCTGATGTTGGGGTAAATTATTTTCAAGTTGTTTTAATCTAGCTCTTACTATTAGCAAAAGTGAGCGAATTTTGGTGGGAAGATGCAGAAAGAGACACTATATAAACATAAGCAACGGGTGATGTTTTAGACTGGTCAAGATGTTGTTGTATACGAACGTACAAATTCGGGGCAGGGGCTCCTCGAGCCTGTTCCACCATCCAACATGGCCGTGGCTGACGTGACTGTAGCCTCAACCCCACATTCCTGCTGACCCACCAATAACCTTTCACCCCCCCCCCCCCTTGTTAATCAAACCCTGAAGCACATTTGCCAGTTCACTCAAGCTAGCCCTTGCTATCATGGCCTCATAATTGCCCTTATTTAAGTTTAAAATGTTAATTTTGGACGTACGCTTCTCTCCCACAAACTTCAAAATTCAATCATATTAAGATCACTGTTACCAAGCAGAGCCTTCACCATGAGGTTATCAATTAATCCTATCTCATTGCACAACAGTGTAGCCTGCCCTCGGGTTGGATATGTTCTTCTAAGAAACTCTCTCAAAAATATTCTATGAACTCAAGTACGTTAACTTTGCCCGTCTTATATTTCCAATCTAGATGTAGATGATTATCACCATACCGTCTTGACAAGCTCCTATTATCTCTTCTTCTATATTCTGTCCTACCATGTACGAATTTAAAATAAATCCTTTTCTGCAGCGTTAGAATCCTTTGAGTAACTGACGTCAGAAATTAAAATCTTTTGAAAACCGTGACATTTGGGTAATTTGAGGGCAAGATCTTCGCGACCTTTAGGTTGCAGTAGTCATTCTTTCACGGGATGTGGGAGTTGCTGGTAAAGTCAGTGTTTGCTGTCCACCCCTAATTACCCTTGAAGGGAGTGGCTTGCTCGGCCATTTCAGAGGCAACAACTTGAATGTTTGCTTAATGAGATGTCGCATGGGGAGCGCAAAGTATTTGTATCTCCCCTCTCTGGTCGGTTTGTCAATTTTTGCATCGAGTAGTATCCGATAATGGCTTCAAACCAGATTACTAGAGCAACATGGCAGTTTGGATACTTTCCCTGTGCCCAAACATCAATGAAACTCCAAGTCTTACATCCCATCTGTTTCCTACATACAGCCAGTATATAAAGGCATACACTAGGGTTTGGTTTTTCACAGATTCTACACTCACTATAGACTCTTGCGCATTCATTTCTTTAGCAACAGACAGATCATTAATGATTCAGTCAACATTCGCACACATCATACATGGATTCCTCTCCCCTCTCAAAGCAAGGGCTGCTCCAAATTCTCAAGTGATGGAACAGGCAGAATGGTGGCACAGTGGTTAGCACTGCTGCCTCACAATGCCAGGGATCCGGGTTCAATTCCGGCCTTGGGTCACTGTCTGCGTGGAGTTTGCACGTTCTCCCCCGTCTGCGTGGGTTTCCTCCGGATGCTCCGGTTTCCTCCCACAGTTCAAAAATGTGCTGGTTAGGTGGACTGGCCATGCAAAATTAGTGTCCCAGATATGTAGGGTGACTGGTGGGGTAAATGCACAAGGTTATGGGGAAAGGGTGATGGGCCTTGGTAAGATGCTCTGTCAGAGTGGTGCAAACTCGATGGGCTAAATGGCCTCCTTCTGCCTGTAGGATTCTATGGTTCTACAATTCTGGTTTGTCTCACTATCTAATGATGGAATAATGGCAGGGCAGCTCCAATCCCTGGAGTCCCCATCCTGTTCCATGTGCAGAACTACTGGTTAGCCGTAAGTGCTGGAAATTCCGACAGCTGCAGCATTGAGAGCTCCAGATTTTAGAATCCGAGTGGTACCTGGCATCACTGCCGTGCACCCGTGAGCTCAGAGCTTTGAGGATAGCATATTTATGATATGGTCACCTAACAGCCTAAGAGTATGCAGGGAAAAGGGGAATGGGAGACCAACTGGCAGTCAAGAAGAAATAGGCAAATGGGGCAGGCATGGTGGCACAATGGTTAGCACTGCTGCCCCACTGCGCCAGGAACCCGGCTTGGGTCACTATCTGTGCGGAGTCTGCACGTTCTCCTCGTGTCCGCATGGGTTGCCTCCGGGTGCTCTGGTTTCCTCCCACAGTCCGAAAGACGTGTTGGTTAGGTTAGGTGCATTGGCCATGCTAAATTCTCCCTCAGTGTACCCGAACAGGCGCCAGACTGTGGCAACTAGGGGATTTTAACAATAACTTCATTGCAGTATTAATGTCAGCCTACCTGTGACATAAATAAGTAAACTTTAAATAGTGCAGGAGTTCCCAGCATGCGTCTCACTCTCCAAACAGTATTCAGTTACAAATACTGATGAAAGTGATAGTTAATTTGGGGAGCACAGCCAGAGCCAAGTCCAAGAGCTGCCTTAGTTATTCAGGGGGCATGAAGAAAGTTAGCATTAGTGCTCACAGATTCAATGGTTAGAGGGACAGCCACTGATGTTAACCCAGGATGGTATGTTACCTTCCTGACTGAAAATAAGGCTGTGGTCCTTTAGTCAGAATCAGGGAGCTCGGTGGGAAACCAGCAAGCAAAACCTGAAAAGCTGCAATCTCAAGATTACTCCCGTTATGCTGCACTAATGAATACAGAAATTGGAGGATAGAGTAAATGAATGCATGGCTGGAGAGATCCTGCAGGATGTCTGGGACATTGGAATCAGTTCTAACTGAGATGGGACCCTCTTCAGGCCACACATGCTGCATTAAACACAGCCGGGCCCATTTCCTCCCAGGGTGATTTGTTAGTGCTACTGGGGAGGGTCTAAGTCAACTTAACTGGAGCCAGGAGGGGTACTAACACTAGAGGGGTTACAGGGTAAGAATACTGAGACAAACTGATCGTACCAGATTAGGAAATAGATAGATTCAGTGTAACAGGGAAAGTAACAATGTGAATCATGCAGTGATTGACATGAATGTGTGCAGTGGTTGGCGAGGTGCAGACAAGGATAGCCACTTTGAAATATGATGTGGGGAAAACAGAGAACTGGCACAAAGAAGGGCAGGAAGGGGTTTTAAATATTCTTGGTTCCAAGGTGTTGAGGAAAGAGAGAGAAAAGGCAGGAGGAGGGTGACGCTATTGATCAAGCAGAAGATCATAGTGCTGGAGAAAGAAGATGTCCCAGAAGAGTCAAAGGATAGAATCTGTTTGACTACAGTTACTTCTGACCTTTCTCCCATCATAGGGTCAGAAATGGGGATGTTCACCAATGATTGCACAACGCTCAGCACTATCTGCAACTCCTCAGATAATGAAGCAGTTTATGTTCAAATGCAATAAAATCTGGACAATATCCAGGCGCCACACAAATGCCAGGCAATAACCATCACCAATAAAAGACACTCTACCACCCCTTGACATTCATGGTGTAACCATCATTGAATCCCCCACTGTCAGCATCCTTAGGGTTACCATTGACCAGGAACTCAACTGGACTCACCACATAAACACAGTGGCTACAAGAGCAGGTCAGAGGCTGCACCGAGTAATTCACCTCCTGACTCCCCAAAGCCTATCCACCATCTACAAGGCACTAGTCAGGAGTGTGATGGAATACTCCCCACTTGCCTGGATGGGTGCAGCTCCAACAACACTCAAGAAGCTTGACACCATCTGGGACAAAACAGCCCACTTGATTGGCACCACATCCACAAACATCCACTCCCTTCACCACCGACGCTCAGTAGCAGCAGTGTGTACTATCTACAAGATGCACTGCAGCAATTCACCAAAGATCCTTAGACAGCATCTTCCAAACCCACGGCCACTTCCATCTAGAAGGACAAGGGCAGCAGATACATGGGAACACCAGCACCTGCAAGTTCCCCTCCAAGCCACTCACCATCCTGACTTGGAAATATATCGCTGTTCCTTCACAGTTCCTGGGTCAAAATCCTGGAATTCCCTCCCCAACAGCATTGCGGGTCAGCCCATAGCACATGGACTGCAGTGATTCAAGAAGGCAGCTCACCAGCACCTTCTCAAGGGCAACTAGGGATGGGCAATAAATGGTGGCCAGTGACACCCTTGTCCCATGAAAAGGTGAAGTGATTCATTTTGGGAGGAAAGAGATGCTATATAAGAATTGCCACAATTTTAAAAGGGATGCAGGGGCAAAGGAACTGGGATATCTGAACACAAATAATTGAAGGTGACAGGTCAGATTGAGAGCACAGTTAATGAAGCATCCGGAGCTGTATCAACAGGCCTATTATCACATCATCATAGAATCCCTACAGTGCAGGAGGAGGCCATTTGGCCCATTGAGTCTGCACCAACCACAATCCCACCCAGCCCTATTCCCGTAACCCCACATATTTACCCTGCTAATCCCCCGATTCTGGGGGCAATGTAGCATGGCCAATCAGCCTAATACGCACATCTTTGGAGTGTGGGAGGAAACCGGAGCACCTGGGGAAGAATGTGCAAACTCCACACGGACAGTGACCCGAGGCTGGAATTGAACCTGGGTCCCTGGCGCTGTGAGGCAGCAGTGCTAACCACTGTGCTGCCCCATTAAATACAAACGCAAGCTATATTAAACTTGTATAAAAAACTGGTTCAGTTTCAATGGGAGTATTGCATCCAGTTCTGGGCACCAGACTTTAGGAAGAATATGAAGGTTCACAAGATTGGTTCCAAGGATGACCAACTTCAGTTTTGTAGAAAGATTGGAGAAGTTAGAACTGTTTTCCTTGCAGAAGGTTGAGAGGAGATTGGATAGAAGAATTCAAAATCATGAGGAGTCTGGGCAGCGTAGATAGGGAGAAACTGTTCCCATTGGTGAAAGGATTGAGAACCAGAGGGACAGATTTAAGATGCTTGGCAAAAGAAGCGATGGTGACATGAGGAAAATCTTACTCACACAGCAAGAGGTTACAATCTGAAATGCACAGACTCAATGTGGTGGAGGTAGGGTCAACAGGAGGTTCCAAAAGGGAAATAGATTATCTGACAAAGGGAACATTCACAAAAGGCTACCAGGAAAAGGCAGGGGGAGTGGCACGAGTTGATTTGCTCCTTCAGAGGGCTAGGACAGACACAATGGGCCAAATGACAACCTCCTACTTTGCAACCACTCTGTGATTCGAAATTGAATGCTCCAAGCACTTATGTGGTGCCTAACATAATTGCAGGACTTTCCAAAGCACTTTACAGACATGTTGTGACCATTCTACTGGAGAGAAGCTGGCAGCCAAGTTACACACAGCAATCCCCCACAAACAGCAGTGTGATTAAGACCAGGGAATCTGCTTTTTTTCTTGTGATGGGGTTTTGGAGGATAAAGATTGATCAAGCCACCAGGAAGAACTCTAAGATAGAAGCAAACACTGCAGATGCTGGAATCTGAAACACAAACAGAAAATGCTGGAAAATCTCAGCAGGTCTGACAGCATCTGTGGGGAGAGAATGGAGCCAACATGAGTCTGACGAAGGATCATCCAGACTCGAATCGACGGCTCTATTCTCTCCCCACAGATGCTGTCAGACCTGCTGAGATTTTCCAGCATTTTCTGTTTTTGTACCAGGAAGAACTCCCTTGCTCTTCATAAAAAAACTGTGTCAGCGGGATCTTTTACATCCACCTGTCAAAGCCTCGGTTTAATGTTTGAGTATTCGTTACAAGTATCGACTACAGGAGAAGTTTAATGACTATACATAGATGTTTTTGCCTCCCCCAGGAGACTACATGCTTGCTACAGGGGAAGGAAGTGTCTAGTCATGACTCTCCAGTCATTGTGAGAGTATGGCAGACTCAAGGGATCCGCATGTTGTTTCCTGCCCATCATTTTTGCACGTTTGTACAAAGTTTCAACAAAATAGCTACATCAGGTTAATGACCCCAGCTGTTCTAATGTTGAACTCATTCACAAAGGAGGAGAAACCCACCAACAGTGGCGTTGACATTGGAAAAACCTCTTAAGGTGCTTCACACCAGCCCAAGGAGGAAGCACTTTGAATCGAAGCAAAGATCAGGAAGGGGTGGTCAAAGGCAGAGATAGTTTTTTTTTAAAAAGCTGCACATCCATAAATTAGTATCGCGCATCACCAAAGGCTATCGGAGCCAAACGGAGGCTGGAGTCAGGGGAATGCTTAATTCTCAGAATAGGCATCAGAAATTCTGAGCAGAGAGAAAAGGAAGCATCCCATCAGAGTGACATTGTGCATGTGGCGCACTCCTTTTCAGAGCTACAAGGAGAAGCAACTTACGAAAAGGGGTACTTTCAAATCCAGATGTTAATGGATGCCCACACGTTACCAGCCACTTTTTAAAAAGAACATCTGGCAGTGTGTGCCTTAAATTTATCACAGAGATTGCAAATGAGCTCGCGTTAGAAACAAAGTTATAAATACACAGCTGTTTCAGAGGAAAGCTGCCTTACACATTTTCCGATGGGCCGCTTGTAGATTCGAAGGCAGTCAAATGCACAAAACGTTTCTGTGCTCCACACATCATTCTGCAGCTGCTCAGAGACTGGGGCTTTCCATCTGTGCAAAGTGGCAAGATCCTTGCACAGAAATTGGGTTTCATCCAATTCTCACTCCAGTTTCTCAAAAGTTTAAAAGCAAATTTTAAAAGAAAGAGCAAATGTCTGAGCAAACCCGCAAGAGATCACCACAATAAAAACTTTCCACTTTAGAGTCTGGATGTTCGATTTAGATGTGTCAAAGCGGATGAGGAAACCTGCAACTGTAAAGCAAAAGAATTGCTGCAGAGTGTGGGTGACAAAGCACTCAATCTCTGCTTCAACCTGGAGAGGCATACCACTATTTGACTTCTAACAGTGTCAATGCAGGAGGAGCGTCATGCCAGCTGGGACAGCATAGCAACTTACCAAAGTTAAAACAACACCCTGTGGTTCAATCAAATGTACAATATAGATTTATAGAATCCTACAGTGCAGAAGGAGGCCGTTTGGCCCATCGGGTCTGCACCGACCACAATCCCACCCAAGCCCTATCCCCATAACCCCATGCATTTACCAGAGCGAGTCCCCCTGACACTAAGGGGCAATTTACCATGGCCAATCCACCTAACCCGCACATCTTTGGACTGTGGGAGGAAACCGGAGCACCCGGAGGAAACCCACGCAGACACGGGGAGAACGTGCAGACTCCACACGGACAGTTACCCAAGGCCAGAATTGAATCTGGGTCCCTGACGCTGTGAGGCAGCAGTGCTAAACACTGTGCCACCATGCCGTCAAATTAGCCTCATTCTGAACAAGCATTAGCTACAACATCTCTCCCTTTAACAGCTGATTTTTCTGGTATAAAGTGAACATGCCATGCCGGTAATAATTAAGTTCTATTTTTGCAGCAAATACTGGAGTTTCATAGAATCCTACAAGGCAGAAGGAGGCTATTCGGCCCATCTAGTCTGCACCAATAACAATCCCACCTAGGCCCTATCCTCGTCACCACGCATATTTACCTCGCTAATCCCTTTAATCTATACATCCCGGGACACGAAGGGGCAATTTAGCATAGCCAATCAACCTAACCCGCACAGCTTTGGAGTGAGGGAGGAAATCAGAGCACCCGGAAGAAACCCACGCAGACACGAGGAGAATGTGCAAACTCCACACAGACAGTGACCCAAGCCGGGAATCGAACCCGGGTCCCTGGAGCTGCGAAGCAGCAGTGCTAACCACTGTGCCGCCCCGAGTTGCATTAGCTAAGTGTCACATGGCCTTTGACTTGTCTAAACTACAACACCAGGAGTGAAACCATCAATAGTGACAGTGAGAAGAAACTTTGCCAGAAGAAATAAAGCTCAAGAATATGAATACTGGAGTAATCCAGCCGGAAAGGAGGCCATGCAGCCCATCAAATCTGTGTCAGCTCTTTTGAAAAGCAATACAGTTTGTGCCGCTTCTCCTACTCCTTCCCCATAGCCCTGCAATTTTCCCTCCTCCCAGTAATTATCCAATTCTCACTAACAGAATAATTAGGGTTTAAACACACTGGGAAAGGTTCTGGTCGTAACGCTATTCGAGGTTAGCTTTTGCACCTTTCGTTAGCTGTCTGCGACACTCCTTTGAAGGGGGCGAGTGTCCTATTATAAATCTACAATGAGCAACAAACCCAATGCACCCCTCCTGCGATTAACACCCTGGAGATTAACACCCCTGAATTTAACACCCCTTTGTGAATTATTGTATTGTGGATGTCACACACTGTCGCCAGTGTAAACAGACAGGCTAATGACTAAAGCAGCCCACACCTTATCTCGCTGATAACTGGAAGTCATCTGTATTCAGTTAGTCTCTGTGTAGGAGTGGTGAATGTTAGACTGTAGCAATGTCCCTTGAAGATGGCAGAATGTTACAATACAGAAGGCAGTTCGGCCCATCACACTTACACCAGCTCTCTATGATCTATTTAGCCCAATTCCCCTGGTATTTTTTTCCCCCCATTCTTTCACAGGATGTGGGCACCCCGGCTAGATCAGCATTTGTTACCCATCATTAATTGCCTTTGAGAAGCTGGCGGTGAGCAAGACAAGTGGGTTTATTTCCATTTGTTCTGCAATACTCAATGGGGCACATACATCTCCGAGCAGTGCCAGACATCACCAGAGGAAGAAATAATGCTTTCTATTAGTTAGCAGAATAAACAGCACAGAAAGAAATCTTGGTTACGCCTATTAAACTCCAACAGCGCAGATCATTTTCCAATTACTGCCACGCTCAACCACAAAAATCAGAAACAATTTACATGATCCCATATTAAAACTAATCTCACACAGGGCAGAATCTTCCCAGGGCAGCAAAGGGGAGGTTTTAAAGCAGAATCTGGAGCAAGATCAGAGATAAGAATGCCACAACATGTTCCTGCCACCCAGCGATCTTGATGCAGAGATGCCGGCGTTGGACTGGGGTAAACACAGTAAGAAGTTTAACAACACCAGGTTAAAGTCCAACAGGTTTATTTGGTAGCAAAAGCCACAAGCTTTCGGAGCCTTAAGCCCCTTCTTCAGGCAAGTGGGAATTCTGTTCACAAACAGGGCATAGAAAGACACAAACTCAATTTACAGAATAATGGTTGGAATGCGAATACTTACGGCTAATCAAGTCTTTAAGATACAAACAATGTGAGTGGAGAGAGCATCAAGACAGGCTAAAGAGATGTGTATTGTCTCCAGACAGGACAACCAGTGAGACTCTGCAGGTCCAGGCAAGCTGTGGGGATTACAGATAGTGTGACATGAACCCAATATCCCGGTTGAGGCCGTCCTCATGTGTGCAGAACTTGGCTATCAGTTTCTGCTCAGCAGCTCTGCGCCGTCGTGTGTCGTGAAGGCTGCCTTGGAGAACGCTTACCCGAATATCAGAGGCCGAGTGTCCGTGACCGCTGAAGTGCTCCCCCACAGGAAGGGCTGTTTGTGAACAGAATTCCCACTCACCTGAAGAAGGGGCTTAAGGCTCCGAAAGCTTGTGGCTTTTGCTACCAAATAAACCTGTTGGATTTTAACCTGGCGTTGTTAAACTTCTCCCAGCGATCTTGCCAGAGGAAGGTGAATATCGGCTGTGGCCACTCGGCCAGCAACAGCAGGTAGCCAATAATGATCAATTAAAGCACCTGGATGGTACATGAATAGGGAGAGAATAGAGGGATACAGAAGGTTTATTTTAGTTAATTAGGGCATTATGGTCAGCACAGGCTTGGAGGGCCGAAGGGCCTGTTCCTGTGCTATACTTTTCTTTGTTCTAAGCCATTAATGATTGGGGGCAGTGGGTGCAGGAAGGATCTCTGGAAGTGGACCCCTGTTGGGTGCAGCTCCATGAAGGTGGCCTCCCAGGTCGCTTGGCACGCCCATGGGTATGAAAGGCCTCACTTGCAGCTCAAGCAAGTTCTCCAGATGGGTTTCCCTTCCACTCCAATGGCCCTTCAGGCCTCTGCTTTGGGAATGGGGTGAGTGCTTCGGAGGACACGTCCATTTTAAGGCACCCTCACGCTCCCTTCTTGCTTGAGCAGCAACTACCTCTCCCAGTGGGGGTCCCGGTAGCTGCGGACCCTTTGGAAGGACTGACAGCCTCAGGGACCTAGCCAGTAATCTTCATTGGATGACAAATGCGGAGACAGCCAAATAGAAAGATGCCTCCTGAGAGAACATGCCAGCCTGCGCACAACAACCACCAGCCTTCGCGACACACGACAGCGCAGAGTCGCGGAGCAGAAACTGATAGCCAGGTTCCGCACACACAAGGACGGCCTCAACCGGGATATTGGGTTTATGTCACACTATTTCACATAAATATTTCTGCTTTTTTCCTCCTGAGTCTTTATCATGCGATCCTAGAATCAGAATTTATGTCACACTATTTGTAACTCCCACAGTTGCGTGGACCTGCAGAGTTTCACTGGCTGTCTTGTCTGGAGACAATACACATCTTTTTAGCCTGTCTTGATGCTCTCTCCACTCCCATTGTTTTGTTTCTTAAAGACTGGATTAGTTGTAAGTATTCGCATTCCAACCATTATTCATGTAAATTGAGTCTGTGTCTTATAAGTTCTGTTTGTGAACAGAATTCCCACTCACCTGAAGAAGGGGCTCAGAGCCTCGAAAGCTTGTGTGGCTTTTGCTACCAAATAAACCTGTTGGACTTTAACCTGGTGTTGTTAAACTTCTTACTGCCACAACAACCAACGCAGGGTTGGGACCCAGGAATGGACCCAACTCCCAAAAATATTCAACCAGTTAAAGTTTCCACCCACAACATGGATTTTTAAGGACACGACTGGCAATAAATTATTCAGCATTCAAACTGCTATTTTTCAGAAGATGAGAAAAGATACTCAGTGAACAAAGCTGAGTCATAATCAGCCTGTTCTGAAAGTAAGGGTGGATAATGACAAAGGCTTCTTCACTGTCAAAATCCAGACTCCCCTCAACAGCAGCCTCTGAAGAAATAGTGACTCCAGCGTACACTGCAATCATCACAAGAGCTGTCTTCAGTGCCTGCCACGCAAAATGGATTGAATGAAGTGTTGCCCATGGCAACGCACGGCTTGACTACCGCCAGTCACACTTCCACATATACAAAAGAGTTTATTTGTTCCAGAAGTAATGCAGATCCAATGGGCGATTGTTCTGAAACAAAGCCCCCTCCCCACCCCCAACCACCTCAGTACATTGCATGGAATTCGCCTAAAGTATGTTCCACCTTTTTCTGGCTTCAGCCATTTGTCCAGTGCTCTTTCGCAAAGCCTGCACCAAAAGGGGAGGCGGGGTTGGTGGTGGCTGGTAACAGTGGGTTAGCCACCCAGTACCACAAGACAACATAGAACATAGAACATTACAGCGCAGAACAGGCCCTTCGGCCCACGATGTTGCACCGACCAGTTAAAAAAACAAAAAACAAAACTGTGACCCTCCAACCTAAACCAATTTCTTTTCGTCCATGAACCTATCTACGGATCTCTTAAACGCCCCCAAACTAGGCGCATTTACTACTGATGCTGGCAGGGCATTCCAATCCCTCACCACCCTCTGGGTAAAGAACCTACCCCTGACATCGGTTCTATAACTACCCCCCCTCAATTTAAAGCCATGCCCCCTCGTGCTGGATTTCTCCATCAGAGGAAAAAGGCTATCACTATCCACCCTATCTAAACCTCTAATCATCTTATATGTTTCAATAAGATCCCCTCTTAGCCGCCGCCTTTCCAGCGAAAACAATCCCAAATCCCTCAGCCTCTCCTCATAGGATCTCCCCTCCATACCAGGCAACATCCTGGTAAACCTCCTCTGCACCCTCTCCAAAGCCTCCACATCCTTCCTGTAATGTGGGGACCAGAACTGCACACAGTACTCCAAGTGCGGCCGCACCAGAGTTATGTACAGTTGCAACATAACGCTACGACTCCTAAATTCAATCCCCCTACCAATAAACGCCAATAAACAGGAATACTGGCATTCATAAGCACCTTTCAGGAAGTCCTAAAGCACTTTTACAGCCAATGCAATTCTTTGGGAGCGAGATCATTGTTGCGATGAGGAAAATTTGGCAACCAAGCTGCACACAGCAAGATCCCAGCAAAAAAGTCTTCCAGCAACACAGGAAGAGTGATAAATATTGGCCAGCACACCAAGGAAAATCTCCCTACTCTTCTTCAAAACAGTGCCATGGTCTATGGTACATCCATCCAAGAGAACAGACAGGTCTGCGTTTAGCACCTCTGACGGTGCAGCACTCCTTCAGTAATGCACTGAAGTTCAGCCAAGATAATATGCTTAGGACTCTGGACTAAGTGGAACTGGAATCCATTGTTCATTCAGGCAAGAATACCACTGCTGTGTCACTGGGGTGAGGAGTGTCACCCCTGTATCACTGAAGCCTATGGTATCAGATACTGGCTTCAGAAGCCTCCAACTGTTGTCTGTAAATTGTGGCCAAAGGACCCTGAAGTCCCAACTTCTCAGTTTCTCTAGCCTGAGGATAAGGCCCACTGCTGTCACTGAAGGTGCAGACCAAAAGAGACAGGTTACTATGAGACCACTTATACCTATTTTCCACATAGTTACAATACTTACAGCAGCCATCAGCTTAGGTACAAAATTGTCCCTTTACTTTCCCATGAACTGCCAGATTTGAGAGTTCTAATTCTGGCCAGTATACACTGCAGGATGAAAACATTGACAGGAGAAGCATCATCAGGACCAGTACAAAATTAAGGGGAAGGTTTCTGCTGTCTTCGTACATGTACAATTAAACAAAAAACAGTCAATGCTGGAAATACCCATTCAGGCGGCATCTGTGGAGAGAGGAACAGAATCAGTGGGCTAAATTTCCTGGTCCCGCCTTCCGTGGGAATCGTCGTGGGCGGAATGGAAAATTTGATGGATCATTTAAAAGTCCGTTGACCTCAAATGGAAATTTCCTGTCTCGGGGCGAGCGCAAGTGGAAAATCCAGCCAAAATGTTTCAGGTTGATGACTTCTGGAAAGTATTTCCAGCATTTCATTGTTATTTTGGATTTCCAGGAGTATTTTGCTCCGATGAATGTGGACAACCTAAATACATCTCGGATTTAATTGTGGCTTTGTTTTTAAACGGTTGCAGATATTCAGAATTTTTGCCAGTAACATTATTTGATAACAAATTAAAACATGTTTTTTGTGATATTGCTCAATTTTTTAAACATCCGAAAGTTTATCTGAAAACAACACCACAGTTTTCTCATACATAAATTAAATATTACATACCACCCAGCATTATGATTGCAGATTACTTCCTTCTGAAATTATATTTAAGTTAGGTAATATAAGAGTTGTGTAACTCAAACACTTGAATGGTTATCTATTTATCATAGAGAGCCATAGTAAAGGTGATAACAATTTCAAGGTAGATCATTAAACTGCATAAGCCTCAGTATAATTTTTCTGATAGCCTTTTTACGGGTGGCACAGTGGTTAACACTGCTGCCTCACAGCGCCAGGGACCCGAGTTCAATTCCAGCTTCGGGTGACTGTGTGGAGTTTGTACGTTCTGCCCGTGTCTGCATGGGTTTCCTCTGGGTGCTCCACTTTCCTCCCACAGTCCAATGATGTGCAGGTTAGATTAATTGGTCGTGCTAAATTGTTTGTGTGGGGCGAGGAGGATTAGCAGGGTAAATATGTGGGGTTGCGGGATTGTTGTCAGTGCAGTCTTGGTGGGCCAAATGGCCTCCTTCTGCACTGTAGGGATTCTATGATTCTTTTGGCAAACAAAATGCGTAGCAAGATGATGGATAACAGTAACAATTTCAATATATAATCTGTCTGAACAAAAAACTGTCGCATCTAATAAGACAATAAGACATAGGAGATGAATTCCGCCACTCGGCCCATCGAGTCTGCTCCGCCATTCAATCATGGCTGATACTTTTCTCATCCCCATTCTCCTGCCTTTTCCCCCACAACCCCTGATCCCCTTATTAAAAAGAACATATCTTTCTCGGTCTTAAAGACACTCAATGGCCTGACCTCCACAGCCTTCTGTGGCAAAGAGTTCCACAGATTCACCACTCTCTGGTTGAAGAAATTCCTCCTCATCTCTGTTTTAAAGGATCGTCCCTTTAGCCTGAGGTTGTGCCCTTTGGTTCTGGTTTTTCCTACTAGTGGAAACATCCTCCCCACGTCCACTCTATCCAGGCCTCACAGTATCCTGCAAGTTTCAATAAGATCCCCCCTCATCCTTCTAAACTCCAACGAGTACAGAGTACATAAGGCACAAATTACTCCAATACGAAGGATCTTTTCTCCCCCTCTTACTGTGTTAGGAGTGTCAGAATACATTGGTTATTCGCAGTGCTTTTTAATTAACATAAATCATCTGAAGCTGACTGCCGTAATGGACAAACATTAATCAGAGCTCAACTGGACAAACGGAAGCAGAACTAACTGGGCACTATCTGATAAAAACCATAAAGGAGACGGAATAATATTTCCTGTTAGTTTAAGACCTCTCCTTGAGAGAGAGAGAAAAAAATCTCTCAACTTTAACCTAATTAGGCGTCAGATTTCAGATTCAGACATTGAAGAGCTTTAACATTTAGAAAATCCCTCCAGTGCCAATCACATCATCCAACCCTCGCTTTCACATTACAGGAAACTCCTGGTATACTGATAGAACACTGGGAAAGGGAGGGGGGGGGGGGGGGGGTTTAAAATGGGAACTTGTAGAATAAGCAGCCTACTTCTATCCCTCTGACACCATGGTGCAAAACACCTCAGTATTTTGCAGTCCACACAAGAATTCAACTGTTGCAGTTTAAAAATAATTAAGGGACCTCCTCCCTTTAAGTATGCCACAACGTTTCTGCACAATTGGCCGACTCCTTCAAGTGTTCACGAGACGCATGATTGGCGGGAAATTGTGTTTATTGTAGACAAGATCAGTCAACACTTTATTTTGAAATAATCTGCCCACAAGCTCCCATCAAGTTCAGACGATTACTGTCAAACACGCATAACTGGAATTCAAAAGCTACTTAAAAGAGGAATGCACTGTAAACTTTATCTTCTAAACAATTCTAAATATTTCCCTGCATTACAAATCAAAACAAATTGGTTTTCTATAATAATTACCAGTCTACCCTCTTTGGTTAATGTAACACACTTAGCTATTTTGTCAAGCGATTTCAGCGTGCTGCACATGTTACACCGAATTGTTTATTGCCCTGGATTTGAATTTACGCAAGCCACGCTGGATTCGAGATGGCTAAAACTGCAGAAGAATAAGGAATTCACATTTCAGAATACCAAATCCAGTGGCACGTTATGTAACAAATATCTCACTGCAAATTTCTCTGACATGTCAACAATATAATTTTATGGCAAACAGACATCATGACAGTCCAAAGATGTGCAGGTTTGGTAGATTAGCCATGGCAAATGTGTGGGGTTATGGGGATAGGGCCTAGGTAAGACAAATTGTCGGAGAGTCGGTGCAGTCTCGATGGGCCGAATGGCCTCCTTCTGCACTGTACTTTCAAGATGGAGTGAGGTGACTTCTTGCAAGCTGTGTCCGACATACTTTCTAATTCTACCTTTTACTCTTGTTCTATGCTTCTAAAACTTTATTCTAACTCTTATAAACTCTCTAACAATGCTTCATTAAGTTGATCTTTCTCTACACCCTAGCTATGACTGTAATATTACATTCTGCACTCTCTCCTTTCCTTCCCTATGTACGGTATGTTTTGTCTGTACAGCGCGCAAGAAACAATACTTTTCACTGTATATTAATACATGTGACAATAATAAATCTAATCAAATCAAATGTAGGGATTCATTGATATGACTCTATGATCCAGCATCTTTTTTAAGCATTCAGAGCTGATCCTGTCAAAACAGGTATATATGGTGGCCATAATTTGTCATTAAAAACCCAATTTAAATCATAGAATCTAACAGTGTAGGATTATTGTCACATGTATTGGGATACAACAAAAAGTATTGTTTCTTGCGAGCTATACAGACAGACAAAACATACCATTCACAGAATACATAAGGGAGAAGGAAAGGAGAGAGTGCAGAATATAATGTTACAGTCATAGAATCCCTACAGTGCAGAAAGAGGCCATTCAGCCCATCGGGTCTGCACCAACCACAATCCCACCCAGGTCCTATCCCCATAACCCCATGCATTTACCCTAGCTAGCCCTCCTGACAGTAAGGGGCAATTTAGCATGGCCAAATCTACCTAACCCGCGCATCCTTGGACTGTGGGAGGAAACCGGAGCACCCAGAGGAAACCCACTCAGACACGGGGAGAATGTGCAAACTCCACACAGTGACCCAAGCCAAGAATCAATCCCTGGCGCTGTGAGGCAGCAGCACCAACCATTGGGCCACCGTGCCGCCCTATCTTGGAATAACCTTCAGAATTAAGGAGTTTTAAGTGTTAAGGAGTTTTCTACCTCCACCCCACCCCACTCCCCCCAACCCAGGGAGCTCCAAGTGGAAAATACTTGTCACTTATGGTTATGGGAAAGGATTTCATTCCAGATTTAGAAACTTCCAATAATCAGCTGGGTGTACGTGTGGTGATATTAACATGAGTAATTGTCCCATGTGAATATCAATTTGTACCACTGGATTACAAGTCATTAATAATGTCACATGGACGACATGGAAACTGGCCAAAACCCTAGTTCTAACCCTCTGTAGAATTGGAATCGCATCCAATTAATGAAATGGAAGCCATTTCAACATTGCAATGGAGAGATGCTGAGTAAAATGACCACCAGTGGACTTGTGATTCTGTTAGTGAAGTTCATCAAAACATCATTTTATAATTAATTATCAGAAAATATATGAACAGATGACAGGAAGCAAAAACTTTCCTTCAAGGACAAGTAGGGATGGGTGACAACTACTGGCCAAGCCAGCGACACCCACATCCTGTGAAAGAATTCTTTAAAATTCTAGCTCCAATTAATCTCCGCGGTTAGCAGTCAAGAAGTATTAACAAAGACATTAACTGACTCCAAATAGATTCATATTTTAGTTCAAATGGAGGACAAATGCATTTCATATGAAAGCAATGATTTGTCTGTTACCAATATTGATAGCTCATGCTCAATAAACTGGATCTTTATAATGCTACCTGGACTTTTGATTAAACTGTCAGCTAGCACGCCCAAGCATCTGTTAATCTGCATTTAATTAAAACTAGAACTAGAATACTCTGGGATCAGTTGGGAAACCACCTCTTCTCCCTTCCCAACCCCCCTCTCCGACACACTGTTTCTCGCCCTGCCCACTCCAACATAAATACTTGAAAATAATTTCTTTCCTCTGTTTATCGAAATGTTTCAGAGCTTTCGAAAGTGAGATTCTGGAGACTTGCCCAGCTCCCCCCCAGCCAGTTTAAAAACTCATTCAATCACAGGTCCGTGTGGAGAGGTTATCCCGGAGGGTTGTTATCCATGTTTCTTTTCTTTCTGCACAGACCAAGCCTTTTTACACTGGGCTGTGAGTCCCTGAGCCAAGTCTGTGCTTCTGGTTTTCATTCAGCTTAATTGGGCCACACACAGTCTGAGATACTGGCAGACCTCAAGAGCACCAAGTGCGCATTTTCTTGGAGTCTGTACACATGAAAACCGGCACGTTATTGATCACTGACCTGGATGTGGCTGTCCCTCCAATTCCACAGGCCGCCTTGCAAATCTCAAGTTGGTGGGCTTCCTTTTCTCTTCCACGGGAGTTTGAAAGATGTGCAAAGTATCTCCACAATAGGAAATAAGACTGTGGAAAATGTACGAGATTCCCGGGTTTGGCATAAATGCCAAACTCTGGACGGGAGGAGGTTGTGACCAAAGAGAAAGACATGTTATCTTCTAGCACACATTTGGCACTGGCTAAGTTCCCTGCAGAAAATCATGAAGTTACTGCTTATGTTCACTCAATGTTTGTTTATGCAGTTGCTACACTGAGCAATAAATCTGGTATAACCGTCAACCCTGTTCAATTTTACAAACTGAACACTCACCCTCTCATTTCTCACACCACCACCCCCTCCAACGCTGAGTATTTATTCTCTCTCTCAAAAGTCGAGAGTGTTATTTTTCTCTGGAAGCTGTTTCTGTACCCACGTTCATAAAATCATAGAATCGCCACAGCGCAGAAGGCAGCCAATCTTGACCCACCTAACCCATACATCTTTGGAACGTGGAATGAAACTTGACCACCCAGAGGAAATCCACACAGATACAGGAAGAACATGCAAACTCCACATAGTCACCTGAGGCCAGAATTGAACCCGAGTCCCTGCTGTTGTCATAGAAACATAGAATCCCCACAGTGCAGAAGGAGACTATTCGGCCCATCGAGCTTGCACCGACAACAATCCCACCCAGGCCCTATCCCTGTAACCGCACGTACTTACCCTGCTAATCCCCCGACACTAAGGGGCAATTTAACATGGCCAATCCACCTAACCCGCACATCTTTGGACTGTGGGAGGAAACTGGAGCACCCGGAGGAAACCCACGCAGACACAGGGAGAATGTACAAACTCCACACAGACAGTGACCCGAGGCTGGAATCGAACCCGAGTCCCTGGCGCTGTGAGGCAGCAATGCTCACCACCCTGCTACCCAAAAATATATTTTTGAACAATAGTACTGAGCTGATCAAATTAACAATGAATGCATCTAAATAGTGCCTTTCACATCCCAAAATGCTTCAAAGTCAATGAATTATTTTAGAAGTATAGTCACTATTGCAATGTAGGCAAAATACCATTTTGCTCACAGCAAGTCCCAAAACAGCAATGAGATGTGTCCAGTTAATATGATTGGCTGAGGGATAAATATTGGTCAGGATTCCTGGGATAAATCCCCCACTTTTCCTGAGGGATCTTTCACTTTTACCTGAATGGGTTAAAAAAAGAGATTGGGCCCGAGTCGGATGTTTCATTGGAAAAAACAGCAGATTCTCGAGGGCAATCAAGAATGAGCAATAAATGCCCAGCAGCATTCTCAACTCAAGAATTAAAAAAGAAATTACTGGAAATGGGACACTTCCTTGGTACTGCACTGAAATGTCAGGCTGAATGTGCTCATGTCCCCAGAGTGGAACTGGAACCCAGCAGCTGACTCCGAGAGGATGATGACATTCAGTAAAATGACACTTGATCTCGGTCTGAGGCAGGAGATGATCTAAGCACTGTATGACCGGGTGAGGCAAGCAGACAATGTGCATGTTGAGAGGTGGCCAAACTAGGGTAATGAAATTTCTCTGCTTTCCCTGCATCCCCCCAGACACGGTGGCACAGTGGTTAGCACTGCGGCCTCGCAGCGCCAGGGACCTGGGTTCAATTCCCGGCTTGAGTCACTGTCTTTGCAGAGTTTGCACATTCTCCCCGTGTCTGTGTGGGTTTCCTCCAGTTTCCTCCCACAGTCCAAAGACGTGCGGGTTAGGTGGATTAACCATGCTAAATTGACTCTTAGTGTCAGGGGACTAGCTCGGGTAAATGCATGGGGTTATGGAGATAGGGCTTGGGTGGGATTGTGATCGGTGCAGACTCGATGGGCCAAATGGCCTCCTTCTGCTCTGTTAGCTTCAATGATCTTCCAGGAAAATGTACCGCACTGGACTTAATAGATAGTAAACAACGCAGACACACATCTGCCATCTCACTGCAACAAGTGACGCCAAGTGGATAGATAAAATATTCATTTTAAAGCAGCACAATAACAAATAATAAAACCATTTTTCACCCAGCTAAATTTGTCCATTTTTATGAAAATAAATCATCAGAGTCAGCGTTTATCTGGAACAGAACATTTGGAAATATCAAAAATACAAATCAGACGCTTACCCAGGCCACCAGCCAAATAGGGAGGCATTCATACTTCACCAACTGCTTCTCCCATGCCCAAAGCCTGGGAGAAACTGCTCCTGAAGAATTTTGTCATGAATTTTATCATGAGTTAGCATTTTTCCATCTTTGATTACACAGTTAACATTACAGCACAAAGGGGCATTTTTTTGATCATTGACGTACATAGGCAAACTGTTGCTTTTTACAGCAATCATTTATTTATGTGCGAGAATGAGTACGAGTGCATGTGACAAAATTAATTTAAACGGTATTGTAATACATGCAGTTTGTTTAAACATTCTGAAGGCCAATTACTGCATGCATTTACTCCCAATGTTTTAATGGATTGAAGTGGGGGTTATATATTGGTGTAGGGTTGGAGTGGGTGGGAATACACAGAGGCCTCAGAGGTTGGCAGTATCTAAAGCCCATACAATTCTTCATCCAGTTCAGTTCATGCATCTTCTGATGTTAAGGCTTCAGGTCATTGAGGTTTGCACCTTCAGAAAAGCAACTCTCAGAGTTATAGCTCTGCTCCCAGGCCACACTTTTGTCCTATCCCCTTCCACTTTAGACATGACAATTTGCCAACATCCTACACCTTGAGTGTACACCGATACAATATCCAAAGTACAGCAGCCTCGGACCAAGGCCATTCTGGATTTCGTACAATCCTGGAATTATAAATGCTGATTATTCAACCAGATTTATTATTCCCTTTGGGCAGTCACAGTGGAAGACACCCCCAAGAGCACCTAATGTACAGCAGCACATCAGTTAACAGCCTTAGAACCATAGAATCCCTGCAGTGCAGAAGAGGCCATTCAGCCCACCCGCTCCAACTCTCCGAAAGAGAGTCCCGCCCAGGTCCTCGCCTCCACCCTAGCTCCGTAAACCTGGGCATTTACCATAGCCAATCCACCTAACTTGCACATCTTTAGACTGTGGAAGGAAACCGGAGCACCCGGAGGAAACCCACACAGATATGGACAGAATGTGCAAACTCTACACAGACAGTCACCCAAGGCCAGAATCGAATCCGGGTCCCCACCACTTTGAGGCAGCAGTGCTAACCACCATGCCACCCTTAAGGCTTGGCTGCTCCTGTTCGTGTCCGAGTAAGCATTTTCCAAGCAGGCAAAAACTAGACTCAAAGAGTAACATTCCCTACTACAAAATCTTCCCAGTATCTGCAGCTCATGGCTCTAACCCAAATAGAAATGCATAGTTTGGGCCTGGATTTGAGGAGGGGGCAAATACTTCCTGCCCAACACTGCTTCAAAAAGAAAATCCACGAACATCCTCATACAAGCAGGATATTGACCTTTGAGGAGGTTTGCTTCCCTCCCATCCGTTTTAGAACGTTCCCTCCCATTCATATTGGGAAAAAAATATTATCTGGGTGGGAACTTCAGTTCTGTGAAACAATAGAAAGGGAGGCAAAGCTTAAAAAGTAGCTTAAAGAGAACTCATATTTCATAAAAAGCTATTCATCACCACTCAATAGTTGATCAAATAATATTAAAAAACCACACAGAAACACGTCACAAAGTTCTGCGTCTTATTTGATGATGCATGGTGTTTTCTGTGTAAAATTCTCGTGGGCACAGATCAAGAACATAGCAGTTCACAGCTCCAATGACTGAGAATGTCTACTCCATTCACTGGGAAAAAGCAGTGACCTGACCAATTCATCCCTCGGATTATCCATGGCAACTTGGCAGAGATGTCAACTTTCAAATCGACTGGGAAATGTTTTGTTTGGCCCTCTTACAAGAAGTGTGATCAGCGTTTTACTGTAAATCATTCAGTTACTGCTTGATGTGCTCCCAATTGCACCACTTTCTATTCAATCGTCTGAGAGAGTAAATTAGACATTTGCCTGCAGACACAAGTGAAAGAAAGGGTTACAGTATGAGTCAGACACATCCAGCTCTCGCAAGGCCCCACGTAGCTGAATCCTTGAGAGTAGTGGCAGTTGATGCCTCAAGGATTATGTCTGGTCAGGGCTTTTCTATAACGTTCCCGCTTCCAAATTCTGGAAATCCTGAACTGGCACCAAGCGTGGACAATCTCCAATGGGACTGCAGAGGTTCCGGGAGGCAATCCATCACAATTTCCTTGAGATGAGCAATGAGTGTGGCCTTGCCAAAGCCATTCACATCCAGAGAACAAATAAAAAACAGGAGAAGTGCAATAGGAATTCTTCACTGGGTTCATTCCAGGTAAAAGTAATGCAAGACACAGAGGTTGATGCAATTATACCACTGAGGGCCAAACTGCCATCAATTTTGCTTTTAAAAATACAAATAGGATATTGAAAAAAATGCAATACCAGGAGTAGGCCATTCAGCCCCATAAGCCTACTCCCCCAAGTAGATCATGGCTGACTGGTATCTCAACCCCATTTACCACCTTTGGTCTTTATCCCTTAACATAGGAAATAGAAACAGGGGTACACCAGGAGTTCAGCCTGCTCTAACATTTGTTATGACCTCCATTTTCTTCCCCCAACTAGTCACATTTCCTCAATTTTCCGGGAGATCATAAATCCATCAATCACAGCCGGCAATATATTCAATGACAGAGCATCCACAACTCTCTGGGAGAGAGAAATCCAAAGATTCACAATCTTTTCAGTGATTACCTTTGAGATTTCTTTTCATTTCAGTCCCAAATGACCACCCCCTTTTCCTGAGACTGTGCTCCTGTTCTAGATTCCTCAGCTGTGGGGCAACAACCTCAGTATCCATCCCATCAAGCAGCGATAACTTTACCGAGTAAACATCTCAGTCCTGAGAAGTACAATTGGCCCAGCGCACACAGCTGCGTAAATTTTTAAAGTTTATTATTGTCACAAGTAGGCTTACATTAACACTGCAATGAAGTTACTGTGAAAATCCACTAGTCGCCACACTCTGACACCTGTTCGGGTACACCGAGGGAGAATTTAGCATGGCCAATGCACCTAACCAGCACGTCTTTCGGACTGTGGGAGGAAACTGGAGCACCCGGAGGAAACCCACACAGAGACGGGGAGAACATGCAGACTCTGCACAGACAGTGGCCCAAGCCAGGAACATAACCCGGGTCCCTGACACGTGAAGGCAGCAGTGCTAACCACTGTGCCACCGTGCTGCCCCTAACCATCCTGCGAAAAAATGCTCACAGAATAGGATTACTTGGGCACAGAAATAGACTATTCAGCCCAACCAGGCCACGCAAGTGTTTATTCCCCACTCGAGCCTCCACCCATCTTTTCTCATCTAAAATCATCTATTCCATTTTTCCCTCAAATGCCAGTCTAGTTCTCCTTAAATGCTGCTATATTTTTCACTTCAAGCACTCCTGAGAGTTCCACATTAACATTCAATGGCACTAAATACCCCATTATCAACATCCTCGCAGTTATCATTGGCCAGAGACTGAACTGTACTAGCCATATGACTACAAGAGCAGGTCAGAGGCTCGGAATCCTGCGATGAGTAACTCACCTCTTGACTCTCCAAAGCCTGCCCACCATCTATACATTTAGCACAAGTCAGGAGTGTGATGGAATACTCCCCACTTGCCTGGATGGATGCAGCTCCAACAACACTCAAGAAATTCAACAGCAGCAAGGACAAAGCAGCCCGCTTGATTGCTTCCACAAACATTCACTCCCTCCACCAGCAATGTATGCACCATCTACAAGATGCACTGCAGCAACTCACCAAGGCGCCCCAGACAACACCTTCCAAATCCATGACCATCTAGAAGGACGATGGCAACAGACACATGTGAACATAACATCCTGATTTGTAAATATATCGCCGTACCTTCACTGTCGCTGGGTCAAAATCCTGGAACCCCCTCCCTAATAGCTTCATGGGTGTACCTACACCTCAGGAACTGCAGTGGTTCAAGGAGACAGCTCATCATCACCTCCTTAAGGGCAATAAATGCTGGCCTAGCCAGTGAGACCCACATGTCATAAATCGTAGAATCCCTATAGTGCAGAAGGCGGCCCATCGAGTCTGTACCGACCACAATTCCACCCAGGCCCTATTCCTGTAGCCCCTCATATTTACCCTGCTATCCCCCTGACACGAGGGTTAATTTACCATGGCCAATCAACCTAATCCGCACATCTTTGGATTGTGGGAGAAACCAGAGCAACCTGGAGGAAACCCACGCAGACACGGGGGGAATGTGCAAACTCCACACAGACAGTGACCCGAGGCTGGAATTGAACCCAGGTCCCTGGCACTGTGAGTACTAACCACTGTGCCCCATGCTTGGATGGAACAAAAAAAAATCACTTTATGAGAAGAGGCTAGCTTTAATTTTAACAATTGTTTCCCTTTGTTTGGGAATCTCTCACCAGAGGAAACAATTTGTCTGTATCTGGCTTATCAAATCTGTTCATCGCTGAAACACCTCATATTAGATCACTCCTTAATCGCCCAAACTAAAGAGAATACAAACAAAGCGTGTGCAATGTGTCCTCACGATTTAACCCTTCCTGAGGACAGTGTCCAAAACTGAATGTACTACTCCTGATGAGACCAAGACAGCTGAGGGATCGCCTCCTCTCTATTCCAAGCCCCCTGAAGACAACAGCAAACATTCCACGCACCTCAATTAGACTTTGTACCTTTCAGTGATTTGCCTACCTGACCATCCAAGTCTCTATTCTCTGCTACAGTTCTCAGCCTCTCGCCATTAAGAAAGCATTTTCATTCAGCTTTCTGGGATACAAAGTGGATGGTGCCACAATTCTCCACGTTGGATTCAAGTTGCCCACACCTTTGTCCATTCAAGCTGCCCAAGTACTCTTTGTAAAACCTCCTGCCCACTGAGGGCTTGGCAGCAGAACCTCTTTTTCGGCAAGATGTGGTCAGGTTTAGCCTTCCACCTGCCAGCTTTCTTCTTCCACCAGTTCTTTCCATCATGGCTGGTGGAAGTGTTTTTTCAATATCAAGATGTGGTCCCTTCCTACTGCTCTGCAAAACACACTGCCCCAACAGAACAAATCCAACACCAGATGTGCTAACCTTGATATATGATGTGGAGATGCCAGCGTTGGACTGGGGTGAACACAGTAAGAAGTCTCACAACACCAGGTTAAAGTCCAACAGGTTTATTTGGTAGCAATAGCCACTAGCTTGATATATCCCAGGGACACTGTCCAGTTGGCTTGTTCCCTGATAGTATTTGGGTCCCAGTCCACATTCCAGCTATCCCAAAAGTATTCATACACCTTTGAATTAAGTACCACGTGTTAAAGTATACAGAGACTTGATAAAATAAAAACCCAAAAACAAATATCAGGAAACAAAATCAGCATAAAGCAAGGAAACTTGCACATAAATAGCATCTTTAAACATAGAAAACTCTCCCACAGCATTTCACAAGGGAAAACAGATATGGAGCCAAAGCTTGGCCAAAGATAACAAAGGACATCTTAATTAAAAGGGAGAAGTCGGAGGGACAAAACGGATGGGGGAGGAGAGTTTCTAGTGTGCAAGATCTACGTAACTGAAAGTATGGCGGGTACACAAGAGGTCAGGGTCAAAGGAACAGAGAGTTTGTGGGCTGGGAGTTGAATCGGGCAGCTTGGAGGGAGGAGGTGGTTTACAAAGATGGGTTCAAAGGCCAATTTTACAGTCAGTAAAATGTCAGAATAAAAAAGGAGCAGACGAATGGTTAACTGCAGTCAGCACGCAACAGCTTCATTCATCAAAAACAGGGAGCGGTCGAGGATGAATGAGCAAACAAACCTTCGGCAAAACCACAAAAGGAAGAGCACGCCTTATGGATTATTTAAATCTGCATTTTGGATCCTGTAGCCAGTGCTAATGCTCGTCTCCTGTTCATGAGTTCACACATTCCCTTCAGTTAATATAAAATTAACCATAAACCCAAGTACTGGGAAAGGCAAAATTAAACTGCCAATTTTAGGAATGAAACACAAGGAGTTCATTCTAAAACAGCACAGGGGAGAGTAAATCTGAATCGTTCACACTCTGCATTCCTTCCTGTCCCTCAGAATGTATTTACACCACAGTTACCCTACGTGTAGTTGAGGTGCCAGTCAGGTAGAGCCCTGTTTACATTGCGAGGCCCTTACGTGACTGGATGGGTAACATTCCTGCCAAAGAGTTAGCTCCAAATATGTAACAGTTAAGAATTTAAAATATTGAAACAATCAGGAGGGGGAAATCCTTACCAACAAAAAAAAAATTAAATTTAAATCCCTTCTTCCCATACTTTATAAACCAGTTTTGACGCCACACTTGATTTACACTCTATATATTGTCAAAAATCAACCAAGAGATTATTTGCTCCAAGGAATCTCATTTTGAGTCAGGTCATGTCCGCCCTCTGGATTCACCCAACATGTTTAATGTCTACACAAAAGGAGAAATCAATTCATGCACATAAAAGCATATGGTTTCCTGGGCTTTTATAAATAGAGGCATGGAGTACAAAAGCAGGAAGTTAGGCTCAACCTTGATGAATCACTGCTTAGGCCTCAGCTGAAGAATTGGGACCAAATCTGGGCACCTCGCTTTTGGAAGGATGTTAAGGTCTCAAGTGTGGTTGCAGAGATTTACTAAAGGGATGAGGAACTTTCGTTAAGTTGTGACTGGAGAAGCTAGGGCTGTTCTCCTTCGAACAGAGAAGTGTTCAAACTTAAGGAAGAGGATAACCAGGGAAAGAGTAAAGCCCATTAGGGGCCAAGAGGACAATCTTTGAGTGGAGCCAGAGGACATTGGTACTGTTGAACGAATACTTCACATCCGTCTTCAACCAAGGGAGAGGATGAAGGTATGGAATTCAGGGAGAGAGACTGCAAGGCTCTTGAGCAAATTGACATGGGGATGGAAAATGTGTTGGAGGTGATGGCAGGCTTAATCTCCAGGTCTGGATGAATTGCATCCCAAGCTGCTGAGGGAGGCAAAGGAGGAGATTGCAGGGGTTCACACACAATTTTTTAATTTCTCTCTGGCCACGAGGAAGACGCCAGAGGATGGGAGAACAGGTAATGTGGTTCCGCGATTTAAGAAGGATTGTAGAGATAAGCTAAGGAACCAGTGAATCTCAAGTCAGTGGTAGGGAAGCTGAAGGAGAGGAGCTATCTTCACTTGGAGAGGCAAAGCTTGATCAGGGATAGTCAGCATGGCTTTGTCAGAGGGAGGTCATGCCTAACAAATCTGACTGACTTTTTTGAGGTGGTGATCACTAGGAAGTTCTGTGGAACAAAGGAACCTTGGTGCGTTTGTCCACAGATCTCTGAAGACGGAAGGGCATGTTAGTAGAGTGGTGAAAAAGATATTTGAGACACTTGCCTTTATCAATCGTGGCATAGATTACAAAAGCAGGGAAGACATGTTGGAGTTGTATAGAACTTTGGTGAGGCCACAGCTAGAGTCCTGTGTGCAGTTCTGGTCACCACGTTGTAGGAAGGGTGTGAATGTACTGGAGGGGGCGCAGAGGAGATTCACCAGGATGCTGGCTGGGATGGAACATTTAAGTTATGAGGAGAGGTTAATAGGCTTGAGTTGTTTTTGTTGGAGCAGAGAAGACTGAGGGGTGACCTGATCGAGGTGTACAAGATTGAGACACATGGACAGAATGGATAGGGAGCAGCTATTCCCCTTTGTTGAAGGGTCAGTCACGAGGGGACATAGGTTCAAGGTTTAGGGGGGGAACGTGAGGAAAAACATTTTTACCCAGTGGGTGGTGACGGTCTGGAATGCATTGCGTGGGAGGGTGAGGCGAGTTACCTCACATCCTTTAAAAAGTACCTGGCTGAGCACTTGGCACATTATAACATTCAGGGCTATGGGCCAAGTGTTAATAAATGGGTTTAGTGGGAGGCCAGATGTTTCTCACGTGCTGATGCAGACTTAATGGGCCGAAGGGCCTGTTTTGCACGTTATGGCCCTGATTTTACCAACACTGCTGCCCGAGGCCATTAGGGAATGCCATTCTGCAAGCCTTGCCCACCCCGGTAAAATTAGGGCCTATGATTCTATGAAGAGTTTTGATGGAGTAAATAAATGGTGAGACAGTTGGTAACTGGAGGGCATAGACATAAAATGACCGATAAAAGAACCAGAGAATAGATTTGATTTTTTTAAAACGCAGCAAGTTATTCCAGCCTAGAACGCACAAGGGTGTGGAAGCAGACACTATAGTAACTCTCAAAAGGATATATACACAAAAAAAAACTGCAGGGCTGTGGGACTAATTGGATAGCTTTTCTTTCAAAGAGTCAGCTCAATGAGAGGCTGTGCTGCATAATTCCGCTGATCTTAAACTTGCAATGTTACTTTTCTTGGTGCTGTTCAACATTTCCCAGCCAAAGGAAGGCAGAGATGTCACTAGTACACGAATGGTTCAAGTTAACTCCAACAGACTCCCACCCTGAGCCCACGTAATAAAATGTCCTGCCTTTATTCTGGAGTTGCGAGCAAAGAATGGTGCAGGAAGTATTCACATTGAGCATTCATTTGCTGAGGGCACCAAATACCGGGGCTGAAAGTGAAAATGTTTTTCCTCCACGCCGACACCAAGTAACACAATCAATGATTAACCCAACACGCAGGGAAATCTCAATCGTTTCAGGCTGGATTAGGGTTAGAATTACACAAAGAAACGACGACAGAGCCTCGCATAAGGACACGGGATGGAAAGGAAGCTTTCATTGTAAATGAATTTGCCCCAGGTTTAGGAGGTCTAAAGGGATCAACTCCAAATTACTGATCCTCCAATTTGATCCCAAGAGCCTTAAACTGGCATTGCTCATGAGGCAGCCTCAGAAATTCAAATGGACACAAATCACAGCAAACTCATTACAGCTTTGCTTTGCCTAAGGGGGGATCACATGCAAACACAATGCGTGGCTTATCTTTTCGCGCCAGTGCTGACAGGTCATTCTTCCTGGGGAGGATTTCTTTAAGCATTTCCCCAAATCATATTCGAGGTAGACAGGGAGTGAGAGCAATTCCTCCCAATGTCAAACTGGATTTGTGCCAGCTCCCTGACACAGTGGTTAGCACTGCTGCCTCACAATGCCAGGGCCCCAGGTTCAATCCCAGCCTCGGGTCACTGTCTGTGTGGAGCTTGCACGTTCTCCCCATGTCTGCGTGGGTTTCCTCCGGGTGCTCCGGTTTCCCCCCCCACTCCAAAGCACTCCCCAGGGTTAGGTGGATTGGCCATGCTAAACTGTCCCTTAGTGTCAGGGGGATCAGCAGGGTTAATACATGGGGGATAGGGCCTGGGTGGGATTGTTATCGGTGAAGGCTCAATGGGCCAAATGGTCTCCTTCTGCACTGTAGGGATTCCCACCTAAGTTTGTCATTATGAACGAAAGGTGATAATTTTTGGCGGTTACTCGGATTACAACTGCACCCTCATCGTTTCGAAGCGTTTCCAAAGGAAAGGGCTGGCCGTTCCTGCAGAACCATGTTCGTGACTGCAATACCCAGCCGATGGTCAGTTAAGCTGCAGACACACCAGTACACCGGGTAATTCAGATGCAACTGCGACACACACACACACACACACACACACACACACACACACTCTCTCTCTCTCTCTGCTGGTCCATCGCAGTATAATCCCTGAGGTTACTCACTTTGGTTTAATTGGTCTTCACAAATCTGTTTATATATTTTTTTGACATGACCTACTTAAATGTTTTTCACAGTCTTGGTCCAGGCTCTCGTGGTTTACCTCGTTTGTCACTGTATTACATTCAAGGGCATTATATCATTTCATCTGAAGGACAGGGCATGTTCAGACATGCAAATCGGCCCCAAGGCTATAAGCACAACGCCAGTGCAGTTTGCCACTTTGAGGCTCCTTCAATTCTTCTCTTTCAGCCAACTGGCCAATACTGCATGCACAAGCCTCAATTTCACCAGGATGGAATCACAATTAAACTCAAGAGCCCCTATTCCAAGAGCAATCTACACCCAGAGCAGATCTCCCCAACCCCATCCCCACCCCACTCCACTCGCACTCCCCAGGACACTAATGGCATCAAGATCACCCATAGTTTCTCCACTATGACCTTACCCAACATCAGGTAATTTGAGGCCAACAAGGACTGAACCCTGGATTTAGCTGGTCTGTTATGATTAAGCACGACACTAGCCAGTGTATTTACTCACCAGTTCATAGAAACATAGAAACCCTACAATGCAGAAGGAAGCCATTCGGCCCATCGAGTCTGCACCGACCACAATCCCACCCAGGCCCCACCCCCACACATTTTACCCGCTAATCCCTCTAACCTACACATCCCAGGACTCTGCAATTTTTTAACCTGGCCAATCAACCTAACCCACACATCTTTGGACTGTTGAAGTAACAACAATGAAACTGACAGTCCCTTCTGGAATCCACACAATTTTTATTTATTTGTCACAAGAAGGCTTACATTAACACTGCAATGAAGTTACTATGAAAATCCCCTAGTCACCACACTCTGGCACCTGTTCGGGTACACTGAGAGAGAATTTAGCATGGACAATGCACCTAACCAGCACACTTTCAGGCTGTGGGAGGAAACCGGAGCACCCAGAGGAAACCCACGCAGACAAAGGGAGAGCGTGCAAACTCTGCACAGACAGTGACCCAAGCCAGGAATCGAACCTGGGTCCCTGGCGCTGTGAGGCAGCAGTGCTAACCACTGTGCAGAATATCACAAAGATCTAAAAGCTGCTGTCAGGGATTCTCCTAAGGATGTTCTGTTGAAGCCCCGCCCACCCCCTCCCCCCATGCTGTAATCAAGGGCAACCTACTGAACAGATGAACTGCCATTTAAGCCCATATACCATTAGACATAGGAACAGAAGTAGGCCATTCTGCCCATCAAGTCTGCTCTGCCATTCATTGAGATCATGATTGATCTGATAAACTCAATTTTCCCACCCATGGGAAACCGTCTTTTCCCATCCATTAAGCTATGTCTAGGGATGTTGTTCATGTGGACTTCCAAAAGTCCTTTGATAAAGTCCCACAAGAGACAGTAACCCATGGAATTGAGGGCACATTACTGACATGGCTGGGAAATTGGTTGAGTAGCAGGTGACAGAAAGCAGGGATAGGTACTCGAATTGGCAGGATGAGACTAGCGATGTCCCACAAGGAGCTGTGTTGGGGCCTCAGTTGTTCACATTATTTATTAGAGACTTGGATAATGGCATAGAAAGTCATATCTAAATTTGCTGATGACACAAAGTTAGCTGGCATTGTGGACAGTGTAGGCGCTAGCATAAAATTACAAAAGGATATTGGTAGACTAGGTGAATGGGCAGTAGATGGATTTCAATCTAAGTGTGAGGTTATTTAGTGTGGGCTGAGAAAGGTTAGATCAGAGTACTTTCTAGATGGTATGAAGTTAAATACAGTACGTGTCCAAATCGACTTGGGGGTTCAGGTGCATAGATCATTAAAATGCCACGTAAAGGTGCAGAAAATGATTAAGAAGGCTAATGAAATGCTGGCCTTTATTTTCAGAAGACTGGAATATAAAGACACAGAAATTATGCTGCAGCTGTACAAAATCCTGGTTGGACCCCTCTAGGAGCACTGTGAGCAGATCTGGGCACCACACCTTAGAAAAAATGTAGTGGCCCTGAAGGGAGCGCAGTGTAGATTTACAAGAATGATACCTGGATTTCAGAGGTTTAATTATGGGATTAGACCTGCTTTCTTTAGAATTTAGAAGGTTAAGGGGTGATCTGGTCGAAGTCTTCAAGATACTAATGGGAAAAGACAGGGTAGATAAAGATAACCTATTTCCACTGGTTGGAGATTCTGGAATTGGGGAGGGGGCATGGTCTTAAAAAAATTAGGGATGGACCATTTAGGAGAGATGTTGGGAAACATTCCTACATACAGGGTGATAGAGATTTGCAACGCTTTTCCACAAACAGCAGGTGAGTCACTGGCTTCAACATCAAGGCAGCATTTGACCAATCGTGGCTTCAAAGAGCCCGAGCAAAACTGGAGTCAATGGGAATCGGTGGAGGGGGATTCCGTATTGGATGGAGTTATACCTGGCACAAAGGAAATGGTTGTGGTGGTTGGAAGTCCATCATCTCAGTTCCAGGACATCCTCAGGGTAGTGTCCTAGGCCCAACCATCCTCAGCTCCTTCATCAATGACCTTCCCTCCATCATAAAGTCAGAAGTGAGGATGCTCACTAATGATTGCACAATGTTCACCATTCACTTCTTGGACACAAAGCAGTCCCAATGTAGCAAGACCTGGACAATACCCAGGTTTGGATTGACACGTGACCAGTAATGTCGGTGCCACACACATGCCAGGCAATGACCCTCTCCAATAAAAGAGATCATTTACCCAACACCTCCTGACATTCAATGGCATTACCATTGCTGAATCTCCCATTATCAACATCCTGGTGCCATTGACCAGAAACTGAACTGGACTAGCCATATAAATACTGTGGCTACAAGAGCAGATCAAAGATGGGGAATTCGGTGAGTAACTCAGGCACTTGGTCTGACAGCAGACTGTGCTCCAGCTTCTGGAGCATGGAAGATGAGAATCCAGCCAGGAGATGATTGAAATAAGTCAGGAGATAACAAATATACAGGTGAGAGTTTCAGAAGAAGTTGTGCTAAGGCAGGAGTGAAGTTGGACGACTTCTGGAGTAGTAGTTGGACTTGTGCTGGACAGCATATGAAGCAAGAGTAATCCCATTCAAGCTCACAGTGACTGGAATGGGATATAAGAAATAGGAGCTGGAGACAGCACAACTTCTCCAATCATTGTGGCCATATCCCTTCACTAAAAACATTGGACCAGAACCAACCTCTAGACCAAGATGGCAAAGATCCAGGGGTTGCCTAACTTTTGAACTTTTAATTCTTCAATTAAGCAAAATATGCTATTCGAAGCAAGACCAAAGCCGAGGATGAGAATGAAATCTTCTCTTTAGCAGTTTAGTTATGTTTGTTCAGGCAGCAGCACTCTGAGTTATATTCTGATAACTAAATGTTACCATTAAAATGCTTCTGGATAATTCCCAATTCACCCAAAAACTTCATTCTCTACCCCAGCAAGCTGTCAATACTCAATGAAAGACCATATTCAAGACGGAGTTTGTTAGATTTTTGGAAACTTTCACTCCCATAAGTTTGTTAGATTTTTTTTTAAAACCCCTAAGCTAATCCCAATTGCCCGCATTTGGCCCATATCCCTCTATACCCATTTTACCCATGTAACTGTCTAAATCCTTTTTAAAAGACAAAATTGTACCCGCCTCTACTACTACCACCTCTGGCAGCTTGTTCCAGACACTCACCACCCTGTGTGTGAAAAAATTGCCCCTCTGGACACTTTTGTATCTCTCCCCTCTCGCCTTAAACCTATGCCCTCTAGTTTTAGACGCCCCTACTTTTGGGAAAAGATATTGACTATCCAGCTGATCTGTGCCCCTCATTATTTTATAGACCTCTGTAAGATCACCCCTCAGCCTCCTACGCTCCAGAGAAAAAAGTCCCAGTCTATCCAGCCTCTCCTTATAACCCAAACCATGAAGTCCCGGTAGCATCCTAGTAAATCTTTTCTGCACTCTTTCTAGTTTAATAACATCCTTTCTATAATAGGGTGACCAGAACTGTACACAGTATTCCAAGTGTGGTCTTACCAATGTCTTGTACAACTTCAACAAGACGTCCCAACTCCTGTATTCAATGTTCTGACCGATGAAACCAAGCATGCCGAATGCCTTCTTCACCACTCTGTCCACCTGTGACTCTACTTTCAAGGAGCTATGAACACGTACCCCTAGATCTCTTTGTTCTTAACTCTCCCCAACGCCCTACCATTAACTGAGTAAGTCCTGCCCTGGTTCAATCTACCAAAATGTATCACCTTGCATTTGTCTAAATTAAACTCCATCTGCCATTCATCAGCCCATTGGCCCAACTGATCAAGATCCCGTTGCAATCGGAGATAACTTTCCTCACTGTCCACTATGCCACCAATCTTGGTGTCATCTGCAAACTTACTAGCCATGCCTCCTATATTCTCACCCAAATCATTAATATAAATGGCAAATAACAGTGGACCCAGCACTGACCCCTGAGGCACACCGCTGTCACAGGCCTCCAGTTTGAAAAACAACTCTCTACAACCACCCTCTGGCTTCTGTCAAGAAGCCAATTTTGTATCCATTTAGATACCTCACCCTGAATCCCGTGAGATTTAACCTTATGCAACAACCTACCATATGGTACCTTGTCAAAGACCATGCAAAAGTCCATGTAGACAACATCAACTGCACTGCCCTCATCTACCTTCTTGGTTACCCCTTCAAAAAACTCAATCAAATTTGTGAGACATGATTTTCTACTCACAAAGCCATGCTGACTGTCCCTAATCAGTCTTTGCTTCTTTAAATGCCTTTGGATTTTGTCTCAAAATACCTTCCAACAACTTACCCACCACAGATGTGAGACTAATTGTCCTGTAGTTCCAAGACTTTTCCCTGCAGCCCTTTTTAAACAAAGGCACAACATTTGCCACCCTCCAATCTTCAGGCACCTCACCTGTGACTATCGATATTTCAAATATCTCGGCTAGAGGACCTGCAATTTCCTCCCTAGCCTCCCACAATGTCCTGGGATACACTTCATCAGGTCCCGGGGATTGATCTACCTTGATGCGCTTTAAGACTTCCAGCACCTCCTTCTCTGTGATATGTACACTCCTCACAAGACATCACTTGCTATTGGAATATTTTTTTAAATTAAAAGTAAAGGGACTCAGTGCTTTTAACTGGTTAGCTGTCTGTCAGAATACTTCATTGTGATTGGCTGCTTCCCCATTAGAGGCCATCACTGCCATTGCGTGCCTGGAGATGCTCTTGACTTGTTGCGAGATTTAAATGGTGATTGGAAAAGGTGAACTCTGCTTCACGGAGATCAACGCAGAGCCACTAATCAAACACTGCCCTCAAAATCCAGGCCAATTAATCTTCAGTCTCAAACTACTGTTTTGGTAACAATAAAGCAACGACTTGCTATTAAAATGATTAGACACAAGTTTAATAATGTATTTAGTATACACCAGTATCAAGAGGTTTTTGGGGACTGTGATGATGTAACCGGTATTAGGGCCGCAGCGATTTTAGTTCTCAGCCACACCTTGTTATGGAAGTTATGAAAACACAGATTAAAAACTCACTCCTGCCATGGGTGTCATCAACACCTCCTGTCTCCAACTGCCCCAACCTGTTCAAGTGCCATGGATTACCCAACATATCAATCCTTGTGGTGCACCACCTTCCCATGCTAATTGGACAACAAGCCAATCACACTGAACTATTCCCACAGACAGCAAACCGACTAAAACTCATTGCTGCTTAATTGGATGAACAGTCTTTTCCCACCCTTTATAACAAATAAACAAAAGTATTCAAAAAAAATTAAAAATAGAATGATTAATTATTAATTTCTGGAAACCCCAAGACACATCTGGAGAGTTAGCAACCTTACTCACTGCATTCTAGCAGAATGGAGCCCAAGCAGAGATCCAAGATCTCCTCAGCACAGTTCCACTGCCCTTACTGCACATGCCCTGCGAGAGTCTTCCACAAGAAATAATCCCTCATCTAACATGTCTTCAGCTGCTTTCCTCTGGGGTTGGATATCTGCCTTTTTTATCTTCCACTGAGCTGGGTTGTCACATCAGTAATAAAAGGGAATCTCAAAAGGCAGAAAAGGTTTGTTGGTAGGAGCTGTTTGCCAGCAATCCTGCTTCGGCCTGTACTTTAATACTTTACCCAAAGCAGCAAGGGGACAAGTGGGTATTTTCTTTATTCAAAAATCAGAGGTTCAGTTCCCATGGCCCCAAGTGAAGATAAAAATGAATGATGATCTGATTTTTTTCCAAATTTGAGAGTTCTCGCCAGTGTGAAGGCTGGACTGTTCTATAAGCAAATACACAGTTCAGGGGAGACCATGACGTAGTAGTACTACCAATGGACTAGTCATCCAGAGACCCAGGCTAACGCACTGGAAAGATGAGTTCCGGCAGAATTTGAATTCGATAAATCTGGAAGATAAAGCTAGTCTCAGTAATGGTGACTATGAAACTACCATTGATTACCGTGAAAACTCATCTGGTTCACTCATGTCTTTTAGGGAAGGAAATCGGCCACTAATACCTGATCTGGCCTACATGTGACTCCAGACACATGTAGTGTGATTGATTCTTAGCTGCCCTCTGCAAGTGGCCAAGCAAGCCACTCAATTCAAGGGCGATTCGGGATGGGCCACAAATGCTGGCCTTGTCAGTAACTGCTACATCACATGGAAGAAGAAAACAAACTGACATCAGTACAGCGCCCCACACTTCTCTCCTGGCTCTACTTTCAAGTGGGCTTCACCCATTAATGATCGCCAAACTGTTGAAGGGAGGGAAGAAACAGTGCAAGCACTCCAAGGGCCAGCAGACACTCAGCATCCCTTTCTCCCGCTAATGAAACTACTCTTCTACATAAACGCTGAACACAGCCATGGCGTAGTGGTATCATCACTGGACTAGTAACCCAGAGACCCAGCCATGGGTCCAACCAATGGTAACATTTGAATTCAATTTTTTAAAAATTGGAATGAAAAGCCTAATGATGACAATAAAAACATTGTTAATCATTTTAAAAACCCATCTGGTTCACCGATGCCGTTTAGGGAAGGAAATCGGCCATGGTCTGGCCTACATGCAACTCCAGATCCATAGCAATGTGGTTGACTCTTAAATGTCCTCAGAAATGGACAACAAATGCTGTCCCAGCCAGTGACACCCACATCCCATGAATTAATAAATAAAAACATAAATCAGGAACCGGAGAAGAATGTTGCGGAGCTGGGTTTATACTTGGAGGAAAAGAGAAGGAGCTGAGCAGAATAATCCTTCTTCACAGGGTCACATAAATGGATCTCTCGTGCAGGATCAACATAAACAGTACTTATTCCTCTGGTTCACAACATCCCATTTAGGGCGGCATTGTGGCACAGTGGTTAGCACTGCTGTCTCAGTGCCTGGGACCCGGGTTCGATTCCCAGCTTGGGTCGCTGTCTGTGTGGAGTTTGCACATTCTCCCCGTATCTGCGTGGGTTTCCCTCCGGGTGCTCCGGTTTCCTCCCACACTCCAAAGATGTGTAGATCAGGTTAATTGACCATGCTAAATTGCCACTTAGTGTCAGGGGGGCTAGCAGGGTAAATACGTGAGGGATAGGGGCTGGGTGGGATTGTGGTTGGTGCAGACTCAATGGGCCGAATGGCTTCCTTCTATACTGTAGGGATTTTATGATCCCACTGACCCGCAAGAAGCAAAATCTACATGTGAATGACAGGCTGGCTTCAATGAAACCAGTTCAGGATGGCTACAGCAAGCAGTTAACTGCTGACGCGAGGTCAGTTGTTCTTTGAAACGGTCGGCAAAACGTCCCCTAGAATTCTAGGAATCTGCACACACTGTGTGTGTACATGAAAGCAGCACACTTCCTGTGAGAAGGAGGAGGACAGGAGGTGTGAAATGTTGTTATTGATTCGCATGCGTGGTTGAGCAATTTTGTTTTAAAAAAAAAACCAAAACTGAAAATTCTCATAAGTTTCAGTGTGGCTTAGCTGACGGTGCCGTCGTAACCGAGGCAGAATAAAGGTAATGGGTTCAAGCCACACACTCAACCTGAGCACATTAGCTAGGTGCCTGCACCAGTGCAGAACTGAGAATGATGGATTGTTCTAAGATCTGGCTATTGGTTGAGACAGCGGGCCAGGAACTGCTGGGCAGTGATGATTTAAATTCAACAAATTTAACAACACTGCCCATTATTAACCAGGAAAATTTGCAGACTTAAAGGTTAAGCCACGGGTTGACATTCTCTGCCAACTTCTGGACAATTTGCATTGCTCTGCTATTAGCCTCACCAAAAAAGCGGATTTTAAAAAAAACATCCTTTCGCCCCGTGGAGCTCCCCTACAGCTTTGATAACAATTGAGAAATGGCTGGTTTTGTGACGTTGTCACCAATTAATTTTGCTGCAGCCATTTAAGGCTGGTAATTAATGTCACACACTGTTAATGATATGATGTATGGTCCTGACCTGTCATTCAACCTTGGAGGCTCATAAAAGCACTAATGAAGGAGCTCACTCCAGCAGGTAGTAAATTGCTCCCGGTGCTTTTCAATCATTTTCTGTTTCGGTGGAATCTCTGTAATTCAGGTCAAGTACCCTTCATCCGTAAATCGAACAGATCCAAAAACTACACTTTTTAAAAATTAGAACCTCATCAACCTTTAGCACGGGATGTCTAGTTGTTTTCCTACACGGGGCGGCACGGTAGCACAGTGGTTAGCGCTGCTGCTTCACAGCTGCAGGGACCTGGGTTCGATTCCCGGCTTGGGTCACTGTCTGTGTGGAGTTTGCACATTCTCCTCGTGTCTGCGTGGGTTTCCTCCCACAGTCCAAAGATGTGCGGGTTAGGTCGATTGGCCATGCTAAAATTGCCCCTGAGTGTCCTGGGATGCGTAGATTAGAGGGATTAGCGGGTAAATGTGTAGGGATATGGGGATAGGGCCTGGGTGGGATTGTGGTCAGTGCAGACTCGATGGGCCAAATAGCCCCTTTCTGCGCTGTAGGGTTTCTATGATTCTATGATACACTGTTTACCTTGCAATTTTTGTGAACATGGCAAAAAGAAACATTATGACAGGTGCCCTGCATTTATTATTCAGTGATACATCGTACTCTTTGAGCCACTTTATTTATGCTTCAGCTGGCCTAGCTATAGGTTATTGTAATGGAAGTTTAGATGCAGTAGCCAAACACCAATATTTTCCAAAATCCAAAATGCAAGGGCAGCACGGTGGCACAGTGGTTAGCACTGCTGCCTCACAGCACCAGGGACCTGGGTTCGATTCCCGGCAGAGTCTGCTTGTTTTCGCTGCGCCTGCGCGGATTTCCTCCGGGTGCTCCGGTTTCCTCCCACAGTTCAAAGATGTGCGGGTTAGGTGGATTGGCCATGCTAACTTGACCCTTAGTGTCTTAGGGGGACTAGCTAGGGTAAATGCATGGGTCTGGGTGGGATTGTGGTCGGTGCAGACTGGGTGGGCCAGATGGATTCTATGACTGTAATTGGCACCAAGGATTTTGGATAAATGACACCCCACCATACTGCTGTTACCATCCATACTGCTATTGGCATCACTGGGTAAGAACACAAAACCTGCCGTTAGAGTCACTCATTTAAATGCAAATTAGGTAGGTTGTTTGACAAAATAACATTTCATTTGAAATACTTTATACAAGTTATGAGACATGAGATGTGGTTAAGCGTGGGCAATGTTTAAGAGGAGGATGGCAACTTTGAACCTATGGTTCCTAAAGCTCTTCACTACTGGGATTTCCCTCATGTCTGTTGTAGAAAGGAGATTAATGCTGCGATTAACCAAAAATTCCACTTGGATTGCACCAAGGGGGTTTCCAGGATGATAGCAAAAGGAATAAGGACGACTTTGGGCTTTTTTGTTCTAACAATTCCTATGATAGTAATGTAATGATACATCCAGAGTCTTCCTGAACATGATGGTCAGGTCTACTGGCACTAACCCACATGAATCAAGAATGTTTGTACTTTTCACACACCAACCCCGTCATTCATTATCAACTTCTCAAGGATAAATGCAGCAACCTGCGTACATAACTGAATTTCAAAGTCTTCTGAAACCAAAAGAGAAAACGTTGGAAAATCTCAGCAGGTCTGGCAGCATCTGTAAGGTGAGAAAAGAGCTGATGTTTCGAGTCCAGATGACCCTTTGTCAAAGCTGGAGCTTTTGACAAAGGATCATTTGGACTTGAAACGTCAGCTCTTTTCCCTCCTTACAGATGCTGCCAGACCTGCTGAGATTTTCCAGCATTTTTTCTTTTGGTTTCAGATTCCAGCATTCCCGCAGTAATTTGCTTTTATTTCAAAGTCTGCTGTCTCTTCTCTTCTCTCTTAAGTACTCTATGTCTCTGTTTCAACTGACTTGAATTTAATTTTCTTCTTTGTCTTTTGCACAATTTTCTTTGGTATTATTTTCTTCTATTGATTAAAGAGAAAAGCCATTTAGCACAATAGTTGAGATCTCAGATGCAACATTGATGCCACTTTGCAACTATCACGTCGACATTCCAGGAATTTGAGGGAAGATCATGCAGTCAATGGCGAACATGAAAGTCCATTTACTGCTGTTCACCCCAAATGCACCACTATGCTGGGCCCATTCGCTCAAAACCCCATTGCCAATTGGTTCAAAATGTCATCAAATAGCCAAGACAAAGGCGGGAACTCTCTTATCCCTCACTCTCCTGACCAACACTCCTCGGTCATTTATGTCATAACTTTGTGGGTCTTCTATGTACACAAGATCTAGACACAAATGGGGGCAGTAACTTTACAGATGACATGAAAATTGATGGTGTGGTAAATAGCGAGGAGGAAAGCCTTAGATTACAGGCAGTATGGATGGGCTGGTCAGATGGACAGAACAGCAGCAAATGGAATTTAACCCTGAAACATGTCAGGTGATGTATTTTGTATCTGACTCTATGACCATGGTGCTCCAAAACGCTAATATCAAGATGTCCTTGTGTAGCAACCTGGAGCAGCCCAACGCAAATGGCTCACTCATGTGGCATAAAATATCAGGCACCACTATATCATTTCTAAGCAGCCAGTCATAATACAAAGCTCTTAAAAAGTTACTCCTTTCCTCTACTTAGGGGTGACCTGATGCATCGGAGTTTGGGAGTGCTGCAACAAAGAAAAATAAACTGTGTTTATCAGAATAAGCACTGGAGGAGAAAGAGCAGAAGCAGGGAAAGGAAAGAGAAAATGAGCAGAGGAGCCAGTTACGTAATTGTATTCATTCCTATTGGTTCACTCAGCTTTGTTGTATTAATGTATTTCAATGGAAATTATGTCACAAGTCCCTAGCGCAGGGAAACAGGCAGAGAAGGAGCAGCCATGTAGGAGAACACACACTTATAAATAAAGCTCAGATTACTGGGTGATATAGATGGGCTAGTCAGGTGCTCCCTTGTGTCATTTTCCAATCTACAACAAAAAAAGGGGCTCTTTCTTCAGGCAAGCATAACTTGGAACGCAAATGGAAATAAACTAGCCCATATTACAGCCCAGCCAAGATGCCTAACTTGCACACTTTTGAGTTTCCGTAAGACACATCATGGCACATAGTTTCATCCAGAGCAGCCTGACCCAGGCTGTTATGGACAGGAGCAGATCCTCAAGCCCAGTTCAAATATTCAGATCACGGCTGATCTCTACATCAATCTCATTTACTGTTGATATCAATATCGAACAGAAGTTTCAATTGACCGAGCATCCAGCCTTTTGAGAGAGAGAGAGAGAGAAAAAGAGAGTTTCAGATTTCCACTGCATTCCGATTGAAAACGTGCTTCGTGTTTTGATTCCAGAATGACCTAGTTCTAACTTTTTCCTTGTTCTAAATTTCCTTACCAGAAGAAAGTTTCTCAATCTATTGTATCAAATCTCTTACCTCAATCTGAACACCTTCCAACCAAGAGGCCAAGCTTATGTAACCTGTCCTCAGAATTTAGCACTTTAAAACTACTTACATTATTGCAATCAAGAATGTACATGTTTTAAGGCTAATGTAATCTTTCCCAAGGTTTGGCGGCCAAAGCTGAATGCGGTATTCCAGTCAACATCCAAGGATCTATGCAACTGAAACATCACTTCCTCACCTTTGAATTCAACCCCTTTGAAATAAAGGCCAACATTCTAATTACATTTATGATTGCTTTTTCTACCTACGTTTCAGCTTTCTGTGATTCACCTGCATATCCATTTTGCTTTTCCACAGTTAATCTCACAACATTAAGAAATAAATTAGTCTTTGTCTGCAAAGAGGGTGACCTCACATTTCCCTACATTGAACTCAGCTCCCACTGTTTCCTCACGAGCTTGGTCTGTCTATCCTCCTTCGTAAATTCCAGCTCCCATCTACACAACCTTCTGTGCCTCCTAATTGAGTTCACTTGCAAACTTAGATACACAACTCTCTAATGCTTTATTGAAGAAGTCCTTTATGGTGGAAAGTTGAGGTTTCAGTACAGTTCATAGCTCCGAAGACCAGATGGTCTTCAAATTATATTGTGCACACTTAGCACAAATGCATCACCAAAAAAAACTTGCTACTATTTTAAACAGCGATGTTTAAATAGATCAGTTCACCTTTTCACAAACAATTTCAAATGATCCTACCAAGTAGCTGCAGACTATTACCTCACAACCTAACTTCAATGTCACCAACAAAAAGATATCGCAGCCAGCACCACAATCCTTCATACTGTGTTTATCATTCAGCAAATTGTTTGGGGAACATTAAACATTGACAGGGGAAACGTATTATGGATTTCATCCATCTTTGGAATAGAATTTCAATTAAACCACGATTTTCCCCCAAAGAGCCAATAATTCCAACAGCCACACATTGCTTTAAAAGTAATGGCATAATAAACATTGCACTTAGTTAAGAAATGGCATTTTTCTGAAATGAGTAACTGGCATTTACAGGTTCAAAAGAGAAGACAGAGAAACGTTCCAATTAATAACTGTAATGCAGTGAGATCATCCACATGGAATTATTTTCTGGACTCCACTCAGGATGAGATTTTATGAAGTGAGGATTTTATTAAACAGGGGCATTCTCTCCACAAAATGTTTTGTTTCCAAGAAGCTCGAATAGCTGTCGTTTTGCCATGGTATGACACATCAGTCACAAAATGTGGCATCACAATTTTTGTAATGCAAAGAAAATGCAGCATATAACCTCCGCCACCCCTCCCCCCATGAAGATGATGCCCCTAAAACTTATTTCAAGGTTTGTGTGTTTTTAACATGCAGTTTACCAACTACTTGCACACAAGTCTCCATCTTTATTACAAAACCACAGCAAACAGTTTCATTAAAATTACCAGAAGCATTATTTTACACAATTGGAAGGGCATTGTACATATAGCGGTGGAGGTCTGATATTGATATCCCGGGGCAGAAATCCATTAAAAACAAGCATCTCATTGGAGTTGAAGTAGAATTTCCTATCGAAATATCAAATCCTTTCCAATGCTTTTGTTGTGTCTGCCTATGCTGGGTACAAACTCAATCCAGATCTTTGGGAAGATGGATCCATTACAAGCCATGGGGAAGGAAGACAGACAAATCACTTTTGAAAGTTTCAACCCAACTCACCAATTACACAGTTTGTGAACATTGTGTATGGCATATTTGAGAAATATAGTTGTTACCCAAGTGTAGCCAGAATTGGTCTATTGACATTGGGGTTAAAACACTATGTTGACACTTCAAGCTATGCGAAGTCTGACCTGCACTTACTTGACATACAATAAACACTCATCAGTTTTAACTTCACACATCTAAATGATAGTAAATTGGATACTAAATCTGGAAAATCATTCTTTCCCTACTACAGTTAACCCCCAACATTAGAAAAAAGAAAATTTCCAGCCTTCTGTGCGAAGAGGTTCCTCTCAGTACGTTACTCGAATAGTGAGAACTCAAAAACCCCCATGCTTGGCTTTCACTATTCCAGTTTAACAAATGTGGTGTAATCTCTCTACATCAAACTCACTATGTTTATATATCTGTAATTTTAACAAATTACGTATTTCCGTTCTTTAATGATGTACCACAAAACAATTTTCCAACCATATGTGAAGAAAACCAACGGAGGGGAAATAAAGGATTGGAGCTTCACCATTTAGAACAGTCCCCTGCATCAGCTGTGGCTTAGCTGGCAGCACTCTTGCCTCCAAGACAGAAGGTTCTGGGTTCAAATCCCGCTCCAGAATTCTAACATAAAAATTAAAACTAGCGCTCTCCAGTGCAGGATGGAGAGATTGGTATCACTGTGGAAGGGGTCTTCTTTCAGATGAGACAGTAAACCAAGACTGCCCGGCAGATTAACCTATAGATCCCATGGCACCATTTCAAAGAATAGGGACGTTATCCCTGGTGTCCTGGCCAATATTTATCCCTCAATCAACAGCATAAAAACAGAATAATTGATCATTATTACATTGCTGTCTGTGGGTGCTAGCCATATACAAATTGGCTGTTGCATTTCCTACATGATAACAATCACTACACTTCAAAAGTACTCCATTGGCCGTAAAGAGCCTCGAGATGTATAGTTGTCATGAAAGGCACTATATAAATGCACGTCTTTCGTTTTCGCAAATCAAATGTGCTGTATAAAAATGACAATTGGTGAAGAATACCTGAAAAGTCCCACGTACACAGAGCTTTGACTACAACCTTAGAACAAAGCCTTAGTCATTGGGAGCAGGTTACAAGGCTCCCCCTTCATCGCTCAAGTCATACTTCAATTGTAAGCTATTGTAGTGTGGTCGTTACAGTAATAAAAACCCAACTGATTCATTAATGTTTCTGTCACCCTCAAGTACAACTCCATGCCCACAATATGTGGTCAACTCTTACTGCCCCTCGAAGTTGTAAAAAAGAAATCAAGACACATTCGCACAGCAACTGGACGCGAACAATAAGTGCAGCCTTGCTAACTTCAGCCAGATCCGGAGAATGAGTCAGAAAAATACAAATAGCAGCAAATGAGTGATGTTACAAGAAAACCTTGCGTACGTCCAAAGTGGGATGACTTGTGAAAAGCTGGAGGACATTTTTTCAGATTAAAAATGAGTTTAGACAACATCCTGAGCGAACAATGTTACGTATGCTCACTTTGTTCCAATGCCACTGAGAATGTCAGCGGGTGATAAACTGAACAATGATGAGGCAGGATTTACACAGCAGTAATGCAATTAGGAGCTTCAGATTATATCAAAAATCAGGATGGCGCAACTCAAATGGTCCCCGCAGGCCATCTGGACCCCTAGATTTTATTAAGATTTTTAATGCCATCACATTTAATTTTGACATGCCCACATAGCAGGGTGTTGCGGTCATCGTAAAAGATCAATATTTTTCATTTAAACTAAAGTTAGATTATTAAACCAGATTCTACAACCAACGGTTTTTCACAACACACGCATGCTTTCAGATTCCCCATCTGGATATCTGCTCATACAGTCAGAATGACTCATTTGGACACCGCAGAAGAAACTAAATTGATCTTTTTGTCAGTTAAAAATATCCAGCGTCGAGACTGGTGCCTTGGGAATGAAGCATCCGAACATCGGTCAACATATAATAAATTTGCCACCTTCAGATGACAAAAGCGATGGGGAAATAGACACAATAAGAAGTCTCACATCATCAGGTTAAAGTCCAACAGGTTTATTTGGCAGCACTAGCTTTCGGAGCCTCAAGCTCCTTCTTCAGGAAATAGACACATACAGATAGAAGGAATAAAGATAAATAAAAGGACAGTTTCTGCACACAATTCACATGTGGACTTTCTATCGCATATTTCTAAAGGAGAGATGCACAAACAGGACCATATGCTACCAAGCAATAAACTGTGATTCACCTCTGACCTCCCCTAAACATTAATGCCAACAAACTGTGAAGTCAAGGACAAATCATTTCATGCAGCAGTTTGTCAATCAGCTGTGGTAAAACACAACACACACCTTTCTCAATGATCAGAGTGAGTCACCTCACCCACAGGTTTTGGGTAGAAGTATTTAACTATCAGGACATCATCAGGTCCTGATTTTCTTTTTTAAAACAGCCTCAGAAGCAACACAAACCTTGTCACAATCAGTCCTATTGTAATTCTCAAGTCTTCCAGTCACCTTTGTCCTTTACATTCAAGCTTGCAAAATCTAACAGCTATACAAACAAGCACAAAGAGAGAACCAAGTTGTCAGAGTCCTACTACCTAGGTATGTTCCTACATAAGGTAAACCTTTCCAACACATCATGCCAACAACTGCTGCCTCCCCAAAACTGAGGCTACCCAGGTCATGTTGGGGCACTTAAATACATACACTGAACCCACGGCATTATTTCTTCAATTGAGTCAACTTTCACTTTCCGTGGGTTTCCCTTCCATTTTGATCAGGCAGTGAGACTCTTCCTGTGAGCAGATCATTACATATTCATCCACTGCACTAGTAACTACAAGAAAATGGCAACTTTTCTAAAAATCTGACCTATTTTACAACAAGAACAGTGAGTCATCTCACCCAATCAACACAGGAAATTTTTCCTGACATACAAAATAGCTTTTGATCATGACTATTAGAATTCTGTGCAATATAAATTGAAGGCTTTGAGATGAAATATATATTTCTTGATGACATTCTACACAACTGACAATACACACATATGTAGCCCCAAAAATGAACGAAGACAGAGGAATTTACAATGGAATAAGATTTGCAAATGGAAAGTTCAGGCGGCTTTCCTTTCGAACTATTCATTTAGATTTTGGTAAATTTTAAATGGGTAAAAAGCACTACTATTCGCTTTGGTCGTTCCTCATTTTCCTGGCCGAATCCAGGCGCATAGAGAAACAGTAATCCTAGCACAGGTACATGCAAATGTAATCAAAGACTGCAACATTTAACGCAGAAGGTAATTAAAAATTGTAGCTGCATAACTGCATGGTTCAAAGTTGTTCATTTTGTACCAAGCAAATTGAATTAAGCACAAGTGGGAACTTAGTGCCATTATAAGGAATTGAAGTATTACTTTTAATTAAGCAGTTTTGAATTGAGGGATGTAAACTCTACTTGGCTGTGTCTAATTTGTTTGTATAAAACCACACTCTTTCAAAATGGTAACACCATCATGGTTTTTAAGCATGCTTGAAAACCTTCTGAATCACAGAATACCAAGGTTTATGCACTAAATACCTTGGAGTGAAGATGGAATCAATAAAAAGAAGAAACTCAACATGATGTTCACGACATCAGGAATTCTTCTGTAATTTTAGTTCACAAATCATCATCAGCACAAAGTTCTTGTCATTTCTTCCCCCAGGCTTTGTTCTCCCACGGTACACAGCTCTCCTTGACCCTGGCCCAAAATTGCTCTTCATTGACTCTTTCACAAAATTGAAAGCAAGCTTCTAAAAAGGATGCAACATTATGCAGTCATTGCAATTAAAGGAGTTGCGGCGGGGGGTGGGGGGGGGGGGGGGGCGGTGGGGGGAGGTTAGGGGTTGAGAGCATGTGACATCAATAATTTAACCCCAACCCTTTGAACATTCTTTTGAGAAGGTTGAAGTGAGGGTTATGCATCTTTGACAGGAGATAATTGTCTGCATATCCCATTCCTGGTTACTGACCTATTTCAAAGTTCAGATGATAATCTAATCTCTTTACTAAATAATCTTTTACGTTATACACAATGCATTCAAATCTGGTGCAAAGTGGCCCACGAAAATGCAAAGTGTCAACTCCTGTACATGAATACTATGAGTTTAGTAAGTATCATGAGGAAAGTAGATGATTTGAAGGCACAAACAGAAGTAAATAGGTCTGATTTAATTGTCATGACATATGGTTGCAGGGTGACCAGGACTGGGAACTGAATATTCAGGCACATCCATCATTTAGGAAGATGAATCGGAGGGGGAAAGGAAGTAGGGTAGCCCTGCTAACAAGGGGCAAGATCAGTACACTTGTGAGAGCAGATCTTAGATAAAAGGATCAAAATGTAGAATGAGAGTGGAGTTAGGGAAGAGCAAGGTGCAGCAATCATTGGTGGAAGTTCTTTACAGGCAATCAAGCTGTGGTGGTAGTGTTAGGCATGGTATAAATCAGGAAATTAGAGCTGCATGTCACTTTAGTACAAATAGGCAACTTCAATTTACAAAAATAATGGATAAAACTAATTAGTACCAATGCTGTGGAGAATGGATTCCTGGAATGGTATGTTGAGGAACCATCTTGGGATCAGGCTATTTGAAATTTATTATCTAATGATAAAGGGCGAATTAATAAACTTGCTGTAAAGAAGCCATTAGAAAATAGTGACCATAATATGATAGAGTTTTATATGAAGTTTGAAAGTGGGATAGTTAATTCTGAAACAAGGGTCCAAAATCTCAACAAAGGAAATTATGAAGATGTGGGGGGGTCAAGTTGGCTATGGTGGATTGGGAAAATGCATTAAAAGATTTGACAGTAGACAGGCAATGTCTAATATTTAAAGTACTACATGAACTACAATAAGTGTACAATCCTCAACAATAACCCAATCAGAAAGGTGAATCAACCATGGCTAACAAAATAAGTTAAAGATTTAATTAGGTCAAAGGAAGTGGCTTATAAATTTGCCAGAAAAAGTAGTAAGCCCGAGGATTGGGAGCAATTTAGTAAACAGCAAAGCAGGAACAAGAAGCTGATAAAGGGAAAAGAAGATGTGATAGCAAGTAACAAAAGGCAGACTGCAAAATTTCTTTAGGTATGTGAAAAGGCAAATATTAGCAAGGACAAATGTGGGCCCATTATGGGTGGAGACAGGAGAATTTGCATTGGTGAATAGGGAAATGGTGGAGAAACTAAACAATTACATTGTGTTTGACTTCATAGAGAAAGATACAGAAAATCTTCCAGAAATACTTGCCAACCAAGGGACTTCTGAAAATGGAGAATTGAAAGAAATTAGTATTAATTCAGAGGTAGTACTCAAAAATATTTGGATTGAAAGTTGATAAATCCCCTGGGCAAGATAAATTGCGTCCCAGAGTATTGGAGGAGGTGGCTATAGCAATAGCGGATGTATTGGTGGTTATGTTTCGAAATTCCAAAGATTCTGGAAAGGTCCATATTGGCTGGAATGTAGCAAATGTAACCCCCACCCCCTCATATGAGGGAAGGAGAGAGAAAAAAATGGGAAACTACAGATGTGTTAGTTTGATGTCAGTAGTAGGGAAAATGTTAGTATTTATTATAAAGAATGTGATAACTGAACACTTAGAACATACTGTTGTATGAGAAAATGCAAATACACTGATCCATGCTATGCCTTGATCTCGTCTCATGTCACCAACAGACATATAATAAAATGGAGGAAGAGGATTAGTTTTACCCTTACAGAATTACTTCTTAAATAGAAATAGATTAAACCGAAGGAATAAATACCATCCAATGAAAAAAAATCTACTTATAATGTAGAAAGCACTCTACACTCAAAAGGAACTAATTATTAACACTGATTCAATAGCACTTTAAGATCAAAAGCATCAAGGAATTAAGTAAGGTTGCATCATTCTGCTTGGAAGGTCAAGGCAAAACAGCAGCTTTAACAAAAATTACATTTTGAGCCATTTCTTATCACTACAGTTATTTAAACTTGTCTCTCTTGTCCCTTCCAAGCTCTAACAAATGTCACTTTCCTACATTATATATTAAAACCCAGAATCATCGCACTCCCTAACTCACTCTATTCCAGAAACTCAAATTTCAAAATGCATCTCTCTCACGTTTTCCATTCTTCAGGCATCTGATAATGTGACTGAATCACTACTTCTTTATCTCGTCTGAACTTTACTGACTTTGCCCAGATCAGTAGGCATCAAAAGGTTACTGACCTGAAATGTTAGCTTGGTTTATCTATCCATAGAGGTTGTTTGACCTCCTGAGTGTTTCCAGCATCTTCCCTTATTCTGATTTCATTCTTTTCAGTCTGGCTGGAACCCAATGCCCCTTATCCTTTCGCCTTGGTTACTCAAAAATACAGTAACTTCTAATCAACAGACCATGGCAAACCAAACACAATTTTCATGTCTCCTAATATATGTCCACAGGTACAGTCCAACTCCAGCAGTGGGTTCAATCAGAATCCATCAGAATTTTGCTTTTAAACAAGGTGGCTTTATTTTCCAAGATAACAGGAAGATGCACAGAAATGTTTCAAAGAGCCCAGTTTGAAATCACAACTTTTTCTTTAAGATGCAAATTGGCAAGTTTTGGAACATGCAAGGATGTCAACCTATTATTCACATTGGAGACAGAGTGAGATGAACATGCATGCAAGCTTTCCTAACAGACTACTATAAATTGAATGCTTGGTGAACTCAACCATAGCTAAAGACTATACTAGCCTAGAATAACATGTGGTGTCAGAATCATAGAATCCCTACAGTGCAGAAGGAGACTATTCGGCCCATCAAGCCTGCATCGACAACAATCCCACCCAAGCCCTATACCTTAACCCAACGTATTTAACCTGCTAGTCCCCCTGACACTAAAGGGGCAATTTAGCATGGCCAATCCACCTAACCAGCATTTCTTTGGAGTGTGGGAGGAAACCGCAACACCCAGAGGGGACCAACACAGACATGGGGAGAATATGCAAACTCCACACAGACAGTGACCGGAAATGAACCTGGGTCCCTGGTACTGTGAAGCAGCAATGCTAACCACTGTGCCACCCAAAGGGGACTATCAGGGTAAATATGTGAGGTTACGGGGGTGAAGCTTGGGTGGAACTGTTGTGGTTGCAGGCTCGATGGGCCGAATGGCCTCCTTCTGCACTGTCGGGATTCTATTCTAAAGTACAGCTGTATAACCCAAATAATACTACTGCATCCCACAAAATATCAGAGATGCTAGCAGTGCCCACATTCCCTCCTGGCATAAAAAGAGTGTGCCTCTCTGGACAAGCGGAATCCCATGGTTCCCTCACAACTCTGTACCAGCAGCCCAGGGAATATAAAGCTAATCTCAAAGATATCACACATTGCGCAGAGATATTATGCAAGAATATCTGGCATACCAAACCTGGCTAGAAGCTGAACTGATTTCTCCTCCTGAATAGACAAAACAATGCACAGTAGTGACGGTACTTTTCCATCGGATATATGGCCAAAGCTATGAAGTTAACATTACTGCATGAAGTTAACATTAGCAGTTGGTCAAATCTGTGTAAACGGGTCAACTTTATTTATGCTCACAAAGAGGGCCCTAGGCATTGAGACTTTTTTCAAATGATCTTCATAACAGAAAACATCGGAATGCGGTAACTAGCTGGCAAATGTTCTCTTCTCACTTACCCACAAAGTGGAAGTTATTCAAAAAGTTCCAATATCCTACGGGAAATAAACCAGGGATCTCAGTCCTGGTTGGGATGGCATTTCCCACAAGAGAGGAGATCCCAGGACTTTACACAACATGTCCATCTCCTACAGTTCAGCACATCGGTACAGCTGTGGTGCCAAACATAACACGTTACTGAAATGACAAACTTATTACACTCCCGAAACTGGGGAAGCCTCGGGGGAAAAAAAGTGAGCTCCTTCTGCCGGTCTGTGCTGTAGATGGGTCACTGAAGCGCTCCCCGGTGACTGAGAGCCGGCGGCGGGCAGATAACTCAAAACCAGCCAACATTCATCCTGGTGTGACTGAGCGGATCCGCATTGTCCACAGAACCATTCATTCCCACTCTCAGATCTGGGGAAGAAAGCATGCCGATGTGACAACCCAGTACAGATAAAGAAAAGCCCTTCGCTTTCCAGGCAGCAAACATACCCGCTGGGCGATTTCTGCCCCTCTGTTCCAGTTTAAAAATAAAAAGGCTCTTCCCAATTTTGGGGGAGTCTATTAAGGCCTGACTGAAAGAGAGAGATCAAATTCTCACTTCTCTCAGTTACTCCCATTAAACGAGTCTGGCTTTCAGCAGAGAGAAAAAAGCGGCCAGATACAACTGAGTACATGTTCTGATCCCCTCCAGAGAAAGATTCTGAACTGCCCAGACTCTAATCATTCAGGGGAGTTACTTTCAAGATTTTTAATGAAGTATCGAGAGGATGTTTTCGCTCTCTGTGTCAGATCGCACTCACCTTCAGGGCAAACTTATCCCCTGTTTTCTTGTTAAAACATTCCAAAACTTTGCCATTGATGCCCAGACCCAGGACCTGCGCCGTGACCTTGTAGTCGTCGGTGATGGCGTTTTTCTTGGTCTGAGCGCCGGTCCTCTGGAGCTGAAACTGGGGCGGTGCGGGAGGGTAGATGGGGGCCGGCGGCGGTGGCTCCTGGATCTGGTTGCCTTGCTGCGGATCTCGGGCTGTCGCAACGTTCGACAACATTGTTACATCGGAGCTCGATACTTTGTACAAACCCCGGGAGCTTCCCCCCCCCCCCTAAAAAAACAAAGTTACAGACTTGGCAGCAGTCAGGACAAAGTGACCGATCCCCGATCCCAAGCCGCTGGATCTCTCGCCGGCACTAATTATTATTTTTTAAAAAGAAACAATCCTTTTTCTCTCCAGTTCAGCCCTTGGTACAGATCCCGCTTGGTCAGTTTCACAGCACTTCGCTTCCCCAGTTCAGTTTCAGTGGAAATTGACGCGTTGACGTCAAAGCCTCACTACCAGACGAGAGTCAATGACGGTCTCTTTCTTAAAGGAGGTTAGTACACACTTAAAGGCAATGTCTTTTATAGCTCTTCTTGAAGTTCTTTGGCTCTATTTCTGTCGCAAAATTGGAGCCCTTTTGCCTTTCTTATTATAACGCTGTTGGGTTTAGACGCAGTAAGAAGTCTCACAACCCCAGGTTAAAGTCCAACAGGTTTATTTGGTAGCAAAAAAGACACAGAGTAAAATGACAACATCAAAAGGAGGTGGGTGGAGGAACTAAGGAACATAGGAATTAAGAGCAGAAGTAGGCAAATTCAACCCTTCGAGCCTGCTCCACCATTCATTCAGATCATGGCTGATCTCAAATCCACTTCCCCACCTGTTCCCATATCCCTTTAATCTGTGTTTTTAAATCAGAAGTATATCTATCTCCTTCAAACCATTTAATGATTCAGACTCCACTGCGCGATGGGGCAGCAAGTTCCACAAATTCACCACCCTCTGCGAGAAGTATAGAATCATAGAAACCCTACAGTGGAGAAAGAGGCCATCTGGCCCATCGAGTCTGCACCGACCACAATCCCACCCAGGCCCTACCCACCAGGCCCTACCTCCGGGTGCGCCGGTTTCCTCCCACAGTCCAAAGATGTGCAGGTTAGGTTGATTGGCCATGCTAAAAATCGCCCCTTAGAGTCCGGAGATGCGTAGGTTAGAGGGATTAGCGGGTAAATGTGTAGAGATATGGGGATAGGGCCTGGGTGGGATTGTGGTCGGTGCAGACCCGATGGGCCAAATGGCCTCTTTCTGCACTGCAGGGTTTCTATGATTCTATGAAGTAGTTCCTCCTCATCTCAGTTTTAAATTTATCGCCTCAACCTAGGCCTGTGACAGGGAGCTTTCACACACACACATAACAAAAGCAGAAAACGCAGGAAAATCTCAGCAGGTTTGACAGCATCTGTGGAGAGAGAAAAGACCCAATGTTTCAAGTCAGGATGATGGGCGGCATGGTGACACAGTGGTTAGCACTGCTGCCTCACAGCATCAGGGACCTGGGTTTAATTCTGACCTTGGGTGAGCATGTAGAGTTTGCATATTCTCCCTGTGTCTGTGTGGGTTTCTTCTGGGTGCTCCAGTTTCCTCCCACAGTCCAGAGGTGTGCAAGGTTAGGTTGATTGGCCATTTTAAAGGGGCCATTGCCCCTTACTGTCAGGGGGATTAGCAGGTTAAACACATAGGGTTACGGGGGATAGGGCCAGGTTGGGATTGTTGTCGGCGCAGACTCGATGGGCTGAATGGCCTCCTTCTGCACTGCAGGGATTCTATTATTCTATTCTATGATCCTTCATCAGAGCTTTCACATTGGGGGCAGATTTTTCAGCCATGAGTTAGCCACATACTGACTCCCCGACTTTGCAACAACAGCATCAAGGTGATTGCAAAAAGTGAGGCTGACACCATCACACAATCAATCATCAATTCATTTCATCATTATTGTGACTGAATCTCATCGTTTGGGGAACCAATGTTGGGTGTGTTTTGAAATGGCCAGCAGTGACAAATCACTCGGAAGGTGTGACCTCACCCAGGTGGAATTCACTGCTTGACATTCCAATGTAACTGATGCCAGAGGGAAACTAAAGTTAATGTAAACTTTGGGTCTAAATCTAAATACACCTCAATGACTGGATAGATATCACTGTCTTGCTGATAATTACATTTAATTGTTGGTTGGAAATTACTTGGCAATGCTCCATACATGTCCTGAGTGTGGAGATTTGCCTTCCCCAATATCACAACATAGGCACACAGTTGAAAAGATGTTCGAACTACAGCCCCCAATATGTGCATCCCTCAGCAGAACATAAATGTGACCTCAGTACAATTTTCTCTATCTAATTTTCTTTGTCTTTATTCGACCATTCTTTCAGCTTTCCCTTTCTTTTGCTCCTCATTCTCACTTCCCAGTTTTCATGTCCCAGAACAGACCATCTAGTTGCAAACACCACAGTCACACTTTTTGTTATCTATTCTCTTCCAATCCAAATGAGTTCCAAGTTCTCTATTGTGGGCCGAGATCCAAAAGAATAACCTATGTGTAATAAGCGTGGCACCCTTGCGGCGATGTCAAGACACTTCAGGCTCCATTACAGACACTGGCACAGTGGTTAGGGCTGCTGCCTCACAGCGTCAGGGACCCGGGTTCAATTCCAGCCTTGGGTGACTGCCTGTGTGGAGTTTACACTTTCCCCCCGTGTTTGTGTGGGTTTCCTCCCAGTGCTGCAGTTTCCTCCCACACTCCAAAGTTGTGCAGGTTAGGTTGATTGGCCATGATAAATTGCCCCTTAATGTCAGGGGGATTAGGAGGGTAAATATGTGGTGTACGGGGATGCGACCTGGGTGGGATTGTTGTCAGTGCAGGCTCGATGGGCTGAATGGCCTCCTTCTTCATTGTAGATTCTATGGAAAGGTAAGCATTGATAAAGAAAAATCAGATACAGGGGATTGCTGACTTGGGGCAGAACCCCGGTTCTTACATGCTTACTAGATGGCTGCTTGGTGATTCTGCATGAGTGGACTCCATCCTCTAGGGTGGTCACTCACTCTCTGCTCCCACCGCTCCCTCAAGCCAGGTGACTCTCTTCTGCTGTGACAGAGACTGACACCACAGCTGGTATTTTACGATCTCTCATGGGCAAGGCTCATAAAATCCCGCCTGAGGCCAACAGAGAATTCCGTTCTGCAAGCCACGCCTGTCCCGATTCTGGGGTGGGCGTGGCAGTAAAGTTCCGGCAAACAATCGTTACATTACCCAATCCCCTCTCAGATTGTGGGAGACTGCTAATGTATTTCCAGCATTTTCTGAATGAATTTCAGATGTCCACAATTACAGCCTTTTTGCTGGTCTTTATTCTGGGTCTTACTCCATGCCAAGTCCAGCAACAGCATGGGATGCTGAACCACTATCGCTAGTACAAAGGTGTTGACAAGCTGAAATTCTGAAAAGAACCTGGATTCTCAGCAGATGCCTCCATTCACTTTTGTATATAACCTTGTGACAATAAGGTTGATGTGTTTTCTTGAGATGTGCCGAAGGGGAACAAAAACAGCAACAAGATTCTCTGCTCTTAATTCTGGCTTACCTCCCAACTCCAGCTGAAAACAAATCCTGGTTCAAATCCTTAAATGAGCTGTTCTCAGGGCATTTTCTGGGTCAAATCTTACATTTTGGCAAGACCAATGTTTTCCGTAGTACTGTTTTCAAAATTCTAACACTAACACCAAGACATCAGTTATTATTGTTTATCACAGTGAGTGCTTTCTAATTAATAGAGTAAATTGACAATACAATTGTCATTGGCTGCAAGTTTCTTTTTCAAAGCAGCGTTGAGATCAAATATCAGCAATAAAGTTTTATTTTGTAAATGAAAGAAAAATACTGCGGATGCTGGAAATCTGAAATAAAAACAGAAAATGTTGGAAGAACTCCCAAGCAGCATCTGTGGAGAGAGAAACTGAGTTAACATTTCGAGTCCAATTTCATTCTTTTTCAGAGTTAAAGAGGAGAAATGTGATGGATTTTATACTGTTTAAGAGGGAATGTTTAGTTTTCTGCCTCTGTGTCAGCCAATGAGTTAGAGGTGGGCTGGGACTCCAAATTCATGACCAAAACTACAGCAATTAGAGTCTCCCTGGTCTTATTCCATAGTCATAAGTTCATAAGATATAAGAGCAGAATTAGGTAATTCGGCCCATTGAGTCTGCTCTGCCATTCAATCATGGCTGATATACTCCTCATCCCCATTTTCCTGCTTCTCCCCATAATCTTTCAACCCATTACCAATTAAAAATCTGTCTAACTCCTCCTTAAATTTACTCACTGTCCCAGCATCCACCGCACTTTGGGGGAGCGAATTCCACAGATTCACAACCCTTTGGGAGAAGTAGTTTCTCCTCAACTCTGTTTTGAATTTGCTATCCCCTTATCCTCTCATCCTAGAATTCCCCACAAGAGGAAGCATCTGCTCCATGTCTACTTTATCCATACCTTTTATCATCCTGTATACCTCAATTTGATCTCCCCTCATTCTTCTAAATTCCAGAGAGTATAGGCCTAAACTGTTCAATCTCTCTTCATACGACAAACCCCTCATCTCTGGAATCAATCTAGTGAACCTCCTCCGAACTGCCTCCAATGCCACTACATCTTTCCTCAAATAAGGGGACCAAAACTCTGCACAATACTCCAGGTGCGGCCTCACCAATGCCTTGTATAGTTGCAACAATACTTCCTTACCTTTATATTCTGTTCCTTTAGCTATAAATGCTAACATTCCATTCGCTTTCTTTATTATCTGCTATACCTGCATGCTAGATTTTTGTGACTCATAAACGAGGACACCCTTTGCACCGGAGCACCCCAAAGTCTCTCCCCATTTAGATAATATGTCTCCTTCCCAGATTTCTAACCAAAATGCTTCACCTCACACTTACCCACGTTAAACTCCATCTGCCACATTTTGGCCCACTCTCCTAACCTATCGATATCTATTTGTAAGGTTCTTATTTCCTCATTGCAATTTACTGTCCCACCTGTTTTTGTGTCATCTGCAAATTTGGTTATAGAGTCTTCTATCCCTGTATCCAAATCATTAATATAGATTGTAAATAGCTGGAGGCCAAGGACTGGGCGCTGTGGCACCCCACTAATTACTTCTTGCCATCCAGAAAAAAAACAATTTATCCTAACTCCCTGTCTTCTGTCTATCAGCCAGTCACCTATCCAAGCTAATAAATTACCCGTTATCCCATGTGATCTAACCTTGTGAATTAACATTTTGTGCGGCACCTTATCAAATGCCTTCCGGAAGTCCAGATATACTACATCTACAGGATCGCCATTATCCACCTTGCTTGTTATATCCTCAAAGAACTCTAGCAAATTAGGCAAACATGATTTGCCCTTCATAAAACCATGCTGACTCTGATGGATAGTGGTTTGACTTTCCAAATGTCCTGATATTGCTTCCTTGATAATTGACTGCAACAACAGGTGTTAAACTAACTGGTCTGTAACTTTCCACATTTTGCCTCCCTCCTTTTTTGAAAAAGGCATTAGCATTTTTCCAATCCACTGGAATCTTTTCCATGTCCAGGGAATTTTGGAATATTATAACCAATGGACCCAGTATCTCCACCGCCACTTCCTTTAATACCCTACGATGTAGGCCATCAGGTCCGGGGGACTTACCTGCCTTCAATCCCAATAGTTTACTGAGTATCTTTTCCCTATCAATGTTGATTGTTCTAAGTTCTATCCAAACAGTAACTCATTTAATTTGATTTATTATTGTTACATGTATTGGGATACATTGAAAAATATTGTTTCTTGCGAGCTATACAAACAGATAAAACATACCATTCATAGAGTACGTAGGGGAGAAAGAAAGGAGAGGATGCAGAATATAGTGTTACAGCCACAGCTAGGGTGTAGAGAAAGATCAGCTTAATATATGACTGTGTCAGAGATATAGCAGGTATAGTGAAATGTTCAAATGGAGTTTGAAAGAGATCGGCTGTTGTATATGTAGAGCATCAATTGGGTAGAAAGTATTTATGTTCAATATACGGTTTCCATTCTCAGAATGTTAAAGGAAATGGGTGAGAATGTTGCAGATGTCCGAACTGTAATCTTCCAAAGTTCTCTCAATTGCTATTGTAACATTTGCATGTAACTCAGGTTGGAGAGGGAAACCAGGGAATTATAGATCAGTTGGCCTAACATCTGCTTTGGGGAATTACTAGCATCTACAATTAAGGACTGGGTGACTGAACACCTTGAAGAATATCAGCTGGTCAGAAAAAGCTAATATGAGTTTTTAATGGGTAATTCATGCCTGATGAATTTGATAGAATTATTTTTGAAGAGGTGACAATAGTGGTCAGGGAGAAGCCAATGATTGTTATTTATATGGACTGTGAGAAGGCATTTAACAAAGTCACTCAAAAGAGACTGTTAGCTAAATTTAAAACTCACGGAATTGTGAGGAAATTGGCTAAGTGGCAGGAGACAGAGAGTAGGGATGATAGGCAAGTTCTCTGATTAGCAGGATGTGATTAGTGGCACTCCACAAGGATCTGTGCTGGGTCCTCAACTATTCACCATATTCACCACATATATATAACAGGTTACACGATGAAGGCATGTAAAATTGCCGGCTCCAATGCACCCCTTCCTGATGAGCTCAATGCATTCTATGCTCATTTTGAGCAAGAGGTCAGCGAGAGCATGCCCTCCACCCTGGAAGCCTCGGGTGAAGCTGTATCTGGGGTCACCATTGCAGATGTCAGAGCAGCTTTCTCGATGGTCAACCCATTGGAAAGCAACAGGCCCGGATGGGGTACCCGGACGTGCACTCAGATCCTGCGCGGATCAGCTGGCAGGGGTATTCACAGACATCTTCAACCTCACTTTACAACAATCTGAGGTCCCTATCTGCTTCAAGAAGATGACCATCATCTCAGTACCAAAATAAAGCCAAGCAACATGCCTTAATGACTATCATAAAGTGGCTCTGACATCCATCATTATGAAGTTCTTCGAAAGGTTAGTCGTGGCACAAATCAATTCCAGCCTCCCAGACTGCCCGGATCTCCTACAGTTCACATACTGCCACAACAAGTCCACAGCAAACGCCATCTCCCTGGTCCTGCACTCAACCCTGGAGCAATTAGATAACAAAGACACCTATGTCAGACTCCTATTTATTGACTACAGCTCAGCCTTCAACACCATTATTCCTCCAAAACTCATCTCCAAACTCCGTGGCCTGGACCTCAGATCCTCCCTCTATGACTGGATCCTGAACTTCCTAACACACAGACCACAATCAGTAAGGATAGGCAACGACACCTCCTCCACGATCATCCTCAACACCAGTGCCCCACAAGGTTGTGTCCTCAGCCCCCAATATACTCCTTATACACCTATGACTGTGTTGGCAAATTCCCCTCCAATTCGATTTTCAAGTTTGCTGACCCACCGTAGTGGGTCAGATCTCAAACAATGACGAGACAGAGTACAGGAATGAGATAGGGAACCTGATGAACTGGCGCGGCAACAATAATCTCTCCCTCAATGTCAACAAAACGAAGGAGATTGTCATCGACTTCATAGTGGAGGACATGCCCCTGTCTACATCAACAGGGACAAAGAAGAGATAGCTGAAAGCTTCAAGTTTTTAGGTCTCTAGATCACCAACAACCTGTCTTGGTCCTCCCATGCTATAATTAAGAAAGCCCACTACTTTCTCAGAAGACTAAGGAAATTTGGCATGTTAGCCATGACTCTCACCAACTTTTACAGATGCACCATAAAAAGCAGCTTGGTACTGCAGCTTGGTATGGCACCTGCTCTGCCCAACACCGCAAGAAACTACAAAAGGTCATGAATGTAGCCCAGTTCATCACGCAAACCAGCCTCCCATCCATTAACTCTGTCAACATTTCCCGCTGCCTTGTCAAAGCAGCCAGCAAAGTTAAGGATCCCACACACCCTGGACATATCTCTTCCAGCTTCTTCTGTCAGGAAAAAGATACAAAGGTCTGAGGTCACATACAAACCAACTCAAGAATAGCTTCTTCCCTGCTGCCATCATCTTGCTCAAAATGAGCATAGAATGCATTGAGCTCATCAGGAAGGGGTGCATTGGAGCCGGCAATTTTACATGCCTTCATTGGAATGGACCTACATTGCATTAAGTTGATCTTTCTCTACACTCTAGCTATGACTGTAGCACCACGTTCTGCACTCTCTCATTTCGTTCTCTATGAATGGTATGCTTTGTCTGTAGAGCGCGCAAGAAACGATACTTTTCACTGTATATTAATACATGTGACAATAATAAATCAAATCAAATCAAATCATATTTAGTAATGACTTAGGAAGTCACAAAACCAAGTTTGTCAATCGTATAAAGATAGGTGGGATTGCAAGCAGTGCAATGATAGCTGACATAAGCGCGAGTTGTTTTCCACTAGAACCAGCCCCTGGGGAATCTTACTGTATCTTACCCCAGTCTGAATTTAGATAATTAAAGGTGATTTGATCAAAGTTTTCAAAATGTGAAGGGGAACTGAAAGATCTATAGAGCAAAATGAGTTCTACTGGTTGGTGAATCTAGGACTGGGAAGCTTTGTCTAAATAGTGGAGCCAGACCTTTCAGGAGGGACATAAGGAAATACTTCCTCATGCAAAAGGTGGTAGAAGTTTGGAGCTCTCTTCTGCAAATGGCAATTGATGCTAGGTCAATTGTTAATTTAGAATCTGAGGTTGATAGATTCTCGTTAACCAAAGGTAGTGAAAGATATGGGAAAATACGGGTATATGAAGTTGGGTTGCAGATTAACCATGCTCTCATTGAATGGTGCCCAAAGAACTAAATGGTCTACTCCCATTCCTATGTACCTACATCTCCAACTGACTGAGTTTGAATGGGACAGATCCTCTAGATGGAATCTGAGTCAGAAACATAATGTTATTATTGTACAAATAAGACACAAGTTTTATCCACTACAATCTCAGCAAAGTTGAAGCCCAAGGAATTAAAGGTGACCGCAATAGCATTAATAATAACAAAACCAGAAAATGCTGCAAAATCTCATCAGGTTTGACAGCATCTGTGGAGAGAGAATAGAGCCAATGTCTCAAGTCTGGATGACCCTTCATCAGAGCATTGATCATAAGTTGGCCCAGAAACAGGAACCAGAGAGTAGTGGTGAGTGGTTGATTTTCAGACTGGGGTAAGATACAGTAAGATTCCCCAGGGGCTGGTTCTAGGCCCACTGATTTTCTTGATCTACACAAAATACGCTAATACCCTTAATGACATGAATGCTCTTGGGTATCTAGTACACCATTTCAAACTTGCAGATGACCTAACATTTGGAAGTATTGTGAACTGTGAGGAAGATGGTGATAGACTTCAAGAGGACATAAACAGGCTGGTGGAATGGCCAGACAAGCATATTTTTGGATGTAAAGAATGAGGAAAAACAATGTATAATAAAGAATCCAATTCTAAAGGAGGTGCAGGAGCAGAGGGACCTGGAGCTATATGATATGTGCAGATATTGTTGAAATTAGAAGGGTATGTTGAGAAAGTGAGTAATATGGCACAGAGAATGATTCTCCTGCAGCTCTTGGTGGGTGGGATTTTCACCCCCACCCACCCACCCCCGCAGGTCCATTATTGGAAATCCCATCTCTCTGTATGGCCAGCTTGGCTAGTCTCACTCCCTTGACCTCTCCCCACAGCTCTGATCATCTTTTCTTTTAAGATAATGATCTAATTCCCTTTTGAAAGCCACAATTGAATCTGCTTCCACCACACTCTCAGGCACAGAGCTTGGCACTGCTGCCTCACAGCGCCAGGGACTCGGGTTCAATTCCAGCCTTGGGTCACTGTGTGGCATCTGCATGTTCTCCCCGTGTCTGTGTGGGTTTCGATTTGGTTTGATTTGATTTATTATTGCCACATGTATTATCATACAGGGAAGAGCATTGTTTCTTGTACGCTATACAGAAGAGCATACCATTCATAGTGAAGGAAATGAGAGAGTGCAGAATGTAGTGTTACAGTAATAGAGAGAGTTTAAAAGAGTTAGAATGAAGTTTTCAGAGGCATCAAACAAGAGTCAAAGATAGAATTCGAAGGTATTCTGGGCACAGCTTGCAAGAAGTCGCTTCGCTCCGGTGCCATCTTGGCATTTCCTCCGCGTGCTCCAGTTTCCTCCCACAGTCCAAAAGACGTGCTGGTTAGTTACATTGGCCATGCTAAATTCTCCCTCAGTGTACCCGAATAGGCGACGGAGTGTGGCGACTCGGGGATTTTCACAGTAACTTAATTGCAGTGTTAATGTAAGTTTACTTGTGACACTAATAAATACACTTAAAACAAAAACTCCAGATGCTAACCACTCACTCTCTAGAAAAGTGGAACTTAATTAGGTGGATCTCCCCTAAAAGAGGCGTCAGTGCTCTCACTAGCTCTCCAGCTTGCCAAGCACAACACCCGTCACGTCCATTGTTCCAGGAACCAGACATTTCAGTTACTTAGACAGATTGGCTAGGGCTGTTTTCCTCAGAGAGGAGAAGGTTGAGACGAGATTTAATCGAGGTGTCCAAGACAGAACAGGAAGGAGAAATTGATCCCGTTAGTGAAAAAGTCAAAAACCAGAGGACACCAATTTCAGGTCATTGGCAAAAGATGCAACATGATGAAAGTCCTTTCATACAGAGAGCTAGCATGGACACAATGGTGCGGATGGTCTCCTCTTGTACTGTAACCACTCTATAATTCTGATTCAAAGGCAAAACCAGTTCAGTCTGGACACAGCACAAATAGGGAAATTTTAAAAATGATTCTAAAAATTCAGAGGCAATTAGGAATTTTAATTGTAAGACTGTTAAGTTGCCATTTAATATTTTAAAAATGTAAGCAAAAGCGCACACATAGCATTTTTGATGCATACATTTCCCATTCATCATCGTTCAGACAAAAGAAGGAAATAAGAGCATGGACTAACCACGCCACCCTTTGTGTAAATCTTCATTTCTGGTGCTGGTTTAATCTAAGGCAAGAGAAATGCATTGGATAACTACTCCATAGCTCACTATTATTCATGGGATTTTATTGACTGTCAACACATTCTGTCACCGTCTCCATGCTCACTGTGGGAAAGGTGTTGACTGAGCACCTTCACACATTAGATAATGTACTGAAAGCAATTAGAATCCGAGGCGCTTCTGCAAACGCAGTTGCGTGGATAACTGGTGTGATTAGGCAGGCTGAAGACTTTAATCTAACCGCGGAATTCGACATATTTCATTACCTATCATCGACTACAGCTTATTCAGCAACAAGATTTCAGGGCAGTCTTCTCAACACAGCAGAATTCTCATTACTGGGACAGCTTTGGCAAACAAATAGCTCTCCGGTGAATAATCGAGTATCACTTTCAATGCCTCTTTTGAAAAGTCAAGGCTTCTAATTTGAGATGATCGGGTGGGGAGGGCCGGAGGAGGGTGGGAGAGGCACGTGGGAAGAGGTTGGGGGTGGTGTGGTGCTGAATTAATAATGGAAAAATGAGAAATCACTGATTGTATCGCGTTATGCTGTTTTTATATTTCCTAATAAATAAAGCTGAGAAAAAAGTCAAAGCAGCTGAAAATTTGATTTCACCGACAGCTTGAACATGAAGATTTTAACAGAGATGAGCCATGGACCAATAAGCTAATTCCTTTTTATTCGACCAACCTCATCTAATCCTCCTCTTACCATATCCCTCTCTAGCCCTGGAAACTGCAGGGAGACTTTGAAAGGTTTAGATAACAGAAAGATATCAATGAACCAGTCAGGTGGACAAAACAGTGCCAAATGGAATTCAATCTGGGGAAATGTGAGGTAATGCTTCTGGGGAAGGTTAACAAGGCAGTAAATGGTAGGATTGGGTATGTACAGGGACAGAGGGATCCACAGATCCATGAAAGTGGCTGGACAGGTGGATAAGGCGTATGGAACACTTGTGATTAATAGCCAAAGCATAGAAAATAAGAGCAGCGATGCTCATAGAATCCCTACACTGCAGAAAGCTTATTAAAGCTTATTTATTGGTGTCACAAGTAGGCTTACATTAACACTGCACTCAACCCACTGTGAAAATCCCCTAGTCAGCACATCCGGCACCTGTTCGGGTACACTGAGGGAGAACTTACCATGGCCAATGCACCTAACCAGCACGTCTTTTGGACTGCAGGAGGAAACCGGAGCACCGGGAGGGAACCCATGCAGATACGGGGAGAATGTGCAAACTCCACTAAGACAGTGATCCAAGCCAGGAATTGAACCCGGGTCCCTGGCACTGTGAGGCAGCAGTGCTAACCACTATGCCACCATGTCGCCCATATGCCTGTTTACATAAGCCGGAGATCAATCATTAAAGGATTTGTGCTGCAATTACAGATTTACAAACTAACATTATCACAGTGGAGTGTCTGTTAAGTGAGCAGCTTGATTGACAGCTCCAAGTGGTTATATAATAGAAATGTTTGTTTTTTTATGATATTAGTGGCAGGAATTTATATACATTGAATGTTTTCTTTGATCAATTATAATGTTTTCTTTAAACATAAATAGACACCGCTTTATTTTATATCAGGATGGTTCCTGCGGTTTGCCCATGTTGGATATCGGTGAGCTGGCATGCAGGGGGTAAGGGAAAAGTGTGGTGAGTTGGTGACATGGGTTGGCATGTGTTAGCACTAAGTTGGCAAAGGGGATATAAAGGGCCATGAGGATGTGGGGACATGGGGGTATTAGGGCTTTTGGGAGGTGGGTAGAGTGGCATAGGTTGTGTTAGAGCAGAAACCACAAAGTATGTTATAAAACCTGACTAGACCCTAAGTTTTTTTTAATTTTGGCATTAGTGTGAGGATAGGGTGTTTCACTCAAGGTGTGATTCTATTGACACTCTAGGATGCTTTTATCAAAATAAACTTTATTTAGAATACGGTTTAACTATAACAAATGAATTAGCTTAACTTTTACCAATTAGAATGTTCAAACATGACAAGATACAGTTCTAAACCACTAACCTGTCCCTATTAGTTCAAATTCAAGCAATATTCCTCTTACAGACTTAAACTCCCCTTCAAAATAAGTTAGCAAACATCCAAGCTTATGTGCTTGTACTTGTTAACACTCTTAGAGCCTTTTGAACACCTGGAGACGGAGAGACAGCCCCAAGCAGCAGCCTCCAGAGACTGAGAGAGACAGAAAAACACCACTTGCTTCTTTCAGAACCAGTCAGAAACTGACTGTTTCAAAATAAAAGAGAAATACGTGTTTTCCCTGCAAGCTTAGCTCCACCCATTCACATGACTTTGTCTTTGTTAATCAACCCAATCAAACCCTCCTCTGAAACCCCAGGGGAAAAACCAAAATAAACAAAAATGCATCAACTCAGATTAAAGCAAACACATCCCTGGCTAAAATCAATCATTAGCCTGCATCTTCAGCATATGATTTGCCTGATGTAGACAAATCGGCACTGTGTAAAGTAGAGCCGAATTCTAAACATACCCTTCACAAGAAACATGATAAAAATACAATTCTCAAAGGCACAGTATCATCACAGTTGGCATGGGAGTATGAGGGGCCATGTGGTTTGGGTGGTGTGGTATGTGGTTGCATATGTTGGCATGGATGGAGATTATGTGGGGGGGGTAGAGGGAGAGTGAGGGGTGATAGAGGGGAGTGAGGGTTAAAGGGTTGCTTATTGCATTAATCATTCTTTAATTAAAAATGCAATAAAGTGCTAGAGCACAGAAGCAGGCCTCCCATCCAGCCCACCTCCACACATGGCAGTCCCCGCACTCATTCCTGGAATGGTGGGTCTGTGATGTTAATGTACCTTTAACAGGTTTTTTTGAATCATGATCACAGCCTTAGGTGATGTGGGAAGTGAGAAAAACTATGGGCAGGTCAGGTGGCAGGAGGTCAGGCTTCAGTTTCATTTTGGCTGCAGTGTTAAAGATAGTCTTAGAAGCAAGTTGGAAAAGAAGGCACTTTCTCTCTCTGTTTTGCTTTGAAAATTTTACCAGTTAGCTGAAAGAAAGGCTTTTTGCCATGCTGCATAAAGAATCTGTGTTTTGGTGTTTTGGGGAGCTGATCTGACTACAAACTGCTCTGAGTTTTCAAGAACATTTGAAATCAGCATTCAACCCAAGGAACTGGATTCCTGTATCATGTGAGCTTTAACCCGCGCAGTGATAAATCTGTTTAAAGGTTTTTGTTTGTTGGATATTGGTTTTGATTGGAACATCTGATATATATTGGTTAAGCGTTGTACATTATTGTGCTTGTTTTGTTTTCGCTTGTAATTGATAAAAGTTATTGCTCATTTCCATTCCGTATATGTTAACTATAGTCTTAAATAAACTTTGATAAAAGCTCCCTAGTGGATCTTTTGAATCACACCTGAAGTGGAACATATCATGCTTATCCTAGCCAGGTTCAAGATGCAAAAATTATGATTCAGGCAGGCTCCATAGAACACTTTGGAGTTTCTGACCTGAACCACAACAGTTCCAACATCTAATCCAGCAGGTTCTGCCTCCGCAGAATGAAAATCAGAATTGCAGGCCACAATTTTTAAAGGTCGGGTTCATGAAGCTGGGAATTCCCCCGCCTCCACGCACCTGAATCAGGAGCAAAGTTGGTGTGAAAGATCTGAGTTAATCATAGAATCCCTACAGTACAGAAGGAGGTCATTCGGCCCATTGAGTCTGTACTGACCACTATCCCACCCAGGCCCTATTCCCATAATGCCATGCATTTACCCTACTAATCCTCCTGCACTCAGGTCAATTTAGTATGGCCAACCAACCTAACCTGCCCTGCACATCTTTGGACTGTGGGAGGAAACCTGAGCACCCGGAGGAAACCCACACAGACACAGGGAGAACATGCAAACTCCACATAGACAGTGGTCCGAGGCCGGAATTGAACCTGGGACCCTGGCACTGTGAGGCAGCAAAGCTAACCACTGTGCCACCCTGAACTATGATTAGCTAACTCATTCTAGAGAAGGAATTGAACCAGGGATTTTTCCTGTTTCTGATTGTAATGAATGCAGCCTTCATTCCAGACATTCCAATAATTTTGGGATATTTTTCCAACACAATACAGCACTTGGTAACTTCTCCATGATAGCACTTGAACTGTGAATATATTGGATGGCTCTGCGAGTGATTCAGTGGGGAAACATACCAAACAAGGTATGAGAAACAATCAGAAACAGGAACAATCCCTGGTTCAATTCCTGGTCTCAAATGAGTTGGCTGATCATTGTTCAGTTGGAGTGACCAGAACACTCTAATTGGCCTTTTCATCCCAAACCTGAAGGAAAACAAAATCAGCCGAAGAGCTGACTCTTGATCAGTATTGAGTCCCCCCTCTGAAAAACAATGCAGACATTAGGTGAATATATGATAGGATTTGGTTGAGATGGATGGAAACAGGATGCATTATTAATATTAATACTAAGGATCAGTTGTGATGATAATAATATTGTCACATTTATTTGTTTCCTTATGACTTAATTCCCAAAACGTCTGACACCATCACCGGAATTCTACCGCCTCGCCTGCCACGGATTCGGAATGAGTGAGGGACAGACAACAGAAATGTCCGTTGACCTCAGGTGGGAATTTCCAGTCTCGTTCAAGCGAGGTCGTAACGTCCCACCCATTGATATATGCCTGAATTATTATTTACTGTAGATATATTGACAAATACAGCCACCTCACTACACAGCAATGTCCCAAAACAGCAGTGAGATGAATCGCCAGTTAATTCGTGTTTTTTGGTGGCAGGGAAACATCGGCCGTTCCCTGCCCTTGTTAAAATAGTGCCAGTATCCTGCCTAACATTTACTCCTCACCCAGTTTATCTGATCCTTTATTTTTGTTCTTCCATGGGATTTGGGCACCACTGGCACGGTCAACATTTCTTGCCCATCCCTAATTGCCCTTCAGAAGGTGCATTGTTCTTAAACCTCTGCAGTCCATTTGGTGCAGGTACATGCATAGTGCTGTTAGGAAGGTCATTATCACATTGTTATTTGTGGGAGCTTCCTGTTTGTAAAATTGCTGCTGTGGTTCTGCTTTACGAAATACTTCATTTCAAAAATAGCTCATCAGCTGTAACGCTCTTTGGGATTTCGGATGTTATAGAAAGGTAAGTTCCTTCCTTCCCTTCCTGCCACCCCTCCCTTTCTTGTTTCACACCCAAATTGGCAGAGAGCGATTCCGTTTAACACCTCAACAGTTTGCTAATGATCATGATGCATTTTCATACACAATAAGAATTCACTTAGGCAGGGTACCAGAAACTGTCTGCACCAATAGAACTGCAGTAATCATTGAGGGAAGTTACGTGGTATTAGTGCCCCCTTCTTATTCCAAGCTCCCAATCTTGGAACTGTCCCTGGTTCCTGACTTCCGCTGCATCCTGAGGATCACTGCTGGTCTGTGATTGTCCTTCCTCCCACTCTACTAACCTTCTTAGGCAACTCAGATTTGTTCCTCCAGTGAGGTGAGTTGTCAGCAAGTCAGGGTGGCGGTGTTGGCCAATTGGAGGGGGAGGGTATTGGCCAGTCTGGGGTGGTGGGGGTGTTGCACAATTATGTAGATAAGCCAGAGGACCAATTTCTCCCGATCCTCAAGCCTATTGTCTTCAGATATAGAGATCATTCCCTGCACTCATTAGATGCCTGAGACCTGGCCATAAGTCATTCCCAGATGTCCACAGTGAACCCTCATACCAGGAGTGGCTAGACAGTGGAAAGCCCAACTGAATGTAGCTTCTGCAACCAATGGATCCTGAAGTCAATTGTAAAGCCTGTGCCTCTGGCACTGATTTAAGAATGACAATGGAGCCAGAATCCACTGTCTGTTTTGTTCAGCAACTTCCTAGATAAATATGCTGAGATACTGAGGGTAATCCTGGTAAAGCACCTGACAACACAACCTGCATTTATATAGCACTTACAATAGCCTGAATCTTCCAATCAGTGGCAATGCTGTGCACACTTGAGAATTTTCCCGACCTGATGCTACTGCATATTTCTTCCAGAATCTTGCAATTTGCTCATCTGCCTCCAAATTACCCCCAAAAATAAATGTAACAGTCTAATCAATCTTTTAATGGCTCCAAAAATCTGATCATTGTAAAAGCCAGAGCAATATTTAAGAACAGTTAGGACGTACATAGGAAATGACGACATCATTGAGAAACTCGAATCAAATTTTGAGGGCAGAATAAATAATGTATTGGGAAGGGGTGGGGAACTCTCTGAAAATATTTGATATGTGGCTATCCACTCTTATATGGTTCCTCACCTCTATTAAGTGTACAGGGTGCTTCTATCCCATTGCCCTTGCAGGTGTGATTGGTAGACAATGATTTGTTGACTTATTTCCAACCAATAGCCATTTTTAAAGCTTCCTTTATTGGCTTCTCTTTTATCCGTGTTCGCCTTATTGTGTTTTGTTTTCTACCCAATGCACTAATGCACAATTTTACTTTTAATGTAAGAAATGAGATTTAAAAGCACGCCATAATAATGCAGGCAGTTTTCATTTTAGGGAATGTTAAATGCTCTCATCAACAAAGTGTGCGCCAGACTGGAGGCAAACTGTAAAGATGGATTAAAATAACAGCAGTACAGTTTGTAACCTTTTGTTTCTGTTTTTCATGAACTTTGTGCCAGTTAGTGGGGAAGATCAGTACCAAGGATTAGAGCATGTTTAACTTTGAAGTCGCATTGTCGGATAAGAGTGTATGAATGCTTAACACACAATTCAGAATTGATCTCTCCAAAGTATTACTGGGAGATTAACCCATTTATTTGAAACAGGCTACGTTAAAGTAGTGTTAAAATAGTGAAGGATGAAATTTCAGATGTACATGTTAAGCATTGATACACCGGTAACCCATGGCACAGTTCAACAAACTTGGACTATCTTAAGTATCCAGTGTTAGCAATAAACCAATAAAATTGGTATGCAGATTGTATATCACCTGCAGGAAGTTTTATTATATCCATTTATACATTTACCTGCCTTACTAACTACATATTACCAAAACTCCAATAGAGGGCGGGCAGTCCATTGAAATCTAATATTTAATTTTCTGGGGGAATTGTAATGTTAACGTGGCAACATTTATCTATAAGTATTACCTGTCATTCCAGCGAGAGTTCCTGTCTGAACATAATGATTGAACTGTAATGGTGGTGATTTTTTAAAAATTTGTTCGTGGAACATGGGCATCGCTGGCTGGCCAACATTTATTGCCCAACCCTAGTTGCCCTTCAACTGAGTGACTTGCTAGGCCATTTCAGAGGGCAGCTGAGAGTCAACCACATTGCTGTGGCTCTTGAGTCACATGTCGGCCAGATCAGGTAAGGACGGCAGATTTCCTTCTCTAAAGGACATTGGTGAACCAGATGGGTTTTCTGACAATCGACAATGGTTCATGGTCATCAGTAGATTCTGAAATTCCAGATTTTTAAAAAATTCGAATATCTGGAATTAAGAATCTATTGATGACCATTATTGGTGGTGATGTGCACATACGCACCTTCCACTCACTACATGTTGATATCAGAAGAGGAAACACGACTGGTAGAATCACCCACCAGAAACCTCGGCCTCTCTTGTTTCAGTATAAAACATGCCCACATGAAAAATGCTTTATGTTGTCAGAATATCAGTAATAAATTAGAAGTCCCTTGTGTTGTATGTTCAATAGTTTCAGGCTGACTCCAGTTCAGATTTTGTCAAAGCATAAATGAGACTTGTATTACAAAATTCAAGCAGAAGTTTACAAACATACAATTGAGAAATACATAGGACTTGTTATTGTCCTTTGGGTAGAAGGTGTGATGCATTTCCTGTATCTTCTACTTACCTACTGTTTGGGATTGAAATGCAATGTTCACTAAAGGTCCTACCTGGCTTGCCATTGTCATACGAGCTCTGCCATGAGGCACAGGTTGTGGCAGCCATGTTACATTCAGTTCTAATAGAAACATTGTACAAGAAGCATTGTATTCATTCAGCTCATAACATTGTATCAGGAGTGGAGCTGAGATTGAATTTTAAAGAGCTGGGGAGAAACCCTAGCCACTGAAAGAGGAACACAGAAATGTTGAGAGCTGCTAAGTCAAACAAGAAGCCAATGAAAGCGACAGAAAAGGAAAACAAACAAACTGTAAGTAAATCACTGGCTGGGCCAAAATCGTTGCAACTTTTCCTCTCCCAGCTCCTGTCAAAATGGGGGAGGAACTGACAGGTTTTTCACTTGCCATGGCAAAACTATGTGATTGCAACAGATTAAATGAACAAGCCAGAACCAATACGAGTAGCAACACTTTTAATGCTGTTGGGGGGAGACTGCTACAAATTGTGTTCCACCCTAAATCCCCCCCAAAGAACAGAAAAAGCAAAAGACAGAAATCTTAAAAGCACACTTTGAGCTGCAAGTGCACGTAATTATGAACATTATGGCTGGAATTTTACACCCCATGGGAATTGGAGCGGACGAGGGGCGGACAATGGAAAGGTCCTGATGCGCGATATAACACACGAGAGGCGTGATGTACTCGGGAAATAAAGGCTTTTATTGCCAACAATAACAGAGCTACCATATACAGTATACGATCCCAGACTAAAGGGTCACCAGGCAGAGCAGTGACCTTTATACCTCTCCCAGGAGGCGGAGCCGACTGGCGTGTACCATAAGGACTATATTAACAGGTAGAACAGCCCAACCCTAACCCCAACAGTAACATATCTACAGACTCATAGTACTGGCCAGACCATGGCTCAGCACTACCTGGTGGGAACCAACAATGGTTCACCACATTCACCCCTCCTTTGAAAACAAAGGCCTGCGGGGTACAAAACACAGAACAATTGTTCATCTGTCTATAAGTTCAAACGGTCTGGGGGACCGCACCGTCGTTGTGACCTCCTCAACACCGGCGATGACACAAATCGCGGTGACGTCCTCTCCAAGGCGGTGTCCAGCGACTCCTCCAGTGCCTCACGGGCCGGTAGACCCTGAGGTGGTGACAATCCGCTGAACTCGGGCACGCCTTGAAGTGGCGACCATCTCCTGGACTCAGGCAAGCTGTACATGGGAGTAAGAGGGTTAAGTGGTGGTCCCGATGCTGCCCGCGCCGTGTCAGGAGGGGAAATAATGGTTGGGGGGTCTCTAACAGGAGGTGTGGGAGCGACAGGGGTTTCCAAGCCCCCTGCTGGCGCCAGATCTCGAATCGAGACCGTGTCCTCTCGCCCGTCAGGATATGCCACGTAGGCATACTGAGGGTTGGCGTGGAGGAGATGGACCTGTTCAACCAAAGGGTCGGACTTGCGGGTCCTAACATGTCGCCGCAGGAGGACAGGTCCTGAGTACGTCAACCAAGATGGTAATGATGTCCCAGAGGAAGACTTCCTAGGGAATGAAAACATTCTCTCATGAGGAGTAGCGTTGGTTGCCGTACACAGGAGTGAGCGTATGGAGTGGAGCGCATCAGGGAGTACCTCTTGCCAACGGGAGACTGGAAGACCTTTAGACCTCAACGCCAGTAAGACAGCCTTCCAGACTGTAGCATTCTCTCGTTCGACCTGTCCGTTACCCCTTGGGTTGTAGCTCGTGGTTCTACTAGAGGCAATCCCATATGAGAGCAGGTATTGCCTCAAGCCATCGCTCATGAACGACGAGCCCCTATCGCTGTGGATATAACAGGGGTAACCGAACAGGGTGAAAAGATCACGAAATGCCTTGATAACCGTGGCAGCGGTCATATCAGAACAGGGAATGACAAAGGGGAATCGTGAGTACTCATCAACCACTTTGAGGAAGTACATGTTCCGATCTGTCGAGGGAAGGGGGCCCTTAAAGTCCACACTCAGTCTTTCGAATGGACGAGTGGCCTTAACGAGTTGTGCCCTGTCAGGTCAGTAGAAGTGCGGTTTGCATTCCGCGCATACCCGGCAGCTTCTGGTTATGGACCTGACATCCTCCACCGAGTAGGGTAGATTCCGGGCTTTTATGAAGTGGAAGAGCCGAGTGACCCCCGGATGGCAGAAGTCATTGTGGAGAGCCTGCAATCGATTCTCCTGCATACTAGCGCATGTTCCATGCGACAGGGCATCCGAGGGCTCGTTGAGCTTCCCTGGACGATACATGATATCATAATTGTAGGTGGAGAGTTTGATTCTCCACCTCAAGATCTTATCATTCTTGATCTTACCCCGTAACGTGTTGTTGAACATGAACGCCACGGACCGCTGGTCCGTGAGCAGAGTGAACCATTTTCCCGCCAAGTAATGGCGCCAATGCCGGACGGCCTCCACAATGGCCTGGGCCTCCTTTTCCACCGCCGAATGTCGAATTTCAGGGCCTTGGAGGGTGCGAGAAAAAAAGGCGACGGGCCTGCCTGCCTGGTTAAGTGTGGCGGCCAGGGTGAAATCAGATGCATCACTCTCCACCTGGAAGGGGATGGACTCATCGATAGCGTGCATCGTGGCTTTCGCGATGTCGGCTTTTATTCTTGCAAAGGCTAAGCGAGCCTCTGGTGCTAGGGGAAAAGAGGTAGACTTGATGAGCGGACGGGCTTTGTCCGCGTAATTGGGAACCCACTGTGCGTAGTATGAGAAGAAGCCTAAGCATCTTCTCAGTGCTTTGACGCTAGTGGGCAGGGGAAGTTCGAGGAGAGGACGCATACGGTCTGGATCAGGGCCAAGGACCCCGTTTTCCACCACGTATCTGAGGATAGCTAGGCGGCGCGTGCGATATACACACTTCTCCCTGTTGTAGGTCAGATTCATGCGAGATGCAGTGCGTAAGAACCTAAGAAGGTTGGAATTGTGGTCCTGCTGGTCATGGCCGCAGATGGTGACGTTATCCAGGTACGGGAAGGTAGCCCGCAGTCCATTCTGGTCCACCATTCGGTCCATAGCACGCTGGAAGACCGAGACCCCATTCGTGACACCAAAAGGAACCCTTAAAAAATGGTACAGGCGACCATCCGCCTCAAAGGCTGTGTATTGTCGGTCCTCTGGGTGAATGGGGAGCTGGTGGTAGGCAGATTTTAAGTCGATGGTGGAGAACACCCGGTACTGCGCAATCTGATTGACCATGTCAGATATGCGCGGGAGGGGATACGCATCCAGCTGCGTGTATCTGTTAATGGTCTGACTATAGTCTATGACCATCTGGGGTTTGTTCCCATTCTTAACCACCAGGACTTGCGCTCTCCAAGGACTAGCGCTAGGTTGGATGATCCCTTCCTTGAGGAGCTGCTGAACTTCAGATCGAATGAAGATCCGATCCTCAGCGCTGTAACACCTGCTCTTTGTTGCGATGGGCTTGCAGCCTGGCACGAGATTCTGGAATAGGGAGGGTGTGGTAATCCTAAGCGTTGAGAGACTACATGTGGAGCGCGTTGGGCAATTTAGAGGCTGCGGGTCTCCCACTGAAAGCGGAGGGTGTGGCCCACCGTACTGCAGGGTTACACTCTTCAAGTGGACCATAAAATCGAGTCCTAGGAGTATTGGCGCGCAAAGGTGCGGTAACACAAGGAGCTTGAAGTTCTCGTAAACCGTGCCCTGCACCGTCAGATTGACCACGCAACTCCTTAGCACGGTGACAGACCGGGAACTTGACGCCATCGAAATTGTCTGCTTGACAGTCCGAATCTGGAGACCACACCGCTTCACGGTGTCTGGGTGAATGAAGCTCTCCGTGCTCCCGCTGTCAAACAAACAATAAATCGGGCGTTTGTTTACCGGTATGTCCATCATGGACTTGTCGAGTCTGTGAGGCTTGGCCTGGTCCAGGATGATCGACGCCACCGTTGGTTCATGAGCGCAACTGCAGGCAGCTGAGATGGTTGATGACGACCCCTGCCAGTTATTCGCGGTCGGTGCCGACCAAAATGGCTGCCCCCATAGGTCGCACGTGGACGATGGCGCCAAAACCTGCGGCCCCTGCAGGTCGCACGTGTCTTGCGACTCCGTCGTTCGGAATGGCGATGTCCTGGAATCGCACGTGGTAGAAGACCTTGAAGCTGCAGAAGACAAGGAGGTCGGCTCCGGGGAGTCACACGCCGCACTGCTGTTCTTGGATGGAAGTTTGGACCGGCATACCTTGGAATAATGCCCCTTCTTGCCGCAGGCGGAGCACAACACCACTTTAGCTGGACATCGCTGCCGAGGGTGTTTCACCCCCCCACAGAAGTAACACTGTGGGCCACCTGGAGCTGCTGCCGTCGTCAGGTCCGAGGCTGGGAACGCAATCGCGCAGTTTTTCGGTCCCGCTGAATGAAGTGGGGTCTGTGACTGCCCCTGCCACGCTGTCTCCATGTGGTCGTCGGGGTACATCTCCAGACTTTTGGAGGCCGTTTCTAGAGCGTCAGCTAACTCTATGGATTTAGTGAGATCGAGGTTACCTTGCTCCAACAGCCGAAGGCGGATGTACGACGAGCCAATTCCCGCCACGAACGCATCTCGAGCTAGGTCGTTCATGTACTGGTCTGCCGTCACTGACTTGCTGTTGCAGGCTCTGGCTAGCTGTTGAAGCTCGCACGCGTACTGTTCCGTCGTTTCGCCGGGCTGCCGCCGTCAAGTGGCTAGAAGGTATCGAGCATGCATCTCATTCGGCGGTTTGTTGTATCGCTTCTTGAGAAGCTCGAGGGCCCCTTTGTAGTCGGTGGCCCCACGGATCGCTAGGTATACAGCGTCGCTTACCCTCGCGTGGAGGACCTCCGCGGAGTCTGTCGGCGTCGTCGGTGGAGGCGTCGAGGTAATCTTGGAAACACTTCAACCAGTGGTCGAAAGTGTTCGATGCTCCCGCCGCACGTGGGTCCAACGTAAGCCGTTCGGGTTTAAGCATTTGCTCCATGTTTTCTTTGTCGTTTTTTTTTAAAAAAAGAGTTTACTTGTTGGCAATAAAATTGATGCGCGATATAACACACGAGAGGCAGGATGTACTCGGGAAATAAAGGCTTTTATTGCCAACAATAACAGAGCTACTATATACAGTATACGATCCCAGACTAAAGGGTCACCAGGCAGAGCAGTGACCTTTATGCCTCTCCCAGGAGGCGGAGCCGACTGGGGTGTACCATAAGGACTATATTAACAGGTAGAACAGCCCAACCCTAACCCCAACAGTAACATATCTACAGACTCATAGTACTGGCCAGACCATGGCTCAGCACTACCTGGTGGGAACCAACAATGGTTCACCACAGGTCCATTGACCTCGGGCGGGATTTTACAGTTTCAGGAAAGCGAGGCTGTAAAATCCCACCCATCACGTTCAACAGTTGGGCTCAAGGTGAAAAAAAGCCCATTAATCAGTATGTGACTGCATTAACATAGTTGTTATAATCCTGTGAATTTGGACAACTAAAGATGATCTCATTAAAGATAGGATTGTCTTAGGCATAAGAGATCCTGCAGTGAAAGCAAGTCTACTGAGAGAGGAGAAACTCAGGAAAGTGATAGACCTGCAGAAGTGCAGAGATTGTAAAATGTCAGCGAGAGCATGCTCATGGCAGAATAGACCAGGCTTTGCATTTTGCTAAAAGAGTGAAAGAACAGAAAGGTCGTGGAGAAAGGACAGGATGAAAATATTGTGGCGGATATCATGCAAAGGAAAAGAAGGCTTGTCCGGCATCGGGAAAGCAGTGTTCTAAGTGCAAGATGTCATTTTTCACATGTGTTTAGGCTAAAAAGAAGTAAAACACAGATATAGAAGCCACTGAAGAGATTTCAGCCAAAGATTCTGACAAATCGCCTCACAATAGCCTGGTGTTGTCACGTTTACAGGTGATAAATGGTTTTTATCTGTTGACCACAGAAGGGGAGCATCAAGGAAACATGAAGGGTCAGATAGACAATGGTGCATCATGCAACACTGATCTTCACAGACCCGTGCAAAGTGCCTCAATGTGGCGATCTGATAATGAGGCCCTCGAGGGTAATGTTGATGCTATATGATGTCATGACACTCATACCGAGAGGACAACTTAATCTGAGAGCTCAACACAAAGACAAGAATGAAGATCTGGAGTTCCAGATCATAGACAGGAAGCAAGAGTCACTCATCTGAGTCAGAGCAATTCTAAACCCTTGGACTGGTAACCCTAAAGGTGCCAAAAAAGACTAGCAATATGTTACGGCACATTAAATCATTGACAGCTGAACAGATCCTTGGGGAGCACAAAGATGTGTTTACAAGCTTTGTATGTCTACTTGATGAATATTCTCTTGCAGTTGATGAGAGTGTCAGACCTGAATTAGTCTTCAGAGAAGAGTTCCAGCTTCCCTCAAATCCAGTTTCAAAAACAAGGTCGAAGAGCTGGAGGAGATGGGAGTAATGAAAAAGTGACAATTCCCACAAACTGGATTAACAGCATGATAGCAGTGAAGCAGCCTGGAAAGCTGGGAGTTTGCTTAGATCCAAAAGATCTAAACAAAGTGCTGAAAAGATTTCATTACCACATGCCAACCATTGAAGAAATGTTACTGCAACTTGCTATGGAAAAAATCTTCACTCCCCTGGGTGTGAGGGATGGTTACTGGCAAGTGAAGCTGGTGCCTTTAGGGAGACACAGATGATTACGATACCCTTTGGCATTTCCTCCAGAAGAGCAACAACACAGACAATGTGAGGCAGTCAGGGATCTTTCCAGGGTAGAAGCCATTGAAGATGATCTGCTATTGGATTTGAAGACACAGTAGAAGAAACCATTGTTGGCCACAGAATCCAGTGTGACTGCCAGGAAGAACTCATCTGCTGAACATGAGGCTGAACAAGAAAGAAAAATCTTTAGTTCGTTATGTGGGTGGCACAGTGAATCTGTGGTCAGCACTGTTGCCTCACAGCGTCGGGGACCCAGGTTCAATCCCAGCCTTGGGTGACTGTCTGTGTGGAGTTTGCACGTTCTCCCTGTGTGTGTGTGTGGGTTTCCTCCAAGTGCTCCAGTTTTTTCCCACAGTCCAAAGATGTGCAGGTTAGGTGGATCTACTAGTTAAGCTCTTGATTGATTTAAAAATTCTCATCCTCCATTTCCTCGTCCCTCCCACTCCCTGTAATCTCCTCCAGCTCCACAACTCCAAGAGAAGTCTGAATTCAGGTCATTCTTTCGTGTCCCCAATTTTAATTGCTCCAACATTGGTGGCTGTGTCAAAGAAACATAGAAACTAGAAGCAGAAGTAGGCCATTCAGCCCTTTGAGCCTGCTCTGCCATTCATTTTGATCATGGCTGATCATCGAATTTAATATCCTGATTCCCCCCCTTCCCCCCATATCCCTTGATCTCTTTAGCCCCTAAAGCCCCTCAGTTGCCTAGGCCCCAAGTTCTGGAATATCCTCCCAAAACTTCTCTGCCTCTCCAACATACCTTCTTCCTTCAAGACATTCCTTAACACCTGTCTCTTTGACCAATCTGTTAGTCACCAGACCTTACACCTCCTTACGTGGCTTGGAGTCATACTTTGTTTTATAATGCTTCTGAGAAGCACTTGGTATATTTCATAACGAGGTGTTATAGAATATGTTCTTGTTTTCAGTTTCCTTGGTTGATACATTTTGAAGATGAGTTCTAACTGAAAATAACTCCTAGATCCGAACATACTTTTCTCTAATAAAAAATAGATCTGAAGTTATAAACAATAGACTAACAACTTTAATATTAAACTGCAATCGAGCACAGTTTAGCAGTAAAAAGTAAAGAGAAATTATATTTGATTATATTTAGCAACGTACGTTGAACATTCTTTTTCCGTCTCTTCCAGCAATCTTAATTTTTATTTGCAGTAACAAGATCCCTGTGGGACTGCACCTGGCAGAAGTCAACTGTGAGTCCAAAACAACGTACTTTGCCAAACCGTAGGTAGGTAATTGGCCATAATCTCCAGAGGACCATTGACTTCCCTCTCTATCAGAGAGACAATTGATTATATAGCTTGAGGGGCACCAGTCCACATCAAGAATGGGGCAGGTGAAAAGAATCATGGGAATCATAGAATCCCTACAGTACAGAAGGAGGCCATTTGGCCCATCGAGTCTGTACCAACCACAATCCCACCCAAGCCCTATTCCCACAACCCCACACATTTACCCTGTTAATCCTCCTGACACTGGGGTCAATTTAACATGACCAATCAACGTAACCCACGGGGTGAATGTGTAGACTCCACGCAAACAATGACCCGAGGCCGGAATTGAACTTGGGACCCTGGAGCTGTGAGGCAGCAGTGCTAACAACTGTGCCACTGTGCCGCCCACGTCTGCCTCAGCCAAAATAGGAATTAAAGCCACACCATTGGCGTTATTGTGAACCACATATTAGCCACCTAGCCAACTGGGTTAACTAGCCCCCATGCAGGCACTAACTTTGGAGAAAAGCTTAGGGTCATTTAGCTCTTGCAATGTCTAGTCCATCAAAATACCCTCATAAACGCAAATCCTTACATGTTTTGACTGTTCACCGTGATGATTTCCTGCTTCCTGTCAAAATGATCAAATGAGCTGTGACAGCCATCTCTGATTTCACTTCTAATCCAGAAATTTTCAAAAGAGGAGTTAGAGGTAAGAATGAAGTTTATAGTATTTTGGATATCTCCCATCAAATTGTTGGCTGGACTGCTGAATTTCAACCATTTGAAGCCCAGTAGATGCTAACTGGGCAGATTAGGTGAACAGAACAATGGTGTTAAAGTAAACAACTGCAGATTTGGGCATTTGGGTTTGGGAAACTCTGCGCCAGCTTATACCATGCAATTATATCCGGTAAATATTGTGGATCATGTGAGAAATAATTGATCAATCATTAAAAGCTGCACAATCCAGCTACAGGGAAAGTAAATATGATTTTAGCTGTACTACAAGACTATGAAGTAGAAAATGAAGAGTACCATACTTCAGCTATGTAAAGTTTTGGTATGCCTGCAATTGGAGTATCGCAATCCAAAGATGTGCAGGTTAGGTTGATTGGCCATGTTAAATTGACCATACTGTGTAGGGGATTAGCAAGGTAAATGTGGGCTGTTATGGGAATGGGGCCTGGGTGGGATTGTGGTCGGTATGGACTCAATGGGCTGAATGGCTCCCTTCTGTACTGTAAGGATTCTATGATACTTCTATGATGTCCAGTTCTGGTTTCTGGATATGGTAAAGAAGGATCAGTAAAGGGCAACCAAAATAGCAGCTAGTTTAAGAGCTCTTAGAATCATAGAATCCCTACAGTGCTGGAAAAGGCCAATCAGCCCATCGAGTCTGCACCAACAACATGCCCTATCCCCGTAACACCAGGTATTCATCCTGTTAATCTCCCTGACACTAAGGGGCAAGTTAGCATGGCCAATCAACCTAACTCACACATCTTTGAACTGTGGGAGGAAACCAGAGCACCCAAAGGAAACCCACGTAGACACGCGGAGAACATGCAAACTCCACGCAGATAATAAGGCCAGAATTGAACCTGGGTCCCTGGCACTATGAAGCAGCAGTGCTAACCACTGTGCCACTGTGCTGCCCTCTTAGATATGGTAATGGGCCTAAGACCTCACACTCGATATTATTATAATACATATATATATCCTCATAGCTCATTTCTAAAATTTTAAAAACTGGACAATGACCTTTGAAAATGACTGAAGCTATTGTCAAGATATCAGATCAGAAACCCCAGGGTATATTATGAAGTCAGACTAGACCTCAACAATTTACTATTTTGGGATCAATGTGAGGGTAAGGTGTTTCACTCTAAGTGCGATTCTACTCACAAACTGGGGAGTTTTTATCAAAACAGATTTTATTTAACAACACAGTTTAACTATAACAAATGAATTAGCTTTAGCAATTGAATAATACTTAACCATGACAAGAAAGAACATTTAACTGCTCAACTATCCCTATGAGTTCCAATTCAAGCAATATTCCTCTCATAGACATAAAGCTTTCTTTAAAATTAGTTAGCAAAACACAGACATAAATGCTTGTCTCAGGTTAACAGTCCTAGAGCTTTCAGAACACCTCTGGAGAGAGAGACAGAGAGGCACTTGTTTCTTCAGGCAGTCAAAGAAGCAACTGCTTGTATTTTTAAAAATGACACTGAAATGCAATTTCTTCTCTGCAAGCTTATCTCCTCCCATTAAACACATGACTCTACCCCTGTTAATCAACCTAATCAAAACTCTACACTAATACCCCCAGGGAGACAATTGCATTAGCTCTGCTTAAAACAAACACTCCGGCCAAAGTTTTACCACCACGCCTGCCCCGGATCCGGGTGGGCGTGGCTCGCAGAACGGAATTCTCCATTGGCTTCGGGCGGGATTTTACGAGCCTCACCTGAGTGAGGTCCTAAAATACCGGCCTCCAAGTCTAAAATGAGTTCTTATCCTGTGCTCCCAGCAACCAATTTAAAGGTTTTGCTAGAGAAATCAGTACCCTACAAAACAGATCTGAATTCTAAGAATACCTCTTACAAAACACATGATAGGCATATATTTCTTAAGGCACAGTATCATCACACTATGTCTGTCTGAAACCCTATTTAATGTATCAAAAATATTGGCACCTCGTTATTTCTGAAGAGTCCCTAATGATCCAACCCCTCCCCGTGTCCCTAATGATCCAACCCCCCCCATCCCCAACATGAGCTGCGGAAAGCAAGTACAAAGGAAACTATACAAAGGTCATCTGCATTTCTGAACTTGGCTGGCCTTCCAGAGTCTTCTAGTCTGCTAGGACAAAAGGTCCTGCAACCTGCCTTGATTCTTATTGGCTGGGACATTTTGCAATCTTGTGGACGCAGATGAGGAAGCCATATCCTTTGTCAAAGATGGTGTGGAGAGATGGGAATCTTGTGACAAGAACCTGTGGCTGGGAGAACCAGTTATACTGTAATGCTGTAAAGTTTATTTATTAATGTTTATTAGTCACAAGTAAGGCTTACATTAACACAGCAATGAAGTTACTGTGAAATTCCCCTTGTCGCCACACTCCGGTGCCTGTTCGGGTCAATGCACCTAACCAGCACGTCTTTCAGACAGTGGGAGGAAACTGGAGCACCCGGAGAAAACCCACGCAGACACGGGGAAAACGTGCAAACTCCACACAGACAGTGACCCAAGCCGGGAATCGAACCCGGGTCCCTGGCGCTGTGAGGCAGCAGTGCTAGGCGCTGTGCCACTATGCTGCCCATACTGTACTGCATAACCTCAGTCTGCCATTTTTCCATCTACCCAGCAGCACAAAGGGCTCTGTCAGGCTCAATGCCTGGCCCGATATGCTTCTACTGAACCTTTGTACCATCACCTGTAAGACTGATTTATCTCTGCCTGCATATCTCAAGTCTACTGGAGAAGTGAATTATCCAACATCAATTCAGCCTGATGATCTATGTGAAGGAACACACCAGTGGACTTTGATTCTGAACTCTGGACTCAACTGAAACAATTATTTTCTTTCTCATCTTTGCACTGTAAAAATTTCCCTTTCTATCCCATCTTTACTTTACAATTGAAAAGGAGGGTACCTGGCGACTGCCCTTCCGTGTTTGAGAGAGTGCAAATATGCAAATCCCCTGAGTTGATCCTATTTTGAGTTTGCTGTGGGTTCTTAATAGAAAAGTGGATCACACCAGAACTGAGGGGGTTGTAAACATGCCACCGCTAATAAAGAGGGAAGCAAATCCAAACCCTTTTCTGTTTATGGAAGGGTGCTGAAAGGAAAAATCAAGGCTGCTTAAATTAACTCCCTCCCCCTCACCGTAACAGGAATACAATAAGTTCTCAGAAGCTAGGGTTATTCAAGCTGGAGGAATCCTAGTATAAAGGGGTTTTCAAAAGGCTGAAGCAATTGGACTCAGTCCGGTTGCATGGGTTATTTGTTTAAAGCTTATTTATTAGTGTCACAAGTAGGCTTACATTAACACTGCAGTGAAGTTACTGTCAAAATTCCCTTGTCGCCACACTACGGCGACTGTTTGGGTACACTGAGCGGGAATTTAGCATGGTCAATGCACCTAACCAGCACATCTTTCAGACTGTGGGAGGAAACCGGAGCACCCGAAGAAACCCACGTAGACACAAGGAGAACGTGCAGACTCTGCACAGACAGTGACCCAAGCCAGGAATTGAACCCAGGTCTCTGGCATTGTGAGGCAGCTGTGCTAACCACTGTGCCACCGAGCCACCCATGGAGGTAGATAGGGAAGGTAGGAGGAGAGAATATGCTTGAAATATCTGGACGCAAAACATTAGGTTAGGTGTTAGGAAGTATTTATTTTCAGAGAGCCAAGGTCTTATATCTGTAACTTCCTGCAGCCCTCCACAATATATGTCCTCCTTGAATTCTGCACACTGACACAACCCCAATTTTAATCGCTCCACCATTGACAACTGCAACTCAGCTTCCTAGTCTGTGGAATCCCCCCCGATCCTCTCTGCCCCTGGGGCAGGCACGGTGACACAGTGGTTGGCACTGCTTCCTCACAGTGCCAGGGACCCGGGTTCAATTCTGGCCTTGCATGACTGCCTGTGTGCCGTTAGCACATTACCCTTGTGTCTGCGTGGGCTTCCTCAGGGTGCTCCAGTGTCTTCCCACAATCCAAAGATGTGCGGGTTAGGTGGATTGGCCACGCTAAATTGTCCCTTAGTGTCGGGGGATTAGCAGGGTAAATACGTGGGGTTACAGGAATAGAGTGGGATTGTTGCCGGTGCAGACCCTATGAGCCGAATAGCCTCCTTCTGCACTGTAGGAACTCCATGACCTCTCTTTCTCATTCTAAGATTAACTTTAAAACCTACCTCTCGGACCAGGCTTTTGATCCTTTGTCCTACTATCTCCTTATGTGACTCATGTGTCAAATTTTATTTGATGTTTCAGTGGGATGCCTTAGGCCATTTTACTGTGTTAAAGGCACCATGTAAATCCCAGATGTTGGGACAGATCAGCATACGTGTGATGATAAGGATTCACTGCCACTGAGAGAAAGGTTCGGGAGGTTACATTGCTGATTAGCTGCAATGGGGTTATGGGTCACTGCAGGATCTGGGAATCTTGCTTCATTACACTGGGGAGGAAAAACCTCATGATCCCTGGATCACTTCCCTTCCATTTCAATTAATGGAATGGAATCTGGCAATCTTTGAAATTGGCCAGTGATCCTCACTGTCAGAATTGTCTTCTTAGATCTCCACTGAGGCAGCAAAATCAGAAATATGCTTTCATGTCAAAAATAAAACCATGGTAGATATCAGGAATCCTCTTGGAGAATCATTTTGACAAAAGTTCTAATTCAGGATAGAGTAGCAGTTTGGACAAATGCAACACATTCATTTAAATGTACTGCAAATCATGGAAAAAAATAATAAGGTCCTAATTAATTTTTTTGGAAAAATATTTCATTCATTTGTGGGACATGGGTGCCGCTGGCTGGCCAGCATTTATTGATTTGATTTGATTTGACTTATTACTGTCACATGTATTAACACAGTAAGAAGTCTCACCACACCAGGTTAAAGTCCAACAGGTTTATTTGGTAGCAAATACCATAAGCTTTCGGAGCGTGCTGCTCCTTCGTCAGATGGAGTGGTTATCTGTTCTCCAACAGTGCACAGACACAGACACAGTGCACTGTTGGAGAACAGATAACCACTCCATCTGACGAAGGAACAGCACGCTCCGAAAGCTTATGATATTTGCTACCAAATAAACCTGTTGGACTTTAACCTGGTGTTGTGAGACTTCTTACTGTGCTTACCCCAGTCCAACGCCGGCATCTCCACAACATGTATTAACACACAGTGAAAAGTATTATTTCTTGCGTGCTGTACAGACAAAACATACCGTTCATAGAGAAGGAAATGAGAGAGTGCAGAATGTAATGTTACAGTCATAGCTAGGGTGTAGAGAAAGATCAACTTAATGCAAGGTAAGTCCATTCAAAAGTCTGACAGCAGCCGGGAAGAAGCTGTTCTTGAGTTGGTTGGTACGTGACCTCAGACTTTTGTATCTTTTTCCTGAAGGGAGAAGGTGGAAGAGAGAATGTCCAGGGTGCGTGGGGTCCTTAATTATGCTGGCTGCTTTGTTGAGGTAACGGGAAGTGTAGACAGAATCAGTGGATGGGAGGCTGGTTTGCGTGATGGATTGGGCTACATTCACGACCTTTTGTAGTTCCTTGCGGTCTTGAACAGAGCAGGAGCCATACCAAGCTGTGAGACAAGCAGAAAGAATGCTTTCTATGGTGCATCTGTAAAAGTTGGTGAGAGTCGTAGCTGACATGCCAAATTTCCTTAGTCTTCTGAAAAAGTAGAGGCGTTGGTGGGCTTTCTTAACTATAGTGTCAGCATGCGGGGGGTGGGGGGGTTGGGGGGGGGGCGGTGGGAGAGGGGGGGGGCGGCCAGAACAGGTTGCCCATCTCTAGTTGCCCTTGGAGGGCAATTGAGAGTCAACCACATTGCTGTGGCTCTGGAGTCACATGTAGGCCCGACAAGGTAAGGACAGCAGATTTCCTTCCCTCAAGGACATTAGTGAACCAGATGGTTTTTCTGACAATCGTTTCATGGTCAACAGTAGATTAAATGCAAATTATCCAGCTAAAATTGTACATTCAGTGACGATGTTTGGATACAAAGTTGTTGCACAATCTCAGTCGCTAACTTGATTATTTTTGGAATGCAATGGCGGCATTATTTATCAATCATGTAACAAAACTGACTCATTACAAAAATTTGGTTTAAACAAATAAATCTTCAATTGGTTAGGGGGCAAGCCAACAAGAAAAAGCAGAAGTTTAAAGAACCCTCCATCTCATCCTGAAAGTGTCATTTCTCGCAAAAGGTGTGGTTTCACAGTTAACAGCTGCATTCTATACTTTATCCAAGTGACCTTTCTTAGTGTGGGAGCCCAGCCAAATCTGATCTGTCTCCACCTGTCCACATGGCCACTCTCCAATAGTGGTTACTGGACACTGATCCACCCAGGGAGGTGAGGGCAATTGTAGCATCAGGTCTGCTGAGAAAAACGGTCTAAAAATCGTTTATTTACAAACTGCTCACCAACGATTCTCTTTGTGCATTTATATAGCTTCTTTAACATACTAAAATATCCAAAGGTGCTTCACAAGAGCTTTATCAAATAAAGTCAGATACTGTGTCCCATAAGATGATATTAGGACAGATGATCAAAAGGTTGGAGAAATAGGTAGATGTTACGGAGTAGTGTTAAAGGGGAAATGAGAGGTAGAGAGGCAGTGAGATTTAGGGAGAGAATTCCAGAGCTTAGGACTTAAGCAATTAGGGTCACAGCCATCAGTGGTGGAATGATTAAAATCGGAATGTGGAAGAGAGCAGACGTACACAGAACAGTACAGCACAGAACAGGCCCTTCGGCCCACGATGTTGTGCCGAGCTTTATCTGAAACCAAGATCAAGCTATCCCACTTCCTATCATCCTGGTGTGCTCCATGTGCCTATCCAATAACCGCTTAAATGTTCCTAAAGTGTCCGACTCCACTATCACTACAGGCAGTCCATTCCACACACCAATCACTCTCTGAGTAAAGAACCTACCTCGGACATCCTTCCTATATCTCCCACCATGAACCCTATAGTTATGCCCCCTTGTAATAGCTCCATCCACCCAAGGAAATAGTCTCTGAACGTTCATTCTATCTATCCCCTTCATCATTTTATAAACCTCTATTAAGTGTCCCCTCAACCTCCTCCGCTCCAGAGAGAACAGCCCTAGCTCCCTCAACCTTTCCTCATAAGACCTACCCTCCAAACCAGGCAGCATCCTGGTAAATCTCCTCTGCACTCTTTCCAGCGCTTCCACATCCTTCTTATAGTGAGGTGACCAGAACTGCACACAATATTCCAAATGTGGTTTCACCAAGGTCCTGTACAGTTGCAGCATAACCCCACGGCTCTTAAACTCCAACCCCCTGTTAATAAAAGCTAATACACCATAGGCCTTCTTCACAGCTCTATCCACTTGAGTGGCAACCTTCAGAGATCTGTGGATATGGACCCCAAGATCTCTCTGTTCCTCCACAGAGTTCAGAACCCTACCTCTGACCCTGTAATCCACATTTAAATTTGTCCTACCAAAATGAATGACCTCACATTTATCAGGGTTAAACTCCATCTGCCATTTTTCAGCCCAGCTTTGCATCCTATCTATGTCTGTTTGCAGTCTACAACAGCCCTCCACCTCATCCACTACTCCACCAATCTTGGTGTCATCAGCAAATTTACTGATCCACCCTTCAGCCCCCTCCTCTAGGTCATTAATAAAAATCACAAATAGCAGACGACCAAGCACTGATCCCTGTGGCAGTCCGAAAATTTTCCATCCACCACCACCCTCTGTCTTCGATCAGACAGCCAGTTACCTATCCAATCGGCCAACTTTCCCTCTCTCCCACACCTCCTTACTTTCATCATAAGCCGACCATGGGGGACCTTATCAAACGTCTTAGTAAAATCCATTTATATGACATCAACTGCCCTACCTTCATCAACACACTTAGTTACCTCCTCAAAAAATTCTATCAAATTTGTGAGGCACGACTTGCCCTTCACGAATCCGTGCTAGAAGACCACAAATGTCTCGGAGGGTTCAAGAACTGTAGGAGATCATGAGGGGTGAGACCATGAGCTTGTGTGTTCATCGACCCGCTTTCCTGCTGACGTCGTTCTGACTTCCACTCATGCAACAGACTTAAGTCTCCAAAATTTGATAGCCTAGTGGTCTTATCGCTAGACTTTTAATCCAGAAACTCAGCTAATGGTCTGGGGACCTGGTTTCAAATCCTGCCACGGCAGATGGTGGAATTTGAATTCAATTATAAAAATGTGGAATTAAGAATCTATTGATGACCATGAAACCATTATTGATTATTGGAAAATCCCATCTGGTTCACTAATGTTCTTTAGGGAAGGAAATCTTCCGTTCCTACCTGGTGTGGCCTACATCTGACTCCAGAGCCACAGTAATGTGGTTGATTCTTAAATGTCCTCTGAACAAGGGCAAGAAGTGATGAGCAATAATGTTGGCAAGCCAGCAGTGCCCATGTCCCATGAATGATTCCACCCAGGGAGTATGAACAATAAGTGAGAGATAGAGAGAGTGAATGACAAGAAGGAGAAGGTTAGCACAAGCACTAAGAGAGAAAGCCCATGTACACTGATAGAGGGGGTGAAGGGAGTGCATGCAATGAGAAAGGGAAGGAGTGTGTCCACCAAGAAAAAGAGGGAATGCGTGAGAGAGAGGGAGTGCAGCATGGGAGAAAGAGAGTGTGGGGTAAGGGAGAGACAGAGAGAAGAAAGAGAGTGGGGAGGAGAGAGAAGAATAAAAGTTTGCCTGCTGTCTGACGTCACAGTGCACCTCCGCTTTAAATAGGATCAGTCAAGCCTGATCTCATATCCTCCAAACAGGCACACAGCCAATGAACAGTGAGAATGCTGGCTATGCACCTAAACTGACAGCACAATTCCACGTGAACAGGCATGTGAAGCACACACCCCAAATCATGCCTACTTTTAAACACAATCACATTTCGAGGCCATGCTTTTTTTTTAACCAAAGTTCCTACGCCTTGGAGAATCATCACATTATTTTTCCATTGTCCATTCTAATGCGAAAGAAGTCAGGTAGCTTTTATAAAGTAGAGAGCAATGGAATTAGTAGGCTTGCCAGCAGTGAAGCTTCCTCATTGGTGATGCAGTGTTTCAGAAACAAAGGAGAAACACAACACATCTCACAGCAGTAACGACACGAAGAAACATGTCTTGTGTGTTCAATGTGGTGATGCTGAAACAAGTTCCTTCACCCAAAACCGCCATGACCTCTTATGAACCCTCCTTATATCACAACACACGGCGCTTTCCTGTCAAAGTAGTGGAGGAGTCACACGCTGTATTTCAAGCTTATTTGTCAAACTGACCTGCTCCTAAACTCTTATCACTTTTGGGCACTTGAGGAACAGTTTGTGCTGCAGTTGCCTCAGTTCAAACTTTTCCACTGCTTTTGCTTTCAAAAACCATACGTTATCTGAGGGATATATCTCCTTATCGGGAGTCCCAGCCAATGTGGGAGGATGTGTGTCCTTGTGCAGGAGAGATGTCGGGCACACTGAGTTCTCTCCTAACCAGGAGAATGTCCTCATATTGGACAGTGTTCGGGCATGCTCAAACTTCACAGCTTTCTGACACTGTGCAAGGGGATGATCCAGTTCTATAATTCTGCATCGGCCGGATGCTTACAACACACAGTTACCCTGCTATTTACCGGGAGGCAGCGCAACATAGTTGCAGAGGTGGTGGGGGATGAACAGGGCAGGACAGGACCTATTATCATCCTCTTATTGCCATTCCTGCCTGACCAATTGCCAGATTCGGGAAGCCAGTGCCCAGATAACACAGGATGGGGGCATCACTGACAAGACCCGCATTTATTGCCTGTCCTTAATTGCCCTTCCAGTTGAGTAGCATGATGAGCCATTTATAGAGTCATAGAGGTTTACAGCATGGAAACAGGCCCTTCGGCCCAACTTGTCCATGCCGCCCTTTTTTTTTACCCCTAAGCTAGTCTCAATTTCCCGCATTTGGCCCATATCCCTCTATACCCATCTTACCCATGTAACTGTCTAAACGCTTTTTAAAAGCCAAATTTGTACCCGCCCCTACTATTACCCCTGGCAGCTTGTTCCAAACACTCACCACCCTCCGTGTGAAAACATTGCCCCTCTGGACCCTTGTGTGTTTCTCACCTTAAACCTATGCCCTCTAGTTTTAGACTCCCCTACCACTGAGAAAAGATATTGACCATCTAGCTGATCTATGCCCTCGTTATTTTATAGACCTCTATAAGACCATTTCAGAGGACAGTTAAGAGTCAGTTGCTGTGGGTTTGGAGCCATGCCACCTGTAGGCCAGATCAGGTAAGGATGGCAGATTTTCTTCCCTGAAGGACATTAGTGATCCCGCTGGTGGGATCTTCTGGTCCCACCAAAATGAAAGAACCAGCAAACTCAAGTCTAGATGTCTCTTTTATGAACAATTGATGGTAGTTTCGTGGTCACCATTACTGAGAAAGGTCTTTCAACTCTGGATTTTACAAATTGAACTTGTATTCTATCAGTTGCCATGGTAGGACTTGAACCCATATCCCCGGAGCATTAACCTGGAGTGCAGGACTAATCCAGTGACATTACCACAATACCATTATCTCCCCTTGCTCTATCTCTTTCTCTTAAAGGTGATGGAGGGGCTTTGGCAAAGATTACGGGGCACTGGAGGATTGGAACTAGGGATCAGAGGGAAGGCTGCTGGGAATAAGGTTTAGGATTGTGGATTTTCTTTCTATAGAATCCTACAGTGCAGAAGGAGTTCATTTGGCCCATTGAGTCTGCACCGACTTTCTGACAGAGTATCAAACCCAGACCTATCTCTGTGACGCACATTAATCCCGCTAATTCCTCCAACCTACACATCTTGGAATTCTAAGGGGCAATTTAGCATGGCCAATCCACCTGACCTGCACATCTTTGGACACTGGGAGGAAACTGGAGCACCCAGAGGAAACCCACGCAGACACGAGGGGAATGTGCAAAGTCCACACTGTCACCCAAGGCTGGAATGGAACCTGGATCTCTGGCGCTGTGAGGCAGCAGTGCTAATTTGATGATGTTGTGGAGGGTATCTTGAGGGGCGAAGAAGAATTTTGCTGCAGAAAAGTGTCAGCAAGCTTGCATGACTTAAAAAGCATCAGGAAAAATATAATTTCATGCTGTGGGTCTCCTCATCAGCAGGCTTAGACTCTGCACTCGATTGTGACACACAACCAGATTTATAACTTTCCCTAGTGACACACAACACTAGGGACTCACAGGCATCCCTGACATCCATGTTGCCAAGGACATAAATGAGGAAAATGATTCCTCATTTGTAAATCTCCTCACGTATATACTATTGTGATCTGTCTATTCATATCGGTCTAGAATGAAGGGTGCCACAGTGATTAACATTTCTGCCTCACAGTGCCAGGGACCCGTGTTCAATTCCAGCCTTGGGTGAATGTGTTTGCACATTCTCCCCATGTCTGCGTGGGTTTCCTCCGGTTTCCTCCCACAGTCCAAAGATGTGCGGGTTAGATTGATTGGCCATGCTAAATTGCCGCTTAGTGTCAGGGGACTGGCAGGATAAATACATGGGGTTAGGGGGATAGGGCCTGGGTGGGATTGTTGTTGGTACAGGCTTGATGGGCTGAATGACCTCCTTCTGCACTGTAGGGATTCTATGATTCTATAAAAAAGTCATTTACATGGTCTTTCCACGTACAAAGTATCTGCCAAATCTGAGCACCTCAGAACAATCTCTGCACTGCCAAGTAATCCAGTGTTTATGAAGTACTTTCAGACATGAGAGGGCGCTATATAAATGCAAGCTTGATTGTATGCTGTTGAAAGTCCTTTTTTGAATTGTCTTGATGATTACATTAGGTGGCAGTATACACAAGGTTTTAACTGGATGAGGTTTAAGTTCAAGTTCAAACAAAAAGGAACTGTTTTGATTGGAGCTATAAAATAAATGGCAGAATCATCAGGAGCATAGACACACACAGAGACCTGGGAGTACAGGTCCATAGATCCTTGAAAGTGGCAGCACAGGTGAAGAAGATGCGAAGAAGGCACATAGCACAATTGCCCTCATCGGATGGGGCATCGAGTATAAAAGTTGGCAAATTATGTTACAGTTGTAAAAAATGTTGGTTAGGCCACATTTGGAATACTGTGTCCAATTCTGGTCACCACACTACCAGAAGGACGTGGAGGCTTTGGAGAGAGCACAGAAAAGGTTTACCAGGATGTTGCCTGGTATTAGGTATGAGGAGAGATTGAATAAACTGGGATTGTTCTCCCTGGAAAGACGGAGGCTGAGGGGTGACCTGATAGAAGTTCATAACGTTATGAGAGGTATCGATACGGTGAACAATTGGAAGCTTTTACCCAGGGCAGAAATGACAATTACAAGGGGGCACAAGTTCAAGATAAGGGGGGAAAGGTTCAGTGGAGATGTGAGGGGGAACTTTTTTACATAGAGGCTGGTGGGGGCCTGGAATGCATTGAAGTGGTTGAGGCAGTAACGTTAGCCACATTTAAGACTTATCTGGATAGGTATATGAACAAATGGGGAATAGAGGGATATAAGCGGTTGGTTAGATAGGTAAATGTGATCGGCACAGGCTTGGAGGGCCGAAGGGCCTATTCCTGTGCTGTACTGTTCTTTTTTCTTTGTAGATTCAGTAAGATCTCCATTTGTTTTTTTGCGACAGGAAAAAGCCATTTGGTCCAACAATTGTTTTATACGAATTCAACCACACTTATCTACCTTCTCGCAGTGTCCCTCAATCTGAAAAAGGGGCGAAAGCTATTTCCATCAACAATTTTAAAAGATGAGCAAGATGAGGAACTTGCAGGGTTACAACAAAAAACAGGAGTGTAGGACTAGGCATGACTGTGCTCTCAAGGAGCCAGCATAAGAATGATGGGTTGAATGGCCTCCATTTATAGCTATATGTTGCTAGAGTGACTTCTCTACAGAACCGAATCTGTATATCTCATTAGTCCTTTCACTTGTTTCTGCGACCTTGTAAAAATAATTTTTTGCATCAACCATTTCCTTGTGAAAGAATTTTGGACTGTTGCAAGCTAATCGCTGCGACCTCTGGTCAAAGTTTATTCTGAAACAGTCATTTTACTTGCGCAAGCAAAGTTCTCTTGAAATAATGGAAAGGGAACGGCACAGAATTGCCTGTCAGAGTCAGCAAAAATGTTATTCCTTGGCTCAAGGGTTAATTCTGGTACAGCTCGCAATTTGCCCCAGGCAGAAGTCCGAGTTCTGGTGATGACACTGAAGCAATGGTGCATGCAAAGAGACTGCATGTGATGTTCGAGAGCTCACAGTTGCTTCTGTAATTCAACTCTGCATGCGCAGTGTTACACTCGCACAGTTGCTTTCATGTTGCCTTTGTAGCTTCCATTTGCTCGCCATGGACTTTCCGCAAGCACCTCATTGCCTTTTGAAGTTGCCTCCCCTCTGTGCTGCAAGGATTTGATTTGCTTTGATTTATTATTGTCACATGTATTGGGATACAGTTAAAAGTATTGTTTCTTGTGCGCTAAACAGACATAAACATACAGTTCATAGAGTACAGAGGGGAGAAGGAAAGGGGAGGGTAGGCTAGCTTTGACAAAGAGTCATCTGGACTTGAAACATCAGCTTTTTTCTCTCCTTACAAATGCTGCCAGATCTGCTGAGATTTTCTAGCATTTTCTCTTTGGGTGCAGAATGTAGTGTTACAGTCATAGCTAAGGTGTAGAGAAAGATCAGCTTAATATTAGGTAGGTCCACTCAAAGGTCTGATGGCAGCAGGGAAGAAGCTGTTCTTGAGTCGGTTGGTACATGACCTCAGACTCTTGTATCTTTTTCCCGATGGAAGAAGGTGGCAAGAGAGTAGACGGGGCCTGGGGACCGTGGAATTTTAAGTTTATAAAGCTAATTTATTAGTGTCACAAGTAGGCAATGAAGTTACTGCGAAAATCTGCTGGTCACCACACCCCGGCACCTGTTTGGGTACACTGATGGAGAATTTAGCATGCCCAATCCACCTAACCAGCACGTCTTTCAGACTGCGGGAGAAAACTAGAGAACAGGAGGAAACCCACACAGATGGGGAGAACTTGCAGACTCCGCACAGACAGTGACCCAAGCCGGGAATTGAACCCGGGTCCCTGGTGCTGTGAGGCTGCAGTGCTAACCACTGTGCCACACGTGAAAACCAGTATAATGTAGACTTTGCATTGCAAGCATGTACAAAGCTCCCAACATTAAAACAGTGACTACACTTCAAAAATACTTCACTGGATAGCAAACACTTTGGGGTGCCATGAGGTCACGAAAAGGCGTCACATAAATGCAAGTCTTTTTATATTTTCCCCAGTGTGAAGCAAAGGTCAGCCCAGGCTCTATATGAGGGAGCGGGGAGTTCAAAATAACGTGAATAGTTGCTTCACAATATCGCACACCAATCCCATAAGTCTATTTGCGTAGCATGTCCAAGTATCTCATGTTACATGTCCAGAGGCAGTGAATACGCTGGTTTCCAAGTGGATGTGAATGATAACAAATCACTTCCCCTGCACTTGACAACTTCCTATGACTGTCTCCATGGCAACAACATCACAAACCAATCACAACATGGAAATTGAGTACAGGAAGCAGCCAACAATGATAGTGTAATGTCTCTACAAAAGAACTCAAAGTGCCACTGAACAGCACATTACAACTAAATGTCAGGGAAGCCTTAGAGTTTCTCTCTCAAATTAAATACGAGTCTCTATGTTCGGCCTTAGAATAAATTCTCCACATAGACATTCACAAATACTGGCAAACAAACTGTACACAGATGCCAGGAATTTCCACAGAAAAATGTGGAAACAGCAGAAATGCTAACCAGAACTAAACAGAACAATCTGGAATTTCGAATGCAGCACAGTTCAACAGTAATAGAAAGTGGATTAGTTACAGAATCAAATCAAACACAAATGAGAAATTAATAACACGCCAGGTGCAGATTATCTTTTATAAATGCAAAAAGAAAAATTGCTTTTAGTGCAACAGTGCAAAACAGAAATGATATAGGGCATTCATTCACTGAGAATGGTCTGTACCACCCTGCATGATACTTTCAAATTCATGCTACAAATCGAAACAGAAAAATGTGAAACAGCCTCTGAACATGGTGCTGTTAATTGCACAACGGTTAGCACTGCTGCCTCACAGTGCCAGAGGCCCGGGTTCGATTCCTGGCTTGGGTCACTGTCTGTGCAGAGTCTGCACGTTCTCCCCTTGTCTGTGTGGGTTTCCTCCGGGTGCTCCGGTTTCCTCGCACAGTCTGAAGGGCGTGCTGGTTAGATGCATTGGCCATGCTAAATTCTCCCTCAGTGTACCCGAACAGGCGCCGGAGTGTGGCGACTAGGGGATTTTCATAGTAACTTCATTACAGTGTTAATGTAAGCCTACTTGTGACACTAATAAAAAAAAACAATTGTGAGCATAGACAAACAGCTAAAAGAGAGGAACAGAAAATATTATGTCAGACAGCACAGCGTAGGGACAAACCTTTCAGCCCATCAAGTCTGCTGCTTTCACAGACCATGATAATCGAGCCTATTGCAAGATCTAGTTCTCTGCCCCCCGAGCTCCTCACTGATAGTTACATATAGGTACCCACATATCTCTGCAACCTTTAGTGAATCTATACATCAATGGCATCTTCTATGCTCATTCAGGTTGGTTACTGACAAAACGAAGCCTTTGACTCTACAGGAAGAATCATGGAATATTTGATCATTCCTCTTTCATGTTCATTCCTAAAGCTTTCACTCTCACTCCTTAAGAGATGTTTATAAAAGTCTGTTTGAAGGATTCATCCACATAACACCAACTGTGATTATTAAGAGTCTATTCCACATATCCATTCTTCTGCTTGGGGAACAGAATAGTTTGAATTTGTGCACACATTGGTTAATTTGATTTATTATTGTCACATGTATTGGGATGCAGTGAAAAGTATTGTTTCCTGTGCGCTATACAGACAAAGCATACCATTCATAGAGTACATGGGGAGAAGGAAAGGAGAGGGTGCAGAATGTAGTGTTACAGTCATAGCTAGGGTGTAGAGAAAGATCAACTTAATATAAGATAGGTCCATTCAAAAGTCTGATGGTAGCAGAGAAGAAACTGTTCTTGAGTCAGATGGTGTGTGACCTCAGATCTTTGTATCTTTTTCCCGACGGAAGAAGGTGGAAGAGAGTATGTCGAGGGTGCATGGGGTCCTTGATTATGCTGGCTGCTTTTCCGAGGCAGCGGGAAGTGTAGACGGAGTCAATGGATGGGAGACTGGTTTGCGTGATGGACTGGGCTTCATTCATAATACTTTGTAGTTTCTTGCGGTCTTGGTCGGAGCAGGAGCCATACCAAGCTGTGATACATTCGGAAAGGATGCTTTCTATGGTGCATCAGTAAATGTTGGTGAGAGTCATCGTGGACATTCCGAATTTCCTTAGCCTCCTGAGAAAGCAGAGGTGTTGATGGGCTTTCTTAACTATGGCATTGGTGTGGAGGGACCAGGACAGGTTGTTGGTGATCTGGACACCTAGAAACTTGAAGCTCTCGACCATTTCCACTTCATCCCCATTGATGTAGACAGGGGCATGTTCTTCACTATGCTTTCTATAGTCAGTGACAATCTCCTTCATTTTACTGACATTGAGGGAGAGATTATTGTTGTCGCACCAGTTCACCAGATTCTCTATCTCTTTCCTGTAGTCCATTTCATCATTGTTTGAGATCCGATCCACTATGGTGGTGTCATCAGCAAACTTGAAATGGAGTTGGAGTGGAATTTGGCTACACAGCCATTGGTGTATAAGGATATAGTTGTGTAGTGTATCTGGTTGTCACATTACATGTATTACAACAGTGACTACATTTCAAAAATACTTCATTGGCTGCAAGACACTTTGGAACATCCTGAGGTTGAGAAAGGCGCTAGACAAATGTAATTAATTAGTTGATATTCTCTCACGCTCTGACTCTTTCGTTTTTTCTTTCTAGTCTCACTTGAGGTTCGTTCATTTTAAACTTACGTCATCTAATTGTGTGCTCAGTCCACATTAGGTATTTATATCAGTTAATTTTTAAGATGTGTTATGGCAAGTAATGATAAATCAGTTGCCATAGTATTGCTCCAACCAATTTAAACAAAAGAAGTGGATACAGAGGGCACGATCTTACTGGCCGTTCGTGCCACTGCAAGCGAGGTTGAAGAATTTGGTGCTCAGCCAAATCTCCGTTCACTGCCATGGGACCAGAAATTGCTGCCGGCGTCAACAACCTCAATGTTTTCTGCCCTCAATGTTTTCTCTTGCAGAGGAGCATAATTAAAGACCATCAATATAAGAAAGTAACCTAGAAATCCACTGGGGAATTCAGAAGGAATTTATCTACACAAAATGTGGCAAGACTGCAGAATTCCCTACCCCAAGGGAGTGGTTGAAGCAAATAGCACAGATGAATTGAGGGAGAAACTAGACAAGGCCCATATGAGGGAGATGGGGATCAAAGGTTATGGTGGTAGATTTAGATGAGAAAAGATGCGAGGAAGCTTGAGTGGAGAATAAAAACACCAGCTTGGACTTGTTCGGCCAAATAGTGTGTTTCTGTGCTGTATATCCGATGTAATCCTATGTGTTATGTATGTTGGGACATAGCCCCTTTAAAGGAATGGATCATGTGACTTCAAATGTGGGATGAGCTGTTGGGATCCGTCCTGAGTGAGCAGTCAACATTTGGAGTGTGGAGCGAGTAGACATAATAAAACGCTGTGTTCCCTGACACCTGGCTGTGGAGTATTATTGACAAGAGGTGTCAGTACAACAGGACTTAACACGATGTAATATCAGGTGGGGAGTAAAAGAAGCAAAAGATTCACTATCACCCATGTTTGGCTTGGCCAATTCAGTAGATGTTCTGCTATCTCCCAATGTAACCTCAGGGGGAGAGTCAGGAAAGCCCCAGGGAAACAGGGTAAATGGCGGAAAGTTGCCACTTATGCGTTTCCTCAGCGGTTTCAATGGTCTCTGGTTGAGGTTACAGCAGGCGGTCGCCAGAATTGGTGATGACCCTCAGGGGAAACACAACAATGTAGATTTATCAAGAGTAGAATAGCTAGTCTTGCTTTATGGTCGATTAATATGGATGCACATCTATATTCTATTTACTTTGCTGACAATAACAAGCTCGCAGTGAAAAATTAACATGGAGACACCTTTTCCTCTTTTGCTTTCACCAGCAGCAAAATAAGAGCTTTTCACATCAACTGCAACCGTGCCCAATCTAGTCTCAACTCATAACGTAAGCCAGGTCTAGTCTATTTAGTACCTTGAGGGGAAACTAATTGGCAGTGCTGAGTGCAGTGAACTTGGCACTAAAGCCAATCTGGCATTTCTCAGAAGAGGAATGCATCTATATGATGTAGCAAGCAAAATACAAATCAGGATGATTAAAAGGCATAAAGACAAATGTCGAAATAAATGTACTGTCAAAGGAAAAACACTAATGAGTTTGATAAATGCAGACAGCTTGCCCTTTAACCTTTTGAAACGTCATCAACAGGCTAGCGAGGAGTCAGCTATGGCTCAGTCAGTAGCACTCTCAACCTTGAATCAGAAGTCCCAATCCAGAGACTTGAGCACAAAGATCAAAACTGACACTCCAGTGAGGTTCTGAGGCAGGGCCACACTATTGGAGTTGCTGTCTTTCAATTGAGAGGTTAAACCAAGACTCCCTCAGGTGAATATAAAAGATCCCACAGCAGATTACCCATCATCTTCCGGCCAATATTTCTCCTTCAATCATCATCATAAAGAGAAACAGATTCCTTGATCATTATCACATTTCTGCTTCTGGGAGCTTGCTGTGCACATATTGGTTGCCAAATTTCCTACATTACAACAGTGGCCACGCTTTCAAAAACATGCTTTATTGACTGGAGAATGCTGTTGGAGGTTCTGTAGTCATGAAAGGTGCTATATAAATGCAGGCTTTCTTTCTTCTTGCCACATTTGAGTGGTGTCATTGAACAATATTAAATAGTAGGAAGTCTCACAACGCCAGGTTAAAGTCCAACAGGTTTATTTGGAATCACAAGCTTTCGGAGCGCTGCTCCTTCATCAGGTGAGTGGAGGAGCAGTGCTCTGAAAGCTCGTGATTCCAAATAAACCTGTTGGACTTTAACCTGGTGTTGTGAGACCTCTTACTGTGTCCACCCCAGTCTAACGCCGGCATCTCCACATCAATATTAAACAGAATCAGGGGACATCACACAGAAGTGCTTTGAAGGGCTCACAATGTGGGGAATGATGGCAAGGCTGCATTTATCACCATTTTCTAACTGCCTTTGGCAACAGAATGGCTTGCTAGGCCATCAGAGGGTTGGCACTGTGTATAGCCCAACCTGGGTAGCATTAACAGACTCCCTTTCCTGAAGGACATTAGTCAACATTAGTCAACACCACCATGCCCGCACACACTGATGCAGAGAGCAAAGATATTTGACACAAGAGGTAATAGTCTGAATTAGCATGAATCACAGATATTTCTTTTAAAAAAAACAAAAGTATACAACAGCTGGAGTCAGTTAACCAATGTAAAAAAGACAGGGAGAGATCACAGGCCTACTACCATGAATGGAGTTGAAGCCTGATGGTGTGTAAATACAAACACTCCAGCAAAGGGAAGATAGTGAAACAAATGGCAGCACTTAGCATATCGAGGGAGTACAGCGAAGGTTTACCAGGCTGATTCCTGGGATGGCAGGTCTGTCATATGAGGAGAGTCTAACTTGGTTAGGATTATATTCATTGGAGTTTAGAAGAGTGAGAGGGTCCTCATAGAAACTTATAACATTCTAACAGGATTAGACAGGGTAGATTCAGAAAGAATGTTCCCAGTGGTGGGAGAGTCCAGAGCTAGGGGTCATAGTTTGAGGATAAGGGGTAAACCTTTTAGGACTGAGGTGGGGAGAAATTTCTTCACCCAGAGAGTGGTGAATGTGTGGAATTCACTACCACAGAAAGCAGTTGAGGCCAAAACATTATGTGATTTCAAGAAGAGATTAGATACAGATAGCTCTTATGGCTGAAGGGATCAAGTGATATGGGGGGAAGCTAAGAGCAGTGTATTGAATTTGATGATCAGCCATGATCAAAATAAATTTTGGAGCAGGCTTGAAGGGCCGAATGGCCTACTCCTGCTTCTAGTTTCTATGTTTAAGAATATTGGAAGTCTGGGGGTATCATCAAGTCAGGACAGCCTAGCATGGAAATTTATTTTTATATACATTTCTCAGAAGAAATTTCCCTTGAACATGAATTATCTTAAATGTGACTTCTTGTGGATATTTTTTAAGCTGGAAAATATCTCTCAGTGTTTCTTAAAAGGTCGTGTGAAAACCTTTTGAATAAACTGCGCTCTCAACGACACTTGGCTCCAGAAGGATGAAATGAATTGATTGCATTGCAAAGTGAATGCTCACTTCCATTCTGTGGTCTGTCTATATCATCCACAAAGAGAACAAATGGCTGCAGATGGTTTATAAATAGCAAGGTTAGTCATAACAGCGGCCCGGGTTCGCCCAACACCAGCCTCCTCGGTGCTGCAGAGGAACTATTCTGTCTGACAGTGTTCCATGAGCACAAGACAATAACTGAATAAATTGTCAGCGCACAGGGATGATTCACTGGGCCACTATCCAGACATGGGGGAGAGATAACGAAAGAATGAATTGAACAGTTAAAATCTTTAAGTAGATTGCATACATGAAACTTGATTTTCCCCATTCATATTTTGCAACTAAAAGAGATCCTCCCATTGTTATTGCTTCTGATACCCTTTTCTCCCTTCTTAATCGCAAAAAGCCTAGATAAACTTGCACTGCACTCCCTAAGATTTGAAACTTAATCTTGTGTACATAGCATGCTCCAAGATAAATATTCTTTGCTTTCTTTGTAAACTTGTTACTAGTTAGTACAAACAATCGCACAATCCGTTCAGACAACAGATAAAATCAACCATTCCCGGTACCTTTAAGTAACAGGCTGCATGATCAAACAGGTTTATTCACAAACATTTATTACCTCGAGAAGTGAGTAAGGTATTGGCGGAATATTGAGCAATGCAATGAAGTGTGGGAGGTCTTGTGGGCAAGTGAATAGCATCTGTAGCTTTTTAGGCCGAATGCTCTGGGATTCAAGCCCCACCTAGCATCTGATGACCAAGGAAGGTGCGTGCATAATGCAGCCAGACAGGTTGAGTATCACCCTGCAAATCCTTCCGACACATGCCATTGGCATGTCATCGAAAGAATTCTAAAGCCTCCACCATCATTCTCAGCTTCATACTACAACGTGTACAGAAAAACGCACATTGCCACAACAACTTGAACTTCCTGAGTGAACCGTAGCCCACTACCAACAGTAGTGGGAACAGTTGGCAAGGTCTTAATTGAACAAACCAGCCAGATGAGACCTTTTGAATTTCTCTTATGTAACTTAAGATGAAGTAATTCCACAAAAGGAAGTAAGGAATCTTAATACAGAAGCAAAATACCACAAATGTTGGAATTGTGAAATAAAAGCCAAAAACCACTGTAACTATTCAGCAGGTGTGTGGAGAGAGAAACAGGTTGATGGTGACCTTTCATCAGAATATCAGTTCAGATCCAGCGAAATCTGTTTTAAGATAGAGAATCTTAATCCTCAATACAGAACAGAAATATAAATTCATAAACCACCACACAAAGCTTTGACAAAGGGTCATCTGGACTCGAAATGTCAGCTCTTTTCTCTCCTTACAGATGCTGCCAGACCTGCTGAGATTTTCCAGCATTTTCTCTTATGGTTTCAGATTCTATCATCCGCAGTAATTTGCTTTTATTCAGGGTAAATTTTCTGGTTCCCCCCCGTCCCCACCAAAGGAATCGTTGCGGACAGGATGGAAAATCTGACGGATCATTTAAAGGTCCATTGACCTCGGATGGGAATTTCCGGACTCGGGACAGGTGCGACCGTAAAATCCCACCCTATAGTGGAGGAGTTGGAGAGATCCACTGTGGGCCCTGATTCTTTAATCCATACTCCCTTTAACCGGACGAATTGGGTTGGTGAAGTATCAGCACAGCCAGAGTGAGAAATGCCCAATTTATCTCTGAGCTCCAAAGAATGACAAACTGAACTGAGTTAGTTAGCAGCGGATTAACATTAACATCCAAGTTGCATTTTCAAGTGGTCTTCCTTCAGGAGCCCTTTCCTATGATGTTACAGGGCAACCACAAATCAATCCGGAAGGGTAAATATAGATACACTCAGGCAAATTTAATTGATGGATTGTTGTAAAGATTTGTGGTACATGAGCGTTAACATACCATCCTGATTTAGTCATATATCATGGGTTATCCATCATTGCTGAGTCATCGTCCTGGAACTCCTTTGTTAACAGCACGTGGGAGTTGCTTCAGCAGATGGCTGAAGCACCTTATTAGGTAACTCATGAGGGGCAATAAATGTCAGTGACATCCTGAGAATGAATAAAACAAAACTACAATGTCTAGAGCCCTGATTTTAACCTAACCTACCCAAAGTCAATGGAGATGTAAAGATTGATAGGGTGTAAAATGGGCATCTGACCCACATCTGACGCACACCATTATGAAGAGCTTTGAAAGCTAGTCATGGCATGAATCAATTCCAGCCTCCCGGACTGCCTGGATCCACTACAGTTTGCCTACCACCGCATCAGGTCCACAGCAGACGCCATCTCCCTGGCGCTGCACTCAACCCTGGAACATCTACATAACAAAGACACCGATGTCAGACTCCAATTTATTGATTGCAGCTCAGCCTTCAACACCATTATTCCTACAAAACTCATCTCCAAACTCCATAGCCTGGACCTCGGCTCTTCCCTCTGCGATTGGATTCTGAACTTCCTATGGCACAGATCACAATCAGTAAGGATAGACATCAGCATCTCCTCCACGATCATCCTCAACAGCAGTGCCCAGCAAGGCTGTGTTCTCAGCCCCCGACTATACTCCTTATACAACTATGACTGTGTGGCCAAAATCCCCTCCAACTCAATTTTCAAGTCTGCTGACGACACCACCATAGTGGGTCAGATCTCAAACAATGATAAGACAGAGTACAGGAATGTGATAGAGAACCTGGTGAACTGGTGCAGCGACAATAATCTCTCCCTCAATGTCAACGAAACGAAGGAGATTATCATTGACTTCAGGAAGAGCAGTGGAGGACATGTCCCTTTCTACATCAATGGAGATGAAGTAGAAATGGTTGAGAGCTTCAAGATTTTAGGTGTCCAGATCACCAACAACCAGTCCTGGTCCACCCATGCTGACACAATAATTAAGAAAGCCCACTAACACCTCTACTTTCTCAGAAGACTAAGGAAATTTGGCATATCAGTTATGACTCTCACAACTTTTACAGATGCACCATAGAAAGCATTCTTTCTGGTTGTATCACAGCTTGGTTTGGCTCCTGCTCTGCCCAAGACCGCAAGGAACTACAAAAGGTCATGAATGTAGCCCAACCCATCACGCAAACCAGCCTCCCATCCATTGACTCTGTCTACACTTCCCGCTGCCTCGGCAAAGCAGCCAGCATAATTAAGGACCCCACTCACCCTGGACATTCTCTCTTCCACCTTCCTCTATCAGGAAAAAGATACAAAAGTCTGAGGTCACGTACCAACCAACTCAAGGACAGCCTGTTCCCTGCTGCCATCAGACTTTTGAATGGACCTACCTTGCATTAAGTTGATCTTTCTCTACACTGTAGCTATGACTGTAACACTACATTCTGCACTCTTTCCTTTCCTTCTCTATGAACGGTATGCTTTGTCTGTATAGCATGCAAGAAACAATACTTTACACTGTATACTAATACATGTGACAATAATAAATCAAACCAAATCAAATCAAACCTGCCTCGTTCCTACTGGATGATTTCAATTGAGACTTGCATTTGAAAAGTACTTTGTTGGTTGCAAAACTCTTTGAAATGTCCCAAAGCACAAAATGTAATTGCAGATTCTTTCCTTTTCATGCCAACATATTTGTCCCCTTTGAAGATGTATGAAAAGAAAAAAGAAAGATTTGTATGTATATGGTGCTTTTTATGATGACCAGGCGTCTCATGATTCACTATAAATAAGGAACTATGTAGAATTGTGGGAAGCTTGGAGTGGCCCAGGGCGAGGCCCCAAGTTTGGAGTAAAGATGTTTCTTTATTAAACCCTTTCTTTGATTTATAAGTTGGAGTAAATTTTGTTGTATTTTTATTAGCTGCATTTTGAAGAGTTCCTTCTGAAGAAACATTGGCAGCAGAGGAAAACCCATCGTAATTTGGTGTTTGTTTTTGAAGAAGTGCTACAACCATGGCAGAAGATAGAAGTAAACCGGTGGGATTTGATTTTCCCCGTGTCTTTCCAGATGCTGAACCATATCGGCAATGGAAGGCAGAGGTGGAAATGTGGACCCTTGTCACCACAATACCGAAAAGAAAGCAAGGTATGGCATTAGCTTTGCCGCTTCCAATTAGGAGCAAGATAAGAAGCAAAGTATTTTCCAATTGGACAGCAGATAAATAAAGAAGAAGAGCTACAGTTCCTGATACAATACTTAGATACGTTTTACCAGAAAGACGAGTTCTTGGAGAATTATGAAAGATGGGTGATGTTTGACAGGATTAGGAGACAAGACACCCAGTCCATGGAAGAGTATATCATGGATTTTGATAGGGGCCATAACAGGCTAATGAGATTTGGAGATTCCAGATCCAGTATTGGCCTTTAAATTGTTGTACTGTGCATGTCTGTCGCATATGGATACTCTTTTAGTAATGACTGGAATACAATTAAGGGGAACAGAGTCCCTCTTTGATCAAATGGCAGCATCATTAAAAAAGATTTTCAGGAAACAATCCTTCCCCGCCACCTTGTTCAATACAGACCAGAATGCCATAGCGCCCAGAACAGAGGAGTCAATGGTGACTCAACCGCGTGCCAGACCAAATGATACATGAAGGCCTTTAAACAGAGACAATTACATTAATAACAGACCTAGTGCCGCAAACAGTTATAACTGGTTTGAAAATGGGGAAAGAAGATGCACTGATAAAAGACGAAGGAATGCTCGAGGGATTGTGAATCGTTGTTTCCAATGCGAGTCCCCATGCCACTACATTGTAAATTGTCTGAAAAGAAGAAATCATGTCTTTGAAACCATGTGACACAGAATACGTGGAAACCGACAGTGACGAGGATAAGGACCAGGGAGGCATTGTTTTGGTGGCAGAAAAGTTGAGTCCCATAATGAGCGTTCTGACTCTTTCAACTGTGCTGTTTTAGATAGTGGATGTACATCCACTGTCTGCGGTCAAGATTGGCTAGATTGTTATTTAGGGTCTCTTGATCATAAAGATCGAAAGAAAGTAAAAGAACATAATAGTTCCACCTGCTTTAGATTTGGAGATGACAACACTCTAACATCCTCCAAAAGGGTGATACTTCCCTGTAAGATTGTGGGAATCAGTTTATTTATAAGTACAGATGTAGTTTCCAGTGATATACCTTTGTTGTTGAGCAGGTCTGCGATGAAGAAGGCTCAGATGACCATCGATTTGAAACAGGATAAAACTGTGGTATTTGGGAAAACTGTGGACCTACATTTTATAAGATCTGGCCATTATTGTCTTCCTTTAAGTGAATCGAAATTGTCAGACCAAAGGATTCATGACACATTAGTGTCGCTAACAGACAACAGCATAATGAACAAAAAGAAGATTATTCTGAAACTCCATAAGTAGTTTGGTCATCCAGCACCACAGAGACTGAGAGCACAGCTGCAGGATGCAGGTGTGCTGGACAAAGGATATAATGATCTCATAGAACAAATATCAGGCCAGTGTGACATTTGCATAAAATATAGAAGGACACCCCCGTGTCCAGTCGTGAGTCTACCATTAGCACGAGATTTCAATGATGTAGTGGCAATGGATCTAAAGGTATGGGACAAGGACAAAGGCATCTATCTATTGCACTTTGTGGACATGGCCACCCGGTTTTGCATATACACGGTGATTTACAGCAAAGATAAAAAGACCATTATAGATAAAATTATGACCCACTGGATTGGAACAGGATTGGGGGCACCGTCTAAATTATTGACAGACAATGGGGGTGAATTCGCAAATGATGTGTTTCAAGATATGTGCAAAAATTTAAATATTGTAATAATGCACACAACAGCAGAGAGCCCATTCAGCAATGGCCTCTGTGAAAGGAATTACACGATTATAGATGACATGTTGCATAAAATTTTGATGGATCAACAAGTTGCAGGTTGCATTAGCATGGGCAGTGCATGCGAAAAATTCATTACAAATGATGGGGGGGCTATAGTTCATACCAGTTGGTATACGGGAGGAATCCAGGGTTGCCGTTAGTGTTAACAGATGCTCCCTCGGCGCTAGAAGGGACAAGCATTAACTCCATGTTTTCTGTACACTTAAACACCATGCATGCAGGGAGAAAGGCCTTCATTAAGGCTGAGGTTTCAGGATGGATAAGAAGGGCCCTAAGGCATCGTATAAGACCATTGGCGGTATACTTTGAGAAAGGGGATAGGGTCTACTATAAAAGAGAGGACAAAAAAAAGTGGAAAGGGCCCGGGAAAGTGACAGGAACAAGACGACAAGGTAGTTATAGTACAACACAGTAACCAGACAGTGCAAGCCCACTCTTCGAGTAGTGGGAATTGGGTATGAATTTGAAGCACCTGAACAAGATGCAGGAGTGCAGAAGGCACTTTGTACCTCACATGCACATACCCTGAGTTATTATGAGGAGCAATCAACAATAGATGAGAAGGAATCTGATGATCAACAAAGTACCAGTGAAGTAGGGGGTGAAGCTGCTACTTCAAAGATTCAGCTACCCAAAGTAGGCACAGTGGTATCATACATACCCGAAGGGTCAAGAGAGTGGAGGGATGCCGCTATAATCGGGAAAGCAGGAAAGGTCTCAGGAAAGTACAAACACTGGCTCAACATCCAAGAGCGAGGGCAAGAAGCCAAAGCTGTAGATTGGGAAAATGGGGTGGAGAGATGGAAACAAAAAAAGCGAGATCTAAGTCCTGAGGATGAGCCAATAAGCATTCATGAACCCAGGAAGAAGTCATGAATCTGTGACCAAAGATGTGTCAACAGTGAACAGCAGTCTGAGAGTAGCAGCCCTGACAGAAGCAGGCATGGCAGTGGAGGCCGGAGCTTAATAAGGAGGGCTAGGAATCAAACCAATGAAAGGAATAGGAGTAGAAGCCCCCATAATAAGGAAGTATTGATAGCTGTAAACAAAATGGAGCTCGCGGAAGTAAGAGTGGCTAAACAAAGGGAGCTGGACAGTTGGAAGGAGTTTGGGGTGTACACCAAGGTACCAGATGAAGGGCAGCCTGCTTTCTCCCATAGGTGGGTTTACACAGAGAATGTTTTGCAAGATGGGCTGTATAAAGTTAAAACCAGATTAGTAGCCCATGGGTCTGAGGAACATTTGGATGGGAGAGACATTAGGGTTGATTCACCTACAGCAGGGAAAGTGACACTGAAATTTTATTTCGCTGTTCTAGCATCTAATAATTGGATGTGTAAATCAATTGATATCAAAGCAGCATTTCTGCAGGCGAAACATTTCAAAGAAATGTTTTTCTGAGGCCACCCAAGGAAGCAGATAATACACAGGGACATTTGTGGGAATTAAATAAATGTGTATCTGGGTTAAGTGATGCATCAAGGATTTGGTATTTCTCTGTACGATCTGTACTGAAGACTGGCTGTGTCCAGTTAAAAACAGATCCAGCAATGTTTTCCTGGAAGGCTAAAGGAAAATTAGCTGGAATTTTTATAATGCATGCGGATGATTTCTTATGGGGTGGCACAGAAGAATTTGAAAAAAGGATAATTGAGAAGCTGACTCATTATAAATAAAGAACTATGTAGAATTGTGGGAAGCTTGGAGTGGCCCAGGGCGAGACCCCAAATTTGGAGTAAAGATGTTTCTTTATTAAACCCTTTCTTTGATTTATAAGTTGGAGTAAGTTTTGTTGTATTTTCATGAGCTGTATTTTGAAGAGTTCCTTCTGAAGAAACATAGAAAGAAAAGAAAGAAACATAGAAACACTACAGTGCAGAAGGAGGCCATTCGGCCCATCGAGTCTGCACCGAACCACAATCCCACCCAGGCCCCACCCCCACATATTTACCCGCTAATCCCTCTAACCTACGCATCCCAGGACTCTAAGGGGCAATTTTTAACCTGGCCAATCAACCTAACCCGCACATCTTTGGACTGTGGGAGGAAACCGGAGCACCCGGAGGAAACCCACGCAGACACAAGGAGAATGTGCAAACTCCACACAGACAGTGACCCGAGCCGGGAATCGAACCCAGGACCCTGGAGCTGTGAAGCAGCAGTGCTAACCACTGTGCTACCGTGCCGCCCTTTTTTTTATTAATTTAATTTAATTTATTTATTTAATTCCCACATCTCAAACCATTTTACATCCTATGAAGGACTTTCAAAGTATGGTACTGGTGTAATGTGGGAAGTACAGCAGCCAATCTGCACACAACAAATTCTCACAAGCAGCAATGTGATAATGATCAGATCATCGGTTTTTGTGATGTTGGCCTTAACATCAGCGATAACTCAATCTTCTCCTCTTCTTCAAAATAGTGTCCTGGGATGTTTTACATCTACTCAAGATGGGGCTCACTTTAACATCTCAGCATAAAGATGGCATCTCCAACAGTGCAGCACTCCCAAACTGCACCCGAGTATCAGCCTTATTGCACCCAGATTCCAGAGTTGGATTTGAAACCAGAACCTTGTGACTCACAGATGAGAGTGCTACCAACACAGCCGTGGCTGACAGAACAGTGGCAGCAAACGCACAGTTAGTCCATGAGCAAATATATTGGGGGGGGGGGGGGGGGGGGGATTTTACGGGGAATGGTGAATGTCTACCCTCCCCCTCTCTCGAAAGTAAAGTCAAGTAGGCTTCACAAGGCCGGTGTCGATCTTTCACTGGGGAGAAAGCCAACATTCTGTCAGTTGTGGCAGCATCAAGAGCACATTAGTAGCTGCTGCGACTGAAGGCAGAAGAGTAAGTAGGCCCAGGGATCTATCGAACCGGTAGGTCTGGGGACTTGGACAGGGAGCGTTTTGGATGGTAAGAGAGAAGGGCAGGAAGCTGCTGGGGCTGGTGTGTTTAAGATTGAAGTGAGTTAGAAAGAAGGGGTGTTTGATCTTAGGAGGCTACCCCCGACCTATAAAGGGCAACCCTCAAAGATTGAACCCCGCTCCCTTTTTTCCCGCCCTTTGAAGAAGATAATTGTTAAATAGGGCTGACCACTCCAACCTGTTGGTCCAAACCAAACATTTTATGGCTTGGGCACTCACCTGGAACTTGGCCGGGGCACATAAAATGCAGCCCTTTGACTTCTAAATAAAGTGTATTGTCCATATGGAGTGGTGTTTAATACTGATGAGAAAAACCTGGAGAAGTCATTGATGAAGATTACACCTTACTATTACCAAATGTCCAGGATCATCCTCAAATTGCCAAGAATTGAAGATTAATCTCCAGGATACTATAGCAGGAATTCATTGAGACAGATTATTGGGAAAATTAAACAAAATTATGTTTTTATTTTCCTTTACTTTCAACACATTCAATTATGAGTGAGAAATATATTGGGGATGGCAGGAAGAAGAGGTTGTTTCATGAACAGTGAAGATTAATTCAACTGGGTAAAAGTGAGTCTACCCCTTTTCAATTGGTAATGGGGAGGCAATGTGTCCAGGAGATAGACCAATGATGGGAACGCGGTTATGGATAATGTGAAAAGGAGATCATTAAAACTTCCTGTATTACAGAGTTGGAAATCTTAATTACATGTAATAAAGAAAAATCTGTAAGGGGAAAATTCTTCAACACTGTGATATTTGAGGCCTCCCTGAGGAAAGACAAACACTGTGAAGCATGCAGCAGATGGTTCAATCTCTACAAAGCCAATTTGGTGCTGGGCAGGTGGATATGCTTTGGAAGATTGCCCCAAATAGTTCAGATGTGTCAAGAGCTTCTTCCGGATGCGAGTTGATACTGGGTCGGGTGCCAAGTACACTCAATTTTGCACCCTACTGATTTAAGGGAGTGATGATAATGGTTACCAGGACGATTCAGAAGGAAAAGAGACTGTTACTGTTTGTTTGGAAGCAAGAGCATCAAAGGGGAAGGTGACGGGACAAATTAGCACATCATCAGTACAGGAAGCGCTCTGAACATTGTTCCGAAGGAGAGTCATGTTGGACTCAAAACATGAACTGTTTCTCTCTCCACAGATGCTGCCAGACCTTTAGGATTTCCAACACTTTGTTTTTATTTCAGAACCCCAGCATCCTTGCTTTAATGTTATGAACAGTAATAGGCTAAATGATCTTCTGTCATAATCGGTGCAAAGTTTAAACCTTAAGAAAACCTTGCAGTTTTCCAGTGCTTTTCACAACCTCAGGGTACCTCACTAAAGTACTTTTGAAATATAGTCGCATCATAAGGTCAGAAATGGGGATGACTGAACAATCTCCAGCAACATTCTCAACTTGTTAGATGTGTCCAGGAGAGCTTTTTGATATAGTATGTTGGCAATCCAACCAGGGAGGGGGCTATACTGGACTTGGTATTGGAGAATGGGCTGGATACAGAACTGGCTTGGCTATAGAAGACAGAGAGTAGCGGAGGAAGGGTGTTTTTCAGAGTGGAGATTTGTAGCTAGTGGTGTTCCGCAGGGATCAGTGCTGGGACTTCTGTTGTTTGTCGTATATATAAATGATCTGAAGGAAAATGTGGGTGATCTGATTAGTAAGTTTGCGGATGACATGAAAATTTGGTGAAGTTGCTGATAGTGCTGGGGATTATCAGAGGGTACAACAGGATATAGATAGATTGAAGACTTAAGCACAAAAATGGCAAATAGAGTTTAATCCAAATAAATGTGAGGTGGTGCATTTTGGAGGATCAAATTTAGGTGTGAATTATACTGTAAATGGCAGAACCCTTAGGAATATTAATATACAGAGCGATCTGGGCATGCAGGTCCACAGTTCCCTAAAATTGACAACACAGGTGGCCAAGGTGATTAAGAAGGCATATGGCATTCTTGTCTTTATCAACCGCGGCATTGAGCACAAGAGTTGGGAAATCATGTTGCAGCTATAAAAAGCCTAGGTTAGGCCACCGGCATTTGGAGTATTGCATGCAGTTCTGTCACCACACTACCAGAAGGACATGGAAGCCTTAGTGCAAAGAAGGTTCACCAGGATGTTGCCTGGTCTCGAGGGTGTTGACTATGAGGGGAGGTTGAATAAACTAGGATTGTTTTCACTGGAAAGACGGAGGCTGAGAGGAGACCTGATAAAGGTCTACTGAATTATGAGAGGCATGGATAGGCGGGATAATCAGAGGCTTTTAACTAGGGTGGAAGTGTCAATTACAAGGGGGCATTGGTTCAAGGGGAAAGTTTAAGGGAGATGTGCGGGGGAACTTTTTCACGCAAAGAGTGGTAAGTGCCTGGAACGCGCTGCCAGTGGAGGTGGCAGAAACAAGCACATTAGCAACATTTAAGAGGCATCTGGATGGGTACATGAATAGAGAGAGAATAGAAGGATCAGACCAAGTAAGAGCAGAAGTTTTATTTTTGTTTAGTTCGGGCATCGTGATCAGCACAGGCTTGGAGGGCTGAAGGGCCTATTCCTGTGCTGTACTTTTCTTTGTTCTTTGTTCCTCAGATACTGAAGTCCGTGCCCATGTGCAGCAAGAGCAAGATCTGGAAACATTCAGGTTTGGGCTAATAAGTGGTAAATGACATTTGTGCCACACATGAGCCAGGCACTAACCATCTCCCCTTGACAAGCAATGGCATTACTATCACTGAATCCCCCACTATCAACATCCTGGGGGTTACCACTGGCCATTGACTGAACTGGATTAGCCATATAAATACTGTGGCTACAAGAGCAGGCTGGGAATTTTGCAGTGAGTAAATCATCTCCTGACTCCCCAAAGTTCATCCACTATCTACAAGGCACAAGTCAGGAGTGTGACAGAATACTCTCCACTTGCCTGGATGAGTGCAGTTCCAACAACACTCAATTCGTCCACCATTGACAAACAGTAGCAGCAGTGTGTATCAACTACAAGATGCACTGCACCAACTCACCAAGATTCCTTTGGACAGACTCCTTCCAAACCCATGACCTCTAACACCTAGAAGGACAAGGACAGCAGATGCATGGGAACATCACCACCTGTAAGTTCCCGTCCAAGTCACACACCATCTCGACTTGGAAATGTATCACCATTCCTTCACTGTCGCTTCACTTCATTGGGTCAAAATCCTGGAATTCCCTTCCTAACAGTACTGTGGGTATACCAACATCACACGGGACTGCAGTGGTTCAAGAAGGCAGCTCACCACTACCTTCTCAAGGGCAATTAGGGATTTTTTTCTGCTGAGTGTGATGCATTCACTCTGTGAATGGATAAGAATGAGTAAGCAAAAACATTGTGGTCAGTTGGTCTCAGGCAAGTTTCAACAAAGAGCTATGTAACAATGATGTTGATTGAAGGATACATATGGGCCAAGACACTACAGATAGTACTTCTGTTCTTATGGCTGGCACGGTGGCACAGTGGTTAGCACTGCTGTCTCACTGTACCAGGAGCATAGGTTTGAGTCCCAGCTTGGGTCACTGCCTATGCGGAGTCTGCATGTTCTCCTCATGTCTGCGTGCCTTTCCTCTGGATGCTCTGGTTTCCTCCCTCAGTCTGAAAGGTGTGCTGGTTAGGTGGATTGTCCATGCTAAATTCTCCCTCAGTGTACCTAGACAGGCAGTGGAATGTGGTGACTAGGGGATTTTCACAGTAACTTCATTGCAGTGTTAATGTAAGCCTACTTGTGCCACTGATACATAAACTTTAAACTACAAAATAGTGCCATTGAATCCTTTCTGTCTGCCAGAGAGATTGGACAGGGATTGATATCACATCTGAAAGACAGCACCTCCAACAGAGGATAGACTCCTATCCTGCACTGGAGTGTCAACCTTGATCTTTGTGCTTTAAGTTAAAGTTTATTTATTTGTCATAATTGGGCAGCAGGGTAGCACTGCTGCTTCACAGCGCCAGGGACCCGGGTTCGATTCCCGGCTTGGGTCACTGTCTGTGTGGAGTTTGCACATTCTTCCCATGTCTGTGTGGGTTTCCGCCAGGTGGTCCGGTTTCCTCCCACATTCTGAAAGACGTGCTGGTTAGGTGCATTATGCCGAACTGTGGCGAATAGGGGAATTTCAGAGTAACTTCATTGCAGTGTTAATGTAAGCCTTGCTTGTGACTAATAAACTTTATTTTTCTATCTTTGGACTGTGGGAGGAAGCCAAAGGAAACCCACGCAGACATGGGGAGAACGTGCAAACTCCCACAGACAGTGACCCAAGCCAGGAATCGAACCCGGGTCCCTGGCATTGTGAGGCAGCAGTGCTAACCACTGTGCCACCGTAGTCCTGGAAAGGGACCTTTAAATCCAGGACCTTCTGACACAGGTAAGGCTGCTACCCACTGAGGCCTGGCTGATACTAGAAACATTTCCAGCTGTCTTACATCGGTTGCTCCTGAGCGTGTGGATGTCACGTAGCAATTGTCTTCTCATTGTTTACATTCTATCTTCACATCAGTTGAAGAGATGCAACCGGCCAGTGTCATTCTGTTGAGAATGGCAGACTTGTGTGAAAATCTTTGTCATGGTGTAGCCATGAATACATGGAGATTGAAAGCAGCAAAATATTCTCTCAATGACTCTGATCTTTGTTCGAGGCTGATTGGCTTTGTGGAAAACATGGGCAGAGCCAGTCACTGGCACTATTGCTAATTTGTTTTCAGTGGCATAGCAATTACAAGCTTATTTGAAGAGATGTATCCAAACAATGCGTGGAAGTATTAGGCATAAAACGCTTTGTATTCTTGTTTTGACACGTTTAGCCAGTTGGGGCACAAAACAAACTCAGAAATAATTGTCTGTTTACATTATTGTAAAACCAACTGTGTGACATTTCCATGGAGAATAAATGCTCTGTTGCAGATTTTCTTTTCACCGGGGGAGTCATTTGTGGCTTTTAATTATCCTGAAATCCCTTTGCAATGCTCTGCAAAATGTTTTCAGCTGTATATATTCATTCTTTCATTCATGCCTGTGCTTTGTTCCTCACCTCTGTTTCCCCTCCACCATTATTTTTAACCTGTATTCTGAACGTTACCAATGAGCTTGCTATCAAGTATTAGCGCAAACAATTTGAAATCCAGCAGATTAGAGCAGTGGTGTAACAGGAGCTGTATTGGAGTAGCAGGTTAAAGCTTCGCTCTGTTGATTGCTCTCGATAGATGCTGAATCACGGATCTCATCTGTTCCCAACATCAGTGAGGCAAGGGTAAAGGCCAGAGGATGAAAGTTTCTCTGTTTACTCCCGCCCCAAAAATAACAGAAGAGTTTTTTTTCTCAATAAACAAAGACCCGCTAACAAAATTGCATTCCCAACTACTACGAGCTTCAAAGCATGCATTCCTGACTGTCTGTTTCAGCTATGCTAATTACAAAGACAAACAAGAACTTTCTTTTTTGTTAAAGAGCGTATTGACAATAGTTCCAAGTGTTTTCACAGAGGGAAAGGAAAAAGAAATTTGGCACCTTGCTTCCTGACGAGTTCTACTGAATTTTTCACTGATAACAAAAAGTTAGCGTTACACCTGAATTTAATAGCTGGACAAAAAAACCCATTATTGAAACATCAGATTTATTGAATTTATACAGGCCCCACTTTCCAGTATTCACTCTCTCTTTCTGATTTCAATTGTAATAATTGTTGTAGTACCTGTTAATTCTCAGATAATTTCGATCAGTTTGCTTACTCTAAGGTTTTACCCCGGTGTCTTTATTTTCAAGATGGACGAAGGACAAACACAAGTAAAGGTTCAACAAGTTTATTAATAATAACACTATTAACCCTTAAACTACCCACATAAAACAAGAGGATGCCCCAGATTCAAATATACTACCCGTAAAGATGGTTTGGTTGAACTGCAGGCTCGATTCTCTGAGTCCCTCTGGTCCGTCATCACAAAGGTGAGTCTCGATGGCAGCTTCTTCCTTCCTTCCTTCCTTCGGTCAGTCTTCCGAATCGGCATGGCCGTCTCCTTTGTCGAGTCTTCGCTCCTGTGTGTCTCAAAGTGTGTCCCTTTATCCCCAGCCTGCTTGCCTTTCCAGAAACTTCTCTGGCTTCCGGCCAATGAGGTTCCAGGAGGGGGTTCCAATACCCAGTGGGTTTCTTGATGTCTGCCTGACAGGACACCAGGGTCCGCCCCCCAGGTGTCCATCTCCATGCTGTTGCTTACGTATAACTTGTTATCAGATAAGGTATCTACAGGAAATCTTGGTGACAGAAAGTCTGGCCCGATCTGGGCTTCTAACAATAGGCCGGTGCATCTCAATGAGGTGCAATGATCTCCTGCTAAGTCTCAGTAGATTGTAACGACCTTTGATGGGTGGTTGATGGGTCAGGCGCAGACACGTTTGTGTATTTGTACAATTGGCCTGCCTGAGGTTTGACTGTGTTTGATTTTAATATGCCCAATTCTTTAATTTAGGATATCCAATTTTATCAGCCTTAAAACTAGGCCCTGTTTATATCACTACATTGTTAACCCATTACAAATGGCAGCTTCTTGCTGAAAAGGACCGAGCAGTTAAGTGCACCTTTCATTATCAGAGTACTGGGTGTGGCCAGCTTTAATATACAGGCCAGTTTCTCTGCAATGAAACATCCGGCACAAATATTTGAATGCAATAAATGATTTACAAAGCAGGATTTTCCCTTGAGGATCTCACTCTCTGAGTCAAACTGTAGGAGGGGGACGGTAGCCCAGCAGTGGTTTTGCCTGAATTGGCAATTAACGGTCAAAGGGTTAAGGCTGGCAGTGGGTGGGTTCTTGAGGCTGGAAGACCAGTAGGAACCCCCTCAGTATTGAAAGAAGCAGGATGTCTTTTCAGGTATCAGAGAGAGTGGACAATCCGTTGTCTTACACGCTACTGTGAAGGGAGTACTCCTCCACAGGGCAACCTGAGGCTGTGGCTGATGCCAGGAGGGGGAGCAGCGTCTCAAAGCTTCCCTGGAGCATTGGCCTCTGATTTTAGGAAGCCACCTCCAGGTAGCTATACTGTTCCTTTACCTGGAGACGTGCCACCCTGCCCCCACCCCCACCTCCAGGAAATTGGCTTGCTACCAGGAAACTGAATCTATGATCCCTCCCACCCCCGTGCTTGTCACCATCAAGTCTAAAACTTCAGCCCATTGTCTCACATGGAAAATCCAGATCTAGCGGAGGATCTTATATTGCGTAAAGTGCTCTTTTTTTATTCATGACATGGGTATTGTTGCCTGGCCAACATATATTACCCATCCCTGGTTGCCCATGGAGGGCACTTGAATCAACCACATTCCTGTGGCTCTGGAATTACATGTAGGCCAGACCAGGTAAGGACGGCAGATTTCCTTCCCTAAAGGACATTAGTGAACCAGATGGGTTTTTCCTGACAATCGACAATGGTTTCACAGTCATTAGTAAATTCTTAATTCCAGATTTGTTTTTTTAATTGAATTCAAATTTCACCACCTGCCGTGGCGGGATTCGAACCCGGATCCCCCAAAACATTAGCTGAGTTTCTGGATTAATAGTTTATTGATGACACAGCTAGGCCATCGCCTCCCCCTAGGCTCTTGTTCATTCTGAATCCATTGTGAAGTTAACACATCATCAGAGTTGGGTAAGACGCCTCAACTCATGAAACCTGTAACTAGATAAGCTTGACATGGTGATTTTGTTTGAATATCATTATCATTCTTTGTACTGACAGAGTAAGTTATGTAACAGGAGTGGAAGAACATGAGAAGCTATTGTGGACAAAGCAGAAAAATTGGCACTGTGTGAAAGACAGGAAAAATAACACCTAGAACGTGACTCTGGGCAGCAAAATCTCGCATTTGGTCAGGTAGGAGTATTTTAGCATTCAGTAAATAAAATGCTGATTCAGTATTGTTACCCAACGAAGCTGTCCCTGCCTCTTTTCCATTCTTCATATTGAAGCATACAGTAATGTCCCACCTTTCACAATTTCCTTGTTCCTGCATTTGCTTACCCATGTGTGGTGATTGTCCCTTTAAGGATCAACCTGCAGAGTAAGGGTCACATGAGCCAATCGAGGAACAGGATGGGGTATCACCCCGGTAAGCGTGGGCTTCTGAACTCAGAGTCACCCTGGGAGCTGACTGCAGCAATGAGACTGCAGGCCTCTGTAACGTTTAACTTGATAAATAAACATGTTTTCCCTAAACTGGTGAACGAGCATCTTTACATTTGGCAACGAAGATGTAAAGAAATTATCCCCGGATGTACAATGTTGGGAATCCCATGGAGTCACTGGTGGTGGGCCGGGACAATGGTGTCACATTTTTACATCAGCGTGAATCACGATTTGGGCGTCTCGTCCAGAAAACCCCACCACTTGTGTTCTTTTATAGTGGGGTAATTTTCACCCCAAGGGAAAAGGGGGCAGATGGAAGGTTAAAAATAAAAATAGACAGAAACTGGACCCCATCTGCCCACTTTTCACTATAACCACAGAGGCGGGTCAGGAGAGGCTGAGGCGGGTAGGCAGCCAATCAATTCTCAGTAGGTGAGTCGGTTAATAATATATTTAAAGGAGGCTGAGTGCCCCCATTTTAACTTTTCATTTAATTTTCACTTCTGTAAGCAGGGATGCAGGAAACCTGGCAGATGAAAAGAGGTTGGATCCATGAGGCCAGTGCCTTTATTGCATTGCTTGTGGCTCAGAAGGAACAGTCAATATTGCTCCCCCAAAGCTTACTTTTATCTGTATAGCGCGCAAGAAACAATACTTTTCACTGTATACCAATACATGTGACAATAATAAATCAAATCAAATCAAACAAAATCAAACCGACACACACTCCGCTCCCCTGTAATCGGGGATCCTTCCCCCACCTCCCATGATGGATCCCCTCCCATCACCCCAACGTCAGCTGACCCTCTCCCCTCTGATGACCGGTTCCACCCACTCCAACTCCCCCAGCTCCAGGGACCCGGGTTCGATTCCCGGCTTGGGTCACTGTCTGTGTGGAGTTTGCACATTCTCCCCATTGTCTGTGTGGGTTTCTTCCGGGTGCTCCAGTTTCCTCCCACAATCTGAAAGATGTGCTGGTTAGGTGCATTGACCTGAACAGGCGCCGAAGCATGACGACTAGGGGAATTTCACAGTAACTTCACTGCAGTGTTAATGTAAGCCTTACTTGTGACTAATAAGTAAACTTTAACTTTATGAATAGAACCAAGAGATACCACTGGAGATATATTCAAAATGATTCTGGTTTGCCGTGCTTACGGTCCGTCACTATAATGTGCCAGATTCAGGCAGGGATCATAAGACGGTCATATGACTAATAGTGGATAACACTGCTGTAAACCTATTTACAATTTAAAATTGTTTTATGGAATATCCTGAAGCAAGATTATAGTTAACAAATAGAAAGAAAAAGTGAACTTATATTTTCTAATTTCAGCATAACCCACGTCACTCAGCAGCCAATGAAACACTTTTCTGAGATTCTCTCACCTTTGTAAGGTTGGAAGGATGGCAGCCAATGTACAAACAGCAAAGCCCCAGAAACAGTTTAAAACATTTTTTTTGTCTTTTTGTTCTCCGGATGTGAGCATCATTGGCAAGCCAGCATTTATTCCCCATCCCTGATTAGAGTCATTGCCCTTGAGAAGATGATGGTGAGCCACATTCATGAAGATGCCAATATATATGTTACTGCCAATATCTATTCATTTGATAGTGTGATCCAGACTGTAACAATGAGATGCCTCATTGTATACTGGGGACATGGTCATCTCACAGATACACCAACATGCCATCCTAAAATCTTCCAGAAAGAGGAATGGAAAGAAACCAAGCCAATCTCAAATCAATGGGATGTAATGGATAGCTGAATGTAATAGTATTCAGTGAATTTCAACACAATTCATCATCATAGATTATGGAACAGGAGTCCATTCAAGTCTATACTAGCTTTCTGTCAGTCCCATTCGCCCGTTCTAGCCCTTCATTTTGCATGTCTACTTCAGCCAAGAGCCCAACCAATTACTTTTTGAAATCATTTGTCATTTCCACTTCTATCACCCTCACAGACAGCAAGTTCCAGATCATTACCAGTCACCATATACAAAAGATTCTTCCTTACATTCTCCTTATGGCTCTTGTCCCAAACCTTAAACCTGTGCCCCTTCATCTTTGTACCATCAGCTAAATGGGAACAGTTTTTCTTCCCTCCTTTTGTACCCAGTGCCTCTATTTATGAACACAGTAAGAAGTCTCACAACACCAGGTTAAAGTCCAACAGGTTTATTTGGAATCACGAGCTTTCGGGGCGCTGCTTCTTCCTCAGGTGAGTGAGTGACTGAGTCTATTTATGAAGCACAAGATTCCACAAGCTTTGCTAACCACTCTCTTAATATGTCCTGCCACTTCAAGGATCTGTACACTCGGTCTTTCTACCCCTGCACACTCTTTAGAACTGTTCCATTTCATCCATGTTGTCTCTGCTTCCTGTTAAAGCATATCACCTCACGCTACTCCCTATTAAATTCCAGCTGCCACCTGTCTGCCCATGATGTCAGCTTATCTGTGTCCTGTCGCAGTTGATTAGTATCATCCTCACTGTTTGCCACACCTCCAGTTTGTTCCTCTTAATGTAACAAAACCCCCAGAGCAGTAAGTGGCATAAAAGCAAAATACTGTGAATGCTGGAATCTGAAACAAAAACAGAAAAAGCTGGAAAATCTCAGCAGGTCTGACAGAATCTGCGGGGAGAGAATAGAGCCAATGTTTCGAGTCTAGATGACCTTCATCAGCGCTATGCTGCCGGCATCTCCAGCATCTATAGGCCCTGCTGATTTTTCGTGAGATTCACGCTAGTGCACTCTGCAATGCACAGAATGTAGGAGATTGTGATGACTTCATCCAGGCTAATGAGGTTGGCTTGCTAGAGTATGAACCCCTTGGTTAATTTGAGTTAGTTTATTTGTTTGGTACCTTAAAAGAGATACCTGATGAGTGGGTCCCTGACGGCGCTCCTTCACTTTGGGAGAGGAGTAGGGCAGGGCTACCCCTTGTCCGGCCAACTGTATTCGATATGCGTGGAGCCATTCCTGCGCCTCTTGCGGAGGAGGTTGTCGGGTTTGGCTCTGCGTGGCCCGGACGTAGGGGTAGTCCTGTCGGCTTACGCCGATGACACGCTCCTCATGTTCACGGACCCGGCTGACCTGCAGAGGATGTGAGAATGCCAGGTGGTGTACTCCGCTGCGTCCCCCGCCAGGGTCAACTGGGCCAAGTGCTGCGGACTCCTGGTCGGTCCGTGGGAGTTGAACCCCCTTCCGGAGGAGCTCAGGCCTTTCACCTGGAGCAGGACCAACCTCCTCTGCTTGGGGGTCCATCTCTGCCCAGCCGAGGAATCCTGGCCGGCAAACTGGCAGGAGTTGGAGGGCAAAACCTCTGCTTGACTGAGTCGCTGGACAAGACTGCTCCGAGGGCTGTCCTACAAGGCGTGACTTCTGGTCATAAACCAACTGCTCGCCTCCATGTTGTGGTACCGGCTGGTCACTTGACCCCTCCCCCTGGCTTTGTCACCAATATCCAGAAAACTCTCGTGGGACAACGGACTGCACTGGGTCTCTGCTGAGGTTCTGTATCTCCCACTTGGGGAGGGCGGTCAAGGTCTGGTGTGCCTCCGCACACAGGTAGCGACCTTCTGCCTCCAGACCCTGCAGAGATACCTTTACGCTGAGCCTCCTCCACGATGGTGTGCCTTGGCGACATATTTCTTCCACCAGTTGCACGGCCTGAATTATGACATGCAGGGGCGTATTCCGACCTCCTTGCAGGCGTTGCCAGTATTTTACCAGGACCTCCTCACGGTCTGGAACACGGTCACCTCGCGACGCAGCTCTCCCCCGTCAGGCGTAGCGGCTCTCGTGCGAGAGCCGCTGCTCAGGAATCCGCACCTCCAGCCGTATACCTTCAGGTGGCTGGCGGAGAGGAGGGCCATGGGCGCCCGGGGTGACCAGGATCAGGGACGTGCTGGATGGCGGAGGAGCGGGCTGGATGAGCCTCCACGTGCTGGCTGAGTGTGTGGGGGTGACCATCTGGCGCGCGGCCAAAGCCATGCAAGACCTTAGGACGTTCGTGCTCAGCCCCGAGTGCACATGCGGTCTCGAGGCGGCGCAGGCATGCGGTGGGATCCCACCCGAGCGTTCCCCTGCTCGGACAGAATTTCACATTGGCCTGAAGCCTAGACCTCCCCCCGCCTCCCCCCCCTCCCCCCCAGGTCAGGTGCCCCACAGCATGTGCCGCCTCACGGAAATGTCCTCCGTGCCCTTTTCTATCGCAGGAGGCTTTCCCTGTGTGGGCTGTTGCTGCACACCTTCCACTACCGCGTCCTCGCCTGTCGCCCGGATACACCTTGGCGGGCCTTGTTGCTGCCGGGCGGCGGAGATCCCCAGTGGAGGTTCCTCTACGGAGGGATCTCCCTTGATTATCTTGGGGATCTGGGGTGGAGGGTGCTGCACGCAGCAGTTCCGTACAACCGTAGGTTTGTTGGGTTCACGGGCTCCCAAGCTTTCCCCTTCTGTGGTCTTGTGGAGTCCGTGGACCATGTCTACGTTTTATGTCTTAGGTTGCACAAACGTTTTGTTTTCCTGAAAAACCTTTTATTGATGTTTTGTTTGCACTTCAGTCCCACGCTCCTGATCTATGGGCACCTGGTGCGGAGAGGGGCAGGTCGGGAGGGCGACCTCCTCGTGAACCTGCTCCTGGGCCTGGCAATAGGTCCAGGCAGCAGGTGATCAACGGGGTCATCCATCCTGACTGTCTGTCCCTCTACCGCGGCTATATTCGCGGCCAGGTGTCCCTGGAGAGGGAGCATGTGGTGTCCACGGGCGCACTTGACGCCTTCCACGCCCACTGGGCACCCCAGGGGCTGGGGTGTATTATCGACCCTGATAATCACCTTTTGATTTAATGTTTTAAGTTTCCTTTCGACTTTGTTTTTTGATCGGGCTGTTCCCACTCCTTTTGGGGAGCTGCCCCTTTTAATTTGTCCCTAAGTTAGTTTGAGTTAGTTTATTTGTTTGGTATACAAAAGAGATACCTGATGAGTCCTAATTGATGGTTAAACTGGGGAGGCTCTTGCTCCCTATTTAAAGCAGGTGTGTCAGACTCCCAGCCTGCATTCAGCAGGGAGCAACTGGAGAGCTGGCTGTGTACAGATGTATGGTGTAAATAAAGTAACTTGGTGATGGGACTTTCGCCTCCGTGGAGTTATTACAGAGATTCATTTTGAAAATCCCGTTGAAAAAAACAGAGGGATTTAATCCAGTTTTTACGCAAATTTGACACTTTAGAATTTTTTGGGGGAGAATCCCACCCCCAGAATTAGTTCTAAGCTAAGTCAAGAAAGAAAGAAGGACTTGCTTCGAACCAACATCTTTCATGACCATTGGAAATCCCAAACTGCTTCCCAGCTTATGAAGGTGGTTAATGTGATGTAGGAAACGCAGCAGCCAATTTGCACACAGCAAGTTCCCACAACCAGCAATGTGATAATTACTGAATAATCTGTTTTTTTAAAGAGATGTTGGTTGAGAGACAATACTCACTCAGAACCAGGAATAACTCTTCTGTCCTTCTTTGAAATAGTGCCATAGGATCTTTTGGGAGGACAGACAAGGACTTATTTTAACACCCCATCAAAATGATAACACCTTTGACAGTGCAGTGCTCCCTCTGTTCTGCACTGGCGCATCAACCTAGATTTATAAACGCAAATCTCTTGAGGAGGGATTTAAACACACAATCTTGGGTTCAGAGGCAAGAATGCTGCCCACTGAACCATACATCTAAAAACATGACAAAATTAACTGTTGCTGGCCAAACTCCTGTTCCACACTGTGATCAAATTTGAGCAGTGCAGTCCTAAAATAGACATTCGGGCCACCATTTACAGCAAGGGCCTAATGAATGATTTAGGCAGCTGTCAGGGTCACTGACCCAAGCCAATGTCAGATTATTGGCGTCCTTTATGTGTGGGATATTGGTCCATCCAACTGGCCCTCAGTGTACCCATTTTACATCAGTAAAGTTAATTCAGTGTGGTCCAATTTCTATCAAAGTTTCTTCCTGTTGTATACGGCAGTTCTGCCAGACTCTCCCTTTATAGAGGGATCCGTTTGCACTGATTATTTTCTTAGGTTATTATATTCTGTGCCTTTTTGAACTCGAGCGGCAATAATCAATATCGCACAGTGGGGGCAGTGGAAAAATAGTAATGACGTCTGAACATGTGTAATTCCCCTGATATCAGGTCATAAAAGACTACATAACGCACAGACATTGGACTTTACCTGGTTGCCTGATAATGGAATCAATTTGCAAATTATGCCACTGTGAGTTGTGCCAACAGATTATCAGTTATACCTGCAATATCACAGATGGTTCTTTTGGAACTCATACTTGGAATAGTAGCAAGGTTTACTGGGCTAGATACTTGCATCGTCACTATGGCTGTAGATATCACTAGTGAGTGTTACCTAATCATTCATTACCCCTGTGCTGACTAGATTCTGATTAAGCAATGCCTTGATTTTAAAATTCATAGAATCATAAAATCCCTAAAGTGCAGAAAGAGGCCATTCAGCCCATCGAGCCTGCACCTACAACAATTCCATCCAGGCCCTATCCCCGTAACCCCAAGTATTTAACCTGCTCATCCTCCTGACACAGAGGGGCAATTTATCATGGCCAATCCACATAACCCGCACATCTTTGGAGTGTGGGAGGAAACCCATGCAGACACGGGGAGAATGTGCAAACTCCATACAGACAGTCACCCAAGGCTAGATTTGAACTCGGGTCCCTGGTGCTGTGAGGCAGCAGCGCTAAATAAAAAAAATTCTCGCTGGTGTTTTGAAATCCTTCCTTCGGTCTTGTCCTTCACTTCCTCTGTAATCTCCTCCAGCCCCACAAATTTTGAAGATACCTACAATCCACTACTTTTGGTCTCTTGACCTCCCCATTATTAATTGCCACTCCATTTGTCATTGTACCTCTACTTGTCGAAGCCGTGAGCTCCAGAATTCCCTGTCTAAACCTCTCCACCTCACTATGTTTCTTCCTTCCTTTAAAATGCTCTTTGAAATCAACCTCTTTGGCTCAGCGTCAAATTTTGTTCAATAACGATCCTCTGAAGCTCCCCTTCTGTTACATCAAAGACGCTACATAAATGCAAGATGTTTTTGTCATGTGGAGCGATGCATCGGGGAAACTGAACAGAGATGGGAAATAAAACAGGTCTCCCTCCCCGAAGTCAGGAACAGATCAAGCACAAGTGTGGCAGAAAGACATCTGACTCCACTGGGCAATCTGCCACCCTATAAAAGATTGGACAGGTATTACTACAGGATAAGGATAAGATCTTGCCTTTTTTAAATTCATTCGTGGGACATGGCGGCGCTGGCTGGCAGCATTTATTGTCCATCGATAGTTGCCCTTGGAGGACAGTTGAGAGTCAACCACATTGATGTGTGTCTGGAGTCACATGTAGTCCAGACCAGGTCAGGACAGCAGATTTCCTTCCCTAAAGGACATTAGTGAACCAGGTGGGTTTTTTCGACAATTGACAATGGTTCCATGGCCATCAGTAGATTCTTAATTCCAGATATATTTTTTATTGAATTCAAATTCCACCATCCCCCTGAACCAAGTTGCGGGAACAGACTAACCCACTGAGCTGACACTCTTGGCTATTTGTCCTCTGCCAGTTTGCGCAGTGGTGTGTGCAACTAGCACACATTATTGTCCATCTGGATGAGGCCAGAATGGTTAGCATTGTCTGCATGTCCGCTGTGTCAGTCTGGCTAACAGGCCGTGCTTTGCAATGGCAAAGTTCCATGCTTCCCTTAGCCTCATGACTTCTCACAGGGCTGTGAAAGCTGAAAGGCTGACAATCAGATGAAATAGTTTAATTTCATACAAATTATCAAGTGCGGAAAAGTATTCAGAAAAGAAGAACATGCAATTAGTCTCTAGAGAAGCTGATGGGGGCGGGGGGGGTGGTTTATTATTCAGCTGCTTGCACTCAATGAGCACTATCAAACCATTCACTCTTGTCTCAGGAAATTTTTTCCCACAAAAAGTATGAGTTGCCCAAATGTCTTTGGCTGATAACAAACACGCCAGCATGACTAGTGAAGGAAAGTCACCCAGGCATGAGATCAAACAAAGTTACATTCTTGTTACAATGTCATTTATATTTTCTCTTTATTTTTTCTTAACATTGTCCATCGAAACCATTTCAGATTCAGCAAGGCGAACTATTTTTAATTGTAATGAAATGCCAAAAGCATCTTCATCGGGTTTTGCTAAAATGGGTTGAGACTGTATCCATCCAGACCTCTTGAGACACCGCAGTAAACAGGAATGTTGGTCAGGGTTGAGAGTTTGTCTGCTCTGTGTAACTCTATTCACAGTACAGTAGATTATTTCAGCATCAGCAGTACAGCTGAACCTATCACCCCGATTTAGTACAATCCAAGAGGGAAGCAGCTTCCACCCCCTGCACTGCAGGAGTTTGCACTAAAAATTAACTGTTATGGGATCCTGAGGGCCCTCTGTGCCATCTGCTTACAAGATGAATTATAAATAAAACCAGAGGCTAAAAGTATCTTCGCATATTTAGACCGTGAACTCAAGAGTTCTCACCTCCCTCATGTTGCCTCAAACAGCTGGGAGTATCGGTCCGAACGTTACAAGGTCATTGTGGTAATAAAAAAATATTACAATAAAAGCACTTTTAATCAGGGAATATGCTGACATAAGGACAAAGGAAAGAGCTTGCATTTGTCTGGTGCCTTTTACAACTTCAGGGAAAGGCCAAAGGGTTTTATAGACACTGTAATAATGGAGAAAACAGAGCAGCCAATTTTAGTAGGAGGTCTCATAAATCAGAATGACATAAATGGCCAGATAATCTGCTTTAGGTGTTGGTTGAGGGATAACTATTTATTGCATTTGTCTTGAGTAGTGGCATGGGGTATTTTATGTTCACTTGAAAGTGCAAACAGGTCCTCATTTTAACATCAAATCCAACAAAGAACACTTCTGGCATTCCGACATGCCCTCAGCACTGCACCTGAGCGTCAGCCTAAATTTCATATTTGCACCCCTGGAGTGGGATTTGAACCCACAACCTTCAGACTCAGAGGCAACCACTGAGTCACAGCAAACATTTACAGATAGGCATTGTCATCCACATTTTTCAAATTGTAGTTTTCCCTTTGAACAGTGCTTTACATAGTATAATGAAAATGTTAAATGTCGGTAAGGTTAGGTGGATTCATTAACGCTTTAAAGCTTCACTAATGAATGAGGGAAGTGTTAATGATAACCATTTGTGTTGGGAACTTATGGTTAAGACCTGTTCTTTATCTTTCAGCCCATAAAAACAATTTCACAAAATTTTTAAATTTGGAATTTTGTGCTGAACAGCCAAGTGATTTAATAGCAAGGAGCAGAATCATTAGCTGGAAATTTCTGGTCGTTCACGCCAGCGGGATTCTCTGGTCCCGCTGCAGTGAACGGAGATTTGGCTGAGCGCCAGACTCTGTGCCATCACTTGCAGTGGCAGCGGGGCATGAACAGCGGGAAGATTCCACCCATTATGTTCTTGAAATGCCCCATTTGAACTTTTGATCAAAGTGACCCTGAAATTCCAAACAGGACCAAAGCACAACCGGGCTCATTTCCGGTTCGTTTGTGCCCATTGTGTGCTGGAGCGTGGAACTTGAGTGTCTCTCAACACAGCAGGTCTGTCAGGGGGGAAATTCCTGAGCCAACCCAAGAACTAGCGAGAGTATCCTTGAGGCCGTTTGAAACGGCCCAAACCCTCTGCAAGCAAATTGAATTAGTCATAAAGGGTAAATGCTCTATATAGCCATGATGCAAGCATTTCATAGGTCCCTCTCTGCTATACAGTTAAGAGGCACTGAGGGGGAATTCTGCACCTGCGTTGGTATGTGCAAATGGAGACAGGGTGCTAAATCCTGCGAGAGCTGGAAAACGAGAATCTTACTGATGAGATCACATTTCCAGATTTTCCCCATGCCAGTCATAGAACAAGGTTACCATCCAATAAGTCGTGAATCTCATTTAAATAGATCAACAGATACTTTTAGGGCTTCCCCTCTGTATTGTCACCCCATGTTGGGAACTCCTCCATTGACGGCGTGACGTAATGTTGGCGAGGTTTACCAGTGTTTTTTTGACAAAACCAGCAGTGACGTTTTTACACACAGATGTGTGCTTGAGCTGGCATGAATAGCTCCCATACATCCGAGGCTTTCCATCATACAGCAAAACTGAGGCATTGGTTTGTGTATGTTGTCATCCCGCACATCATGCCGAGCATTAGATCTTTCTCTTTAATTAGGTTTTCTCAATCCATTCCAAATTAATTGACTTTCTTGAGATTAATATTGAAGGAGAGGAAAACTGAAATGGTGAGAGGAAATGACAGCAGAACTTGGTTTTCTTTGGCAAATAATCTAGCAACAGCATGACCTCATTTTCTTATTGGTGGCAAAAGACCCACAGTCTCTGCCAGTTCCTGCTTCATTCACAAGTTTGATGCAGGTATGGTAGTGTTGAGCCATGTATAAATCAGTGTATTTAAGCTGCCAGAAAGAATTATGATTAACTTCAAAATGTTGCTCTTTCACTCTGCTGATTTTTGCAAATATTTTTGTTCGTACAACAAAGACATTGGAGGAAGTAATTTCTGAGATGTGAATTAACATAATTGGATAAAGTCATTGTTGCAAGTGCTTAGGTAACCTTTCACTCTGTCGTCATTCATCTTCTTCCATCTACTCAGCAACCAGTTTGATTTTGATTTTATTTGACTTATTATTGTCCCACGTATTAGTTTATACTGAAAAATATTGTTTCTTGCATGCTAGACAGACAAAGCATACCATACATAGGGAAGGAAAAGAGAGAGTTCCACTATTAAGTCAATAATACTTTTTCTTGTTTAAAGTTGGTCTTAAGAAGAGTTTGCATTTGTAAATTGCCTTAGATTGTCCTAAAGTATTCTGCAGCCAATGAAATCTTTCAGTGTAATCACTGTTGCTATGTATGGATTGCCACAGCCAATTTGTGCACAGCAAGGTACCATAAATGGATGTCTTGTGGTGCATTCGACAATGTCCCTACCTCTGAGCCAAAAGCTCTGGGTCTGACTCCCACAGTAAGAAGTCTCACAACACCAGGTTAAAGTTCAACAGGTTTATTTGGTAGCACAAGCCACAAGCTTTCGGAGCGCTGCTGACTCCCACCCCAGGTCTTGATGGCCAAGGAAGTGTATTTGTAATGCGGCCAACTGGTTGAGCATTAACCTGTAAAATCTTTCCAACACACATCAATGGCTGGTGCTCAGAACAGGGGAGACTCCTGGTCAGCTAAGCTTGATGCAGAATGGTGCCCCTCCAGCAGACTAGCGATCCACTCTAGATAAAAACTCTATGGGAACAGATGAAAGTCTGCCCTGTGCAGTGGGGGAAGAGAAGCAACAAGGTACCATAAATAATGATGAGTTAATCTGCAGGTTAACAAATTTTAGTTGAGGGAGAAGCATTGGCGAGTAGATCAGGCAGAAATCAGCTGTTCCTCTTTGAACAGTGCCACAAAAGCCTTCATGTCCATCTGAGAATGCAGATCTTGGTCTCATCCAAAAGACGGAAACTCAGACGCACAGTACTCCTTTCATGTTATGCTGGATTACAGATTTTCTTCCATTGAGGATCAACAGTTGAGGAGTTTAATGCAGTAGAGCTGACCAACCCACTCTGAAATGCGTTGTTCCCCTCAGCCCTGCATTTGTGACGAGTAGTAACCCCTTAAAATTGCAGCTTTTAAGGAAGTAAAAATAACCTCAGTGCCAGTGTTTCCAGTTGCTCCCAGTTGAGATCTGAATATATAACAACAGTATTTACATGGGTGTGACAAGTTGAAAACTATTATTGACAGTAAACAACACATGTTCAATCACACAAATGCCCTTGTCTTTTTGAGTAGATTGGTTTATTTGCATTCCACAACTGGCTGACCAGGGTGATTATTTTAGCAAAATATGGAAACAGCACAGGAAATGAACAAATAGAGCATTATCTCAGAACTTAGCCTCTAATATCTTCAGAATCACTCAAATATATTACTAATTTGTAACCCCCCACCAGCTCCACATTAACCTCTACACCAGTGATGGGCCCCACGAATGGCCCTCCTTCATCTCAGTGGGCCGCAAGATTGAAATTGGGTTTGTTCACGAACAGTAACCCCATGAATAAGATTCAATACATTTAACACACACCGAATATTTCATAACGAGTTATAGAAAATGCTGAATCATTTATACATTAATAGAAATACCATTAACTTCTAATGGTAAAAACAGAATAAATATTTGCCTTTTGGACGCAGAGGGCTCTCGCAGTCAATGTTGTGAGCAATCAACACGAACCTCACTTCACTGGCCCTTGCTTTACGTGCATTCCGCTTCAGTCATACCGGTAGGAAAAAAAACTACACGGACTGAAATGAGTGGAATATGGCAACCCCGTGCATGGGCAACGGTCAGCAAAATGACACAGGCCGCACTCAGGACCCAGATGGGCATCATGGAGCCACCAGGGCACAGGTTGCCTACCGGTGCTCCACAGCAATTTCCCTTTACCTCACAAACTGTAGCAACAGATAAATGGAATGTGAGGTTCAGCTCTATCTTCACAACCACCATCAGTGGTTTCAAATTTTAGATGGTTAATGATTTCTGTACTTCTAAATTTACTGTATTGCATTCATCATCACGCAAACCATTGACTCCATCTACAAATCCTGCTGCCTCAGAAAAACAGCCAGCATAATCAAGGATCCCACACACCCTGGACATACTCCCTTCCACCTTCTTTTGTCAGTGAAAAGATACGGAAGTCTGAGATCACGTACCAACCGACTCAAGAACAGCTTCTTCCCTGTTGCCATCAGACTTTTGAATGGACGTACCTTATATTAAGTTGATCTTTCTCTACACCCTAGCTATGACTGTAACACTATATTCTGCACCCTATCCTTTCCTTCTCCCATATGTACTCTATGAACGGTATGTTTTGTCTGTATAGCGCGCAAGAAACAATACTTTTCACTGTATCCCAATATATGTGACAATGATAAATCAAATCAAAATCAATACAGAAAATATTACTGAGGGAAAGATAAAGCAAGATATAATTATATGATGATAACCTTCGCCTTGCTCAGAACTATGACACTTATGGTACTAACCATCCCCATGGATACTAGAATTAATGCACCTAGGCCATGCTCCAGGATTGGAAAGACATAAGAGTTGGATGTTGAATAAACTCTTTCATGCACACTCTAAGAGTCGTGGAGCTTTTGTTGATCCAAAGCGGCAGCTTTGTTAAGGAGCAGCCCATAACCATGTTCCAGCCAAACAAACTGTTTTTCTGGCTCCAGTAGCCAATTACTCATTCTTTTCAGACTTGGCAAAAACACTTCTTTCACTGAGAGGTTCATTAGTGGATTATAAAGTAGTCAAAGAAAAATTAAACACCACATATTTATCATGCATGAATACATGAATTTTGGAGATTATTTGAAAATGGTTTATTTGTAGAAATAGCCACTTCTTAATGACTGGAGGAGCCAGTCTTTACAATGCTAAAAAAAGTTAAGAAAATTGGATTTTAGTCTTTTTTTTCCTCCCACTCTTGGTGTATCTCAAGGATCATTCCAGTTTTGCTTTGGAAGCTTTTGTGTTTCTCATCATTTTGGAGCAGACAAAGCTTATAACCCTCAGTGATATCCAAAGAAAGACCTAATTATAGAATAGCACACATATTCAAGCACAACTTAAAATCCAGAACAATAGTAATGCATTCGCGAGATCTACGGGCACTTAAAAAAGACCACCAGCCTTCCATTTGCATGAAGCAAGCATTTTAAATGTGAGATAAATTAAGTAATATGTAATTTGAGAATTATTGCAATATTCCCCTTGGAAGTTGTAGTAAAGTTGAAGGCAACTCATTGCAGCTTCATGTAATAATTGATTTATTAACAATAATATATACACAAGAAAAGGGGCTGACAGAATTGCAATACATGTCAATTCTCTTCTTCCTGTCTCCAATTGAGATGTCTCCTTGTCCCAGGATACGCACTCTTGTTCCCAATTGGCTCAGCTTCACACATGACCTCTCTATAGGTTCCAGCCCAGTCATGTGGCCTTCAAAGGATCGCCTTCTTACCACACTCCTTACCCCCCAACTGCTGGTTCCACCTATGAATGAAACAAAAGGAACATCATTAAACGTAGGCATACATGACACAACAACACATCAGGGTCACCCAAGGGAATACTTATCACAAATTCAATGGGACCTCCAGACTCTGGAGGAACGTCCTGACTCGGTATTGGGTCTTTTGGTGAGTAAAGAATCAGGGCAGTCAGGTGCAAAAGGCAAAATCATCAATCCAGGATAGACATCCTCCTCAGTAGCTACAGTCTCCTCAGCTTCTGACCAGGCTCTACATTAACAGCAGGAATCACTGGATCAGCATCAGGACACATGTTGGTCCCCTGTATCAGGCCCAACTCTCTTCCTCAAATGATCCATATGTTTTTTTACACAATGACCTTGTACTTCTACAATGTAGGAGACCAGTCCCGTTCTTTCCACAATTTTGTTGGCCACCCATTTTGATCCACCTGCAAAGTTCCTGATTAAAACTAAATCATCACCTGGAAACCTCTGTCGCATTCTCTTGAGTCATGATTTTCTTTCTGGGAGACTTGCCTAGCCTCCACCCTCCCCACCAAATATAGAATTACCAAATCCAAACGGGTTCATAGGTGGCATCCCATTAGTAATTCAGTTGGCGTAACCCCTGCGGTTGCATCTGCATGGTATTTTATGACAACAAGAAACTTGCCAAACGTAAAGGCAATGGTCTGTGAATTGGCTTTTTCATTGGTGATTTGAACGTTTCTACAACTCGTTCTGCCAAACCATTGGAATCTGCGTGGTAAGGGACTGACAGAATGTGGCAAATACCATTTGATTTAAGAAATTTTTGAAACGCCTCTGCTGTAAATGTTGTGCCATTGTCTGACACTAAGACGTCTGGGATGCCATGGATGACAAAATCTGCTGCAATTTCTCCATGGAGGCTGTGGCCGTTGTAGACTTCATGAATTGGACAACCGGCCATTTAGAATGAGCATCCACCAGAATGAGGAACATGTCCCATGAATGATCCTGTGAAGTCTGTATGCAATCTTGACCACGACCTACCCAGCCGCTCCCATGGATACATATTTGCCAGTGGCAGCAATGACTGATGGGCTCCACAACTTGGGCACTCGTTGACCATTCTTTCGATTTCTTTATCGATGTCTGGCCACCAAACATAACTTTGGGCTAGAGTTTTCATCCTGCTTTGTCCAGGGTGTGAATCATGCAATTCCTATAATAAAAAGGGGTGGCACTATTATAGAGCCCCCCACATTAACACACCATTCTCACATGTTATCTCCATCCTATGCTGCAGGTAAGATCTGATTTGCTGTGACATTATAGCACCACCCTTGCATGACCATCCTCTTTTGACAACACCAGGTTTCTTTCAGTCCAAGTTATTATTTGAGTAGCTGAGACCGGCAAAGTCTCTATCAGGTGCTGCGCCAACACTATTTCTTGTGGTAGAGGTGGTGATGGTACTGTCTGTAGCAGAGGGAGGCAGCTGAGAGCATCTGCCTTCGATATTGTATGCAGCTAGCCATACAGACCATCTCTACACCTTTGCACAGGCAATTGGTGGCACTGGTTTATCCACTCGGAATAAACCCAACAATGGCTTGTGATCTGATACTTTGGTGAAATGTCTGCCACATATATTGATGAAACTTCTTCACCATGTAAATTACCGCCAGACTTTCTTTGTCAATCTGAGAATACTTTTTCTCAGCATCTGATAATGTTCTTGATGCAAATATGTATCTGTGGGAGCGGCCGGGTAGGTCGTGGTCAAGATTGCATACAGACTTCACAGGACCATTCATGGGACATGTTCCTCATTCTGGTGGATGCTCATTCTAAATGGCCGGTTGTCCAATTCATGAAGTCTACAATGGCCACAGCCTCCATGGAGAAATTGCAGCACATTTTGTCATCCATGGCATCCCAGACGTCTTAGTGTCAGACAATGGCACAACATTTACAGCAGAGGAGTTTCAAAAATTTGTTAAATCAAATGGTATTTGATACCTTGTGGAATAAGACCACTCCAACTCCATGTAGTGATGCATCACAGGTAACTATCAATGGATTAAAATGTACCAGCAGTGTTGAGGACTGTAAGGTTTGCTTTACTTTTGCAAACACCTCCTGTTGTGATTTTCCCCATTTCCATCGCTGGTGCTTTTTTGAAAGCTGGTGAAGTGGAATTAAAATTGTAAATATGTTTTGTAAGAATTCACTGTAATATATCACCATTCCTGAACAATTTTAACTCTGCTACATTTTTAGGCTGTGGTACTTCCTTTATGGCTTTAACTTTATCCTCCAAAAGACGTAGACCTTTAGTGTCTACCCTGACACACAGGTATGTAACTTCATCCACTTGGAAAGTGTATTTCTCTCATTTCAAACAGATGCCCGCTTCTCGAAATCTTAGAACCGCCTCTAAGCTTGCCCTGTGCTCCTCATGAGACACTCCTGTAGTTAGGATGTTATCCAGGTACACCACTACTTTAGGAATGTCCGGCAATAAACATTTCACCATTTGTTGCAATATGACACAGGCCGATATGATTTCAAAGAGTAAAGGTGTGTACTGGTATAACCCTTTGTGGGTGTTGAGAGTAACTAACGACTGAGAATCTTCATCCAACTCCAGCTGCTGGTAGGCATGACTGAGAGCTAACTTGGTGCACTTAGGGACCCCTGCTGTATTGCCATGGAGATACTCAATTCTCAGAATGGGGTATCTATCTATCTGAGCTCCTCAGTTTACAGTTAATTTACAATCCCTACAGATTCTTACTGTGCAATTTGGTTTTAGAATAGGGACTATTCAACCCATTCAGAAAACTGTACAGGTTTTGATACCTAAGACTTTCGATTTTGCTAGCTCCAGTTCTACCTTATGTTGGAGTGCATAAGGCTCTGGATTGACCCAAAAATATTGATTTAGTGTTTCAGCCATTTTTGCATTCCCCACTATTAACTCCCCAGCCTCATCTTTCCAGGGACCAATATTCAATTTAGCTAGTGTTGTCCTTTTTATTTAAGCATTTGCTGTCCGTTTTTATATTTTGTGGTCGCTTTCTTTCATAATTTATCTTTGCCCTTTTTATTACTTTTTTAGTGACCCTTTGTTAATTTTTAAAAGCTTCCCAATCTTCCAGTGTGTCACTGACCTTTGCAATATGGTATACCTTAGCTTTTGCCTTTATGTTATCCTTAACTTCCTTGCTTAGCCGTGGAAGTCTTGCTCCCCCCTCTTACTACCTTTCCTCCTCTCTGGAATATATTTTAGTTGGGTGGACTTGAATATCTCCTTAAATATCTGCCACTGTTCATTAACAGTCCTACCTTGGACCTTGCCCAGTCCAACCTTGGACCTTGCCCAGTCCACTAGGGACAAATCTGTCCCCATGTCTATGTAATTACCATTGTTTAACTCCAGAATGCTAGTGTGGGACTCCAGTTTCTCACCCTCAAACTGAATTTGAAATTCTAGCATGCTATGTTCACTCTTCCCTGGAGGATCCTTAACTATTACTTCACTTATTTGCCCTACCTCATTACAAATCTAGGATAGCCTGCTCCCTGATTGGTTCCACAACATATTGCTCCAGAAAACAATCTCTAATACATTCAATGAACTCTTCTTTGAGGCTACCCTTATCAATTTGATTATTCTAGTCAATATACATGTTAAAATCACCCATGATTATTGCTGTACCTTTCTTATAATTCTTGGTTTATAATCCGTGCCACTGTGGAACTTCTATTTAGGGGCCAACAGATTACCCCCGCTAGGGACTTCTTTCCCTTGCTATTTCTTATTTCTACACAGACTGATTCTACATCTTGGACTCCAGTGCCTTAGTTTCAATATTCACTCTCCTTCCCCTTTAACTGTGCACTGCAATCTCCCACTGACTAACAAAGTTTTTCCTCATCGCCAGTGTAGTAAAGTCAAAGATGACTCATTATGGCTTCATTTAGTAATTGATTTATTAACCATAATACGTAAAAGATGTTGGGGGCTTTTACAATCATTTTTTTGTTGTATTTAAAAACCATTGTTCCCCTCAAGTAGCCAAACAAAGTAATAGAGTGGTTTCAGGATGATTTTAATAAACCACAGCTAGCTACAGGACCCTGAATGTCCATTCAGAGTGAAACATTCAGAAATACAAAGGCAATTAAAAACTTGGCTTTGATTACAAGTAATTAGCATATACCAATAACAGAATAGAAGTTATCTCTATCCAATCATAGTTATGGTTACAACATGCATACATAAGAGTATGATGTCCAATTAAAACTTGTGCATGTTATATCGTCAAGACGTGATAGCTATATCTCTGACCAATGGTGTCTCAACCTCCCTTTCCATTGTTCCTTGTTCTAATGGACTAACATGAACTGCAGCTGCACATCATTCAATTAGATAGTTCTTGAGCCTTATCTGGGTTTATTTTAATCAAAACCTCTCATTTGCACATAGCTTTGCCTGTGTGACTGAGGTTCAGCTTATGTGATTTTTTAACCCTCTCACGAGATAAGGATCTGACAGAACTGTAATACACACCTACTCTCTTCACCTCCCTGGCTGTAACTGAGGTTCCTCCCCATCCCAGGATAATGCACACTTCCTCCCGATTGTCTTGTCTTCCATTGTCGCCTCTCCATAGGGTCCAGCTGATCAAATGGCCCTCAAAGGATCGCCCCTTTACAGGGACCATGTTACCACAGAAGTAATATTTAGAATAATTTAGAATAGTTCAAGTTTTTTTATTATCTTTAACTCATATAAATGACTAGACACCAGTTTACATAAGCAGACTGAATCATCCCTGAATGAGAATCTGCATCTTATACTTTTCTGTAGTTAGATTAGTGTGACTATCCTATGCCTTTGAGAAATGCATTCTAATTATGTTTCTTTGCAGGTTTTTCAAGCAGCTCCCAGCATTTTATTTTGGCACTGTTTTGTCTGCAGCCGGTGTCTCTAATTGTTACTGAAGCAATATAATGGCCATCATGTTTATTTTTAATCTGGGCTAATGCAGTGTCCTGGGGTTTCATGATCCTTTTGGAATTGCTGGGTGGAGCATGATTGAGGTCAGGTGATACCTGGGGACAGTTGTTTCCACAGAAAAGTCCAAGTTTTTAGTTTTGCTTTTCAGTCGTAACCTGAGGTGGAGAGCAGCAACAGTGCTTTTCCCCTCTCTCTGGAGTTGGAAATTCTGCTGTCTGTGAGTTACTGTTAGAATCTGGTAGAAGCAAGTAGCGCCTGTCTGTCTGTCTCTTTCCAGAGGCTTTTTGGAAAGTTCCAGGACTGGTAAACCTCAGAGATTTAATCCAACGTTGAAAAGACCAATTCACAGCAGATGTTAAAAAGCTGAAAACCCAGCATCACATGAGCATACCTGCTTTTTGTGCCAAGTCTAGAAAGGGGTGAATGTTTGTGGGATGTTGTTTGACTTGGAACGTCATAGATAGCTAGCTGTTAAGGTTTATAATGTATCATGTTTGATTCTTGTAATTGGTAAATCTTTTTTTATTATATTTTAACTGTGTTCTTAAATAAACTTTGTTAGATAAAAACTTCCTAGGAGTGACACACGTTATGTTCACCAATGCCAAAATCAAATGTAGAAACTTAAGATCTAGGCTACCTTCATAAAACACTGGCCTGAGTCTTAATACTAGCGCACCAACAGTAACAGTTTAACCCCAATCATGACAATTTGCCTATTGGATAATACTTATAACCCATGACAACCCTTAACACCTTGGACAACTGCGAGACTGTTATCCTGATCACTCTTTTGTTCATATCTTTGCACAAGTGAAATTATGAAAAGGACAGAGGGAAACTTCTAACCAACACAATATTAATAAACTGAAACCTATACCCAAGTGCTTAATATACACTTTTTTGGCAAGTTGCCTCTTACAGTCTCTTGGCATGTAACAGTTTGGATAAAACAAGAGCTTTCTTTCTTCTAAGTGCATAATCTGTGAAACCATCTGTCACCAGTTCGACTCCTGATCTGATAATGAAGGGAAGGTCATTTCTTGAAGCAGCTAAAGTTGACTGAGCTGTGCACATTTCCCCGAGTAACTCCTCGAGCCATGTCCTGGGACTGTGACTGGTCTCAAACAACCACTTTCCTTTGAATAAGATATGACTTCACTTACTGGCGGACTTTCCCTTTAACTCCAGTTGTTGGGGCACATTCTCACCAATCTTGGTTGAATGAGTCTTGATGGAGAGGGCAGTTATGCTCAGCTCTTTGGCAGATAACCTTTATATTCTCATCTGTATCAAGACGCTGATCTCAGGCTATCCTGAAGTATTTTACAGCCAAGTGTGGTCACCCTTGTATTATAAGAAATATGGAACACAGGAATCCCACAAACAGAAATAAATGGCCAAATCATCTATTTTAGGTATTTTGTGAAGGATAAATACAGGTCAAGACACTGGGAGAAATTCAACTGCTCTTTTTGAATAGTGCTATTACATCTTTCAACAAACCTAAAAGGGCAAAACCTCAGTTTAAATGTCTCAGTCCTACATTGAAGTGTCTGCCTAGATGTTGTGCTCAAGTCTCTAGAGTGGGACTTGAACCCACAACTTTATGACAAGAGTCACAACTGAATCACAGCTGACAATAAATTTATGGATTGCTGAGGCAGGTAAAGATGTTGCAATCTTAGTCGAGACCGGTAACTTTAAATAAAAATGAATTCCCAGTTATTAACTTTAAAGGCCAGTCTTCACGATTCTACATTTTAACCCAAATCTTTTGTCATGAGAAATGTCAAAAGAGAAAAACAAGCACTACTAATTAAATACCCTGGGTGGAATTCTCCCATTGTGAGACTCAGTGCAGTGGCATGCGGCTTCTACAGTGCCTGTCCCGCTCGCCAAAATGGCAGGTTCCCGCGCCAGATTCTGCATTTGGAACCTCATCAATTATGCACAGGTCAGTTCCCCTCTGACTCTTTTTGCGAGCTGGCAGCTGATTCGTCTGCCCAACCTCAGCTGACAGTTTTGAAGGTCTCGATGCCGTATTTAAATACCAGCCAGCACACTCACATCACCGTCTCCAGCTCACCTGTCTTCACCAAACCATGCAGGATGTCAGCAACCTGTGGAAAGACTAAAAGACTCGAAGTAAGAACCTTAATTCAACCACCATCCCCGTGACTCCATCATCACGGGCACCTCGCCCATGTCTCACTTGGACCTCTCCCCATTGGATCTGGATCATCCCCTTTCAGTAAACGATGTGGTATATTTTGACCCCATTGTTCGTCAGCTTTTCATGCAGGCTTTTTGGGACCCAACTTCCCTCCTGTCGGTTTTCCCTCTTCCTTCCATTGTTCATCTTCTCCATCCACCTCCTTGCCCCTCTGCCTGTCATCATGAGCCTTCACCCTTGCCCCCAACCTCTACACAGCCCTCGTGCCACATCACTCCCTTTTGTCTTCATCAGGCCAGTAGAGCCACACCCCGCTCCACCCCACCCTGGTCAAACTTTGGACCTGTGTTGTGGTAGCTGCAAGAGTCCCACAGCACAGTGCTGACCAAATGGACACTGGCATGTGGTACCAGTGGGCAAGTAGACCCCTGTACTTCCAACTCCAGGCACTTACTGAGCCAAGAGAGTGACTTGGTGATCGGGCAGGTGTGGTGGCTGTTGGTGGTATATGTCGGGCCTTAAGGTTACAGGTCGTGATTGAATAGAATTTTGCTGATGGCCCATTGCGCCTCATGGATACCCAGTCTTGATTTGCTGGATTCGTTCAAAATCTATCCCATTTGGCACAGTGGTAATCACTCCTACCGATACTGTCACAGATGCATCTGCACCAGACAGGTTAGTGAAAATGAGGTCAAGTGCATTTTTCCCTTTTGTTGGTTCCTTCACGATCTGCTGCCCCCCACCGCAGATGTTAGCAGGGACTTTGCAGGGTTGATCAGGCCAAGTTTGCCATTGTCATTTCCGGTGCCTAGGTCAATGCCAGGTGATCTGTCCGGTTTCATTGGGTTCATTCTTTATTAGACTTTGTAGAAGTTTTGATACAACAGAGTGATTTGCTAAGCCAGTTGAGAGCATTTAAGATTCAATCACAGTAGCCTGACAAAGTCCAAAGTAAAGATGGCAGATTTCCTTCCTTAAAAGGACATTAGTGAACTAGATGGGTTTTTACAACAGTTGACAAATGGTTTCATGGAAATCATTAGACTTTTAATTCTGATTTTTCTTCTTGATTGAATTCAATTTCTGTCATGGTTGGATTTGAACCTGGGTCTCTGGATTACTGGTCCGGTGACAGTATCATTATATCACCACCTCATCCTATGAAGCAGAGAGCATGCTAATCTATGTACTGCAAGTTAACAATGTATAATTTTAAAAAAATAAAAGTTTTAAATGCCAAGATACCACGTAGAAACTGTTTTATTGGAGTAGATCTCGACACAATTATTTGATGGGAACTGTATGCACATATTTCAGTTTTCATTGAATGAAAACATTCTCTGTGTTGTAGTTCATTCCGTTGCATTTAACAGAGCTACTGAACTTCAGGTGACAAAAAAACAAGAATCCAACAAACTTCGACTCACATTCAAATCATTTTCAGGATCTGATTTATTCTTTAAAATGTCATTCTCTTGAACAATAAAATGCAAATCACAACATTTTACACATCAACATGAACGACTGCATGGAAGGACTGATTATAATCCCTTGAATATTTCAGTAATGTCAGATGGTTGGGTCACAATACCCTAAATCTATATAAGGCACACTGCAAAGGACCAGAGACAGGGCCCACATAGTCACAGTGTACGTGTTTTGGTTCCTTCAAGCCTTCAGTTAACTTATACATTCCTTCCGGCACACATCCTCAAAAGCGTCTACCAGAGGTAGTTTAAGAGGCACTACACCAGCAATAAATAGCTGTTTAAGTCTTATTATGAACACACACCACACACAGGATATTTAAATCACACTTAAGTATTGAACTCTGGCAAATTGACGGTTTCTAGAGTTTGTACTTATTGACAAAGGAGTTATTCAAATCTGTAATAAATTTTTGAATTGGAGAATGTGTTTTATTTATATTTTTTCAGGGCATCTACAACAGTTCAACACTGCTGTAACTTTCACAACCTAATGGTAAATTCCACCCCCCCCCCAAAAAGGTGATTATGCCAAGTTAAAAAGGCACATTAAAAATAAAACTCATACCATGTTTTGCATGATTGCTTTTGATATAGTAGACCTGCTTTTAAAAGTTCGACCGTACGATTAAAATTTGTTAAGTTTATTTTACTTTCAACGTTGGCAGAAAGTTTTTTTCCATAGAGCTGTACAGCTTGGGTACCAATTATTGCAGTGTAATCAAACTGCAGCTATCAAGAGCAGTAGATAACATTCGATTTGAGATACAAGATATTGGTCACCTTAAATAACTTTTGAATCAAAGAGTGAAATTGCCAATCTTATCAACTGACATTTAAAAAGCCAGTTATCTTAGTAGGTCAGGAATTATAAAATTGCAATTATGAAACCAGCCATGTTTCAGATGCCTGCCAGATGGCATCTGGCCAACAAAATCCACAAGAACCTTTCCAAGTAAAATATCTTGATGTTCAGCAAATTCTATTGCAGAAGATGGAAATGACGGAGGAGCATTAATTGTTCGTTCCCGAGTTTAATGCCCCACCATTGGCAGCCATGCCATCAGCTCTTGGATTAATATTTTAAGCTCTGGAATTTCCTTTCTAAACCTCACTGTTGCTCCATCTCCTCATCTCTTTGACCTATCGTAATATCTCCTTACGTCAAATGCCTTGGCTCTTTTAAACTACATTGAACACACTACATAAATGCAAGTTGCTGTTGCAAAAATTGAGCTGGCCAACTTACCTACGATAAATATGCAATTTTGTTTCTTGAAATAAGCTTATTCTTCCATTTTAATATGTCAGGATGTCATTTTTGTTAGCACAGAAGTTTACTTTGTGAAAAGTTTAAACGTTCTGTCATTTAATTTGCAAATTGAGTTTACCCTTTCAGAGATTTAAACGTAGATGGAGATTAACAGCAGAAATATCCTCCCTACTAAACACAAGAGGGGTTACACTTTGTTCATTTGCCACTGATTCCATTCCATCTCCTGGCCAATTGAGACTGAACCAGACTGTTTGAGATCTTGCTGTTACGTTTAACCTGGGATGAGTTTCCAATCACATTTCTGCATCGTCACCAACACTGTCTATTTCCACCTCAATATTACCCAACTATGCCCTTGCCTCAGCTTCTCTGCTGCAGAAACCCTTATCCATGCCTTTGTTATCTCTAAATTATTCCAACACATTCTTGGCTCGCCTCCATAGTTCAACCTCCACGAACGTGGTCATTTAAAACTCTACCACCCGTGTTCTTAATCGCAAAAATCTCCACTCAGCCATTCCTCCCTTGCGCTTTCTGACCCACATTAGTTCTCAGTTAAGCAATGTGATTTTAAAATTCTCATCAGTTTTCAAATCTGTCTGTGGCCTCACCTCTCCCTATTTCTGCAATCTCCACCAGCCTTACAGCCTGTGCTGTCAATTCTTGCCACTTGTGCATTCCCGATTTTAATTGTTTCACAAGCAGTGGCCAGGCCTTCAGCTGTCAAAGTCCTAAGCTCTGGAATTCACTCTCTAAAATTGCCAGCTCTCTTTCCTCCTTTAATATTTTCCTTAACACCATCACTTGCAAGTTCCCCTCTGAGCCACACACCATCCTGACTTGGAATTATATCACTGCTCCTTCACTGTCACTGGAACCCAAACAGCACTGCGGGCGCACCCACCCTATTCTGGGTACCACACAGACTGCTGCAGTTCAAGGTGGCAGCTTACCACCATCTTTTCAAGGGTAATTAGGGATAGGCAATGAATGCTGACATTGCCAACGAAAGAATATTAAGAAAAAAAACTCTACCCAAGCTTAGTCAACTTGCCTGGTCTCTCTTTGTACGAGATGTCAAATTACTGTTCAATAAGGCTTGTAAAGCATTAGATCATTTTGGTTCTTATATATGAAATGCAAACTGTCACTGTTTCTGCTGAACCATATCTATAATTTATATTAAGGGGAATATTTTGGCATGGAAAAATACTTTTTATATTTGTCAGCATTGTAAATATATAAGAAAAAGCTCACATTGGCTATTGCACTGCATGAGGTTATATTTACAATATATAAGGGAAGTTAGATGGTTTTCAAGTACATATTTAACCTCAAAATATTACTGAAGATTCCAATCCACAAATATTAAGCAGTGATAAACAGCTCCTCCATATCATACTGGTCTCCCTGGAGTAATTCAAATACTTGCTCACCGTGTGTTCTGGCATATTACCTAATTCTGGATGACAGACAACTTTTCAACTCCCAATTGGCTTGCTAAATTTTAATAGTCTCAAAAGCAATCGACTAGCCTGTAACATCATAAACTGGAAGCCCAACTATCACCGTAACACAAGGGGCTGGCAATTCAGAACATTTAGTGCTAAGTTTGTACTTCCCCTGATTTGCTTTTACAACACTACAAGACATCGTGTTGAAATTCCATTGCTTCACCCCCAAAATGTGCACTTTTGCAAAACTGTTGATTTTAAAATCGGTTGCACTATTGATGAAGGTGATAAGCAACTAGGCCAGAATTACTGTAAAGACTTTCTTCACCCAACTTACTTCTAAAAGAGAACCGTGCTTATGTTTGTGGTGTCGATAAACTTTATTGCAGTGGGCCACTTAGCTGTACAGCATGCAGCCTTGCAGGAACACAAGTTTATGTAAATATTCTCACTAGTTTGCATACATCTCAATTTTGAGATACTAACTGATCTTAAGGGACAATTTTCACCGTTACTGCTGGAGTAGTAAACATACATGGCATGTCACCCACCCATTACAGAACTGCATTGCCAAATTCTATAAATGGGCAGATGATTTGCTCAGTTATTTTGTTACTCTAACAATGACTAATTACCCCCTTGTTCCGATTTGGGATTTAACCATCAATGGATTAATTAAGGACTGCTCTTTTCCAGACTCTCAAAACAGGCCAACCAGTGAGCGTGAAGACAAAGCGCAAGTAAAATTGGGGTGTTTTGCAGACTAATCTGCTAGGGCCAATGCACCATAGTTCACACACCACTGGTTACAACTGAACAGCTCAATTTGCAATAGATTCCCCTTTGCTGCTATAGGAGGAACTGTCAAGACAAAAACAGCAGAGAAAATGCCAGCTGTACAATCTACTGTTCCTCCTACACACCACATAAATCTTGGCAGGTGTCCTTCAACTGCAGCTCTTGGCTACAGATTTGAACTTCCGAAACTTCAGATGCTGCACATGGATATCTCAACATGTCACCAGTTCCACAGAAAATTAGCATTTATGCCGATATGTACAGGCCTGTTCAATGTAATTCAGTGGTGAATCACCAGCGGCCAATACATTGAATTGACTCATCAGTGTTCATTGTGAAATATTTCTAATGTGTTGCTGAAATTTCTTGTATGTTCGGAATAGTAACCCATGACAAAAGTGCTTCGTGTGGTTAGGTTTAGTGTGCTGCAATTTGATAGATTACAGAAACCGCACTCTTGCAAGAGACGACGATGTAATTTGGGTTGTAAACATGGTGAACATAATCAAATTAGTTACACCGTACAAATTGTATGTGTCTAGCTTATAGCACCCCTTAGAAAAGTTTAGACAGTAAATGGATTTTCCATTCATTTGCACTGGTGAAGGATGGATTGAACAATAATTACCCATGTACTGTTTTATTGGTAAAACTGGCAGTGTTTGCTTTGTAATGTGTGGAAAAACAACATGAATTAGTTACATATAAATGTTAAAATAATACTTTTGTATGTTTCTGCCTGTTTTGCTAACACAATGGCTATTTTATACCAGTTTAATTGTACATACAGACAAGTTAGTAAGGATCAGCAAAGTAGCAAAATGTCTGCTAGCCAAACTGGTTTTTGGTTCAATCTTCAACTCATTCACAATAGTAATTAGAAGCAGACCTCTGGTCCACCTAGCCTATACATCCAACTTCTGATGAGTGGGAACAAGCAGCAGCAGCATGCACTGCACATAGTGTAACAGGATAAACTCCTCTTCCTCAAACACAATCCATGAAAATGGGAACAACAGCTCATCCAGATTATGCCTTAGATTGAAAATTATGCTTTGAATCTGGCATCTTAGTCAACTAAAATTTCATTAGACCTGCAATTATTCCAATAGATACCTTTCAAAATGTTGAACCACTGGAATGTCTTTATCTCGAAACCTTTTGTAAAGCAGGAGAGATTTCATAAGGCATTTGATCAATTTATAAAAATGCTCTGTGTCTTCATTTATCAAAAAGCTGCTGTTGATACATTTCATAAATTGCATTAGTTAAACCTGAAAAGTGCACAACTGTAAAGATTAAAAGGTATACATCACATAGAAACATTAAAATCTCCTGCAAAGTCAAACAGAATTATTTAGATTTGCACAGTGCTTATGCAAGATTGAGTGAATCTGGTTTTAAATGTTTTGCACCAACATTTTAGATTCTTTCAATGGGAGGATGGAGGAGTTAGGAAATATCCCTATCCTAGCATTTATTAAAACTTGCCGAGACAGGGGAGGATTTTTGGATCAGGCCTGAAGTGGTACGGTTTCATTCCAGAAAGTATGGATAAGAGTATGATACCTTCGCATTGAGAGCCAGCCTTAAATCGGAGTCTGAATTTTATGACCTGCAATCGGTGAAGAGGCAGGTGACATAAAGGTTTCACCTGATTATCCTTGAGGAACTGAAACTGAGAAACATAAACATGGTGATGCAAAACATTTCTTTTTGCAGGTCTGTACGTTTGTTGTGGGTTTCTATTTTCTTTTCTTGAAATGCACACTAAAATATTTCTTGGCGTTTCTTCCCTTTGTGTAGGCCTTTAAAAAAAAAATGTCACACTGTTTGTCCTTAAAACTACAGCAATCAGATTGCTATATTGGCGTTGAATTGGATTGTTGAATGCATACTGTAGGATTAGACACTTTGGCAACCCTGCAGATTAACTTTTGACACTGTTTTGGAATTTATCAATAACTTTCACCGATCAGAGAGTAATGAAAAGTAAATTCCAAATAAGCTTTGGTGATTGTTTGCCACAGTACAAAACAACTTAACTTCCTCGCCTGCTTCACTGGCCTACCGACTCAACAGCTGATATGAATCTTCTAGTGAACATTTACAAAGACAAATTTTCAAGGTTTTTATGAAATGGCACCCAGATATTAGGAAAAAACATGAATCCCTGTGTTTGGTGGAATCATCTTAAAACCAAAGATGTTAGGTAGAATTCAGCTGCCACAAATCTTGCTCACGTTTTCCAATTAACTTTTTCCCCCAGACTTGCTCTCCAGCTAAGGAAGTTTGTAAGTTTAAAGTGGGAGCTGGGACCCAGGACAATGGACAGGCCTTCTAAATTCTGAAACCCCTAGGTTGAAAGGTTCAGAGGGATATATTTATCACAAACAACTTGTGGAATAAACTATCACCCAGAAGATGGGTGATCAGCAGATTTCTACTGCATAAAGTATACTAAAGTATAACTCCTGGATTAGAATGACAGCTAGATATTTTGAGTGACCAAGCCTGAAATAGAAGTGGCTTGCAGCATCCACCGACAGTGAGCTGCATGAGCTGATTGGCCTCTATCTTTGTGACCAACTGAATAAACACAATTGGCCAATTTTCACTGTTAAAGAGATCATGTGGCAATTAATTACCAGTGTCCCATCATTTTCTGAGTAGTATGTTAGTGGCTGGTCATCAAATCTTTTTAATTTCCTGCAAAGCCATACTAAAGTAAAAGTCTGCATGTGTAGATTTGAGAAGGGAAGGGCAATTCTGTTACGTAGTTTGTCAAGCAGGATCCTTAATTAACTAGCATACCGTCGGGAGAACAACAGGATTTTAAAAAAACTAAAGTGAAATCAAATGTGGCCTAAAGAACTTGTGTTGATTCAGTGAGGTCTGATATAGACAAATCTTGACCAAAATATTTTATATTCAATCGCTCCTGCCAGGGTAGTTAAAAATGTTGAACGAGATTTAAGCACAGTCCATTTACTTCATATTCTCGACAAACTAGGGGTATTTATAATTTAATGGAGATTAAAAACTACAATAGTCTTGAGGGTCAGATGGATAAAGAATAATTTTATGCACTTTAATGCAATTTGGAAATTACGGTAGTTTCTTATACATAATAATTATGAAATACTTGTTAAACATTTTACCAGCAAAAAGACCTATATAAGAAACTTTTTTTTGCATTTGACACATGTTCTTGGGTTTAATTTGCAGCACACAATAGCCTTAGCTAACTAATTTTGGAAGCACAGTACGTAGAGGTATATTATTTCCATTTGAATCAGCCATTTGCACCAAATTGGTCCTTAGTTTGGTGCTTGTGCTAATAGTTGAGGGCAACTTGGAAACAATTCCTGGCAAGGAACTATTGCTGTCTGGCGTAGATTTAACTGGCGTGGTCTTCTCCATAGTGGGTGGTTTGGGTAAACGTCTCACTAGCCATGAATGTCTCAAAGCTTGGGTGGGTGTTATGCGATTAGGTGGCTCCCAGTCCAAACATCTCTTTAGGAAGCTGATGAACAGTGAGTCATCGCAACCCTTCAAGGCCGTCACCCAGCTCCTGCTACCTGGTGGCCCTCGCGGCTTACCTCTTCTAGAACGACCACCATTCACAATCACTGTGTTATCCGGGAGTGTGGTGATATTGCAATAGCGAGGCTGATTCTTGGAGTTGAAGAAGTTCTTGGCTCGTTTGCACTGATCCAACATTTTTTGAGGTGGCATTCCCAAAAGTTCCATCATGCAAGCCAACTGATCTCCTTCATCTTCTCCAGGAAAGAGAGGGTACCCAGTCAATAGTTCAGCAAGGATACAACCAAAGCTCCACATGTCAATGGGCATCCCATAACGTGAGCCGAGGATAACCTCTGGGGCGCGGTAAAATCGTGACTGGATGTACGTGAAAACACGCTGATGCTCGTAGCAACTGGAACCAAAATCAATCACTTTGATGCCACTACGGCCTTGCTGCTTCAACAAAATATTCTCAGGCTTCAAATCACAATGAATGATTCGATTTTTTTGCAATGCTTCCAGGCACTGTAGGATGGAATGGGCAAACTTCCGCACTAACTGCAGGCTGAACCCTTGGAACTTGTTTCTTTTGATCAGTTCATACAGGTTCATGCTCAGTAGTTCAAAGGTCATGCAGGTGTGGTTGCGGAATGTGAAATTCTCCAACATGTGGATGATATTCATCTGCAAGTTCTTGTCTTGCTTTTTCAAGTGCTCCAGAATTCGGATCTCCTCTACAGCCTGCCGGTGGAACCGCTTCTCATTTCGTACTACCTTCAATGCCAGGTGCTGCCGCTGCTTGTGGTCATACACTTTAGCCACCTGCCCAAAGCTTCCCTTCCCAATAACTTTAAGTATCTCATACCTGTATGCTATATGGTCATGAGGCAGAAGTATGTAGGCTGCTTGATCATCATCATAACCACAGTTGTTTGATCCACCTACTACCCCTTGTCGCTTTTTTGCATTTAAACCCATGAAGAAAATTTCAGGATAGTTAAAAATTTCCTGATGCTCAAAGGAAGACAACTGATGCATGTGCATCTTCATGGCTTGAGTAGGTGTAATAGCAGCTTTTGATTTAAGCAAAACACCTTCTGATTTAGATGAGGTTGTACTATCCTGGTTCTTTTCTTTAAGTGAAGGGAGCGCTGTTTTACAAGTTCGAGGCACGGTGGACTGCACAGTTGCATTATTGCGTCTGTTTCCAGCATCTTCAAATAAGTGTTGCACCTTGACCTGAGTCCGACATGAAGGTGGCAGATGGTCCTTCATTGTGCTCTTGCCAATCTAAAATTTGTACAAAAGAAAAAGTTCAATTTGTCAAAACACAAAGTATGGATGGTAAAATAGCAAAGTAACAAATCCTTTCATTATCAGCCTCTAAAGCAGCGTTGTCAAGAGAAATTGCTGACCCAGTGCAGGTGTGGTGATATCCTTTCATTTAGCCAAATACATTTTTAGTGGGAAACACCTTATATACACATAAATGCTTGAAAATATGCTTCACGTGTGCATTTACTTGAATGCTTTCCACCATTCAGCAGCCAAGGCAGTAATGCATTCACGTGGATTAAAAATTCATTCTCACTGCTTTGACTCATCATTTTAACAGAAGTTAAAAAACTAAACATGCATATGCCAGGCAAATACAGATGTTGAGAACACATGCTCATCACAACATCTCCTTTTCTAATTTAATCAGAAATTCACTGGGTCACACGTTGTTTGCGGCCAATGTGTTGGGCCACTTATTCATTTGCTAAGTTACACAAACTGTGAAATACAATCAAATAGAATATGAACATAGATTTACGAACAATTATCTGCATTAATCTCAAACAATTCTTTATTTTCTCTATCCCCCACCCCTTAGATGATGTAGTGGGAAGGTAAGCACGGGAGAAAAGGACCATTTTCACTGCCGGTATCCACAATAGTTCAACAACAGTATCAGACAGGGAAATGTTCTTTTCTCTTAGGTTTGACAATGTACATGAACCTGGACCCTCAATAAGCAAACACCATCACAAATACGATTTCTTTATTGAATTATACTGCCCAATTAGCAATGAATTGGATCGTATGTGCTAGGTTCCTTCCTTTGGGCCCTTCCAGAAGGTCAGAGATTTTATTAGCATAGAGAATCCACTGATGCAAACTTATCTACACTAGGTTGTAATAAAAGCAAAATACTGCAGATGCTGGAGTTCTGACATAGGAACAGAAAGTCCTGGAAAAAACGAAACAGCTCTCGCAGTATTCGTGGAGAGAAAAACACTTCAAGTTCAATATGATTCTTCTTCAGTTCTGAAGCGCTCGAGCAAATGGAGCTGCAGATTTTGGCAGTAATAGCGCGAGGCGAGGGGGAAAGGGATCAGAGAAAATCCAAGTGGAGATATCGGATGAGTATTGAGGTTCATTGTGAAAGCTTCCAACATCTTGGGAAAAAAAACTGATCTTTCAATCATTTACCAAGGTGGTGTTGGTCTTCAATTCTGAAGAAATCATCCTTGACACGAAATGTTAACTTGATTTTGCTCTCCACAGATGCTGCCAGACCTGCTGAGTCTGCCGGCACTTTGTTTATATGCCACTTTATCTTTGGTTTTGTACACTGTTTTTCCCTCCACCCCTCTTGTGGCAAAGGAACTAACATTTGCTGGAATACAACTCAAAGAGTTCAACCCACCTCTCAGACTTCCTACCTGGTCATTCATGTACAAGCACAATTTGACAATGGGCAGCATCAGAGTTGCTCCTGTGCTCAGCAGACATCCACAGAAGAACTTTCTAGGAAGAGTCCTGCAGCATTCAGAATCCAGGGCAACTTTCCTCGCCCTAGCTCAGGGAGAATGAACCCTATTGAAATCCCAGCCAAAACCTGATAACTGGTTAAGGCCTTGCAATACACAGAAACTTTACTTTTAAATGATAACACACGTTGCTGTCCAGGACCAACCACTTCTTCCTTCTGAAGGTTGATGCAGAGTGCCACAGTTGCTATGCAAATTGTGGTATCGTAACTAACCAATTTTTGGTAGTTCTTCGACATGAATAGAATCAGTCTAGTTAAGTGCGTTTATCATCTGATGTCCACATCCATACTCTCTCCAGCATTTTTGACCATTAAAAGTGTGAAATCTTGTCAGTTTTTCCCTTCCCTCACTGAGGCGTATGTAGTGTGTAATTAACACCCTGCTGTCACCCAACATTAAGATCAACTAACTTTGCACATATTGGAATCAGAATTTGGGATGCTTTTGGTCGGTTTGATTTACAGCTAGGCTATACCAAACACAAGTGAGCTATTGGAAGCTGTGTTCTCACAATTGCTGCAATTTATTGGAATTATTTATAAATGCAGTTTTTAAAAACTCAAAATAATCTTTGGAGATCACTGGTGCTGAAAGCAGAAGGACGGTCAGTGCTCAGTGTTATTACTTAGACAATATCAATAACTAACACAAATTATGATTGTTCACATTTTCCACTTTCTTGACACACTACACCAGAAAAACGTTCCACTTGATGCCCACATTGTTTCCTTTAAGTCAGTTCTAATATTCAGTGAAAGGTTCTCTTCCTTCCTTCCTCCCCCCACCCCCCCCCCCCCCCCCCCACCCACCCCACCACCACCACCACCACCACTGAAAGTGCAGGCATATATGTGGGCATTTCTTTTAAGATAAAGAAAAAAGGCTCCAGTCAACCAGGACTTAATGCATGCAGTACATGGTGCATTCCTTTCACAGCAAGCAAACCCCTGAACCCAGTTACAACACCTATCAGCTAATTTAGTCATCATCTCCTGCGACTTCGAAAATGGCAACATAACTGCACAAAGTTATTATTGTGGTTGAAAATAGAAGCCAACCAAAGACTAAGAAATACCAGAGACTAGTGCCATAGCTCAGCTATAGCCAATATTAATACATCATCTGACGACTTAAACAAAGCAATGTATTCATTTAATTCATAGATGCATGCTGGATTGAAAAATGTGTCACCAAAGCAAGCGGGAATACACACGGAATTGGACTACTAGAATACAAGTGAGTCAAAAAACTCAGCAGTGAAATGCACCCCCCACAACTGAAGTCCCTTTAAATTTCATAGCTATTTCATAAAGGTGAGTGATGGGCTCTTTTCAATCATGTGGTAACAGATCACGAGGCCTGACACCAGTTTGCAGCCTAGTCCCTTCAAACATATAGTGGGATGGCAGTGGCAGTCAAAAGAGTTGGGACAAAAGAGATTTCAAAAAGGGGTCAAAAATAATTAAATGAAACAGGGATGTCTAGTCTTTCCACAAGTTACATTTGTTTCCCACCTTTCAGGTGAATCCATTGTCTTTTGTCCCAAGTAATGTCCCATATGGGGAAGATAATAATAAACTTGCCTAACTATGTCTGTTAATTGCCATATTGTTGCCGGTACTGGTTGACATTGACACTTCAGGCAGCTTGAAAAGTCTCCACAGAACAAAGTGAAAACTCCTTGCTCTACAAAACCAAGGCATTAACTGCTGAAGGAAGTTGGATAAACTTTGTAAAACTGTTGCAAATGGTGAGCATTTATTGTTTTGCAGTTGCATCGCCTCCTTGCAGAGCTAAAAAGCATTTATCCTAGAACTGCATGTTATGGGTTGTCTAATTGTTAAGCACAGCGCAGCTTCAACAGAAGACTGCACATGCTGCTGTGTTCAAAATGCAAGTACAGGAGAGGTCTATTAACAGGCCAGTGAATATCGTGAAACATGACTGGGCACACTTTAATACTTGGTTGCAGAGAACTGCTAGCAAAGTAAACAGCACAATTGTCCTTGGCACCTCTGAGTCAGGTTATGTAGAAGAGTGGGAGTGGGAATGGGAATGGGGGGGGGGGGGGGGGGGTGAGCAGGGAAAGAGACACAGAAGTGGAGGTGAAGGTATAAGCCTAGGTCAATGTAGCCACTCTCTCAATAGTGGTTATTCCTTGGATCTAAAGAGAATTTGTAACAAATACCAATGAGTCACAGATTTAAAAGTGGTTAAGTGCCTCCATTACAAACATTACAATTTCAAGAGTCTCTAACAATGTAAATGCTGTCACCTGCAGTCACCAGTCCAATTTGTGTATTTCTCAGTAATTTATGTTGAGAAACTATCTGCTGCACTTGAATCTACTTCCTTTGCTCCTCAGAGTCAGGTTTATGAGAGTTTGTTAAAATTATACATGAGACTGGTTCAACAATGATAAAATGGCATTATTGTAAAGTGCATTGGTACACACTGCACATGCTTACCGTTAAGCTATTAAGAGATGGTAATCCCACAGGGCTTTGTTTCTCCACAGACGTGGCTTGGCTCTCAGCTTGACTTACACGCATGCAAGAGTCAAATTGGGCTGCAAACAGAAAAGTCAAAAGCACACGATTACTGGAGTTATAAATTCAGCAAATAAGCCTTAAAATGAGTGAAGAATTTGCAGCAAACAACCAGACCAGGTTTACAGCATGTTATCTCTTGTCTTCCCCACTAAAGACCTCACTAAAATGTGCAGTGATTTTTCTTTCTCTTCTCTCCTGACAAACAAATACACGTGTAACATGTTCAAAAACAGGGAGTTTGAGGGGTGTTAATCCTCTTCAATCTGTGAAATATGTTTTAGTAAAACGGCATAAAGAATGACAATATTTTATTAAAATCAACTTCTGTCTTATGGCACCTACAGTACTCAATGGGGTTTAGCTTCTAACATAGCCTAACCCCTTTAAAGTATCCTGGAGGGTAAACAGTTCAAAAAGATCTTCCAAGTACTCGATGGCAAATCATTCTTGGTGCTGAAGGTCTCTTCACATCAGCAGCTGTTTGGCTCTGTGCTCTTTGGAAGAAGCCAAAACAGTACAAAATAACTGTGTACTTTAAAAGAAAGAACAGGTCATTCCCTTGGTCTTTTCTACTTGTGTGAGTCTAGAGTGCATGTAGCTACTTGTCCTCTACTCCACTGAAGCAGAATAGGGGAGGTTAGAGTACAAAGTGTTACTAGAATTACAATTAGCTTTCGAAGCGGGGTCAATCATGGCTTCAAAGGGGAAATTAAATAAACATTTCGTTAAAGCAAATCATAAGGCCATGGGGGAAAAAAAAAAGCATAGAATTGCTTGTTACTCCAAAAAAGTACCAACAGTACAGCTGTAATGATTCTCAGCCTCCTGCTGTAGCAAACTTTCTACAATTCCAGTACATATTTCACTGAATTAATACAAAAAGTGTAACAGACAGTCGGCAGACGAGAGTACTGAACAAAATAGGGTTTGAAAAAGAAACTGGTCTTCTCCCATCAAATTTGGTAAAACGACAAGTTGGATTTTGTTGTTCCACCAAGTCATTGGCCAGACGAACAGAACCAGAAGCAGTCAAGCAAATTCAGAGCGCGAGAAACACTGGATTTGAAGATTACCTGTACGATAAGGTTAAGTTACCTGCTGCAGGTTAAAATTTCTGTCATCGTTGAGTGTGTTCGGAAACCTCACGGCAAAGCTGAATAGCAATTGTAGGAGGTTATGTGACAACCTGCTAACCATTTATAAGGGTGCAATCTATAGATGAGTATGTCGCGATAAGTAACTACGTCACTGGAGTTGGTCATAGGTCATTTTTAATAGACTTGCAACTATACCGTAGACCCATTAGACTTGTCACTGTCATCAAAAAAGCACAGTGGAACAATTAACGCTAGATGTGCCTCAATGATGTTCATTACCTGTTATGTTCAAAGAAGCTGTACAAACAACAGTTCACAAACTCAAGATTACACGAGGGAATAGAAACATCAAGTTGGAATTTTTCGTTCTACATAAATGGTGTAAAATTTACTTCAAAGCTTAAAGACCTGGCCACTGACAGCATACATATAAACATTTGCATTAACTGGGAACCATAGAAACATCCACAATTGTTATGTCACAATTATTTAGAGTCAGTGGTTGGATTCTAACCCTGTTTTCAAAATAAAAAGGATCAAGGAGCCAGTTCCACACAGAGGAATGTGTGAAATGGGAACAAGCCAGCTAGTTTAACAGACAAAACTCTGGCAGATCCTGGCGGAAAGGTGATTCAAACTTCTCAAGGCCAAAACTTATGAAACAACATGGGCAAAATTGACAAGTCAACTAAAGTAAATCGGGAAACTGGCTGACACAAGCACACTTTCTGAACAGTAAAAAAATGATTGAATAAAAAACATATTTCACAAGGGGTTGTGGGGGGGGCGAGTGGGCAGAGTTGGCATTCGCTGCCATATGCAGTCTTCTACTCTTGAGGCAGTCCGCAAGAAGGCTTAAGTTATAATCAAAACATTTTGAGCAAATTTCCTGATGTGACTTGTACAGAAAGCAGTGGCATTGAAGGAACAGAAAGTTCAAAGAACGACACATGGGGAGTTTTCATTTGGTGGGAAGTCCTGAACAGGAAGTGGGGGGGGGGGGGGGGGGTTTATCCTCATTTTAAAAAAATAAGAAGGTGGGGGAAAAAAACAACAAAATAGGGTGGGGGACATGCAAGATCATGATCTAAATGGAATGGAATAAAATCACACAGAACAAAACAGAATGAAAGAATAAAGGAGGAATAAGAGATTTTTTAAAAAGCACATTTGAAGGATCGACGTTGTTTAAATGCTTGGTGGAGATAGATTGCAAACCCTGGGTTGGGGGGCAGGGGAGAGACACATTGAGAGCCCGGGATGGGGTGGGGAACACATTGAAAACCCTGACCATAAAATTTAAATCCCCCCCAGCACAAAAATCAAACTAGTGAAAGATTATATCTAATCTGATCATCAGATTTGTGGGATGATAACTGATTGAGGTGTGGGTGACAATCCCACACTGTCATGGAGATGGAGGGACATCATTAAGTGGCACATACCGAGTGAGGAGCTGCTGTTACCCGCGGCCAGGTATCCGGGAGCCGCCGCTTTCCTCGTTAACATGGCTTTCAGAGAGCGTTCAGCTGCCTCCCAGCGCCGGCCATTCCGCACACAGCTTCCCCGCAGCCGGCCATCTGCCCGTGTCCAGGCCGGGCTGCAGCCAGGATGCCCCTCAGGCTTCCCCCCCGCTCCGGGCCTAGGCCTCCCCGCCGCTCACTCGGTGTCTGGCCACGATCACCCACCCGTCCCTTCCCGAGCCGGCCCGGCTGTTTGTCCGTTAACGGCGCTCCCGCGCGGCCCAGCGCCACTCACTCAGCCCGAGCTGAGGCAGAGAGGGGGGGAGGGGCGGGAGAGACACCGCCCGGCCCATCCCCCACCCTCAGCAGGCTGTCAGCGCCAGACCTCCCGCCCCTACTCACTGCTGCCCTCTGCTGCCGGGAGGACCCCTCCTGGTGCTCTCTGTTCGACAAGACACTGTTTCCACTGGTTGGTGGGAGGACCGCTTTCTGCTTCCCCCTGCTGGTGGGATGACCCCCTTCTGCTTCCCCCTGCTGGTGGGATGACCCCCTTCTGCTTCCCCCTGCTGGTGGGATGACCCCCCCCCCCCTTCGGCTTCCCCCTGCTGGTGGGACGACCCCCTTCTGCTTCCCCCTGCTGGTGGGATGATCCCCCCCTTCTGCTTCCCCCTGCTGGTGGGATGATCCCCCCCTTCTGCTTCCCCCTGCTGGTGGGATGACCCCCTTGCGCTCTCCATTATACCATACAATATTCCCCGGCTGGTGGGAAGTAAAATAGAATCCCTACAGTGCAGAAAGAGCCATTTGGCCCATCAACTGCACCAACAACAATTCCACCCAGACCCTATCCCTGTAACCTCATATATTTATCCCACTAACCCCCCAACACTAACATGCCCAATCAACCTAATCTGCACATCTTTGGACAGGGGAGGGAACCAGGGCACCCAGAGGAAACCCACGCAGACAGGGGGAGAATGTGCAAACTCCACACACAGTAAGAAGTCTCACAACACCAGGTTAAAGTCCAACAGGTTTATTTGGTAGCAAAAGCCACTAGCTTTCGGAGCGCTGCTCCTTCGTCCCACTTACCCGATGAAGGAGCAGCGCTCCGAAAGCTAGTGGTTTTTGCTACCAAATAAACCTGTTGGACTTTAACCTGGTGTTGTGAGATTTCTTACTGTGTTTACCCCAGTCCAACGCCGGCATCTCCACATCAAAACTCCACACCGACAGACTCCCAAGGCTGGAACCGAACCCGGTCCCTGGTGCTGTGAGACAGTAAGAAGTCTCACAACACCAGATTAAAGTCCAACAGGTTTATTTGGCAGCACAAGCAATGCTAACCACCATGCCACCCCAAAGAGGATGACCTCCTTCTGCTTCTCTCTGCTGATGGCAGAACCTCCTTGTGCTCCCCACCCTCACTGCTGCCCCTGTTGGAAGGATTTACTTGGTCGCCCAACATGCTACTTCCTGCTGGTGAGAAGGCCTCCTTGAGCGCCTCACCTCCACTCACTGGTGCCTCCTGCTGCTTGGAAGGCTTCCCTTTTGGACCTCCATAACAAAATACTGCCCAACTCACAATCATAGGTGATGTACACCATTTTGGTCCACATTGGATCAACCATTCCAGAAGCTACCACGAAGCAAAACTTCCCCTCACTACCCATCACCATTCCACAGGGACCGCTCCCTCTGTGACACCCTTGTCCAATTTCCTATCCCCTTCCCACAGCACCTTTCCTTGCAATCGCAGAATGTGCAACACCTGCCCCTTTACCTCCTCCTTCCTCACCATTTAAGGCCCCAAATACCCCTTTTTGGTTAATCATCGTTTCACTTGTACTTCTTTCAATTTGGTCTATTGTATTCGCTGCTCCCTATATTGGAACGACTAAACACAAACTGGGTGACTGCTTTGAGAAACACCGTCACTCACCACTTTCGCTCAGTCCACAAGCATGACCCCAACCTTCCTGGCTTTATTTTAACTCAGCATCTTGCTCTCATGCCCACATATCCATCCTTGGCCTGCCTCGATACTCTAGTGAAACCCAACACAAGCTGGAGGAGCAGCTTCTCATTTTCCGATTAAGCTCATTACAGTCCTTGGGACTCAACGTTGAGTTTGATAACTTTAGACTGTGGTCTTATTCCTCCATCTTAAAACCATTTTTGAAAAATATCCCATACATTTATTGCCCCAAAACAAAAGCCTTCCCTTCACTCCTTCCCACTCCCACTCCAGGCCATTTGCATTTCATTCTTAATGTTGCTACATCTTGTTGGAATCTCTCACAGCCACAGTTTATATCTAATACATTTCTCCCTCTCTAGTTCTGATGAAGAGTCAAACAGGCTCAAAACATTAACTCTGTTTTCTCTCCCTCCAGATGCTGCCAGACCTGCTGAGTTTGTTCAGCATCCTCTGCTCTTATTCCAAAATCTAATTGTTCCTTATCTGCCAATGGGGCTATACACCTCCACCGCTTTCTGGTGAAGTTCATTCCATGGGTTTATTATCCTCAACATCCATCTCTTCACTCACTCAAACTGTATGCAAATGTTTTTGTGAGAGTTTGGTGTGCACCAATGTTGGTTGCCCTGTTTCCTACGTTACAACAGTATCTATACTTCAAAATCACGTGTTTGGCTGTAAACTGCTTTGAGGTGTCTGGTGGTCAAGAGTAGTGTGATATCAATGTAAGCGTTTCTTTTTAACATCATTAGGGCGTTAAAAGGGGTATTTCTCTCAGGAACATCAGAGCAGGAGTAGTCATTCTGGCCCTTTGAACCTGCTCTACTATTTGATGAGATGACTGATTCTGATTGTGGTCACACCTTCAACTTTCCTATCTGCTGCCCATACGCTTGATTCCATTGTCGATCAAAACATCTGTCTAACTCAGCCTTCAATGAATTCAATGACCCAGCCTCCACGGGGAGAACATGCAGTCTTTATACAGACAGTGATCCAAGCCAGGAATCGAATCTGGGTCCCTGGCGATTCCTGGCTTGGGTCACTGTCTGTGCGGAGTCTGCATGTTCTCCCCATGTCTGCGTCGGTTTCCTCCGGGTGCTCCAGTTTCCTCCCACAGTTCAAAACACGTGTCGGTTAGGTGCATTGGCCATGCTAAATTCTCCCTCAGTGTACCCGAACAGGCGCCAGAGTGTGGCGACTAGGGGATTTTCACAGTAACGTCATTGCTGTGTTAATGTAAGCCTACTTGTGACACTAATAAATAAACTTTAAACTACTTTCTGGGGAAGAGGATTTCACAGACTAACCAACCTCAAAGAAAAAAAAATCCTCCTCGTCTCCATCTTAAAAAGGAGACTTTAGACTGCGTCCCTGAGTTCTGGTCCCACTCATTGGAAGGAACACCTTTCTGGTATCCTCCTATCAAATCCCCTCAGGATCTATTTCAATAAGGCCACCTTTCATTCTCCTACAATCCAATGAGTGAAGGCCCAATCTGTTCAACCATTCTTCCCCAGAGTGAGTTGAGTGAATCTTCTCTGAACTGCTTCTAATGCAATTAGATTTTTTTTCACGTGAGATGCCAACAACAGTACACAGTATTCTAGATATGCTTTCACCAAGGCCCTGTACAACTACGGTAAAAATTCCCTACTATTTTAATTGATTCCCCTTGTATTAAATGCCAACATCCTGTTTGCTTTCCTAATCCCTTGCTGCACGTGCAACATTAACTTTTTTGATTAATTTACCAGACACACACATCCCTCTGAAACACTAAGTTCTGCAATCCCTCTCCATTTAAACAGCATTCCACTGTCTATTCTTCCCACCAAAGTGGACATGTTCACATTTTCTAAAGGAGGCTTTAGACTGCGTCCCCGAGTTCTAGTCCCACTCATTGGAAGGAACACCTTTCTGGTATCCTCCTATCAAATCCCCTCAGGATCTATTTCAATAAGGCCACCTTTCATTCTCCTACAATCCAATGAGTGAAGGCCCAATCTGTTCAACCATTCTTCCCCAGAGTGCCCACTCATTTAACCCATCTATATCTCTTTGTAAGCTGTTTAACCTCCTCTTGACAACTTACTTTCTTACTTATCTTAAAACCATAGGAAAGCTGCAGTACAGAAAGAAGCCATTCAGCCCATTGTGTCTGTGCCAACCAGAAAAAAGAAACTAGTCGCTCATTTTAATCCCATTTTCCAGCATCTGGGTCCATACATAGCCTTGCGGGTTACAGTACGTCAGATGCAGATTGAGGTACCTTTCAAAATGAGTTGCACATTTCAGCCTCAATTTAGGCAGTGAATTCCAGATGTCCACCACCCTCTGGGTGAAAACGATATTCCTCATGCCCCTCGAATCCTTCTACTAATCACTTTAAATCTATGCCCCCCCAGGTAATTGACCCCTCAGCTTGGGGAAACAAGTCTTAACTCTCTACCCTGTCTAGGCTCCTCATTATTGTGTACACCTCAAATAGGCCGCCCTGTAGCCTCCCCTGTGCTAAGGAAAACAACTCTAGCCTATTCAATCTTTCATCATAGCTGCAATTTTCAAGGCCTGGTAACATGCTTATAAATTTCCTTTGCACTTTCTCCAGAGCAATTATGTCCTTCTAGTAATGTGGTGACGAGAACTGTGCACAAAATTCTAGCTGTGACCTAACCAGGATTTTATATAGTTACGCCATTACATCCCTACTTTTGTATTCAATACCTCACCCAATAAAGGAAGGCATTCCTTATGCTTTCTTGTACCACCGTGTCCACTGTCCTGTGTTATGGTTCCGGTCACAAACTTCAAAGTGTTTTATGGAGCCCACCTGGATCATAAGTTTTGCATCTTGAATTTGGCTAGGAAAAGCATGATACGTTTCACTTCAGGTATGATTGAAATGACCCACTAGGGGCGAAGTTTATTTAAGAATATAGTTAACATGTATAGTAAGAAAATTAGCAAGAACTTTTATCAATTACAAACAAGAAATAAACCAACCACTATAATGTATAACCCTTAACAAAAATATCCAAGTGTCTTCCAATCAAATCAAAACCCTTGCCATAGACAAAACCCTTTAAACAGGTTCAATGCAGCAAAATCTACTGCTCACGTGATACTGGAATTGAGCCCTTTGGTTGGAGAATTGAATACTCTCAGTCTTGTAAGTTCTAGTAGTCCTCTTGACAAACCCAGAACAGTTTGAAATCAGAACAGCTTCCCAGAACCCCAGTAGACTCTGGTCAAGCCATCAACAGCAGATTTTCTACTCTAGGAAGGCTTTCTGCTAATCCACAGAATTTCCAAAACCACGGAGAGAGAAATACTTCTTTTCAGCTTGCTGTCCCTTCTAAAACTAAAAACTCAAACCTGCAGCTCAGAACTAAAAATGAAAGAGCTCCTTTCACCTGGCCTGCCAAAGTTTTTCTCCTAACAATGCAGAGTATAAAACAACAACAGGCAGCACGGTGGCACAGTGATTAGCACTGCTGCATGACAGCTTCCAGGACCTGGGTTCGATTCCTGGCTTGGTTCGCTGTCTGTGTGGAGTTTGCACATTGTCCCTGTGTCTGAGTGGGTTTCCTCCCGGTGGTCCAGTTTCCTCCCACACTTCAAAGATGTGCGGGTTGGGTTGATTGGTCATGCTGAATTGTCCATAGTGTCCCAGAATGTGTAGGTTAGAGGGATTAGCAGGGTAAATGTGGGGGTTGAGGAGAAAAGGCCTGGGGTGGGATTGTTGTCAACTCAATAGATTGTGGACTCAATGGGCCGAGTGGCCTCCTTCTGCACTGTAGGGTTTTTATGATTCTATGAACCCAGAGTTAAAATAAACAGACCCCAATTAAGCTATTGAAGTAGCAATAAAAGGACCTCTCGTAGACAACTCGGCAGCAATGAAACCAAATTGAAAAAGATCTGCTTACAACAGGATTTGAAAAAAAAAACTTTCTTAAAGGTACACTAACATCACACCTGCCACCTTCAAGGACCTGTGGACATGTACCTCAAGTTCTTTGATTTCCTCAACCTCTCTCAATATCTTTCCACTTATTGAGTATTTCCTTGCTTTGTTTGCCCTCCTCAAAGGCAGTACCTCACATTTTTCCGGATTGAATTCGATTTGACACGTCTCCACCCATTTAACCAAACCATTGATATCATTCTGAGTTGACAGCTATCTTCTTCACAATCAAGTACACAGCCATTTTGTGTGTGATCTTCAAATTTTCCAATCATGTCTCCCATAATTAAATCTAAATCTTGGTGCCATTGGCAAATTTAGCTCCCTTGATCCAAGTCATTGATGTAGATTGTAAATAGTTGAGGCACCAGCACTGATAGCTGTGGCCCTCCAGTAGTTACAGCTTGCCAACCTGACAAAGACCCTTTTGTCCTCACTCTCTGCTTCCTGTTAGCTAAGCCAATCCTTTATCTGTTCCAATTTATTACCCTCGACACCTGGTCTTATCTTATGTGGTAACCTATGATGTGGCACCTTATTGAATATCAATTGACAATCCCTTTTTTGACTTTACAACACCCACACCCACAGCATAATTTGTTCTGTACACTGTATCTATGCAGGAAATATAAGGGAAAATTCCTATGTAAACTCGTCATGCTGTGATTGCACACTTATACCAGTCTTAACCTGCTCCTGGGCCTGGCGAGACGCGCCATCAATAGGTCCAGGCAGCGGGCGATCAACGGGGCCGTCCACCCCGACTGTCTGCCCCTCTACCGCGGCTACATTCGCGGCCAGGTGTCTCTGGAGAGGGAGCATGCGGTGTCCACGGGCGCGGTTGACGCCTTCCGCGACTGCTGGGCGCCGCAGGGGCTGGGGTGTATTATCGACCCCGATAATCACCTTTTGGTTTGACGTTTTAAGTTTCCTTTCGACTTTGTTTTTGGTTCGGGCTGTTCCTCCCTTCCTTTTGGGGAGCCGCCCCTTTTACTTTGTCCCTAAGTTAATTTGAGTTTGTTTACTTGATTGGTATCGAAAGAAATACCAGTCTTAACCTGCTCCTGGGCCTGGCGAGACGCGCCATCAATAGGTCCAGGCAGCGGGCGATCAACGGGGCCGTCCACCCCGACTGTCTGCCCCTCTACCGCGGCTACATTCGCGGCCAGGTGTCTCTGGAGAGGGAGCATGCGGTGTCCACGGGCGCGGTTGACGCCTTCCGCGACCGCTGGGCGCCGCAGGGGCTGGGGTGTATTATCGACCCCGATAATCACCTTTTGGTTTGATGTTTTAAGTTTCCTTTCGACTTTGTTTTTGGTTCGGGCTGTTCCCCCCTTCCTTTTGGGGAGCTGCCCCTTTTACTTTGTCCCTAAGTTAATTTGAGTTAGTTTATTACGTTGGTACCTTAAAAGAGCTACCAGTCTTAACACTGTAGCCCCTCAGTGGGATTGTTGTTGGTGCAGGCTTGATGGGCTGAATGGCCTCCTACAGCATTGTAGGGATTCAGTCCTAGAAATAATAGAAACCCTACAGTGCAGAAGGAGGCCATTCGGCCCATCGAGTCCACAACGACAACACATTTAGCCCGCTGATCCCTCTAACCGACACATCCCGGGACACTAAGGGTCAATTTAGCATGGCCAATCAACCTAACCTGCACATCTTTCGACTGTGGGAGGAAACTGGAGCATCCGGAGGAAACCCGCGCAAACACGGGGAGAATGTGCAAACTACACACAGACAGTGACCCAAGCTGGGAATTGAACCTGGGTTTCTGGAGCTGTGAGGCAGCTGTGCTAACCACTGCGCCGCCCTAGTTATTCACCCTAGCTATGACTGTAACACTACATTCTGCACCCTCTCCTTTCCTTCTCTTCTATGAATGGTATGTTTTGTCGGTATAGCGTACAAGAAACAATATTTTTCACTGTCACGATAATAAATCAAATCAAATATGATTCTAACGTTTAAATGAATATAATGCTTACTATTCTACATTGAATTGAGTATTGATTGACAGCATTTACCATTGTCAGTAGATTTATCTTTGATGCTTACATTTGGAGAAAAAGTCACACAGTGATTGATGTACAATTGGTCTTGCTGCAGTGCTTGGGGCAGGTAGGAACCTCCAGAGCGGTCACACTGGAAGCGTGTGTTCCACTCGGAACACTGAAGGGGAAACACGCAAGATGGCGGCAGGTGCAGCGGACAGAAGCCGAACAAACATTGAAAAACCATTTGCTCTCTAATTAAACAAGTGGGACGGGCTTTTTGAGAGCCGCCCAACAACACGAAAAGGGGAAATGTTCGCCAAACCTTTTCGCGTCAAGTCCAACACTGCGATCAAAGGGTCGGATAGGTGAGCTCATGGTGTCCGCTCTGTGGTGTGTTCCGCCGGCTCCCTCCCCTGAGGAGACGATGGGCCGCCTTTAGAGGTTAAACATCTTTCTCATTGACAAATAATCGGAATCAATAAACTCCAGCACGTCAGAATGTAATGTTTACGCGTCAGTGTCACGGTGATTTGAGCTAATTAAACTGCAGTCTGTACACAGTCTCACTCTCCCTTTGGCAGGCCTCAGATTATCAGCAGAAAGTTGTTGCTGTGTCTTTTTCCCTCCCTGTCCAGCACCACAGCTTATTATTATTTTCAATCTAATATTTTACTCGACCTTCCAGGAACTGGTGAAGTCAGTCCTAATCCCAGGGGCAGAAAACTTGCTTTTAAATAATGCATTTCACAACCGCAGAGGTTATAGCCAATGAAGCACTTTTGAAGAGTAGGAAAGGCAAAAGTGTGTTCACTTTATCATAGAATCCCCGACAGTGCAGAAGGAGGCCATTTAGCCTATTGAATCTGCACTGACCCTCCAACAGAGTATCTACCCAGGCCTTGTCCTCATAGTCCCACGTGTTTATCCCCTAATCCACACATCCTGGGCCACTAAAGGGCAATTTATCATGGCCAATCCAGCTAACGTACACATCTTTGGACTGTGGGAGGAAACTGGAGCACCTGGATGATGCAAACATGGGGAGAATGTGCAGATTCCACATAGTCACCTAAGTTTGAATTGAATCCAGCCAGGTCCCTGATGCCGTGAAGCAGTAGTGCTAACCACAATGCTGCTGTGAAAATCACCCTGCTTGGTCTGCACCTTGTGGTACCTACAGTATACCCACCATTATCGCTATCTAAGAGACCAAATATGCATATGACTCTGGGGTTGATTTGTTTCAGGCTTGCTGAATCCAAAATGAAAACAAGAAGTGCTGGAAGTACTCAGTAGGTCTGACAGCATCTATGGAGAGAGAAGTAGAGCTAACGTTTCAAGTCCAATATTCTTTTGAACTGCAAGTTTCTGAAGAAGTAATATTGTGCTCAAGATGTTAACTCTGTTTCCCTCTCCACAGAGAATGCCAGACTTGCTGAATTCTTCCAGCACTTTTTGTTTCAGCTCTCCAGTATCCACAGTGCTTTGCTTTTAGTTTAGTTGCCAAATGCAAAACCAGACCAAGATGGAAGATGTACGTGGCAAAATGCTGGGAGGAGGGGGAGGAAATGTGTGTAAATTATTTTTACTTAACTTTAGATGGGTGTGGGGGGGGTGGGAGAGACTACCCGTAGTCTATCTTGACAGATGGAGACAGACTAATTATAAATATTTTCAGTTTAAGTTCTCAGTTTAACAAAATTATTTTGTTCCTGTGTCAGGGGAATGGACAATGTGTACAATGGATCAGTTCTAGCCATATTTTCAAAAAAAAGTTTTTGCTGTACTGTCTGCTCTCAAATTTGCATCCCAGTTAGGTCAAAGATTGCGTGGTGACTAGACAATCTCTTTGAAGTGATCGTGATATACACCCAAAAGACTGGTGTAGACAGAGGATAGGCTGGAGAGAGGGTAGAGACAAATTCACTGTTACTGATGTTCAAGTCATATACTTGGAGTTTGATGATTAATTTTATCACTTTCACACCTTTTGTCGACAATTCTTTCAGCATTAAAGGTATTGCTCGCCCTCCAGTTTAAATCCGTGAACTTTTGAAGTTGACACAAGAATCATTTTACTCATGGAGATCATTGGGATCCAATAGGAAAGATTGTTATATCCAAATGTATTAGATTATCAGGCTGTTTGCGAGATATGCTCCAAGGGGGGATAATTTAACTGATTGTGGATTTAATCAGTCTTTATGGAAACTCTTCCTTGCATGAATTTAACTTAAAATTATGGCATATACTCAGAGTCATAACATTAAAATCATAACTTGGGTTTTGATGTCCAAAATGTTTCTGATGAAAATGAATTGCATAATAAAATGCACAACCAGTGCTAAAATGGTCTCCCTTTTTAAAATTCACTCTTTGGTTTCTGGTTTGCATTCAATCTACTTCTGGGTGGCTTGTTCTGTAAAAGCAACTGTGGAGTCCAAAATTAGAAGGATGGCAAACTGTTCTCAGACCTTAAAGTTCTGCAAGGACTCCTTTTGTGTGGTTTTTGAAATCAAGTATTACCTTCAGGGATTGCAAGACTGTGTTTTAGATACATAGAAAATAGGTGTAGGAGTAGGCCATTCGGCCCTTTGAGCCTGCACCACCATTCAATATGATCTTGCACTTTCAGTATCCCGCTCCCGCTTTCTCTCCATACCCCTTGATCCTTTTAGCCGCAAGGGCCATGTCCAGCTTCCTCTTGAACATATCTAATGAAGTGGCCCCAACGGCTTTCCGTGGCAGAGAATTCCACAGGTTCATAACTCTGAGTGAAGAAGTTCGTCCTCATCTCAGCCCTGAATGGCTTACTCCTTATTAGAAACATAGAAAAACTACAGCACAATACAGGCCCTTCAGCCCATAAAGTTGTGCCGAACATGTCCCTACCTTAGCGATTACTAGGCTTACCTATAACCCTCTATCTTACTAAGTTCCATGTACTTATCTAAAAGTCTCTTAAAAGACCCTATCGAATCCGCCTCCACCACCGTTGCTGGCCATTCCACACATCCACCACCCTCTGAGTGAAAAACTTACCCCTGACATCTCCTCTGTAACTACTCCCCAGCACCTTAAACCTGTGTCCTCTTATGGCAACCATTTCAGCCCTGGGAAAAAGCCTCTGACTATTCTTAGACTGGGACCCCTGGTCTGGACTTCCCCAACATCGGGAACGTTCTTCCCACATCTAGCCTGTCCAACCACATCAGGATTTTATATGTTTCTATGAGATCCCCTCTCATTCTTCTAAATCTCAGTGAGTACAAACCCAGTCAATCCAGTCTCTCTTCATTTGTCAGTCCTGCCATTCTGGGAATCAGTCGCTGGACTCCCTGTATAGCAAGAATGTCCTTCCTCAGACTCGTAGACCAAAACTGCACACAATACTCAATATGTGGCCTCACCAAGTCCCTGCATAACTGCAGCAAGACATTTCTACTCATATACTCAAATCCTCTTGCTATGAAGGCCAGCATGCTATTAGCTTTCCTCACCATCTGCTGTACCTGCATGCCAACCTTCAGTGACTGTTCCACCATGACGTCCAGGTCAAGTTACACTTCCCTTTTTCCTAAACTGCCACCATTCAGATAATCATCCTTCCTGTTTTTGCCACCAAAGTGGATAACTTCACATTTATCTGAATTATATTGCATTTGTCAAGTATTTGCCCACTCAGTCAGCATGTCCAAGTCACCCTGCAGCCTCTTAACACCCTCCTCACAGCATACACTGCCACCCAGCATAGTGTCATCTGAAAATTTGGAGACATTGCATTCAATTCCTTCATCCAAATCATTAATGCATATTGTGAACAGCTGGGTTCCCAGAACTGAACCTTGTGGTACCCCACTAGTCACTGCCTGCCACTCTGAAAAGGACTTGTTTATTTCCACTCTCTGTTTCCTGTCTGCCAACCAGTTCTCTATCCAAGTCAATACATTACCCCCAATACCATGAGCTTTAATATTTCTCTCTAATCACTTGTGTGGGACCTTGTCAAAAGCCTTTCAAAAGTCCAGGTACACAACATCCACTGGTTTACCCTTGTCCACTCTACTGGTTACATCCTCACAAAATTCCAGAAGATTTGTCAAGTGCGATTTCCCTTTAGTGAATCCATGCTGACTTGGACCGATCCTGTCACCGCTTTCCAAATGCTCAGTTATTACATCCTTAATAATTGACTCTAGCATTTTCCCCACCACCCAGGCTAACTGGTCTATAATTCCCCGTTTTCTCACCCTCCTTTTTTAAAAAGTAAGGTTACATTACTCTCCAATCCATTGGAACTCTTTCAGGGTCTATAGAATGCTGGAAGTGATCACCAATGTGTCCACTATTTCTAGGGCCACTTTCTTAAGTACTCTGGGATGGAGAGCATCAGGCCCTGGGGACTTATTAGGTTTTAATCCCAGCAATTTCTCCGATACAATTTCCTGACTAATAAGGATTTCCTTTAGTTCCTCCTTCATGCTAGACCCTCTGTCCCCTCATATTTCTGCAAGGTTATTTGTTTTCTCCTTAGTGAAGACAGATCCAAAGTATTTGTTCAGCTGGTCAGCCATCTCTTTGTTGCCCATTATGAATTTGCCTGATTCTAATTGTAAGGGACCTACATTTGTCTTCACCAGTCTTTTTCTCTTCACATATCTATAGAAGCTTTTGCAGTCAGTTTTTATGTTTTCTGCAAGCTTACTGTCATACTCTTATTTTCCCCTTCTGAATTAAATTTGTCCTCTTCTGCTGGATTTTAAATTTCTCCCAGTCCTCAGGTTTGCTGCTTTTTCTGGCTAATTTACACGCCTCCTCTTTGGCTTTAACACTATCCCTGATTTCACTTGTTAACCATGGTTGAGTCACCTTCCCCGTTTTACTCTTATGTTAGACAGGGATGTACAGTTGTCAAAGTTCATCCATGTGTTCTTTAAATGTTTGCCATTGCCTATCCACTGTCAACCCCTTAAGTACGGCACGGTAGCACAGTGGTTAGCACTGCTGCTTCACAGCTCCAGGGTCCTGGGTTCGATTCCCGGCTCGGGTCACTGTCTGTGTGGAGTTTGCACATTCTCCTCGTGTCTGCGTGGGTTTCCTCCGGGTGCTCCGGTTTCCTCCCACACTCCAAAGATGTGCGGGTTAGGTTGATTGGCCAGGTTAAAAATTGCCCCTTAGAGTCCTGAGATGCGTAGGTTGGAGGGATTAGCGGGTAAATATGTGGGGGTAGGGCCTGGGTGGGATTGTGGTCGGTGCAGACTCGATGGGCCGAATGGCCTCCTTCTGCACTGTAGGGTTTCTACCCTTTGCCAGCTTATCCTAGCACATCTCATACCGTCAAAGTTAGCCTTCCTTAAGTTCAGGACCTTAGTCTCAGACTTAACTATGTCACTCTCCATCTTAATGAAGAATTATATTACGGTCACTCTCCCCCAAAGGATCTTGCACCACAAGGTTAATCCTTTCAAATGGATTGTTTATCATTACTGACAATGCTATAGAAGTTAGTGCGTGAAGCAGCTTTAAAATTACAGAGGAATGGGAATTTGTCAGCAAGTAAACCTATTTATTTTGAAGTACTGCATTTGACAATGCTGTGCTACAGAGTCCAGCTACTGTATCCCAGCCACACTGACCTGCAAATCCCTGACTGCAGTACGAAAGTGATCTTTCATATATTGGACTGTCGAGTGAAATATAAACATCAGACTACCATAATGTTTGAAAAAAGCTTTGCTTAGAGAAAGTGAAAACTGGTTGGAACGAACCAGTGCCAAATCAATTCTGTAAGTCCAGAGAACAAGAACATTCAGTCTCATTCCACTGTGTACAATGTAAATACACACTAAGAGATTTGAAAGTAGAAACCCAAACATGGATTGATTGTAGTGAGAATCAATGTGTTGGTAAAACTAAAGAATTATTATTTTAAGCAACCAACCCAAATTGCTTTTCATTCCCCAGGAGGAAGCTCAGGGCTGACTTACAGTCAGCCTTCCCTTCTTTATCTGGTAAGGAACTGTCACAACTCATACCGACCAAGGAGGAGCTGAATGTGGTGAAAATGTATTTGCACAAAGGAGAAGCAGTGACTGCCTATGTTTTGAATAAGAACCCCGCCTTTTTTGAACTGAACAAGATAATTTATCCAACAGGTGTGTGTGTTTTATTTAAAAACTGTGTTTTCTGATTACAGCAATTTCATAAAAGGAGAAGTTAGGCCTGCAGGTTGGGTGGATTGGCCATGGTAAATTGCCCATTAGTGACCCAAGATGTGTAGAAGGACAATGTCAGCAAACCTATGGGATCACCAACATCTGGAAGTTCCTCTCCAAGTCAGTCACTATTCCTTCACTGTTGCTGGGTCAAACTCCTGGAACTCCCTCCCTAACAGCACTGGGTGTACCTACATCACATGGACTGTAGCGGTTCAAGAATCACCACCACCTCGAGGGCAATTAAGGATGGGCAATAAATGCTGGCCTAGCAGCAAAGCCCACATCCCTTGAATGAATTAAAAAATAAACTTGATGTCATACCTGAATCTGTCAAATTGAATTTTGTGCACTTGTTTTACTGTATTCTGAACTCAAATCTCCATCTCCAAAGTAATGGGCCATTGATGCTCTGTTCCACAGTGTCATCTACCTGAGCTAAATGGCAATTTAGCATGGCCAATCAACTAACCTGCACATCTTTGGACTCTGGGAGGAAACTGGAGCACCCGGAGGAAACCCATGCATACATGAGGAGAACGTGCAAACTCCACTCAGGCAGTCATAAAGACCTCAACATTCAGTCTGATTTCAGCATCAGGTCTGAGTGAATTGTTCCCGTTTGAATGGAGCATCCAGTGAATACAATGGAGGGGGTGTCATGGTGACTGTGGGGGCTACTTTAAGATGGACGACTGCCATTATACATCTTTCTGGAGAGAGACTAGTAACAGGCAGCTAATTTGATACCGCGCATGTTACTTTATTGCTCAAACTCAGAATTCCTTTCTCCCCATGTCTTTTGTGTTTAGTAGTTTGATATCTTTTTATTTCTATTGCACAGTGTATACCCTCTGGTCTTACCCAGATCTGCTCCCTGCATTCACAACATGGCCTGCTGTACTAACAAAACTCGCTGGAGGAGCAGGTGAGGCATCTGAAAGCCAAAGGCACAAAAACATATCATAAAGAGAAAAATTTTAAATGATTTCAGCCTATGTAATAGTTCACATTTTGTGGAAGAATATTTTCTGTTCCTATAGTTACTTGAGTGTGAGCCGTTCAGCTAAACTTGAGGTGGGGACTAAATAGTAAAATTTAAGAAAGTATTCTGTAATCCTGAATGCCACGTAATTCTCAAGATTTTCCAAATCACTGCTTTGCCAGAGCACGTTCATCTTTTCTGTCAATTGTTTTCTGTTTTTCCTCTCATTGTGCAATTTGTGACTTTCTTTAATGTTCATCTGTGGAGCAGTCGTCACAAGTCCTTATTGAGTGTATTTATTAGGGTACAGTTTTAGGAAAATAAACAGAATAATCCAATTTCATGGAAGACAGAAGAGTCCTTATAGGAAGAAAGCACCTTTTTATGTTTTAACAACAAATGATATAGCATTTTTAACTTAAAACGTTGCAAGGTGATTCTCGAGCATTGTAGAAGCAAGACTGAGACACAAAGAGATATTAGGTCAGGTGACCAAAAGCTTGGTCAAAGAGCTAAATTTTAAGGAGTATCTTAGAGGAGGAAAGCAAGATGTAGAGAGTTCGTAGCATGTCAGCTACGCCTCTCATCAACTTTTACAGATGCACTATAGAAAGCATTCTTTCTGGTTTATCACAGCTTGGTATGGCTCCTGCTCTGCCCTAGACCACAAGAAACTACAAAAGGTTGTGAATGTAGCCCAATCCATCACGCAAACCAGCCTCCCATTCATTGACTCTGCCTGCACTTTCCCACTGCCTTGGCAAAGCAGCCAGCATGATCAAGGACCCCACGCACCCCGGACATTCTCTCTTCCACCTTCATCCTTCAGGAAAAAGATACAAAAGTCTGAGGTCACGTACCAACCGACTCAAGAACGGTTTCTTCCCTACTGCTGTCAGACTTTTGAATGGACTTACCTTGCATTAAGTTGATCTTTCTCTACACCCTAGCTATGACTGTAACACTACATTCTGCACTCTCTCATTTCCTTCTTTATGAACGGTATGCTTTGTCTGTCTAGCACGCAAGAAACAATACTTTTCACTGTATGTTAATACATGTGACAGTAATAAATCAAATCAAAGATAGCGAGTCAGAGAGGTGTAGGAAAAATAGTCCAGAACTTGGGGCCTAGACACCTGAGCCACCAGTGGTGGAGAGATTAAAATCAGGGATGCATAAGAGACCAAGAATTAGAGGGGCACGGTTGAGGGGCTGGAGGAGTTGCAAGAGATAGAGAAGGGCAAGACCGTAGAGGGATTTGAAAACAAGGATGAGAATTTTAAAATCAAGGCGTTGCTTGACTGGGAGTTCAGTGAACACGGGTGATAGGGGAACAGTGAATTCAGACATGGGCAGCAAATTCAAGCCTGCTTTTCTTTCAAATCAAAGTTTCAATTGAAGTATTCAAGGATCTATTTTGGATAAAATTATTTGTCATGGCTATAGTAGTTTTCAAAAAGTTTGACTTGCCTTTTCTCAAGGGATAATGTACTTATGTACTCAATGGTCACTACAGATTGCCAATGCGCCATCACTATGTAGCAAGCTCTGTCAGTCGCTGACTGAAGACTGCACGTTCCTTTGCCTTATCCATCCCGTTGTATAACATCTCATCATCTATGATGCAATATAATTACACTTATTTAAATGAGTGTAATTAGACTGTCCAAACCATTCATTCTACTCGTGTGAGTTAGGGTTTGTTTAGTATTGTTGGTAAACTTGAGACCATCCAAAACTGCAGCCCGTGCCCTTACTTTCACCAAGTCCCGTTCACCCCCATGTTCACTAACCTACATTAGCTACCAGTTAAAGTGTTGATCTTAAAATTCTCTTTGTTTTCAAATCCCTCCCACCTTCTCCATCTCTGTAATCAACTTCAACCCCAAAAAGCTCCAAGATATTGACATTCATCTAATTCTTGCCTTTGAGCATCCCTGGTTTTATTGTGTCACAATTGCTAGCCAGGCCTTCAGCTAACTATTCCCTAAGCTCTAGAACTCCTCCCTAAATCTCTGACTCTCTACTTTGCTTTCTTCCTTTAAGACATTTTTTAAAACCAACCTGTATGAACAAGCTTATAAACACATGCCCTAATATTGTCTTGTGTGTCTTATCGCTCCTCTCAGGATCCTGCACCAGGAACATCTGAACTAAATCAGCCACCTTCCTGACAATGTTATTGGATTACCAAGAAAATATAGTTTTTATACTGTACTTGTTTTGAATACTAAGAAAAGATGCTTTTAATAATAGAGTACTTGCTGTTTAATACTAAGAAAATATGGTTTTTATAATTGAGTAGTTGCTGTTTAATCCTTTGCCATCAACCTAAAGGAAAATCAACCAGGGCGTATAATGGGGACCTGATCCAATGTCACCAGTTTTATGCCTCTACATTGACTATTCCAAAGCACTCCTGACCTGCCTCCCACATTCTATCTTCTGTAAACTTGAGGTCACCTGAAACCCTGCTGCCCATGTCCTAACTTGGATCAAACCCAATTCACCTATCACTCCTGTGCTCACTCTCCAATGTCGGCCTCTGGGTAAACAAATCCCTGATTTTAACATTTTTATCCTTGCTATCCATGGCCTCATACTCTCTGTCTCTGTAATCTCCTCGAGTCCTACAACCCTTTGAGATATCTGTACTCCTCTAATTCTGGCCTCTTGAGCATCCCGAATTTTAATTGCTGCACCATGATGGTTGTACTTTTAGCTCAGTAAGAAGTCTCACAACACCAGGTTAAAGTCCAACAGGTTTATTTGGTAGCAAATACCATAAGCTTTCGGAGCACTGCTCCTTCGTCAAATGGAGTGGAAATCTGCTCTCAAACAGTGCACAGAGACACAAAATCAAGTTGCAGAATACTGATTAGAATGCGAATCCTACAGCCAGCCAGCTCTTAAATGTACAGACAATGTGGGTGGAGGGAACATTAAACACAGGTTAAAGAGATGTGTATTGTCTCCAGACAGAACAGCTAGTGAAATTCTGCAAGTCCAGGAGGCAAGCTGTGGGGGTTACTGATAATGTGACATAAATCCAACATCCCGGTTTAGGCCGTCCTCATGTGTGCGGAACTTGGCTATCAGTTTCTGCTCAGCGACTCTGCGCTGTCGTGTGTTGTGAAGGCCGCCTTGGAGAACGCTTACCTGAAGATCCAAGGCTGAATGCCCGTGACTGCTGAAGTGCTCCCCCACAGGAAGAGAACAGTCTTGCCTGGTGATTGTCGAGCGGTGTTCATTCATCCGTTGTCGTAGCGTCTGCATGGTTTCCCCAATGTACCATGCCTCGGGACATCCTTTCCTGCAGCGTATCAGGTAGACAACGTTGGCCGAGTTGCAAGAGTAGGTACCGTGTACCTGGTAGATGGTGTTCTCACATGAGATGATGGCATCCGTGTCGATGATCAGGCACGTCTTGCAGAGGTTGCTGTGGCAGGGTTGTGTGGTGTCGTGGTCACTGTTCTCCTGAAGGCTGGGTAGTTTGCTGCGGACAATGGTCTGTTTGAGGTTGCGTGGTTGTTTGAAGGCAAGAAGTGGGGATGGCCTTGGCGAGATGTTCGTCTTCATCAATGACATGTTGAAGGCTCCGGAGGAGATGCTGTAGCTTCTCCGCTCCGGGGAAGTACTGGACGACGAAGAGTACTCTGTCCACCGTGTCCCGTGTTTGTCTTCTGAGGAGGTTGGTGCGGTTTTTCGCTGTGGCGCGTCGGAACTGTTGATCGATGAGTCGAGCACCATATCCTGTTCTTATGAGGGCATCTTTCAGCGTCTGGAGGTGTCTGTTGCGATCCTCCTCATCTGAGCAGATCCTGTGTATTCGGAGGGCCTGTCTGTACTTTTAGCTGCCAAAGCTGTAAGCTCTGGATTTCCCCCCTGAAACTTCTCTTTCCTCCTCTTAAGACTGCCCTTAAAATTCACCTTTTTGGCCAAGCCAGTGCCTTAGTATCGATTTATGTGACAATTTCAGATTAGGTTTATAATGTTCCTCTGAAGTGCTTTGGGGCATTTTAGTCCTCGGGCTAGTAAATACAAGTTGTTGTTTTTCTTGATGGGCAGTTGTCAGGTAGCAGGAGAATCCAGTTCAGCTTCTTGTGGGGAAAAGGCAGACATTGTAATTTCGAACTTTCAAACAAATATTCAAACGTAAGGGAGAGAATTCAAGACATCCACTTTATAAACATCCTGGCACATCACTAAATTACTGTGAACTTTGCTTCTGAGATTAATGACGTCATCTGAACCCCTCTATTAAATTGTACTATGGGGATTCAATCCAAGAAATTATTTTAATTTTAGCTTTGTGTCTTTTTATTTTGTGTTCTGGTTACGCATTTGATTTTAACCCAGGCTTTCGCTGCCGTGTTTTAGTTTTTGGCAAAGGTTGCTCCTGCCGGTAGGATCTTCTGGTCCTGCCGATGGCAATACCATGCTGTGGGTTCCCCCGCTGCAGAGGGTGGAAACAATCAAACTGCCCTGTTGACAATGGCGGGACAGAAAGATCCCGCTGCTGGCCCAGGGCAGGCTGTCTCCACCGCCACAAAACAGAGGTGCAGAAAACCCCACCCAGTAGCTTTTTTGTCATGTTCTTTTTTCCAGGATTTATCTTTTTAGGAATTATGTTTTGTAAATTGTTATTTCTCACACAAGGCCACATGTTGAGAAACTATTAGATGAATGGCAATTAAGACATGATTCATCTGTTCCAATTTCCAAAGTTGTGACTACTGGACAGTGTTGTAGTCATAAGCGCAGGAGGCAAATGTCAAGAATGATGGGAGTAAAACAATATGCTTGCTCCTGTTCCATTTTATCAAGTCTATCATATAACTATCTTGAATTTCCCTAACTCATTTGAGTGTACTGCCTTCCCCAATAGATATTTGTACGGGAAGTCAGTTAGCTCAGTTGGCTGGATAGCAGGTTAATGATGCAGAGCGACCCCAACTACAATTCACGTACCAGCTGAAGTTAATCATAAAGGCTCCCCCCCCCCCCCCCCCCCCCCCCCCACTTCTCAACCTTGCCCCTCGCCTGAGGTGTGGTGATCCTCGAGTTTAAATCACCACCAGTGGCCATTTGGGACTATGGCGACTTTACCTTTTACATATTTGTATAAAGCTTTCTTTTCCTAGGATCTTAAATTACATTTTCTGGGATCTAGAATTTTAAATCTAGTGTTGACAAATCATACTTAATTTTACAACCTCAAATTGTACTGTTTGGGCTGAGAAACTAATATCCTGGATTTATCTTGCCAATGTCGTTTAAAACTTTATATGAAATTAGTTAGGTTGCCCCAGACTTCATTCACTCGATGATCAAGGTTAGGCTTCTCTAGCCTCTGAGTTTGTTCCCCTTTGTACGTGGTCATCCTTGATGTTGTTCACTCCTCCAGTTCCTAAACTCCCTTTTGAAGTGTGTTAACCAGCAATGCACACAGCCAAATTCTGACCGGTGTGTTACAGAAGTCAGCATAATCTCAAGAGACTTGCACTGCAGTGCAATAGTTTAGTATCATTTGCCTGTAGTCTCGCTTTAGTTAATCTTTATAAAAATAGTGCTACTTTATGTCTTATAATAATTAAATATCAACCTACATGGCTGAATCATTGATATTCATTACTCTATTGCTCACAAAATTAAAAGTTTCTACATTTGATTAAAATATGAATAATTTGTAGATTTAATACAGAAATTGTTTTCTAATGGATATCTGCTGCTTTAACATTTGGATTCACTGCATGCAGTAAATCTGGATTATTTTACTGTTACAGATCTTATGTTGCCTGGAGTGGTTGTGCCACCTTCTGGTCTTCCTGAGGTACGGCAGGGAGATCTTTGTGCCGTTAACCTTGTTGGAAACAGGTACAGTACTCCCATTACTACATTTAGATGTCTAATTTTTATCCCTTTTGTAAAGTTTGTTTGCAAGTAACCTTTTTTTTAGACTGTACTGGCAGCCAATTTGTGCTATGCATCCCACAGAAAATCATTGAAAGTTAAAGCGTGAAGCTCAGAGGTGACCATTTAGCCTGTTGTTGGCCTTGTATTCTTTGTCTTGTATTCTTTGTCTGGTATTCTTGCTGTTCTATTGAAAGCTGCTGGTTGATGTATGTATTGCAGACAAATGGAATGAAGGTCACCTCTTTCTAATGCCGTGAGTCCACAAAACAAATCCAGCAATGCAACTACTTTAAAAAAAAAAGAGACACGCTAATTTTTACCAGCAACCTGAGAGGGGAGGAAGATCCACGTGACCCTATTTAAATTTAAAATAAAAATGGCATTGCTTTATTTTACGCCTTTTGTTCAATATATTGCAGAGCTCCAGTGGCGGTAGGCTTGGCTGCTATACCAACAAAAGAGATGCTTGCAGCTGATATGAAAGGAAAGGGTGTCATCACCTTCCATACATATTTGGATCAGTTATGGTAAGAATGGGGAGTACCTCAATTCAATTTGTAACTTTTATGTGGTCATAAACAGATTGGTTTAAAAATGGCAATTGTATTTTTAGCATTTTAACTGTTAGTATCAGTTATTGAATCTTTGCTGTCAAAGCTTTTCATCTTGCACTCATCAGGACAGTGCATAAGAATATCAATAGTAATGGGAACTGTTATAATCCAGGTCAGAAACTCCAAGAATTTTTAAGAAGTCATCCTAGATCATAAGTTTTGCACTTTGAAGTTTGGCACCGATAAGCGTAAGATGTATCTCTCCAGATATGATTCAAATTATCCACAAGGGAGCTTTACAAAACAAACTTTATTCAAGGATACAGTTAACACATAAAAAATTAGCAATAACTTTTACCAATTTCAAACAAGAAAGGAACAACCATGATATTGTATAAACCTTAACAGTTAAGGATACTGTTCCAGCTCAACATTCTTACCAACATTTATGCTCATGTGATGTTGGATCTTGTATCTCGGCAAAACCTGCTGTGAATTAGTTCTTTGGATGGAGAATTGAAACTCTGACTTCCCCGTCCTGTAGCTCCCGGCACACCTCGAGGTAGAGATAGAGCCACTGCTTGCCTCCACCAACAGCAAAATTTTCACTCCAGAAAGGCAAGAAAGACTGCTTTCAACTCGCCAGCAGAATTTCCAATACCAGGGAGAGAGACAAAAAGAGAGACTTTGCAGTTTGGAGTCCATCACCTTCTAACTAGCCAGCGGCCAAAACTGAAAGTAAAGAACTCTTGTGAGAGAAAAAACTGTCCAACCTGACCTGTCAATTATCCCACCCAATAATTCATAAGGTCGTAAACTCCAGGAGAGTGCATTAGGCCCAGTTTAAAAATAAACAAAAAGCCTATTATATGATTCTAACACCAATAAAAGACATACAGCTCAGTGCCTGCTTACAACTCCGAGATCATGCTTCAAATACATCTCTTAAAGGCACAGTAGCGTCACAGAACAATAATTTATACTACATGAGAAGAGAGTGCTGATTGGTTGGCAAGTGGGCTCTGATTGGTGGAGGCATTGCCATAGAAAATACACCAGGGAACAGTTAACTGTCAAGCTTTTGTGCAAATTCAAACCAGACAGGTCCGCTGTGATTGGTCAAGGCATTACCATGGCGAACTAACCAGGAATGGTTGTTCCCCCAAACTTTTGTTTAGTTGAAAAAGGTGCAGTGCTTCTTTTGTCTGCAAGGGCCCTGTGTGTGAATATATGTAGCTTCTAGCATGCATAAGTGAGTCACACTGCGAGCACAACTGATCATCTTAAATTGGTTTTCAATGTAATTCGGTAAATGTTGTCCAATCACAGAATCATATGTAATGTTGGACAATATGGCCGGGATTTTACCATCGCATTGCGCTCATTTTACGAGCGCTGGATTTCCGGCGCAGTCAGCCTCCTGCCGGAAATGGGCGAGAGGTAGGTTAATGTATTTAAATTTATTTAAGGAAGCATTTACATATCAGAGCTCAATCATCCAGACCCACCCCCCTTTATGACCTCGCCGGGAAAGGTTCTCACCGGCGAGGAATAGACACACTCCCCATTATCGGGGAGCAGTTGACTTGGCCTCACCGGTGGAACCGGAGGCCAGTAAGGCCCCCTGGGGAGGCCGAGGGCAAGGGGGTATGCTCCTTGGGCAATGCCAGACTGACAGTGCCACCCTGGCACCTGGGCAATGCCCACCAGGCAGTAGTGGGGGTGGTGCAAATGGGAAGGGGCAAGTGGGGGCGGGGCTAATGGGGGAGGGGGCCCGCTGCCACTCTGCAGCGATCGGTGGGGGGAGAGAGGGCCCGCTGCCACTCTGCAACGATTGGTGGAGGGAGGGCAGCGGTCCGTGATTGTTGGGGGAGGAGGAGTCCGCGCACGGTCTGGGTGGTTGGGGGGGGGGTTCGGCAGGGGCTGTATCTCGGGCCGCAGGCTGGTGCGATTGCAGGGCGGAGCTGTTTCAGGCTGCCTGTACTAGCAGGGCCAGACAGCTCTCTCTTTGTCTGCCAGACCCCTGCTACTGCTAATGAGCATCAGAGGCCTGCACATGCTCACTGCCTCCCTCTGTAGGCTTTCAGGCACGTTAAGTCCCACCCACAGTCTCGCTCAGAAATTTGCAGCCAGAGTGCGTATGGGGGGAGGCCTAAAAACAGGCCCAAAAGACGGATCTGAAACTCTCCCAATTTCAAGTCCACCCAGCAATTAGACCATAAATGGTAAAATACCACCCTGTATTTTGGGCTTTGTGAGCATGGGCTGTTTGGCAGTCAGTTACTTTGCCTGGTGTGAATAGCTAAAGGGATGTGCTGTACGCTTGTTAAACAAAGGACAGGGCCCTGTCCTTTGAAGGTAAAAGATATCCCTGCATTGTTCCTTTATCAAATAAACAAAAGCTTGGGGGACAGCTATTCCCTTATTCATTTCCCATGGCAATGCCTTGATCAATCAGAATTAAAGTAAAGTTTATTTATTAGTCACAAGTAGGCTTACATTAACACTGCAATGAAGTTACTGTGAAAATCCCCTCGTCACCACACTCCGGTGCCTGTTTGGGTACACTGAGGGAGAATTTAGCATGGCCAATACCTAACCAGCACATCTTTTGGACTATGGGAGGAAACCAGAGCACCCGGAGGAAACTCACGCAGACACAGGGAGAACGTGCGGATTCCACACAGACAGTGACCCAAGCCAGGAATCGAACCCGGGTCCCTGGCGCTGTGATGCAGTAGTGCTAACCACTGTGCTCTGACCTGCATGATTTGAATTTGAAGAAAAAATTGGCAGTTAACTGTTTCCTGGTGCATTCTCCATAGCAATGCCTCTACCAATGCCCACTTGCCAAAGAATCAGCACTCTCTTCTTGCGGTATAAATTGTTGTTCCCTTCGGTATTGGCTTTCCTGCCAACTGTCCCAATGAATGCAAGATGAAAAGCTTTGACAGCATGTCTGTCTTTTTCAGCAATACTCCAGTTCTGTATGACCAAATGGCTTATGTAACTTAGGCTGATTTACCATCCATTACATTCCATTGCATACTTCAGTTATACACTTTTAGAGACCTGCAAAACATTTCCAGTACAATTAGTATCTTTATTGTAACGGTACTCCTTTAAATTTCCATCTCATTCCATTCTCTTTCTCATGTCATACCCATTCCATTCCTTTCATCTTCTCATATTATCCCTATCCCATTCCTCATTCCATATCTCCTATGCATCCCCCCTCCCTCCACACTCTAGGCCCACTAAATGTACCTACCAGCTGACGCATCCCTTAAAACAGTCTGGACAGGCAAAAATTGTGTATTATTATTATTGCTAGGTAGTATTGGTATAATAGCATGATGTGCCACAAGTGGCCATATCTGCTAAACCTTTTAACTCGTGGCTTTATGAAAGATTAAAATGAAGTTATAAAATCTCTTGGACACTGAGGTTGCACTAACCCATAACACGTGATACACTTAGGACACAATTTGTCTCCTTTCACTTGACAGAATTAATAGCTGACAAGCAGATTATAGTGTGAGTGGCACAATAATTTAAAAAAATCATCTTCACTTAGCTTCTCCAATCTTTCTGTTTGTCCGAATCTTAAAAATAGAACACATTTGTTCAATTTTCTGGGGTTGATTCATTTGCTGCTTGCTATTGAATTCAAGGGTAAATAAGTGATCTTTGTATCCACCTATTTGAAGCGCACTGCTGCTTTTCACACATGTTAAGAGTTATCTACTTTAACTACCATCCAAATGTCTTTTAGTTTTCAGTCTGATGGAGGGTATTGCCGCATGTTTTGGGACATTTATACCTCATAGGGTGTTAAGAATGGGTTATGTTTTGAGGGTTGTATCTTAAAATAAAGTGAATTCATACAGGCTTGATAAGGAAGGCTACTGGCCCTCCCGCTAATTAAACAATTGTTTTATCACGATTGTGCCCATGCTAAGTCTTTTTATCTTTCCTAATTTTTTATTGCCAATTTTTGAACATAGGTGTTCTTGGCCTTCTAATCTTTTATTGGCTTTCCTATAGCTGTTACATTTGTCCTAACTTACAATTATCATCTGTGTGGTAATTTTAAAAATATGTATACAATTTACAAAAGGAAATTGTAATCTGGAACTTCCTGTCCTGTAGATGTGGAGTCATTTGAGAATTTGAAGACTGATTAGAAAATTGTTTCACTGAGTAGGGTTATCAAGAGATATGGAAAGAAAGCCGATAAGTGGAATTGAGGTAAAGATCAGATTGAATTGCAAAGCAGGGTGAATAGCTTACTGTGTTTGTGTGTGCTACACAGCAGAGCTGTGGGCAGAGACAAATGTCTGTTGTGAAAGGTAAGCTGAAATAGGGGACAGGAGTCAAAGAGGACATGAACAACGAGAGGATGAAAGAGTGCTGCATAGGCAAACAAGTGAGAAAACAAAATAGCAACAAGTGAAAGAAAGGAAATGAAAGTAATGAACAATATAATGTTCAGGAATGATCTAGGTGTGAGTGGAGAATAAAGATAGAAAACGGAAAGACTTGCAGTTTTATAGAACCTTTCACAACCACCAGATGTCTCAAATGCTTTATAACCAATGAAATCATAGAAATCATAGAAACCCTACAGTACAGAAAGAGGCCATTCGGCCCATCGAGTCTGCACCAACCACAATCCCACCCAGGCCACATCCCTACATTTTCTACCTATTAATCCCTCTAACCTATGCATCTCAGGACACTAAGGGGCAATTTTAGCATGGCCAATCAACCTAACCCGCACATCTTTGGACTGTGGGAGGAAACCGGAGCACCCGGAGGAAACCCACGCAGACACGAGGAGAATGTGCAAACTCCACACAGACAGTGACCCAAGCCGGGAATCGAACCCAGGTCCCTGGAGCTGTGAAGCAGCAGTGCTAACCACTGTGCTACCGTGCCGCCCAAAAGTACTCCGAGGTGTAGTCATTGTTGTAATGTAGGAACGTGGCAACCAATTTATGCACAGCAGACTTCTACAAATGGCAATAATGACCAGAGGAAGTGTTTTAGTGATGTTGAAGGATAAATATTGGCCAGAGCACTCTTTTTTGAAATAGTGTCAAGAGATCTTTTGCATCCACCCTGGTGCATCCACTCGCACCTAGATCATTCCTGCCTAGTTCATTACTTTCAGTTCCTTCCTTTCACTTGTTGCTATTTTATTTTCTCACTTGTTTGCCTATGCAGCACTCTTTCATCCTCTCGTTGTTCATGTCCTCTTTGACTCCTGTCCCCTATTTCAGCTTACCTTTCACAACAGACATTTGTCTCTGCCCACAGCTCTGCTGTGTAGCACACACAAACACAGTAAGTTATTCACCCTGCTTTGCAATTCAATCTGATCTTCACCTCAATTCCACTTATCGGCTTTCTTTCCATATCTCTTGATACCCCTACTCAGGAGTGGCTGCAGTTTAACATCTCATTTGAAAGAACAGTGCCGCACTCCCTCCATGCTGCACTGTATAGTCAGCCTTTACTTTTGTGATTTTTAATCGGGAGAGAAACTTGCTTCCTTTTGGGGCGGCACAGTGGTTAGCACTGCTGCCTCACAACTCCAGGGAACCAGGTTCAATTCTGGCCTTGGGTCACTGTCTTGTGGAGTTTGCACGTTCTCCCTGTGTCTGCGTGGGTTCCTCCGGGTGCTCCGGTTTCCTCCCACAGTCCTAAGATGTGCGGGTTAGGTTGATTGGCCATGGTAAATCACCCCTTAGTGTTAGGGGGACTAGCAGAGTAAACTCGTGGGTTTATGGGCACAGGCCTGGAATTGTTGTTGGCACTATAGGGCTTTTATGATTCTATGAAAACAGTGTACCCTCAACTTGACACAAGTAACACTGAGTGATTCCATTTAGATTAGTGCCTGTTCTTTACTCCAATACAAAACTCCACTCTATTTTCTTTCTTTCTAATGGGATCATCAATTTAGGTTCTTCCAAATTCGACCGTTTCCTTTTTTCCCACTAATTGCCCTATCTGTATTACTGTCCAATTGTATGAACGTGAATCTAGTATAAGATCCATGTTCAAACAATTGGTGAATTATTACTGTTAACTGGATTGATTGGGTGAGGTAGTTAAAGGAAATAGTGTATTCTCCTGTTGCCAACTGCACCCCAAGCCCACTTCCCCTTTCAACCCTTGGAGAGGGAAAGAGGATCAAAGCATAAGTCCATGTATTTTATTTATTTCCCTTTGATGTAACATGGCAGCTGGTTCAAGGTTCTTTTAACTGGAAGGTGCAGCTTCAAAGAGGAAGAGAGAGGAAATGTTTTTCATTAATCAATTAAACCTTTTATTCTTTTTAAGGGCATTTGGAGAAAAGACTAACCCACCTGTGATTCCTCACACGTACTGTGACCCTGGGGAGAATGGATATCAGGTTGAGGAAGAGGAGGAAGAGGAGGAGGAGGAGGACGGGGAAAAAGAAAGAGGAGAAGAGAAGGAGGAAGAAGTGATGATGAATGCAGATGATATTGAGAATGTGACTGCAGTGCTGGACAGTACAGAGAATGATACACCAGACATGGACAGTCTTTGTTTGAATGTGGAAACTGAGTCAGAACACGTATCCTCAGCAACAGGTCAAACGAATGACAACGAAGCTCATGGCTCAGAGAGTGTTGATCTAAAAGAAATGACAAAAGACAGTGAAAATCACCAGGATACAGAGAATGACCGGGACACTACAGAAATGAATGGGACTGTACAGGGTATGAAGGAACTTTCTTCTTTTTTCACATCTACACGAAACCATGATGGGGAATTGTCCCTGCCTTTAAGTAGATCGCTGTGTATACGTTGCATTTCTTGCAAATCAGTTAAAAATCCTGGAATCTCACACAACCATACATTCATTCTTTCACTGGATATTTTGAGAAATGCCCAGTAATTATAAGCAATGAAAACAGTCCAGCAGTAGGAAATTAATGTTTTCTAAAAAAGCAAAACCATTTATAAACCAATAGAGTGAACTCTGAGGCCAAATTTTCTTTTCTTTTACAATTGTTGCATTTGATTTTAAATCAGTCAATAGATCCTCTCTTGAGGATCAGCATGGCACGGTGGCATAGTGGTTAGCATTGCTGCCTCACAGCGCCAGGGACCTGGGTTTGATTCCAGGCTTGGGTCACTGTCTGTGCGGAGCTTGCACGTTCTCCCTGTGTCTGCGTGCGTTTCCTCCAGATGCTCTGGTTTCCTCCCACAGTTCGAAAGACGTGCTGGTTAGGTGCATTGGCCATGCTGAATTCTCCCTCATTGTACCCAAACCGGCGCTGGAGTGTGGTGACTAGGGGATTTTCACAGTAACTTCATTGCAGTGTGAATGTAAGCCTACTTGTGACTAATAAATAAACTTAAATAAACTTTTTTAAAACTTTGCATTTTTGCCTGGTGATGAAAGCTACACAGTTCATCATTTTCAAAGAAATCCTTTTGTTTCATAAAAATACAAAATTCTGCAGCAATCAGGATTTAGTTTTGCATCCTAATCTTTCCAAATGTTTTTTATTATGGAAAGAAGGATGTATTTTACAAACTGCGGTCTACTTACAATTTAGTCACCACCTAATGCAAAAAAGGCTGACTAACCCAACAATTCGAATTAAACAGGTAACGCAGCAAATTAGGAATTGAAAATAAAAGATTGAATTATCAAGAAGCTTAACTTAAGCAATGAGTAGACTATACAGCAATGCTTAACTCTATAAGAAGTTTTGTTGCAAAACGTGAGTAAACTTGAAGGTTTGAAAAAGAATATCAGTGTTAAAAAGTTAAAATAAATAAATGGACAGAATAATATGTTTTTCGAAATAAAATCTTAAGATCTTCTAATAATGGAAGGGTTTGTAGCCAGTAGCAAAAGCTAAATGCCTTCGGTAGTAACATAGTCACATTAAACACTGGGCCCATTGTCATTTTGTGCATTCAGTTTAATTCCTCTCTCAGAATCTTGGCAGCCGGTGGCACTTGCTGTTAACTGACCTGTCAAGTCAGTTTAGTAGCAGACAGCTAGATCCTGTAGTGGACGGAGCAAAAATAGCTTTATTCTCCCCTTCCTATTTCTACAGAGCAGATGGATGAGCTCCTTCTACAGTGTTTCCTTCATGCATTGAAATTTAAGGTGAAGAAAGCAGACCTGCCACTGCTTACAAGCACCTTTCTCAAAGTCCATGTATATCCATGTTGGTAAGTGCAATAGTATTCAATCTTGATTGTAATAAGATGTTCATTCATTGCGGGAGCTTAGTTGGTACTCCACATTTGGGCGGCACGGTAGCACAGTGGTTAGCACTGTTGCTTCACCGCTCCAGGAACCCGGGTTCGATTCCTGGCTTGGGTCACTGTCTGTGTGGAGTTTGCGCATTCTCCTCGTGTCTGCGTGGGTTTCCTCCGGGTGCTCCGGTTTCCTCCCACAGTCCAAAGATGTGCGGGTTAGGTCGATTGGCCATGCTAAAATTGCCCCTTAGTGTCCTGAGATGTGTAGGTTAGAGGGATTAACGGGTAAAATATGTAGGGATATGGGGGTAGGGCCTGGGTGAGATTGTGGTCGGTGCAGACTCGATGGGCCGAATGGCCTCCTTCTGCACTGTAGGGTTTCTATGATTTTTATGATTTGCGGGTTAGTGAAGGACTCAAATTGGCTCTTGCTTTATGATTAGTCAAGTTTTCTACAACAGGCTGCACTTTATTTAGAAATTGAGCCAACGGATCAAAGAAAAAATGAAAGGACAAGAGATCTTGCATCTTATTGCTATCTTCCTGGATATTCCTACTTTTGTTCATAGACTGGAAAGAGAAGAAGCCCAGCTCAGAATTAGACTTTCATATTCTGGAACTATTTTTTTGAGAAACGAATAAGATTGCCTTTATTTTACAATTGATTACATTGGAACAGACCTCCCCCCCCCCCCCTTTAACATTAAAAATTAATATCGGAGCCTCTTGTTCCATGCCAAGACTATGTGCCCACTTAAAAAGTTGAGTGGAGACAAGAATGGTTATTCTGAATTTAGCTTGTGGAAGTATCAAAACATGCGTGCATGGTACAGAATAGTTTTTCCCTCAGCCACTGAATAAGAGACAATGACTAGTTTGGTCTATCTCAGACTGAACTTGCAACCTTTCCAAATTTCATGGTCATAATGAAAATGCGTTTGTCAAATTTACCTTCATCTGTTTACGAGCCAGCAATTTAATGTAATTTGTTTTGTTGAGTAATTTGTTCTGAGCTGGATAATTACTTCATTTGTGCATCACATGTCGCTGTGATGAAACTGCTAGACGACTCTTCTCACTTTCCCAATGAAAGATACTAAAGAGAAATTTGCTTGTGTCACACCACTTTGAAAAGCACAGCCGGAGATTTGTGTCAATTCACTAGGGCAGGCAGCCATACAATAATAGCAATGAAGCATGCCAAGTGAGCCATGTAGGTAGCAGCCTGCGGCACTGCCTGGCCCCAGGGGATCAACTTATGTCTGCTAACTGCACCACACAAAAGATTTTCTCCACAAAACTTTGTCAAAAAATTTTTCTTGTTTAGAAAGAAATGGCCTGCCTGACCCCAGGGGACCGACTTATGTCTGCTAACTGCACCATACAAAAGATTTTCTCCACCACGCTTTGTCAAAAAAAAATTCTTGTTTATAAAGAAATGGTTCTCCTCGGTTTATGAGAACCCCATTTTCTCATAAATCCAAAAATTTATGCTGAATTATTTTAATTTTCTTATGCTGTTTTCTTCTTGCATAGCCCTGAAGGCCGACAACTAGACATCAAAAAATCAAGTTATAAGAAGGTAAGGATAGAACATAGAACAGTACAGCACAGAACAGGCCCTTCGGCCCACGATGTTGTGCCGACCTTCATCTGAAACCAAGATCAAGCTATCCCACTCCCTACCATCCTGGTGTGCTCCATGTGCCTATCCAATAACCGCTTAAATGTTCCTAAAGTGTCTGACTCCACTATCACTGCAGGCAGTCCATTCCACACCCCAACCACTCTCTGCGTGAAGAACCTACCTCTGATATCCTTCCTATATCTCCCACCATGAACCCTATAGTTATGCCCCCTCGTAATAGCTCCATCCACCCGAGGAAATAGTCTTTGAACGTTCACTCGATCTATCCCCTTCATCATTTTATAAACCTCTATTAAGTCTCCCCTCAATCTCCTCCGCTCCAGAGAGAACAGCCCCAGCTCCCTCAACCTTTCCTCATAAGACCGACACTCCAAACCAGGCAGCATCCTGGTAAATCTCCTCTGCACTCTTTCCAGCGCTTCCACATCCTTCTTATAGTGAGGTGACCAGAACTGCACGCAATATTCCAAATGCGGTCTCACCAAGGTCCTGTACAGTTGCAGCATAACCCCACGGCTCTTAAACTCCAACCCCCTGTTAATAAAAGCTAACACACTATATGCCTTCTTCACAGCTCTATCCACTTGAGTGGCAACCTTTAGAGATCTGTGGATATGGACCCCAAGATCTCTCTGTTCCTCCACAGTCTTCAGAACCCTACCTTTGACCCTGTAATCCACATTTAAATTAGTCCTACCAAAATGAATCACCTCACATTTATCAGGGTTAAACTCCATTTGCCATTTTTCAGCCCAGCTTTGCATCCTATCTATGTCTCTTTGCAGCCTACAACAGCCCTCCACCTCATCCACTACTCCACCAATCTTGGTGTCATCAGCAAATTTACTGATCCATCCTTCAGCCCCCTCCTCTAAGTCATTAATAAAAATCACAAAGAGCAGAGGACCAAGCACCGATCCCTGCGGCACTCCGCTAGCAACCTGCCTCCAGTCCGAAAATTTTCCATCCACCACCACCCTCTGTCTTCGATCAGACAGCCAGTTACCTATCCAATCGGCCAACTTTCCCTCTATCCCACACCTCCTTACTTTCATCATAAGCCGACCATGGGGGACCTTATCAAACGCCTTACTAAAATCCATGTATATGACATCAACCGCCCTACCTTCATCAACACACCTAGTTACCTCCTCAAAAAATTCTATCAAATTTGTGAGGCACGATTTGCCCTTCACAAATCCGTGCTGACTATCCCGGATTAATCCGCATCTTTCTAAATGGTCGTAAATCCCATCCCTAAGGACCTTTTCCATCAATTTACCAACCACCGAAGTCAGACTAACCGGTCTATAATTACCAGGGTCATTTCTATTCCCTTTCTTAAACAGAGGAACAACATTTGCCACTCTCCAGTCCTCTGGCACCATCCCCGTGGACAGCGAGGACCCAAAGATCAAAGCCAAAGGCTCTGCAATCTGATCCCTCGCCTCCCAAAGAATCCTAGGATACATTTCATCAGGCCCAGGGGACTTATCGACCTTCAGTTTATTCAAAACTGCCAATACATCCTCCCTCCGAACATCTATTTCCTCCAGCCTATTAGCCTGTAACACCTTCTCTTCCTGAAAAACATGGCCCCTCTCCTTGGTGAACATTGAAGAAAAGTATTCATTCATCACCTCGCCTATCTCTACTGATTCCATACACAAGTTCCCACCACTGTCCTTGACCGGCCCTAACCTCACCCTGGTCATTCTTTTATTCCTCATAAGAGTAAAAAGCCTTGGGGTTTTCCTTGATCCGACCCGCCAAGGACTTCTCATGTCCCCTCCTAGCTCTCCTCAGCCCCTTTTTCAGCTCGTTCCTTGCTAACTTGTAACCCTCAATCGAGCCATCTGAACCTTGTTTCCTCATCCCTACATAAGCTTCCCTCTTCCTTTTCACAAGACATTCCACCTCTTTTGTGAACCACGGTTCCCTCACTCGGCCATTTCCTCCCTGCCTGACAGGGACATACCTATCAAGGACACCCAGTATTTGTTCCTTGAAAAAGTTCCACTTTTCATCAGTGCCTTTCCCTGACAGTTTCTGTTCCCATCTTATGCCCCCTAATTCTTGCCTAATCGCATCATAATTACCTCTCCCCCAATTGTAAGCCTTGCCCTGCCGTCCGGCCCTATCCCTCTCCATTGCAATAACAAAAGACACCGAATTGTGGTCACTATCTCCAAAGTTCTCTCCCACAACCAAATCTAACACTTGGCCCGGTTCATTTCCCAGTACCAAATCCAATGTGGCCTCACCCCTTGTCGGCCTATCCACATATTGTGTCAGGAAACCCTCCTGCACACACTGCACAAAAAGTGCCCCATCCAAACTATTTGACCTACAAAGGTTCCAATCAATATTTGGAAAGTTAAAGTCCCCCATGACAACTACCCTGTGACCCCCACACGTATCCATAATCTGCTTAGCAATTTCTTCCTCCACATCTCTATTACTATTTGGGGGCCTATAGTAAACTCCTGGCAACGTGACCGCTCCTTTCCTGTTTCTAACTGCAGCCCATATTACCTCAGTGTGCATATCCCCCTCAAAGTGCTTTTCCGCAGCCGTTAAACTATCCTTGATTAACAATGCTACTCCTCCACCTCTTTTACCAGCTTCCCTACACTTACTGAAACATCTATACCCCGGAACGTCCAACAACCATTCCTGTCCTTGTTCTACCCATGTCTCCGTAATGGCCACAACATCGTAGTCCCAAGTAGCAATCCACGCCCCAAGTTCATCCACCTTGTTCCGGATGCTCCTTGCATTGAAGTAGACACACTTCAACCCATCTTCCTGTCTACCGGTACCCACCCTTGACCTTGATACCTTCCCCAATATCTCACCACCCTCAACACTGACTTCCGGACTACAACTCCTTTTCCCACTCCCCTGACAAATTAGTTTAAATCCCCCTGAAGAGCCGTAGCAAATTTCCCTCCCAGGATATTGGTGCCCCTCTGGTTCAGGTGCACCCCGTCCTGTTTGTAGAGGTCCCACCTTCCCCAGAACGTGTTCCAATTATCCACATATCTGAAACCCTCCCTCCTGCACCATCCCTGCAACCACATGTTTAAGTGCACTCTCTCCCTGTTCCTCAACTCGCTATCACGTGGCACCGGTAGCGTACCAGAGATGACCACATGTTTTGTCTTTGCTCTCAGCTTCCAGCCCAGCTCCCGAAATTCCTGTTTTAAATCCCCGTCCCTTCTCTTACCTATGTCGTTGGTACCAATGTGTACCACGACTTGTGACTGTTCCCCCTCCCCCTTAAGAATCCGGAAAACACGGTCCGAGACATCACGGACCCTGGCATCCGGTAGGCAACAAACCATCCTCGAGTCTCTTTTGCTGCCACAGAACCTCCTATCTATCCCTCTAACTAACGAGTCCCCAATAACTATTGCCCTCCCGCTCTCTTCCTTACCCTCCTGAGCCAAAGGGACGGACTCAGTGCCGGAGATCCTCTCACTGCGGCTCACCACTGGTATGTCGTCCCCCTCAACCGTATCCAAAGCGGAATACTTATTGCTAAGGGGAACGACCACAGGGGATCCCTGCACCGACTGCTTCTTCCCAGCCCCTCTCACCGTCACCCATCTATTTTCATTCCGCGGAGTAACTGTATCCCTGAAGCTTCTGTCTATGGCCATCTCTGCATCCCTAATGATCCTAAGTTCCTCCAACTCCAGCTCCAGTTCCCTTACATGGTTTTGGAGGAGCTGCAGATGGATGCACTTCTCACAGGTATAATCAGCAGGGACACTGACGTCGTCCCTCACCTCGAACATAGTGCAAGAGGAACATTGCACTGCCTTCACACCCATCCCCTCTAGATACCTTGCCAGTACCAGGTAGAAACAGCAAAAAATGAATTAACTCACCCAAGCCCTGTGAGCCAAAGCCCTACAGCTTTCACTCTGCCTCCTGCTCACTCTGCTGCCCGCTAACGACGCTGCCCGCTCAAAAGTGCGGCCTACTTTTAAACCCTCCAAAAACCTTCCCAGACTCCTGCTGGGCCCACTTCCTGTTTTAAAAAAAACCTCCGATTTTTTACACAAATTTAACTTAAAATAAATAAATAAATGTAGTGAACAAACCAACTGCCTTCTCCTCAGCCTGGTCCTGTGCATAGAAGTGTTTCATGCAACAGCTAAACATAGGAAAAATTACAAAACCTTTGTAGAATCAATGACACCACGTTGATCCATTGTGCCTATGCCGGTGGTATATGTTTATTTGGAGATAAATGCTCTCAGTGCATTCCCCTGAATTTTCCTATATTCTTCAATGGTTCTTTTTGAGTACTTATCAACTTTTCTTTTAAACGGTATGATCTCTTCCTCAACCGATATTTATGCTCCATATTCTAATAACAGTCTCAATGGCGGCATGGAAGTACAGTGGTTTGCACTGCTGCCTCACAGCGCCAGGGACCTGGGTTCGATTCCCAGCTTGAGTCACTGTCTGTGTGGAGTTTGCACGTTCTCAATGTGTCTGCGTGGGTTCCTCCAGGTGCTCCGGTTTCCTCCCACAATCCGAAAGACGTGCTGGTTAGTTGCATTGGCCATGCTAAATTCTCCCTCAGTGTACCCAAACAGGAGCCGGAGTGTGGCGTCTGGGGGATTTTCACAGTAACTTCATTGCAATGTTAATGTAAGCCTACTTGTGACACTACTAAATAAACTTTAAACTTTGGAATGTATTTTGACTTCTCCTTCATTCTTTTAGCTCTGAATTTACCCCCTTTGCTGACCATTGAAAACATTCCTTCACTATTTACCTTCTCAAAAGTTTCAATAATTTTGAAAACCTCCTTTTACCCTTCTCTGTTCCAGTGCACAAAAACTAAATTTTCAAGCCTTTCTTCATAAACCCAATTCCAGGTTTTATACCATTGACTCTTTTCTGTAGCCTTTTCCTGTTTTTTAGAAAAGAATGTCCTGAACTGTACTCTAATCTCTGAAGTTACAAATGTCTTGTGAAAATTCAGTATCACTTCCTTACTTTTGTATATTTTCCTCTTGTACATAAAGCCCAGATTCCCATTTGGCCTTTTAAATCACCTTTCTTTTGTGTTGTGTTACAGTGACAAAATAATTATTGTGATCTGTGTGACTGTTGCGTTTGTTCTCATTCTTGTGTAATCCAGTCACCCAAACTGGTTGGTCTTTTTGAAATTCAGTTTTAAAGTTGACCTCAAATTTTCTGCAGTTAGATCATAGTTGGTGGTAAGAGTACCTGTTCTGGGTGATCTTGGATCTTGTGAAGTGACGTATATTTGGCAGCAGTTGTGCTACAATTTCATGTTGCTGGAAAGCTTAAACTTCGTAATGGTGGGAAACATTCGATATAATTACCTGGATTGCAAGATCATAGAATCCCTACAGTGCAGCAGGAGGCCATTCGACCCCTCAAACCTTTACTGACAATAATCCCACCCAAGCCCTTTCCCCATAACCCCATGTGTTTACCCTGCTAGTCCCCCTGACACTAAAGGGAAATTTAACTTGGCCAGTTAACCTAACCCCCACATCTTTGGAGTGTGGGAGGAAACCAGAGCACCCGGAGGAAACCTACGCAGGCATGGAGAGAATGTGCAAACTCCGCACAGTCACCTGAGGCTGGAATTGAACCTGGGTCCCTGGCGCTGTGAGGCAGCAGTGCCGCCCTCTCCTCTGAAGCATTGGCTCCTTAACAAGAATCCTGAATATCACCATCGGTCTTCTCAATGAGAATCCAGTGATTTAGGGCAGAGATTGAGTTGAATGCTCTGCATTTCTAATGCTATCAATTATTTGGTTTGTATGAGTTTTTAAAACTATCTGTTTAAATCTTGTCCTCAGCTCTCCAAGTTTCTTCAGACCATGCAGCAACGGCAGATAGTGCAGGTGAGGGAACTGTCGAAAGGAGTCGAAAGCATTGCTGTTGTGAATTGGAAGCATGCAGAGTACGTATGCAAAACAAAACCACTCCTCATCAATCAGTTGCCCATGTAACACTGTACCAGTAAGAGAGTATGTTAAGTTTGAGATCTTTCTGGTTTGTGAATTTTGATTATAGCACTTGTGTAGTTTGTGGAGCAAGTATCGTGCAAACTCTGCCTTTACTTCGCTGCTCTGATGAGAGAAAAATTGGGTTGTGATGAAAACGCTTCTTGTTTTTCTCACTGTTTATCAGCTGATAGTAACTTAATGCCCTTTGAAACTTTCTTAGGTGCTGGGATCTTAGATATAATCTGTTTCTTTGCTGTCATAACATGAATCAGAAAATGCAAAGTGTGACAACAAGCTGATTTTCAGTGACAAATAACTGGCACATGTTGCCACACAAATTGTAGCTTGTGTCTATTCAAAAAATATATAACTGAGATTTTGGAAAGGGGAGGTGGGTCTGGGTAAGTTGCTCTGTTGGAGAGTCAGTGCAGACTTGATGGGCTGAATGGCCTCCTCCTGCACTGTAGGGATTCTATGGTTTAATCTGATTTTATACGAAGAGATTATTTTGCAGAACATGAGTTATTCATGAAGAAATGTAGAAAAATATATTATATATCCAAATATAGTTTGTAGAAGAAAACTGTTTATTTTTCTCGCCCTCTTCTTCACATCCATCCTTTCCCTGTCTGGATCTTTTGGCATCATTACAAATCGAAAATTTATAGATTTACTGTCACTCCCAATGTTATTGAAAAAAAATGTGCATTTTGAAAAAAATAATAAGCAGGAGTAGGCATTATGTATAATGGCTATTAGTAAAAAATAAAATAATAGATCAGTTTGCCAAATTAAAAAGAGCTAATTCTATTGGGGATTATCACAAAGACTTTCTTGCTTTCCTTCTTGGATGAGATTAAATTTCTTCTAAATCTCACGTAACTGCCATAAGGAACGACTGAAGCAGGCAACATTGACACATTAAGGGGAGACTAGATGCATACATGAGAGAGAAAGGAATCAAGCCATCTGGGGGCAGAGTAGGCTGAAGTAGCAATTCGAGAAGGGGGAAACATGTGTGGTGGAGACATCAACATGGCTCAGTTGGACCAAATCACTTCTTGTGTGCTATTGATCCTAGCAAGAAGTCTCACAACACCAGGTTAAAGTCTAACGGGTTTATTTGGTAGCACAAGCCACTAGCTTTCGGAGCGCTGCTCCTTCATCAGGTAAGTGGGAGTTCTGTTCACAAACAGGGCATATAAAGACACAAACTCAATTTACAAAATAATGATTGGAATGCGAGTCTTTACAGGTAATCAATTTGGTTCTCTAAAACCACAACCGAATCTTCATTAACAAACTCCATTGGCAATTCTAGTCATGCACATTGAAATTGAAGAAGTGACATGCTTATAAAAGGGTGAGTTCCATCTTGCCAGGAACCTTTCCCACCAGGGGAGAAAGGAACACTGACTCATTAGAATAACTGTTAAATGGAGTTGCCTTCATGCCATTTAGAATTGCACTTTCTGCTTGCAGCATCCGGGCCTTCAAAGTTCCTGAAACAGCTTCTGACGAAGACCTGGTGAAGATGGATAGTGTGAGAGAGACACCCTGCCAACCACTTGAGATCAAGTCCTTTTACATTGTTTCCAGTAAATTAATTCCCCTGTTTGAGCACGCAGGACTCAAGTAGGTATTGTTAAACTTGTCTGCCTGAAATGTCTGTTACAGTCTATCTCTATTTGTGTGAGCAACCCAGTTTTTTAACAATGGGAATTATTTTATGGCCACATGCACACTATTATATAGTGAGGAGTGAATAATGTGAATGACAAAGCTGTGAATTTGTAAGTCTGGGTGGATCCTGGAGTGGTGCCCAATACACCTAGAAAGTTTGGAAAAATGTTAATGATCTTGATGTCCAGCAGAAGTGTGGCCACATATTACCGTGGCTGATTCACACTAGCTTACAGGATACTGCTAAGATTCATTATGACCCCGTAAGATCTGAAATGTTAACAGCCAGATCTGCTGAAAATTTGTAGCATTTTCTGTTTTTACATAAGATGTCTCTTGAAATAGGAGAAGCCACAACTCTACCTTTCAGAGCCCAGTCCTTCGGAATTATTACACATGACTGCCAGGATAAGGGGTCATGAGTACAAGCTAGTGAGTGGGAGGTTTAGATATGGAGTATGATGGTAGTTCACACAATGAATGATCAGCAGATGCACTTATCTTCTGGTGGTGGCAAGAGGATGGTTGGTTCTTATGATAAGGGCCTGTAATATTTCTCCTGAATTGACGAGCCCTATCTATATTGTGAAGTCAGATCCAGAATCTTATGCACGCATAAGATCTTGTTGAAGTGGGAGAACTTCCAATTTCAGTACCAACTACTTTTCTGAGTTTTCAGCATTGATCAATTTTGGTTGAAAGCTTCCTTCGCTCTGCAGAAAGTGCGCTAACAACTAAAGATTATGGGGGCACAAACCCTCGCGCTTATTTGCCAGAGATCTGCATATTTGCAAAAATGGCCAATTCTTTATAATTTTGTCGGATTAATCATGCTGCATTACAGTTTTGAATCCAGGCCACTGAGGTAAATCCAAAACTGTCGGGCTCCTATACAAATGCTCTAGTTGCTTCACTCAGTATATCTACAAACTACATTAACTTAACCCACAGCCATTTTTTTTCTTTAACCAATTCCTTACCTGTCACTGAGTTTTACTTCAGTACCCATTGCCCAAAACAGTATGGCAGCCTTTCACAAAGAACTGGGTGACAAGTTTTCTGGATGGCTTGGTATTCTGTAAATGGGTCATGCGAGCAACCACCTAGGACAGCACATCCTTAAAATAAAGTTATGTAGATTGGTCAGGCAGAATTGACCCTTTCTGTAGCTTGCACATCACTGCCTAAATATTTCATAAATACTTCTCAGCTTTGTTTTTCTGATCACTTGCATTAGTTTTCCAGTTATTGCAGAAGGGCTGATTGGCTGATAGTTGCTTGGGCTTACATTTGACACTATGGCAAATTATATGTTAAAGATGAACATAGGAATTTACAATGTGCAATGATGAAGGTTACTGTTTGCTTGTTATCTATTAAGATTTCTTCATAGTGATAAACTTAAATGTGTTTTTCTAACACTGTCCTAACCACATTATTGAAAAAAATAGCTAAATATCGGGTGTATTGATGTTACCCTTGAGGTCACGGACAATTAGAACTTGTGTTTGAGAACAATCAAGGTATGAATGCCAAAACATCTTGGGGAATAAGGGCAGAAAAGACCCAAAAATGTAAGGATCTATTTATTTCGACTTCCTAAGATACATCATCGTCTTTGCTCTTCAATCTGACCTTTCTCTTCAATCTGACCTTTCTCTTCAATCTGACCTTTCTCTCCATCTCTCTATTACAAACAGTTGTGTCTTCATAAGATCCTTTATCGCATTGTGATCTCCTATTCTACCATACTTTCCAATTGCTACAAAAAAATCTTTAATTATATAATGAGTGCTTCTGATATTTACATACATATACCTTCAAACATTACCAGCTATTCTATTAATAGCATTTAATTTTCTTCCACCAATGATCTGTGGCCTCTGAGAGAGATTTGTGATTTTTTTACGGACTAATGGGCAATCTCCACCAGGAACTGATTCAAAATTACTGAAACTCATGTTTTACTTGGTATTCTTACTGGCCTCGGTGAAAGGAGACTGACCCAGCAGTCTAGGCTGGATTCTGGTTTGGGTCCCAGAGGTAGGTCAGCCTACTGCACTGTTCTGCTCCCCACATGGTTCCTTCAATATGCATCCAGGTTGCAAAGTATCTTCAGAGATACAGAATTCTTTTTTTCCGTGCTTTCCTGGTAAATTTGTTTCCATTCTGTTTAGGAAAGATGCAACCCTCTCAAATGCAGATGTTAGAAGTATCATCACAAATTATGTAAAGTCCAATGAACTGATAGACGACTACAATAAAAAGTAAGTAGTCCTTACATGAGTATATAATGCACATGAGAATATAGATCTTAAAAATAATTTAGACTTTTCTTTAAGAATTTGGGGAAAGAATAAGCAATCTGCACTTTTGACAACTTAATGGCGGAGAGCATTGACAAGATTACACAGAGAGGCCACAGGAATTAGAAAAGGCCAAGAGTTCCTACCACCTAGAATGCTTCAATGTACCTTGTTTCTTGTTAGCTAAAATGTGTCTTATTGAGTAAATTAGTTGGCCGTGATCATGTTTTATGTGTTAATGGGGAAAATCGAGAACTGGGGGCAGTGTTTCAGAATAAGGAATTTCCCATTTGAATCATAGAATACCTCCAGTGCAGAAGGAGGCCACTTGGTCCATCGAGTCTGCACCTACTCCCTGACAGAGCATCCCACCAGTCGGATGCAAAGGAATTTCTTTTCTCAGGACTGTGAATGGCAGAGCAGGCTCAAGGATACAAATGAGCCCCTCCTGTTCCTATTTCATTGAATCCTTACAGTACAGAAGGAGCCCATTCAGCCCATCGAGTCTGCATTGGCAACAATCCCACCTAGGCCCTATCCCCATAACCCCACATATTTACCCGAGTAATCCCTCTAACCTACGCATCCCAGGACACTAAGGGGCAATTTAGTACGGCCAGTCCACCTAACCCGCACATCTTTAGACTGTGGGAGGAAACCGGAGCACCTGGAGGAAACCCACGTAGACACGGGGAGAACATGCAGACTCCGCACAGACAGTGACCCAAGCCGGAAATCGAACCCAGGTCCCTGGCACTGTGAGGCAGCACTGCTAACCACTGTGCTACCACGCCGCCCTAATAAAACTTTTAGTTGCTAACTCCTGAGACCATTGTATTATGATCTCTTGTTGGAATAACCCAGTTATTCAGTTGTGTTTAGAAGAATTTATTTAAGTGCTTTGAACATGAGTTGTAAAGGTCATATTTGTCCTCTGGTTTATAATGTCAAATCCTTTAATGAATTGGAGGTACAGTATATTTTATGTGCATTACTCATGCATCCATTGTATTTTGCTTGACTTAATATTTCTTTACAATGTAACTACTGAATATCTGATGCGTCTTTCTTTCATGGACTCCCTTATTTTGTTATCATTTTGGTGCATTTTATCCTAAAATTATGTTACTAAAACAAAAATCTGGTAATTCTGCTGTCCATGTAGAAAATCATAGTTAAGTGTTTACTAGTGTCAAGGACAGAAGGCTGTTTAATTTAAAACAGTCCTGATTTCTTCCCTCACCAGCTGTCTGTAAATAGAAGGTGTTTTTGATGTTTGTAAGTGGTGTCATATTTTCCCAAACGCTTCAGTTTTGGAGTGATCCAATCCTCTATTAATAACCCAACAACAAACTTGAGATAGGGTAAAATCAGAGGGTTAGTTGATCTTACAAACTCTCAACACGGGAAGAGGGTTTGCAATTTCCCTCCTGACCCTTTTTGCATTTGATACAGTAAAAGGATAAAAGAGAGACAGCTATTGGTCAAAGGCCACAGACAAAATAAGAATTATTGTTTTAAATGAGCCCAGAATCAAAAGTCCAATGGCGTATTCCTTCAGAGATGTTGGCCGGCTATAACTGATGCGGTGTAACCCACTTTTCCAGTAGCAATGACTTCCATGCTGGGAGAAGCACGTAGCGATGAATTAGTCCTGCAGTAGGCACTGATACAGAAGTTCATGGACCCGATTCTCCCAAAAAAATTCTAAGTGCTGAATTGGTGGGAAAAATTCTGTAATTCACGATTGTTTTTTCAGTGGGAGTTCAGACTCTGCAGAGGTCACAATCGTGAATCTCATTAAAAGCTCGGGGGGGCGGGGCCTATTCACACCAGAATCTGACAGATGGCCCGATTGTTGCCCCCACGACCATTCCCGGGCCACCCCGGCAGACCCCACCCCCCACCGGGAGGCAGACCCTCCTTGGCGAATCCCGTGAAATGGGCAACACACGCATCTCCCAACCTGACGCGCCAAAAAACTAGCACGTTGTGATGGGAGAATCGAGCCCCATGTGTTCCAGTAGAAATAGTATAGATGAGGGCCAGGCAATTCATACCTGGACAGAGCTCTGGTTTTGCTACTGTATTGTTGATGGAAGTTGGCAGACTGCCTCTTTTAGCTTCACAAGACAAAATTACAAGTTCTAGCAGCTTTGGGGATGGGAGTCATGTGACATAACTCTCACTCTTCCCCTTGGTTTGCACAAAAGATCTATATATTCCTGGGCTGAATTCTTGAGATGGCTAATGTTTCATCCATTAATACATTTTGTGGCACAGTGGTTAGCACTGTTGCCTCACAGAGCCAGGGACGTGTGTTCAATTCCTGGCTTGGGTCACTGTCTGTGTGGAGTTTGCACGTTCTCCCCGTGTCTGTGTGGGTTTCCTCCGGGTGCTCCGGTTTCCTCCCACAGTCTGAAAGACGTGCTGGTTAGGTACATTGACCCGAACAGGCGCCAGAGTGTTGCGACTAGGGGAATTTCACAGTAATTTCATTGCAGTGTTAATGTAAGCCTTACTTGTGACTAATAAATAAAAACTTTAAACTGCATTTACTAGAGGTTTCAGGGTCTTTTGTCCTCACGGACAGATCATCTCCATTGGTCAGAATTTCCCCCAGAAACATAAAGGGGCCTTTGAGTATTTCCTTGGAATTTGATTTCTGCAGTCACAGGGGGGCATGAATGCTTCTTTAGAGAAAACAAGATTGTTATCAGAATCATAGAATCCTACAGTGCAGAAGGAGACCATTCGGCCCAGCGAGTCTGCACCAACCACAATCCCACCCAGGCCCTATGCCCATAACCCCATGCTTTTACCCTAGCTAGCCCTCCTGACACTAAGGGGCAATTTAGCATGGCCAATCCACCTAATCTGCACATTGTTTTACTGAAGGCTAGAAATTCCTTTTGTGTGAGTTGTAGCCAATCATGGCTTCAGTCAGTGAAACACCTTTGTCAGTTTCTTCTTTACAAATGTTATGAGGTAGCCAGGATGATCTAGATGTATATATTTTTTCATGCCTTCTTGGCATGATACTATAAAGATCACAAGAAACGTTTTGATTTTATTCTCCTGTAAAAGTACTCCCATTTTCCTGAAAGGGACAAACATCAGAATGGATTAGCATGTAAACTTAAAATTCTGAACAAAATAAATCCTCATCTGTGATATTTGTTTCAGACCATAAGTATAAAATTAGATTTTTGTGATTTCTGCATTTTACAGTGATAATTTCACTTTTGTCTTGCTTCCTCAGTTATGTAGTCATTAATCCTATACTTTGCGACTGCCTATTGGAAAAATCTGAGCACCATACTATAGCTAAACTCACTTGGGATGACCTCTTTACCAGGTAAGCAGAGCTATTAAAATGCTGCACTCTGTCTGTCCACTGAGACAATGTAATGTTAAGATTGACAACAGCTTGCATTTATCTAGTCCCTTTTGCATGGAAAATAATTGCTTCAAAAGTGCTGATAAAAGCTTAATTAGATCAAAATCAATGCAGAGACAAGGAAGATGTTAGAAGGGGTGACCAAAATCTTGATCAAAGAGCTGGGGAGAGTCTTGTGGGTGGATTAGTGGGATTGCCTGCAGAGAGAATTCCAAAGCTCAGTGTTAGATGTCTGAAGACAGTGGGGGCTCATATGGGAAGGGGGATAGCATAAGAGGCAGAGTTGGCAGGATGCTACATTCTCGGACAGCTGTAAGGGTAAAGAAGGTTATATTGGTTGGAAACACAATGAAAATATTAAATTACAGGCCTTGTGGGACCAGGAATCAACATAACTGAAAATAAATTTCAGTCTGTTTCCAAGTTTTGTTTTCTGTCATTTTTCAATTGCTTCATGTCCCTTCAAAAGCATTAGGAAACGTTCTGTAATTTTACCTTTAAAGTACTGAAGCATGCAAAGATAGCATTATTAATATTATAAGAGCTGTCGCTAACTGCCCTCAAAGGGACAGGTTTAATCAAACTTTAATCACATTTTGTGCTTGGTCTGATTTGCTGTTGTGGTCAATTATAGCTCGAGTTTTTGTTGCAGGTGCCTGATGAAGCTTCAGAAATGTCATCAAGTGACTTTCCCTGGACAAAAGCCAGTTGTTCGAAAGGGTGAAATTAAACCCATTAACATTGATATAGCACAGCGTGGTTCAAACAAAAAGGTCAGTAGCTGAAAACCATTTATCAGCGAGACTATAATGGATACTTCGCGGTGAGTTAGAATCAAGTTGAGAGATTTGGGCATCATCACCTGAATAGCTTATGTTTATTCGCTGCATTTTACTGTGTCAAGTTTAAGTGATTTGGAGTTCCCAGTATGAAATTAAGGTTGCGAATTTTCTTTATATTTCTTCTTCTTTCTGCTGTCATTTGTTCTAATTGGAAGATGCTGCATAAAATAGGAACTGAATTAATATATGATATAAGATGTAGAATATGCAGTGTTACTGTTTGTCACTATCTTGTATGCCTAGGATGTATTTGGTTCATAGCAGTCTTGATGCGGAATGCAGTACTTGTTGCACTGGATTCTATGTGCACAGGAGACTACTTGCTTAATTTTTAATTAATTTTTGAAGAGGTGACAAAGATAATTGATGAGAGAAGGGCTGTAGGTGTAGTTTAAATGGACTTTAATAAGGCGTTTGACAAGATACCACCGGGCAGTCAGGTACAAAAACTTAAATCACATGGGATTCGTGGTGGGTGGGCTGGCTAGATAGATACAGAACTGGCTTGGTCATAGAAGACAGTAGCGGTGGAAGGCTGCTTTTCAGAATGGAGATCTGTAGCTAGTGGTGTTCCGCAGGGATCAGTGCTGGGACCTCTGGTGTTTGTAGTATATATAAATGATCTAAAGTAAAGTTTTAAGTTTGTTCATTAGACACAAAGGCTTACATTAACACTGCAATGAAGTCACTGTGAAATTCCCCTAGTTGCCACACTTCAGCAACTAGGGTCAATGCACCTAACCAGCACATCTTTCAGACTGGGAGGAAACCGGAGCACCCAGAGGAAACCCATGCAGACACGGGGAGAACGTGCAAACTCCACACAGACAGTGACCCAAGCCGGGATTCAAATCCGGGTCCCTGGCACTGTGAGGTAGCCAGTGCTAGGCACTATGCCACTGTGCCGCCCACATCTGGAGGATAATGTGGGTGGTTGATTAATAAGTTTGCAGATGACACAAAGAGCGGTGGAGTTGCTGATAGTGCCGATGATTGTCAGAGAATACAACAGGATATAGATAGATTGGAGACTTGGGCACAGAAATGGCAAATGAAGTTTAATCCGGACAGATGTGAGGTGATGCATTTTGGAGGATCAAATTTAGATGTGAATTATACTGTAAATGGCAGAGCCCTGAAAACATTAACGTACAGAGTGATCTGTGCAGGTCCACAGTTCCCTAAAAGTGACAACACAGGTGGCCAAGGCGACGAAGAAGGCATATGGTATGCTTGCCTTCACCAGCTGGGGCATTGAGTACAAGAGTTGGGAAATCATGTTGCAGCAATATAAAACCTTGGTTAGGCGGCATTTGGAGTATTGTGTGAAGTTCTGGTCACCACACTACCAGACGGATGTGGAAGCTTTGGAGAGAGTGCAATAAAGGTTCACCAGGATGTTACCTGATCTCGAGGGTGTTGACTATGAGGAAAGGTGTGCTTATATGGCGAAACCAGTTGAGTTTCTGGTCAATGGTAACCCCACTGTGACTACAAAAGCAGGTCAGAGGCTAGGAATCCTGCGGGGAGTAACTCACCTCCTGACTCCCCAAAGCCTGTCCACCATGGCTCAAGTCAGGTATGCGATGAAATACTTCCCACTTGCCTGGATGAGTACAGCTCCAACAACACTCAAGAAGCTCGACACAATCCAGGCTAAAATAGCCCGCTTGATTGGCACCACTTCCATAAAAATTCAGTCCCTCTGCCACTGATGCACAGTGGCAGATGTGTGTACCTTCTACAAGATGCACTGCAGCAACTCACCAAGTCTCTTAGGCAATACCTTCCAAACCCACGACTGCTACCATCTAGAAGGATAAGGGCAATAGACACATGGAAACACCACCACCTGGAAATTCCCCCTCCAAGCCACACCCTGATTTGGAACTATTTTGCTGTTCCTTCACTGTTGCTGGGTAAAATCCTGAAACTCCTTAACAACACTGTGGGTCTACCAACACCGCATGGACTGAAGCAGTTCAAGAAGGCAGCTCACCACCACATTCTCAAGAATTGGGGAAGGGCAATAAATGTTGGCCTAGCCACCGATGCCCACATCTCATGAATGAGTGAAAAAAAAAAGTAATGCCATCTTTGTTTCTCCCACATGGGTAACTTTCAACCCTCCAATTCCTACCCCAACACGTTATTATTCTCTGCATTTCTACCTCTCGTCATCATTCCAGACTTGAATCTCTCTTGGATGAGCCTGTGGTTACAGTCGTGCTTTTTCAGCTATTCTAAAAGCTCTGTTAACCATATCCTGTCCCTCACCTCACCAAGATCCACTCATTTCATTGGACCTTGCTGATCTGCACTGGGCTCTGATCCTCCAACGCCTCCATTTTGAAATTCCCATCTCTGTTTATGTTCCCTCATGATTTTTTTCTCTCTATAAACTGTCTCCAACCCTACAGCTACCTTCCCCTCTTCACTTCCATCCCCAAGAACACTCCATTCCTCCAACTGTTCATACTTGTGCATTTCACTGCTCCAACTGTTTTGTTGGCTGCTATGTCGTAAGCTGTCTCAGCTTGTAGTTGCCCTCCTAAACACCTAGATGCCTTAATGTCTCTCTCACTTTATAATCCTGTTTTATTTTGGTTCTCTGTCCTCCTATGTCTGTTTATTCTTCTTTGAGTGGCCTTGAAAATCTTAAAGAAGACATATAAATGGAAATTATTATTTTACTTCCGCTTTATTTGTGTTTTTGGCAGGTAACTATTGTTGAAAACCTTGAAGCGTTTGGTTTAGATCCTCAGACCTTGGGAAATGCCCTTCAGCAAAAAGCTCAAGCCAGTGTAACAATGTTCCAGGTGCCTGGTACAAAGGACAAGATGGCACTTCAGGTTCAAGGCAACCAGGTTAATCATATTGCCAAGCTCCTAACAGGCAAGTACTGTACTTTAACTTTAAATCAAACATTCATAAGTAGAATAAAACCATTTCCTGAATTGCTAAGTCCATAGAATTTTGTGTAGTCGATGCTTTCTTTTAAACTATATGAAATATGCATTACATTTGGAAACATTCTATTCTTCATGAGGCGTGATGAACTCTGACAATATAAAATATATTGTAGATGTGTTGACATAATAACCAAAGGGGCTTTTTTTTAAGGACTAAATGTTTACTTGGTAAAATAATGATGTTAACACATGTTAATTGAAGTTATCTTTACATAAAAAGGGGTAGTAATTTGGAATTTGTCACCGAAGAAAGCATGAAACTTGGAATCGGACATTTGTGGGGCGGCACGGTGGCACAGTCGTTAGAACTGCTGCCTCACAGCGCCAGGGACCTGGGTTCGATTCCGGCTTGGGTCACTGTCTGTGTGGAGTCTTCATGTTCTCCCTGTGTCTGCATGGGTTTCCTCCAGGTGCCCCAGTTTCCTCCCACAGTCTGAAAGACATGCTGGTTAGGTGAATTGGCCATGATAAATTCTCCCTCAGTGTACCCGAACAGGCGCCGGCTGTGGCGACTAGGGGATTTTAACAGTAACTTCGTTGCAGTGTTAATGTAAGCCTACTAAGAGTCATAGAACCATAGAGGTTTACAACATGGAAATAGGCCCTTCGGCCCAACTTGTCCATGCCACCCAGTTTTTACCACTAAGCTAGTCCCAATTGCCTGCATTTGGCCCATATCCCTCTATACCCATCTTACCCATGTAACTGTCTAAATGCTTTTTAAAAGACAAAATTGTACCCATCTCTACTACTGCCTCTGGCAGCTCGTTCCAGACACTCACCACCCTCAGTGAAAAAATTACCCCTCTGGACCTTTTGTATCTCTCCCCTCTCACTTTAAACCTATGCCCTCTAGTTTTAGACTCCCCTATCTTTGGGAAAAGCTGTTGACTATCTACCTTATCTATGCCCCTCATTATTTTATAGACCTCTATGAGATCACCCCCAAAGATTCCTAGGCTCCAGAGAATGAAAATCCCAGTCTATCCAGCCTCTCCTTATAACGCAAATCATCAAGTCCCGGTAGCATCCTAGTAAATCTTTTCTGCACTCGTTCTAGTTCACACTAATTAAAAATAAACTTTAAGCATTGATTACTGTGTATACCAGTTGTTAAATTTTCTATTAAGTGTGGTATTTTAATTAAATCTTATGCAGTCATTCAGTTTACACTGTGTTGGGCACCTTCGTAACTAACCACAAGGAAAGGTGTTCTGAGAATCATTTTGTTCAGTCTGACAGTTGCTTTGTGATTGTATTGCAGAGGAGTACAGGATCCCGACAAAGTATATTACTGGCTTGGAAAAAGCCCCAAAAACTGGCAAGAAGAAGCGATGACATGGCAAATAGGTATAGCAAGGGATCCAATCATAGCAATAAAATCACTGCCGATACCTGTTCTTGTCAATTTGTTTTAAATTTGTGATATCAAACTTTCTACCAAAAATGTACTAGACATCAGGTTGCTATGCATTTTTGTATTCCTTTAGAAGAACCTGAAGAACTGTTGCATTTGACCCTAACTGAAAACTACATGTGAACTTTGAATTGTGAAAAGATCACTGGGAGTAATTTGCATTAGCTGCTGGGCTGCTGAATTACATGGGGAATCCTGAAGCTTCATTGCTAACTAGTGTATCTGAGTTATTCCAGACCCCGAAGCCTACGTAGCAAGTTGCGTAAAAACCATTTCAAATGTTACAAGGAGCTGTAAAAATGTAAGTAGTCGTGTAATAAAAATTGCAAGAACTGAACCTTTCAGACTTATGTGGTTATTATGCAGGAAGGATGAATATTTAAAATATTCTATTTAATTAATCTATTAAGGGACTATTTAATAGGATTCAGTGTTGATGTATGTGTAAAATGCGGGTGGATAAAATACTAAACTAAATTGCAAATGTTCTAGTTGTTTGAGCTCTCTGAAGCCAAAGTTTGAAATCACCAAATGTCCTTCCCCATACCCTTCCGCTCCTTAACATGAAATAATTCCTGACCAAGCTAATTCAGAGTAGCATTTTAGAACAGAATAGTAGCTAAAAGCAATGATATTCCACTGCGCGCTTGCATTTTTGTACCTTAATTTATTTGTAACTGTTTGATATCTTAAGTAATTGCATTATGAGATAGAGAATCTGGTGAACTGGCGCAGCGACAATAATCTCCCTCAATGTCAACAAAACGAAGGAGATTGTCATCGACTTCAGGAAACGTAAAGGAGAACACGCCCGTCTACATCAACAGGGACAAAGTAGAAAGGGACGAGAGCTTCAAGTTTTTAGGTGTCCAGATAACCAACAATCTGTCCTGGTCCCCCCCATACCGACACTATAGTTAAGAAATCCCACTTTTCTCAGAAGACTAAGGAAATTTGGCATGTCAGTTACGACTCTCACCAACTTTTACAGATGCACCATAGAAAGCATTTTTTCTGGTTGTATCACAGCTTGGCATGGCTCCTGCTCTGCCCAAGACCGCAAGAAACTACAAAAGGTCGTGAATGTAGCCCAATCCAAGTCAGCCTCCCATCCATTGACTCTATCCACACTTCCCACTGCCTCAGCAAAGTAGCCAGCATAATGAAGGACCCCATGCACCCTGGACATTCTCTCTTCCATCTTTTTCCGCTGGGAAAAAGATACAAAAGTCTGAGGCCACGAACCAACCGACTGAAGAACAGCTTTTTCCCTGCTGCCATCAGACTTTTGAATAGACCTACCTTGCAATAAGTTGGTCTTTCTCTACACCCTCGCTATAACTGTAACACATTCTGCACTCTCTTGTTTCCTTCCCTATGACCGGTATGCATTGTATAGCGCGCAAGAAACAATACTTTTCACTGTATACCATTACATGTGACAATAATAAATCAAATCAAATATATATTGTATACACTTCTTAGGCAAGCCTTCGAGATCAAACATGGGTTAAAAGCTGACTGATTCACACACTATGGCCGGAATTCTCTGGCAGGTCACACCCCAACACCACTGCCGGTGAGGACAGAGAATTTGGCGCTCAGCCAAATCTCTGTTCACCGCAGCAGGACCAGAGAATCTCTTTGGTATGAATGGCTGGGGAATCCCGTCCTATCACTCAGAAAGTGTAATCCATAAGAACTAGAATACAAACAAGAAAACATTTGTCTTGCTAAGATAAATATTATAATGATACAAACCTTAAATTGCAAACTCAGTATTTAGAAGCAATTAAGCATTAGCAGCTCAGATATCATGCAGCTGGCTGCATTTACAATTGTACATTTTGTATTAGTGCAAAGCAGTTTCTTCTTTGTGCCAATGTTTAACTTCACAACACCAGGTTAAAGTTCAACAGGTTTATTTGGTAGCACAAGCTTTCGGAGCGCTGCTGCTTCTTACCTGATTAAGGAGCAGCGCTCTGAAAGCTCATGCTACCAAATAAACATATTGGACTTTAGTCTGCTATTGTGAGACTTCTTACTGTGCCCACCCCAGTCCAACGCCGGCATCTCCACATCAGTGTTAAACTTGTGCAGTGGAGATTGGATGTTCAGGATCAAACTGATTCTCCAGCATAGTGGAATATGGCTCTCTGCTTCAGTCTCAAGAGGGTGATGTTGTCCCTAAGTTGGTCATTTCATTCAGAAAGCTCAGATGGATGGCTGTTAGAAGCCAAGTGTCACACTGGGCAAATCCTGACTCCTGAATAAGGCAGCATTCGGACTATAATTGCAGTTTTTGCTGTTTGGAGAGACTACTCTGATTTGACGATGGGAGCGTTAATGCACCTTCAGATGAAGACTAAAGCACCTTTTAAAGAAATATACGGTTAACATAAATATAACATGGATTTACCTAGTGCCTCCAATGTAGTAAAATATCTTGTGCTTTAGAGGAATGTTATTGAACACAGTCTGACGCCAAGCCACATGAGCTAATAGGACAGGTGAATGAAAGGTTAGTCAAAGAAGTAGGTTACATGTAGTGTAGTAAAAGTGGATAGAGTGGTGGAGAGCTTTGGGGCGGGAATTCCAGAATGTGGAACTGAAGGCACAGCCACCAAGGGTGGAGCGATTAAAGTTGAAAATTTGCGAGAGGCCAGAACTGGAGGAGCGCAGAGATCTTGGAGGGTTGGGAATTAGAGGTAAGGGGTGAAGGGGCCATGTAGGAATATGCAAACAAGGGTTGAGAATTTTAAAATAGAGGCTTTGTTGTTTGAGAACCAATGTAGATAAGGGCGAATGGGCCTTGGCTGAGTAAGGAAATGAGCATTAGAGTCTGCTGAGGGTGGTAGGAGAGAGAAAATGAGCAGGAGAGCATTGGAATAGTCAAGTCTAAAGGTATCAAAGATCCTGCAGCATAATTTTATAAACCAGTGTGACCTAAACTTGCAACAGCCATCCATCTAGGCTCTGTAAATGAGATGACCAATTTAGTGTCAAATCTCCAATATTACTCACTTGGAGCATTTATTAAACTGCACACGCAAGTTTCTTTACTCCTCCCATGCAATGGAAATTTTTCTTCTTTGAAGTATATTTACATTCCTTATTTTTGCAGAATAAAACATTGCGTCACATTTTCCACTTTAAATTGCGTTTGTTATTTAACAGCCCTTTTTCCTAGCCTGTGTTCCTGCCGTTGTCGTGACAGTTGCTGTGTTCGTTTGATATTATCAGCAAACTTTGACAAGCACTGCTTGTTGTTCAAACCTGTTTTACGTATATCTAGAATACATTACAAAGAGTGATTGATCTCAAATTCCAAGGATGTTGCGCCAACGTTTCAGTTAAAATTGAGGATGAACAAGAGGCCAGAACTTAGTGGAGTGCAGAAATCTCTGAAGGTTGTGGAGCTGAAGGAGATTACAGTTGTGGGGCTAGTACAATGTTTTTCTTGTTGTTGTAGTTAAAACTATCATTCCCCTCAAGTAGGCAGACAAAGTCACGGAGTGGTTTAAGATGATTTATTGATAACTGTAGCTACAGGACTCTGATCCAATCTTTAAGACTAGTCAGAGTTCGGAATTTAGAAATACACAAGCAATTATAGTTTTGAATTCGATTACAAGCAATTGGCATATACCAATCAAAGATTTACATTTGCACAGAAGTTCTATCTACCCACTCACAACTATCGATTAGGTTTACATCATGCATACATAAGGGTATAGTTGTCCAATTATAACTTGCGCATGTCTTCCTAATTATAATATCATCAAGCAATGATAGCTATATTTCTGACCAATGCTATATCAACATTCCTTTCCATTGTCCTTTGTTCTAATGGGCAAATATGAGTTGCACCTATACATAGTTCAATTGAATGTTCTTTGACTCTTATCTGGGTCTGCTTTAATCAAGACCTGTGGTTTTCACATAGCTTCCTTGTGTGACTGAGATACAACTTGCAGTTTATGTGATTTTTAAACTTATGAGATTATTAACCCTTTCACAGAAGTAGGGAGGGACAAGGTCATGGAGAGTTTTGAAAATGATGAGAATTTTAAAATCGAGACATTGCTTGACTGGAAGCCAGTGTAGGTCAGCAAGCACAGTGGTGATAGGAGAATCTGATGTGCTGTGAGTTAAGACAGGGGCCAGCAGAATTTTGGATGACCTCAGGTTTATGGAGGGTAGACCAGCCAGGAGTGCATTGAAATAGTGGAGTCCAGTAGCAACAAATACAAAAATTATTTCAGCAGCACCTGAACTGAGGCTGGGTTAAGTCAGGTGATTTTATAGAGGTGGAAGTAGGCAGTCTTAGTGAAGGCACAAATATGAAGCAGGGAACTCATCTTGGGATCAATTCCAACAATAGGTTGCAAACAGACAAGCTTAATCTTGAACTGTTGCCAGGGAACTGGAGTCAGGAGTTGGGGAATGGAGTTTGGAGCCAAAATCCAGAACAAGACATTGCATTACAAATTGAGAGAGTGAGGGACGCTGATTAAAATAATAAAAGGAAGGTTTAGCGAATTGGGAAATTTATCTTGCATAAAGACCGCTGATGCATGGAATGACGTGTTAGACAGAATAGTCAAGACAGAAACTGTAATAAGTCTTCGGAGGCAGAAGTCCCTTCACCAAAATCCCTTTATTTACAACTTCTAACAACAGTACACAGAGTGCTAGCAGTTTATCTCTGGGGGTGTCAGAGGAAGTAACACTTGCAGTTAAATACAAGGCAAATACTCCCTAATTAGCCCATCAATTGAATCCTTAATCAGGGACACCTTTTGGTGTCCAACCAAATAAACAAAATCAAATTAACTTAGGGACAACTCAAGGGGCAGCTCCCTAATAGGAGGGGGACCACCTGAAACAAAAAACAAAGCGGAAAGGAAACTTAAAAACATCAAATTAAAATGTAATTAAGGGGGGATCCTTAATCAGGGATATTCCAATAGGCCAACCTCAATGACCTGATTGAAGTCATTACAGAAAAACACGAAACATTTAAGAAACAATTAGACATTGCAATGGGAGCTCTGTCGTGTTCATGCGTATTTATTTATATGCTAAGATGGGCTGAAAAGCTTCCCTCATCCATAATTATCTTGTGGAATGGAGAGCTTTTGCCATGTTAGGATCGCATATGGATCAGATACCGATGGTTCTGGAGATACCTGCGCTCAAGTTTCTGTTGCATTCAAGTCTATCCCGGTTGGTATTGAGTTTGATGCTTATCCTCGAGTCTGATGTCTTGGATACATTTTATGTTAATAATCATGCAACGAAAGGGGAGGTGTAATAGATACTGAAGTGACATTAAATTGGATACATCAGTCCTTTATTTCAAACACAAGTGAGTATTAATAATTTCAGTATTTGAGCAGTAATTTACAAAGACGTACAATGTTATTATCCTGTTCCTCTTCTGATAGAGCGCCTTGTTTAACTGCTCCCTCTAGTGCAGCATCTCAACCTTCACAATTGGAGGCTGCTTCATCCGAGATTGTGTTCCTGGAAATCACGACTATAGGTGAAACACTGGTTCTCATAGAAATCAATGTTAAAATTGGAATTTAATATGTAGGCCTTCCTCAACAGAAAAAAAAAATTAAAACATTGCACCCTCTAACTTGAAATATTTTACATTGCTAAGTTCCTACATTGGTATATAAAATAATTTTTGAAATAACTTTAATATAACTTTCTACCTGAAGCATCTCCTGCTCGCTGCTGATCCTGAAGTGAGACACAAAGTCAGAAGGGGGCTTCTGATGGCGCTGCCCCTTCTGCCCTTCCTGCCCGAGATCTTAGCCCATTCATTTTCAGGCTTCCCTCATGCGGGGTAAATCTTCCCACCAGCCTGAAATATGAGACTGGGAGTGAAATTCTCTTTGTGGCTAATAAATGGCCACTTCGGGACCTCAGTTAGGACAAGGGAAGTTGACCTCTGTGAGGCCTTGCCTACCCCAGCATAAAATTGCCATGAAGTCAAGGTGGGCAGGAACCCAGAGGGAATCCTCTTCTTTCAGTCTCGCACTCCAGCTTTGGATTGCAGGTCCAGGCGAGGGAAGTTAGGGTTGGGGGGAGGTCGAGGAGGAGGCCATAACCTAGAGGTCAGAGAGGGGGGGAGGGCATAATCTGGAGATCAATGAGGGGGAAGACCACAACTCTGAAGGCAGGAAGAAGCCACTTCAAAATGGCGCTAATCAGATCACACAGGTAAAACGAATCTCAGAATGCTCAATGACGTGACAGGCCCACTAACCTTTTGATGTTAAAGCAAAACAACATTAAATGAGGATTTACTGTACCCCTTTCAGTCATTCATTCTCATCATCTTCATAACTGTTGTGGTTAGCATTGTCCCCATTTTGTCTTCCCTAATCAGGCAGTGTGCACTATCCGCTTTCTAACCTGGCTGCTTGATAAAGTTAAGTTTTGTAACATCAGGAGAACGTGAGATGTCACACTGACAGCCCAGATGTTCAATGTGATCAGGAGCCATCTGTTTATCAGTGCTGCTTTCCCCATTGCTTTAGGTGATCACAGATACAATTATTTCCTTATCTGATGTTGACCGCCTGATTGAATGATAGTTCCAGTTGTCTCCTAATGTATTAGCAGTTGTGTTTTTGCTTTAAAGCTAGGTCTGTTTGACCATGTAAGAGGTGACTGTAGTCAGTGAAAGATGTCACTTTTATTGCCATCCCTAATATTGGGCGAAATCTTACCAAAAAATGGCAGTGTGTTGGTTCAGGCGCGAAAAACTGAGTCTTACTGGCGTATTTTTGAGCTGTACCATGAGCCTCATTAGTGATATTCTTTATGCCCACAAGTTTTACACCGCTCTAACTGCATGTTCCCTCTGATTCGCTTGCTCCTGCAAGCACTGGGGGGTTCCATATAAATGGCTCCCTAGCACTTGTTCCACAATGACTGCAGGGGATGGCAGGCAGGAAGGCAGTAGCGCTTTTCGGAGGGGCCCTCACCAGGATGCGAGATAGAGTGGAGCAGAGGCAGGACACACTCTACCCCCGCTCCAGGGGCCAGCCTTCCAGCAGGGTCACCACACAGGATGCAGGGTGGCACTGGTCAGTGCAAGCACACTCCAGAGGCGGACAGGGCAGCAGTGTCGGAAGAAAATGAATGATTTTCTTCACGTAGCCAGGGTAAGTGAACCATCCCCAGCCTCCCACTGGACCCCCAACCCTTTCTCTCAGCCACCTTGACCTTTGCCAACACCAGGCCCCAGGTTCCCCCCCTCCTTCCCCCAAACACCATGTTCTCCCAGTAGCTGCTATGCTCCTCACATCCAGTTCCCACACAAGCCCCACACCTGCCACACCTCATCACCAACCTGTCAACACTCCCACACTCTCTGTCACTGTAGGACCAACTCAACCACAATAGGTGTCAGCCGGCACAGCCAGCTGGAGTCATGCCCGAGCTTAGAATCCACACACATTTTGCGGCTCGAGCCCTTCACCAGCGTCGGAGATTGATAGCTTGTTAGATCTCTTCAAGGACTTCTTGGCCTGTTTGGAAAAGCATGTGCTGCCTCACTGGCACAGTGCTGCCTCACAGCGCTAGGGATCCGGGTTCAATTCCGGCCTCAGGTGACTGTGTGGAGTTTTGCACATTCTCCCCGTGTCCGGTTTCCCCCCACAGTCCAAAGATGTGCAGGTTAGGTTGATTGGCTATGCTGAATTGCCCCTTAGTGTCAGGGGGATTAGCAGGGTAAATACGAGGGGTTATGGGGAAATGGCATGGGCGGGATTGTTGTTGTTGCAGGCTCAATGGGCCAAATGGCATTCTTCTGCATTGTAGGGATTCTATGAGTCTATACGTTATCTTTCCAGTAGTTAAAGCATCTATGTGGGGACATAGGAATAAGTATGTTATTCACATGCTAGACTATGGGAGGGAAGTTTCACATCCTGCCAGCTACGATTCCCGTGGCGGATCATGCAAAGGTCCGTGCACCTGGGGTGGGATTTTCCAGTTTTTGGGGCAGGCACGGCCAGAAAATCTTGCCTCATATCTTACAGGAGGGATTTATCAACACTGGAAGCAGGGAAAACCTATTCTAAATTAGGTTTAAATGAGCTTTAAACATAGAAATACTCAGATAAAAATCATAAAGATAAGCTCTCCAAATGGAAAAGTTGTATTTATTTAATAATCCTCCAGAAATTACATTTCCACATCAAACACAACTTTAGATTACAACTGACAAATCATGTACATACAAACAAAGCCAATGAATTCAACTGGTCTGTTAAATGAGACAAGCAACATGTCAGTAATACACTATCATTGACGCCACTCCTGTGACAACATCTAATAACATCAAATGAATTTCAATGTCAATATGAAGGACTGTATTACTCGATTGACACATTGGGAGTAATAAGCTAACTCATCAAGTAGGAAATCCACTGGATCAGGTGGAACAATGGATCTTACACCCAGCCCAACATTGCTCATTGGTTTCAATGGGGAAGTAAATTAGGATGGAATACCAACATTGCACCCAATACTTCTCCTGTTTCCCGAATGGCGGGGCAGGTTAAAATTGTCCACATTTTACAGGTTCACAAAATCCCTTCCATATCCTTGTCAGTCTGAAAAATCAAATACACCGCCCGCACCTTATGTATACAAAATCTATCAATGATCTTACATTACTTTGACCAACCTTAATTGAAGTTACCTTAATCAGAACTTGAAATGTCTCTGCACTCTCAAATTATACAATATCGTCAGGATGTTACTTATAACTTGAGAAAATTCCTAATCAGCAGTATGATTTTTGCAAACATGTCACTTTGTTTCAAAGTGACATGTTTGCAAAATACCTTTAAATTGTACTTTCTCTTCGTCTTAACATCTATTAATTCAAATCCAATTCGCAGAGCATGGAGGCAGTGGACGAAGAGGACAGGACTTCTCCACTGTGAGGACAATTACTTTCCTCAGTGATGTGTCTGGTTAATTTCATTTTCTGGCTTGTGCTTGAGGTTTCAGATTTTAAAAATTAAATGCTTTGCACATTTTGGAGTTTCCCCTCGCAGGCACTCAGTGCTTCATCAATTGGCTTAACACTCAATTTTGAGCTTTCAATATTAGGCAGGGTTTTCCGCCCCACTGCGCTGGTCAAGTAGCGTAGCAGGGCGGGAAATATGAGTCAGGGGCAAAGAATTGGACAGGGTCTGATGGGAGTGGACCCCGATGGGGAGGTGGGGAAGTCCATAGGAGGGGAGGGAAAGGGGGAACTCTGCATTGGGGGGTGGGTGAGGACTGGTCAGTGCGTACACAGTATACTGGGAGATCGAGGCACCTGCGCAATGGCGCCCCTAGCAATCTGCAGCCGGCCTCCTAGCATGAATACGTACTCCGCCTTCTGGCAAGAATCACATTATGGCCTCTGTATTACACAGAGTGCCATAAATTACCACAACTTATAATGGGCAAGAAAACCTCTCATTTTCTCTTCCATTTGACACTTTATTTTCCTGAAAATATTCCGCCCATAGTGTTTGGCTATGGGAAAATTTATTTTTCTTGTTCGTTAGTGTGAACCTTCACTCACTTCTAAATTATGTTGATATCCACAGTTGTAGATGCTTCTGATTGAATACATTCAAATTTCAATTTTTTTTCTTTTTAAGTTTGAGGCTTTGCTAGCTGCTTCTCCATGGTGATATCTGGGTCAACAAATCAAGAAAATGATTAAAAACAGTTTTCCTTCAAAAAAAATTGTTCCCTTCCAGGTGAATAACGACTCAATTATCTATTGGCCTTTGCCTTCTTGGAATCTTACTTCATCCTTTAGATTTTACATATTTTGTCTTTCAGAGCTCTTCTGTATGGATTCTAAAATGTTTGCTCATGGCTTGCCTGCATCAACAATGATCCTTCTGTTTCGTCCTCTAATGCTTTTTGTTTGGCATTTCCTCCTCTGATAGCTTTTTAGAATGGAAGGAGGTGCTTCCTTCTTATTTATGCCATCATCTCCCACTTCCTAGGACTGAGCATTCTGATGATGGTTGAACTTGGAAGTCAAGGCCTCCAGAATACAAGCTTTTCCATGCAAGTGAAACCTGTCCCATTCCTTGCTTATATCATTGGGATGAAGACTGGCAATAGTAGAAAATGGAAGACGTCCTAACTGACAGCATTAAATAAGTCTTGGTCAAGTACAGCACAAATCAGAAACAATATAATACTCTCCCTACATTGCTCCAAGGCAATGCTCTGGACCAATTTTTGGAACAGTGGTTAAGAATGCAGTCTTTCCAATGGGTTTTAATTTTTTAAAAACTTTTGTAGATTTATTTCTAATGGTAAAGGAATGGGATTACCCAGAAACAGTTCATTGGGAACTGCCAACACCAATTCAACAGATGTTTTTATTTGTTTTGGACTGAGTTTGAAACCCGTGCCCCGTAGGCGAACATACTGCATTCTACTAGGTGTTAGCATCCTGCCCCTATAATGCATTTATTTTTGGTTTACCTAAGCTTTAGTTCGCTTGACACATTAAGAAAAGCAAAATTTGGCAAAAATGGCCCATCATGGCTAGAGCTGTAAGATTTACCTGTAAGATTTTTTTTTTAAATCTACTGTTGAACCAGTGCAACGTTTGGGTATTGCGTGATACCCAGATTTGTTGGTATTTAATCCCTTTCCAGTTAAATTTTCATTTTCAACATGAAGGCATTGGTTACTTGGAAAGTACAAGTTGGTGAGATTTGACTATTGCACCTTTCAAATCCAAGGTCAAATCCAACCTAAAATGAAAGAGTTACTTTCAGATTTGATTGTTATTTGATGTCAGTAGTTATTTGTGTCAGAAATAGCAACATCTATTGTTACGATGAAAATTGCTGATGTATTTCAGGCTTTGTTGACGTACTTATCCACAGAATCTCTTCTACTGCATGCGCACCTATTGTATTTGAAAGTGGCACTGATTTGAAGGAATTACATAGTTAATATAAGAAGCATGCATCTCAACAATCATGACTTATTAAACTTTTTGAGCACCGAACATCCTGAGACTCGATGCCTCAACTTTAAAAATATAAATCTGATTCCAAGGGGGGAATTTTACCATTTTGAGTCTAAGTGCCGGATCTAGGCATCAAATAGATCCGCGCCTGGAATCCTCTTTCCAGCGCGCCCATACGCGTTTTGCCGGCTCCGGCCCGATCCGCACTGTGTGTGGGGCTTAGCGCTGGCGGACTGATCGGAGCTCTGAACTGCACATGCGCAATTCGAAAAAAATCTGACAGCGCGCCTGGGCGCGAAAAAAAGCAGAAAGCGGAGAGAGCGGCTCTCTGACGGTCATCCTCTGTTCGGGGGGCAGGGGAGGGGGTGTGACCGATCATCCCCTGGCTGTGGGGGTGGTGGGGGGAAGTGGAGAGGGGGTGTGACGTATCATCCTCTGGTCAGGGGGGGTTCCACTGCCTGTTTGCAGCCGATCCCTCCTGGCACCATCACTGGCACACTACCAGCCACAGTGATGGTGCCAGGAGGGATCGGCCGCAGACAGGCAGCGGAACTCCCCTGACCAGAGGATGAGACGTCACACCCCCCCCCTCCCCCCCAGAGGATGAGATGTCACACCCCCTCCCCCAGAGAATGAGACATCACACCCCCTCTCCACTTCCCCCCAGGGGATGATCGGTCACACCCCCTTCCCTCCCATCCCCCCAGAGGATGAGATGTCACACCCCCTTCCACCCCCCCCCCACCCCCCCAGGGATGAGACGTCACACCCCCTCCCACCACCCCCCCAGAGGATGAGACGTCACACCCCTTCTCCTCACGCCCCCCCCCACCCCCCAAGGGATGATACATCACACCCCCTCTCCTCCCCCCCCCTCCCCCCCCAGGGGATGAGACATCACACCCCCTCTCCACCTCCCACGCTATCCAGAGGATGACCTGTGTCAGAGAGCCGTTGCAGTCTCTGACCCCGCTCCTCGGAGGCTGCAGCGGCGACATCAGACTTTTACTTTGCAGGTCGGTAACAGTGCGGACGTGGATCGGGCCAGAAGACGGTAAAGTGGGATTTGGTGGCAGAGTTGGGCGCGCAGTTCATTAAGTCGATTTAAATGCATGCAAATGCATTTAAATCGTCGGGCCGCCTGATTCGGGTGCGTGCCGGACCCGCGCCTGAATCGGGTGTCGGTAAAGCCGCGATCTGCTCGGAATCGGGTGCAGATCGCAGTATAGGCCCGACGCCCAACTTTACCGTGATTTCGCGCCCATCAGGCCCCAAGAGTTTAGTCAGGACTCGAGAAGTTTATAAAGCCATTGAATATTCTTACATCTGCAGTATTTGGCAATTTTTTCCCATTCTATGCACCAAATAAGATTTGAAAGTAGATTCTAATAATAGATTTAACAACACTGCAACGTGGGAGTAAATCACCAACCTAATGGAAATTCCTAACTTAAACTCAGCTGGTTTAAGTGCCTCAGAAAAGGTTGCTGCATAAGATAAAGGTACACACAGTTGAGGGTAAAGTGTTCGTGTGGATTGAGGATTGGTTATCTAACAGAAAGCAGAGAGTCGGAATAAATGGGTGCTTTTCCGGTTGGCAATCAGTGACGAGTGGCGTGCCGCAGGGATCGGTGCTGGGGCCTCAACTGTTTACCATATACATAGACGATCTGGAGGAGGGGACCGAGTGTAGGGTAACAAAGTTTGCGGATGACAGAAAGATGAGTGGGAAAGCAAATTGCGTGGAGGACACAGAGAGTCTGCAGAGAGATTTGGATAGGCTAAGTGAGTGGGCAAGGATCTGGCAGATGGAGTATAACGTTGGTAAGTATGAGGTTATCCACTTTGGAAGGAATAATAGTAAAATGGACTATTATTTAAACAGTGAAAAATTACAACATGCTACTGTGCAGAGGGACCTGGGGGTCCTTGTGCATGAATCACAAAAACTCAGTTTGCAGGTGCAGCAGGTAATCAAGAAGGCAAATGGAACGTTGGCCGTTATCTCGAAGGGGATGGAGTATAAAAGCAGGGGGGTCATGCTGCAACTGTACAGGGTACTGGTGAGGCCGCACCTAGAGTACTGTGTGCAATTGTGGTCCCCTTGTTTAAGAAAGGATATATTAGCTTTGGAGGGGGTACAGAGAAGGTTCACCAGGTTGATTCCGGAGATGAGGGGGTTAGCTTATGAGGAGAGATTGAGTAGACTGGGCCTGTACTCATTGGAGTTTAGAAGGTTGAGGGGAGATCTTATAGAGACATATAAGATAATGAAGGGGCTAGACAGGGTAGAAGCAGCGAGGTTATTTCCACTTACAATGGAAACAAGAACTAGGGGACACAGCCTCAAAATACGGGGGAGTCAATTTAGAACAGAGTTCAGGAGGAACTTCTTCTCCCAGAGGTTAGTGAATCTTTGGAATTCTCTGCCTAATGAAGCAGTTGAGGCTACCTCGTTAAATGTGTTTAAGTCACAGATAGATTTTTAACCATTAAGGGAATTGAAGGTTATGGGGAGCGGGCGGCTAAGTGGAACTGAACCCACTATCAGATCAGCCATGATCTAATTGAATGGTGGAGCAGGCTTGAGGGGCTAGATGGCCTTCTCCTGCTCCTATTTCTTATGCTCTTATGGTTCTGGAATTCCTACAGTACACATTCTGTCAATGCAAAAGCACACTGTCGCATATCTCTCCAAGGAGTGAATTGCAATATCCTGATGTTGGGTTACATTCCTCGCAACACAGACGCAAATAGCACAAAAAGAATACTGTTAACATAATGGGTTTTTGCAAGTAAAATGTGGTTATGTTACACAAACGGTAGTGTCTCTGATACACATAGAACACGACTAGAAATGCTACAGCCATATTAAATTGGATCTATCCCAGGGTGGGTACCCCACAGCAGCCATTCTGTCAAAGTCTAGATATCCACAGTCAGCTGCTTTTTCCCTTACTCTAAGTCTCCTGTAGCAGCTGTTGTCTCTCTTTTGACTGGTCCCCCGCAGCCATGCACCCTTGGTAACAGATTCTCCCTACAGCATGTGATGTCTTAAACTGTGGCAACTCATCTCTGCAGCTGCTCCTGTTCCAGACGGCAGTGGCAGCTCCTCTATGCAGCAGATGGCTTCTCACTTTTCAACCAGTACACACTGAATGAAAGGGTGAGATTCATGCAGAGTCAGTTCACCTCTTCACTGTGAGATCCCAGGGACTGGGCTGTGGTCCACACTAAACAGTCTGCAGTTAGAAACCTGCGCAACTACAAATTAAACAAAGTTTCTTTTTGTTTAATTCTGAAGAAGAGTAAGAGCTGTATAAAACAGTAAACATAATAAAACAGTGTCTCTACACATCAAGAATCAGCCAGTATTCGGTATGATCCCATGGAACAAATAGTTGGTAATAAATGACTGACTTTGTTCAAGAATATTTTGTTTTTACTCTGATGCCGGATGATACTATGCAGGAACTGATATGAAATTACCATTGATTGCAGATACGAATAGCCAAGGATCCTACAACTAATATAGAGGGTTTATCCATCGTTTATTATTCCACAAGATTCCTGGTCCCTAAACCTATAGAAACTACAAAGACAAAAAGCACTAAACTGGATTCCCAAAACATTAAACTGTCGTCTCTCTCCACAGATGTTGCCTGGCCTACTGAGTATTTCCAGAATTTTCTGGAGTTTTTTTGGCTGTAGAAACTACATTGAGCTCCAGTACAATTAGGATAAGAACTCCTTTTTAAAAAAAATCTTTCATAAAATTAACTTGGGTGCTTTCTCTGGGGTGGTTGATACAAAGACCTTGTCATGTCTATACTTTTGAGATTAACAGTGAAATTTTAATATGGCTTCCCCTCCCCAAACTGCATAAAATTATTTATGAATGAAACATTAGTGCACGATGTTGAAAAAATGCATTGGTCCCTGTGAGCTGCCAAAACATGTGAACTGATAACATGAAAAAATATTAATTTGGATCTAGTAGTCTTTAATGACCTTGTGAAAGAATGTTGTGCAGTTCCCAAAAAAAGTTTCAAAGTGGTAATGGGGATAGAGATCACAACCAGTGTAAATCGAACCAAAATGGTGGTTATTGCATTAGGCAGTTACTTCCAAACCAAGTAACATTCAATTTGGTTTATTTGTGAAATGGAAATTGCTTTCCAACACATTTGATTGGATTGTATTTAAATTGGAGTAAAAATGAATTGAATTCAAATTATTTTGCTATTCTCAGATGGTTTCAGTTAATTATAGAATGTTAGTAGCAAAGCAGCAATAATCAGAAACTATGCTCCATTAACTACTGTAATAATCATTCTGCTCTCACTGTATTCCAGACATGTACAAAATATCCATTTATTTCCACGACTCATACATACCAACTCTCGCAGGTTTCATAGCATCATGGAATCCCTACAGTGCAGGAGGACATTTGGCCCATTAAGCCAGCACTGACAACAATCCCACCCAGGCCCTATCCCGTAACCCACACATTTACCCTATTAATCCCCCTGACACTAAGCATAGCCAATCAACCTAACCCATACATCTTTGGAGTGTGAGAAGAAACCGGTGGAAACCCACGCAGACATGGGGAGAATGTACAAACTCCATGCAGCCAGTGACCCGAGACCAGAATTGAACCTGGGCTCCTGACGCTGTGAGGCAGCAGTGCTAACCACTGTGCCAATTTGTTGCAAGTTATTTTATTTCTCAATCAAATTCAGTCTCAGGCAAGATCTTACAAGGCCTCTGAAAATTGGGGATTGTTAATCGTCCTTAAGTGCACGTGCTGAGACTCCAGAGAGCTGGCTATGGAGGAAACCAGTACTGAGGTCTAGTCTATTACGTTGCTTTGCCAAGCTGCCTTTCTGCCTGTCTTGCCTTGCCCAGAGTCAGCTGCTGTCCTTCCCTCGCTTGACGCCTGCAAAGCTGTTTGCTGTTTGCCTGCGCCTTTCCTACTGCTGGAAGGCCAAAATTGCTGTAGTTGCGTTGTCTCTGAAGTTGCTGCTGCTCGGATCTTAATATCTTTGGTTGTGTTTTAAGGGTCGTTTAAGAGACTTTTGGATATGTTCATGGAAGTTAGTAATATAGTTTTTGCCTGATAATTAAAGATGCTTTTTTTTGTGCAAAGATTTCTGAATTTTCCAAACATTTGAACACAGCAATGTAAGAATTTACCAGCAAATTTCAATAATCAAATAATCCAAATTAAACAATTTGAATTGAGAGGTATAGGATTTGATCTGCATTCAACTATCTACCTGTGAATAATGATAATAGGCAAGGCTAAAATAAACATAGTTGATATTTATTCACTGTTGGTGATGCCTAGAGCTTGGGGGTAACATTTTCTTTTAATTGGGAGTGGCATGGTGGCACAGTGGTTAGCATGGCTGCCTCACAGCGCCAGGAACCCAGGTTCAATTCCGGTCTCGGGTGACTGTGTGGAGTCTGCACTTTCTTCCCATGTCTGCATGGGTTTCCTCCGGGTGCTCTGGTTTGCTCCCACAGTCTGAAAAACGTGCTGGTAAGGTGTATTGGCCATGCTAAATTCTCCCTTAGTATACCCGAACAGGCGCTGGAGTGTGGCAACTAGGGAATTTTCACAGTAACTTCATTGCAGTGTTAATGTAAGCATCCTTGTGACACTAATAAATGAATAAATAAAATTGAAAACAGGAAAAAAAACAGGCTGCTTTTTGCTGTAATGATGTGGAGATGCCGACGTTGGACTAGGGTGGGCACAGTAAGAAGTCTCACAACATCAGGTTAAAGTCCAACAGGTTTATTTGGAATCACGAGCTTTTGGAGCGCTGCTCCATCATCAGGTGAGTTATCTGATGAAGGCGCTGTTGTGAGACTTCTTACTTTGCTGTAATGATTACTCACTAATATATAAAGACAAGCTTCAAAACTGTGTGTTCCTGTGATTTCATTAACGGGATGCTAAATATAGAAACAAATAAGTATTTTTCAGGCTTTTCATTAAAAGAGGAATTTCAGCCTCTAATTATCAGGCCAGCTTTAAAAATGACGAGCAACAAATGATGAAGTAGATGGTGCATCTGTTACTAAAAGAATGATCAAAACACGATGAGCAAGTTATTGATTAAGTCTGGCAGATTTTTATTTTCTATGTGTACGTCATTTAAACTGAGGAAAGCATTAGCCCATTTTGCAGCCAGCAATGTTCCATTATGAAAGTCTACCATGCCTGTGCTAAATTCCTCTCTGCACTATTTTATTACATGGATTAAACAGTGCGCTATAGGAATTTAGTACATGTAAGTCAAGTCTTTTATGTTAACAGCATTATAATGGTTCCACTATCCATTTCTGGATTTCTTATCTGACTATGTAAAAAGTTAAATGCTTTCACATTTTCTTTTTAAAGCGGTGAGCATTTGAAACAAAACATTACTTTAACATTGATCGATTGATCTTTACATTATAACTAATTGATGAAGTTGTCTTCAGTTCAAAATAAGTATTAATGGTCTTATGTTAATCGTTAAATCAATTTTGGCACAGTGGTTAGCATTGCTGCCTCACAGCGCCAGGGACTCTGATTCGATTCTCGGCTTTGGTCACTGTTTGCATGTTCTGCCCCTGTCTGCATGGGTTTCCTCCGGACGCTGCGGTTTCCTACCAGAGTCCAAAGTTGTGCGGATTAGATGGATTGGCCATGCTAAATTGCCACTTAGTGTCAGGGGAACTAGCTAGGATAAATGTACGGGGCTATGGGGATAGGGCCTGGGTGGGATTGTGGTCAGTGCAGACTCGATGGGCTGAATGGCCTCTTTCTGCACTATATGATTCTGTGAATGAAGAATCATTTTGTTGTCGCTATCAGACATGCTTATATGATAATTTGGCAATTATATGATGTTCAATTCGTAAAGAATCCCAGCACGGAGAGACTCTAGCCCCCAGAGGTTCCCAAACAGCACACTAGTTAATGCTCTGTAAAATGGTTTCATTGCAAAGTAAATGATATTTCTGGCACGTGGAATTTCTGAAAGTAATCACTAAAATCCAGTGGTTTGTGGCGAAAATATTCAACTTGCGCCAAACCATATGTGCAAATTAACAGTCACCAATGCTTCACGCTTAGTATTTGGCTTGTTGGCCACTGTGAAGTAAGTTGAATTTATCCCCTTCCCATTACCCCCTCCTCACCAAGTCAGTAGCATTTCTTTTCTTAATCATTTATTGAATGGAGATATCGGAATGTTGCTGCATGATCCACGTAAACCTACATTTTGTGTTCCGAGAGACTTTCCAGAGAGATGCACAAGCAGAATATTGTTTAGAGGATTTGCCTTCTTATCAGACTGAGCTGCGAAATTCTTTGCTTTGAGCTGATCTTCTCTCAATTCTGCAGAGCAGTCGTAGACCCCTGGCTTGTTGCTGGATTCCGCCGCCATTGAAGGATGGTTTGGTTCACCTATTTGAAGCGTCTTGAATAAATGTTCAACCCCTGCCAAATTATCAACTTCTTTTTCGTACAGCTGGATGGCCAAATGTTCGTTGTATTTTGTTTCAATTTCACAACGTACTTGAGAACTTTTCCTGCTCTCTTCCATTACAACCTGGACGGAGTCGTCAACTTTGGCATTTTCCACTTTGCTGCCATCAGTCAGGTCTTCCAGTAGGCCGACCGTATCACTGCAGCCTGATTTAACTTTCAAATTCCTGGTCAGACCTTTCCGGGGGACCCGCTTTTGAGAGCACCAAGGGACAGTTATCTTATTTTTCTGCTCTTTGTGTGTGGGCTGAGGGGTCCTGGGACTTGGGGTGTGGTGCACTCGGTTGCTTTTGCTGCTGTTCTTTAGCTTTTTGCCTCCAAGGAAACGATTTATGACTTTAGACCTTTTCAAACGAAGCGGTGTCCCCGGAGAAAAAGAATCATTGCTCCCTGCAAAAAAAAAAATTTAAAATATTACTCAGTACTCTTTCAGTGTCAATTTAAAATTTGACTTTTAAGTTCATATTCTTTCTAGACTGGTTACAAATAATCCATGACAGTGCAAAGGAATAGTTGGTTTGGACCTAGTGATGACACAGAGAAGTGGCAGGAGGCATTATCAACATGGACCAGAAGGGCTAAATAGCTTACGTCTGTACTGTATATTCTACATTATTCATAGAATCATAGAATCTTTACAGCGCAGAAGGAGGCCATTCAGCCCATCGAGTCTGTATCAACTATAATCCCACCCAGGCCCTATCCCCGTAACCCCATGTATTTACCCTGCTAATCCCCCTGACACTAAGGGACAATTTAGCATGGCCAATCACAGGGAGTGGGGGGAGCAGGGAGTGAGGGGGAGCAGGTGTTGTTGGGGTTAAGGTAGGCACAATTATAAAACAAAACAATGCAGCAAAATCAAGCCTCAACTTCCTTTCGGATATCAAAATATGCCAAAAGTTGCAACTCTAATGACATTTAAAAAAAATCCATGGTATAAAATTCTCCACAAAAATTACAATTTACAATCATACAAGAGAAAGTTATTAGCATTTCACGGAACTCTACACGAATCAGATGCGAGGGACACGTGATTATTGAACAGGGACTGATGGTTGTGATTTCAGGGAACAGGCACAGACACTGTGAACTGTGTGAGTGTAATGTGGTTGATCCACAGACAATGTCCAAACCGGTTCCACATCCGGAATGCAAACCCCTGTCCAACCTCTACAGATGGAGGGACCTCGCCCCAACTCTCAGAAAACAAAATAACCAACCCAGACATACAACTCCTCTCCTCGAATAACACCCAAGAACACCACATAAACTCGAAACAACGCCCCAAACCCACAGAAAAGTCTCCCACCCTATAAAAAACAAACCTCAAACCCACCCATCAATGCCCCTGTCAAGGAACCCCCAGGTACTCCCCCCCCCCCCCCCCTCCACCCCGCTAACCTCACCCCCAGCAACCCACTACTACCTCCTAGTAAAAGCCCCCCCAATACAGCGACTTACTCAGCAGCATGTACACAAAACCTCCCCAGCTCCAAAAAAAAAACTCCTTTCCATGGAACCACCACCTTGACATCCACCCAACCTTGGGGAACACAACGTAAGTCCCCAATGTAACAGCCCCCTCCCCCTAACACGCACCACCTCAACAAACACCCCTCCCCAACCACCTAAAAATACAGCAAAACCCATATATCCACTAACCCCTTCCCCCTGGCGCATCTACCAACGCCCCCCACCCCCCCCACCTTTTTCCAGCTCCCCCCGCCACCCCCCACCACATACCTGACGTAGCCTCAATCCATCACCCTCTACCCCCTACATCTAAACCAAGTCAGAATCCACCGGATCAAATGTCCGGAGACTTTGGAAACATTCACCCCATGAAGAAAGCACACAGAGGAAACGGGAACAGGAGTGGGGCGGAAACCCACAGGGAAGAGGCCAACCACACCACCCCAATCTAATCACCTACAGTCATAGAACCATAGAGACATACATTGGAGGCAAGGCCCTTTGGCACACCGAATCTGCTCCAACAACTATCACTGAAGATGGGTTAACCCCATTTTCCTACAGGGTTCCAGAACAGGGAATATTAAGAGAGCTCAAAGGCTCACCCAAATATAACCTGAAAAGTGGTAAGACTTTAGGCCCCATTTACCTCCCCAAGCAGTGCATTCCAGATAGCCACCATCCTCTGAATAAAAAAAGGTCTTTTCTCAAATCCCTTCTGAATCGACTGACCTTTCTCCTAACACTATGCCCTCCCGGGTCAGACCCCCAACTAAGAGAAACAACTGCTCCCTATGCACTCTCTCTGGGCCCCCCACAGTCTTATACACCTGAGGGAAACCCAAAAGAGAAGTACTCACTCATCACCCTCTCAATGCCCAGCACTCTCTCACACAGGAGAACCTCCCTGGTCGCCAAAGGCCTGAACATCTCCCTTGTTAACCACTACTGCTCTAGGCATTTATAGAATATTTCGGGATTCTACCCAATGCAGTACACAAGCCCCCCTCCCTCAGGCCCCCTCTTTACCTCCTCAGATTTCTCCTTCCCCCCCACATACCCCACAAATAAAAGAACCCCCCCTTTTCCTTTTTTCCCCCCACCACACAAATATACCCCATCGAGCACTCTGCGAACATGAATAAAAATGGAAAAGCTCCAGGGGACAAGAAGACAACAAGCCACAATATAAAGGCAAGGCATCACAAGGGGCAACAAGGATTGGACATGAGCTGAACGAAAAGTGGCAGAGCAAGAAGAAAAGGGCACATGTCCTCTCTCTGTCAGACTCCAGAAACTTAACCAACTATTGCTCCTTGAAGCTAGTTCGTTGGCTGAGTGTTTGGAAATACCCCTCTGAGCAACTTCCCAGTTTGAAACCACAAACATCCGATCTGATTTCTGCACCACCTTCATTTATGTTGTAGTAGCACATTTGGCAGATCAATTTAAATACTAAATCCTGCTACGTTACCCCCTTCACTCCAAAGTGCTTTGGACAGCATGCATAAGCCAAAAAACCTCTCTCCATCTGTTTCCCAGATTTGAGACAGATCCGTCGTCTGGCATGGCCAGCTGCCTTATTTCATTGGCCCTCTTTATTGCCAGATAGTTGTTACCTTCATTATTGCTGATGCTGCTCACTGATGCTCAGTTTGGGTTTTGTCAGGGTCCACTCAGCTCCTGACCTCATCAAGGCCTTGATCCAGACATGGACATAGAGCTGAACTGCAGAGGTGAGGTGAGAGTGACTGCCTTCTACATCAAGGCTGCATTTGACCAAGTGTGGCATAAAGGAGCCCTAACAAAACTGGTGTTGGTGGGAATCGGAGGAAACTCCTCTCTGGTTAGAGTCATGTCTCGCGCAAAGGATGATGGTTGTGATCGTTGGCTGTCAATCATCTCAGTTGCAGGAGCTCCTCAGGATAATACCCATCTTCAGCTGTTTCATCATGACCTTTCCTTCATCATAAGGCCAAAGTGGGGATGTTTACAGATGATAGCAAAATGTTTAGCACTGTTTGCAACTCCTCAGACACTGAAGCAGTCCGTGTCTATATGCAGCAAGTTCAGGACAATATTCAGGCTTGGGCTGATAGTGGCAAGTAATATTCACATCAGGCAATGATCATTTCCAGCAAGAGAGAATCTAACCATCTCTCCTGACTTCCAATGGCATTATCATCACTGAACCCCCCCCCCCACATTGTGGGGGTTACAATTCAGCAGAAATCTGAACTGGACCAGTCATATAAATGTTACAAGAGCAGGTCTGAGGAGTTCTGTGGAGAGTAACTCAACTCCTGGTTCCGGAAAACCTGTCCACTTGTCCGTTTGACTGGCACCCCATCCACCACCTTAAACATTCACCCCCTCCACAGCAGTGGCAGCAGTGCGTACCATGTACAAAATGCACTCCAGGAACTCACCAAGGCTCCTTTGGCAGCACCTTCCAAGTCAGTGGCCTCTACCACGTGGAAGGACAAGGGCAGCAGATGCATGGAAACACCACCACCTGCAAGTTCCCCTCCAAGTCACACACCATCCTGACTTGCAATTATATTGTCGTTCCTTCACTGTCACTGATCATGTCATATGGGTGGCACGGTGGCACAGTGGTTAGCACTGCTGCTTCACAGCTCCTGGGACCCAGGTTCAATTCCGGACTTGGGTGATTGTGTGAAGTTTGCACGTTCTCCCCATTTCTGCTCTGGTTTCCTTCCATAGTCCAAGATGTGTAGGTTAGGTGGATAGGCCAAGCTAAATTGTCCCTTTGTGTCCAAAGATATCTAGGTTAGATGGATTAGCCATGGTAAATTATGCAGTCACAGGGATAGGGTGGGGGAAGCGGGCCTGGTTAAGATACACTGCCAGAGAGTTGGCAGACTCAATGGGCTGAATAGCCTCTTCTGCACTGTAGGGATTCTATGATATAGCTTATTGTAACCAAAATTATACTTTTGCAATAATATTTTAGAAGTACAGATGATTGATAGGTATATAAATACATTACCATGTCTGGGAGTCAGACACTGGTTTTGTTGCTGTCTCTTGGTCATTTTTGAGTACTGTTGCTTCATTGTTGGTGTATGTGTTGTCATTTGGTCGGTGTTGTTTAATGCCATTTGATGCAACACATTCTCACCAGCTGTGGCTTGAACAATCTTTGTCACTTTACAGTTGCCTTCTCCCTTTTCGTGTTGAGCTGGCGAAAGACAAAACACACACAAATAATTGCTCTGTGTTTTTTCATTGAGCGGACAGTGTCTTACTGAATCTTCAGGATTATATGCTGAATTGGGCCTATCATTATCTGTAGGTCAGAAGTTTGTATGTAATGCACGTCCGTCACACCTCAAATGTACCACATTCGGGAGTGTCAAACTTTGTCACACTTGTAAATTTTGGTTTCATTTGGTTAGCACAAAGAGAATCAATCACAGTCTTAAAAAAGAAAGAATCCATTTATTTGCTGATAATGATGTTCACAAGCAGATGTTACAAGTGGATGATGAGGATAGATTTGGACTGTTCTCCTCAGAGAGAAGAAGGCTGGGTGAAACCATGATCAGGTAGGGGACGGGGCTAGCCCATTGCACTGGGGGGGGGGGGGGGGGTGTGCTGATGCCTGCGATCGTGGTTTGCCTAAGTTAGGGTAGAGTAAAGGATCACCAATGAGATTAAACCGAGGCTTTACCTGATGCAATTTTTCAAAGCCATCTCGGCCTTTTGGTTAAAATGAAGCGTTAGATCAAGCCCGGGAGGGGGTGCAATGCCTCATCCCGTCAGCTTGGATCTTGTTTGATCGAGCCCAAGATGGGATGCAAAGACTTGTCAGCTTGGATCTGGTTTGTCCCTCATGTGGGGTCCATGATTGGACTGAGTTTGAATTGGCTTTTTTGATTAGAAATAAAGTACCGAAAGGTACCAATAAAAAAAAGGCTAAGAGGAGATTAGATAGAGATGTTCAAAATCGTGAGAGGGCTGGATAGAGAGAAACTGTTCTTGCTCGTAAAAGGATCAAGAATGAGAGAGCGCAGATTTAAAGTGATCTGCAAAAGTAACAAACGTGACATGAGAAAAACTTTTTCACACAACAACTGGTTCGGGTCTGGAATGCGCTGCCTGGAAGTGTGCTGGAAGCAGGTACAATTGAAGCATTCAAGAGGGCATTCGGTGATTACCTGAATAGAAACAATGTGTAGGGGTATGGGAAAAAGGGAGAAGAGTGGAACTAAGTCATAATGCTCATTCGGAGAGCCATTGCAAACACAATGGGCCGAATCGCCACCTTCTGCACAATTCTGTGATACTATGTTAATATTTACCAACATTGCTCAACAAAAGCAACTAGCCTCAAATTAACTTCAAACTGTAATTATTTAAACCATGTCCCGTAGAAAATAGCTGAGAAGTGTTAAAAGGACAAGCCCGGTTAGACATAGATACACAGAGCTGCTCGGACTTTGAACTACCCATGAGCAACAACACCATGGACGGGATTTTAAGGCCTCACTTGTACCAAAACCATAAAATCCCGCCCGAGGTCAATGGACCTTCCCACTGTCCGCCCCACGCCCACTCCGATTCCTGTGGCGGGCAAGGCAGTAAAATTCCAGCAACTGGATCACCTCATACTTGGAAATAATCCAATAGTAAAAGTAAAGGGGAGCAGAAGCAGACTTGGTTAACTCTACATTGCTGAGGGCGCTATTAAATATAGTAGCAAGACAATCCTAAAGATGGACTTTCAAAAACATGGAATCATGTTAAAAGTAACACATCTAAGGTGGAAGATCCCCATTTTATAATATTTAATTGCCAAATCACTTGAAGAGATACACAAGTAATGGCTAGCAACACATTGGCAAAATCGAAAACAGTAGCTGGGGTTTTGTGCCTGTATTCTTTGGTTCTGACATTCTGCCCCTTCACTCCTGTTTTCTTGTCCTCCTCAGCCCCTTTCCACTATGGCCACAGCAGTAACTGAGCTGAACACTATTACCTGTTTTCCGACAGTTTGATGCATTACGTGCCCGGGGGTAGCCCACTGCAGAACAGGTTCCATCAGCCTCATTTGATACCTTTTTCATGCATTGAGTTTCCTTCAAGTGGCAGCTGTAAGGGAACAAACAAAGAGTCATATCAAATTGTTACATTGGAAGAGTTTGACGTGAAACATTTTCTACGTTTTAGTCATGTAAGGGAAAATACCTTGAGGCAGCGACCTTTGTCTGGAGAGGCGTAGGACTGTACTTCTTTCTCAGTTCAACCACTTGTGGAAAGGGGAAAGTTGCCATTGAATATACAGCCTACAAGATATGTAGCAATGTTTTTAGACGTACAAACCAAAATATAATTACAGTTCATAGAATCATAGAATCCTACAGTGCAGAAGGAGGCCATTCAGCCCATCAAGTCTGCACCGACCTCAATCCCACCCAGGCCCCATTCCCATAACCCCACTATTCACCCTGCTAATCCCCCTGACACTAGGGTCAATTTAGCTTGGCCAATCAACCTAACCCGCACATCTTTGGACTGTGGGAGGAAACCGGAGCATCCGGAGGAAACCCACACAGACATGGGGAGAACGTGCAAACTCCACACAGACAGTGACCTGAGGCTGGAATTGAATGCCGGTCAGCCCTACTCCTCTGCTCTTTCCTCACATGGCTTCTATTGAGTCCATTCAACCATTCTATCAGGCAGTGCATTCCAAACCCTAACCATGTACTCACTGCGTAACAAGGTTTCTCCCTCTGTCACTTCTGCTTCTTTTGCCAATCACCTTAAATCTGTGCCCTCTGACCCTTCAATCACTGGAAACACTTACTCTTCACTCACTCTATCTAAATTCCTCAATTTTAAACACCTCTACCACATCTCCTCTTTTAAGGATTTTCTGGTGAAAATCAATTCCATCTCTCAGGATATTTGAGTGAATGGGGGCAGTCAATGGGGAAAATTGCCCACATTTTGTGAAGGGAATAGGATTGGAGGGCTGAATGGCCTTTTCTCATTATCTTTTTTAACATTTTAATATTTGATCGAGAGTGATTAATTTTCCAACACCTCTCCCTAATGGGGGGCGGGGGGGGGGGGGGGGAAGCACAGCGGCACACTGCTGCCTCACAGCACCAGGGGCCTGGGTTCGATACCCGGCTTGGGTCACTGTCTGTGTGGAGTTTGCACATTCTCCCCATGTCTGCGTGTATTTCCTCCGGGTGCTCCAATTTCCTCCCACAGTCCAAAAGACATATGGTTTAGGTGCATTGGCCATGCTAAATTCTTCCTCAGTGTACCCGAAAAGGGGCCAGAGTGTGGCGACTAGGGGATTTTCAGTAACAGTAACGGCGGTACAGTGGTTAGCACTGCTGTCTCACAACTCTAGGGACCTAGGTTCGATTCTCTGCTTGGGTCATTGTCTGTGTGGAGTTTGCACATCCTCCCCGTGTTTGCGTGGGTTTCCTCCGGGTGCTCCGGTTTCCTCCCACAGTCCAAAGATGTGCGGGTTAGGTTGATTGGGCATGCGAAATTGAACCTTAGTGTCCTGGGATGTGATAGGTTAGAAGGATTAGCAGGGTAACTAAGTTGGGGTAGAGTCTGGGTGGGATTGTAGTCGGTGCAGACTAGTGCCTACTTATGACACTAATAAATCTTCCCACCTGAAGATTTCAAGTAATGTCTAAGACCCCATGTCACATCACATTGGAATAAAAATGCGGCAAAAATGTAAAATATTTATATTCCCCTTTATTTAAATAATAACAATGACACTTGACAGCCCTTCTCGATGGAAACTGCTTGTGCCGTGTGAACAAGATCCAAACTCTTTACTTTAAATCTGTGACTCTAGACAACTGTTGCTAACAACTACAGCCACTCCCAGCATAACCTCTTTATGAAAACAAATTAGGAAACAATTTATCAGAGCCTGCTCGAGCCAAAATATCCTAAAGAAGGTACAGATCCCAGATTGCTACCATCTTGTGAGTCGCTCCGTTGCCTGAAGAATGTTTTACGTGGGGAAGTCCAGAAGTAGGGGTCATAGTTTGAGGATAAGGGGTAAACCTTTTGGGACTGAGGTGAGGAGAAATTTCTTCACCCAGAGGGTGGTGAATGTGTGGAATTCACTACCACAAAATGTAGTTGAGGCTAAAACATGTAATTTCAAGAAGAAATTAGTTTATTTTATTTATTTATGTCATAAGTAGGCTTACATTTACATTGCAATGAAGTTACTGTGAAAATCCCCTAGTCACCACACTCCAGTGCCTGTTCGGGTGCACTGAGGGAGAATTCAGCACTTAACAAGAATGTCTTTCCAACTGAGAGAGAAAACCAGAGCACCTGGGGGAAACCCACGCAGACACGGGGAGAACGTGCAGACTCTGCACAGACAGTAACCCAAGCTGGGAATTGAACCTGGGTCCTTGGCGCTGAGAGGCAGCAGTGCTAATCACTGTGATAGCTCTTGGGGCTAAAGAGATATGGGAGGAAGGGGCGATCAGGTTATTGAATTTGATGCTCAGCCATGATCAAAATGGGCCGAGTGGCCTACTCCTGCTTCTATCTTCTATATTTCTATGTGGGGGAAAGCATAACGCGATCAACATTATTCTCGTTTTCAGATGCGACAAAAGGAACAAACACACAACACAATGGCTCTGGATTTCTGTGAAATAATCAAAGTCAATGCTGTAGTGCAAAATGGTACATGAGGTATGATGTGTTGCTCCAGTTGTTGGGGCATAAATCCAGTGGCTGATCACCACCTTAGATATGTTTGGGTCCTGCCAGCCCAGTGAAGCATGGTAACGTGCCAACAAGTCTGTACTTGACCTGGACTGGAGCACGTTTTGCATTCAGAGGCAGAAGCACTAGGAGTCACACATAGTCAGAACATTAGGTAGGACAGTCAGTGATTATTGATAATTAGGTGTAACGCAAATGTAATGGGTCTTGTAAATCCTTCCTTTCCAGACCGGAAGTACATCTTCATTCAAATGACCAATAATAAATAATCTTCTAAAGCTGGTTTTGGGATAGGGTAAAGAGGGTGGATCAGAAAATACAGTCAGGCACAGGTTAAGTTAACACGCAAGGGCTGGAATTTTACATGGCGGCAGTATCCCCTCCCATTGGCTGGAAAATCTGGGAAACCCAGCCTCCACCGAGTGCTGGAAACCACAACCTGGTTTTACGGCCCTCAGGCAGTTAGTTGTTTGTGGTCATAATTCCCACCTCTCGGAGGCAGGATGTCTTGCCCCCTAGAGCAGCTGGCATATCAGCGGGCTAGCAGCTCTTCAGGCCCAAGGGCACCGTTAGGAGAGGCGGCCACTGCTGGAACTGCAGCAGTCCTGGACCAGCCACCATCACAGAGGACTGTGCCAATAGGTGGGGTCAGGGTTTGCTGGGAGAGAGAGTCAGAAAGGCCTGGGCAAGGGGGTGGGGAGAAAGAAGTCAATCATGTGGGCGGCTTGGTCTTCTAGTGGGGGCCGGTACTGGGGGGTTCCTCAATCGACCACAGGGTGCCCAATCAGGAAGGAAACCTGCTCCAAGCCGATAGGGAAACTGCCAGGTTTTACTGAGGGTCCTCCCCAGGTGTACAACTTTCCCACCACTGGCTAAAAACGGCTAAAATACAAATTTTATAACAATGTATTCCAAATTACAACCAGCTTTTGTTGTAGATTGAAGTTCCACAAAGAAAAAAAAGTACTAGAATGTTTAAACTTGTTTCACAGTAGACTTGTACTATAGTAAGAGGACAGTTTTCATTTAATCCAAGTTCAGCAAAAATCAAAGAACGTTGTATAGTAGAACCACAGTTCCAAATATTTTAATAAAATCTTTTGAAGCGAATAGAAAAATACAAGTACAAACTTGTAAATATGAATTAATGAAACTCAGTGAAGATGGTAATAACCCACTGAACACAATTGGTAAGAGGCAGGAGACTGAATAAAAGAATGATCCGTCACAATGTGCCATATTGCTTCATAAGCAATGAAGCCCTTTTCAAATCTAATCATTGTTATAATGTACGGAAACGCAGCAGCTAATTTCTGCACTGCAAGCTCCCACAAACAGTAATGAGTAAATAAGCAGATAATATAGGCCTTTCCTCGAATAGTGCCATGGAATAGTCCACTAGGCAGGAGCAGTCAGGACCTGTTTAACGCCTAAAATCAGCTGTACATTTGCCAACACTCTTGTCATTAGATCTCGCCTCATTATCGCACAAAAAGGGCATCAAACCCCTACCGGCCAGTGGCCTCACTCCTCCCAATTTAAGCATGGTGGCCAAGAGACCACACGCTGCACAGCCTTCTGGGAAAAGAAGCTGCTACCACCTGTCACTAATGGTGGAGAAGCGGGTTGAGGGCGAGCTTCTCCTCCACACCAGTGACAGGGGCACCGAGTTTACCTTGGTTCTCTTTTTCACTTCCTGCTTCTGCCTTTGCCTGGAGCGTGCAATTTTATGAAATGTGCTCCCAGTGCGTGTCGGGGAATAATGCAGCAAAATATATGGGATTTTTAAACCGATTTTAATCTTGTAAAATGCTGATTTGATGGATTTCTTGAAGCCTCATTGGGGACATCCAGTTCAGAATACTTGGCCAAGATTACATGCTCAAGTCTCAGGAGTGGCCTTGAACTCTCAGCCTTCCCACTCAGATGTGGGTACAGCTCCTGAGCCGACAGCCGAGACCTCCCCGCGTGGCACTGCGATACCCTGGGATTGCCACTGCACACCAGAAATGTTGGGTTTAATGTTCTCACCTGCATCAGCTCACCGCAGTCCATCAACTTAGTCTCCATTAGCTCCTGGCTCAGCCACTGGGAAACTTCATCGGGACTTTGACACTTCTTGATCCACCTGTGACAAGCCAAAGTGCGGTTAACACAAACCAGCAAGAACCAGACCTTACTGAGCATACATCATACTGCGTTATATTAGCTAGGGGACCTCTTTGAAATCATAGCGGGGTGATGAAGTTCATAGGTCGTCAGCCAGTAGCACTGAAGAATTAGCCAGATCTTCCTTCCTGGACTGAAAAAAGAACCATTAGAAATGTCACAGCATTACGAGGAATATTCTTTCCACACTGTCTGTCTCCTCAACTCACGCACTAAAGAGTAAATTGTAGCCACCAAATTCAGAGCTTCTTTAATTCTGTGGCCAATGGGAGCCTGTCAAAGCCAAGAGTTGTAACTCTTCACAGTGTCTGGCTCTGACCTCTTTAAAGTTTACGTTGTTGATCTAGAAAACTGGATTTGCTGAATACATTCCATCATCGCCTCTTGAGCAAATATTGGTAACTCTTGGTCAGTTTATACAAACCTCCAGAAGATACGCCATCCAACATGGACTAACTTCACAGAAGCAATTAAACTAGACTTAAGCAATAGTGATCTTAATAGTATAATTTAAAGGTACTTCATAGAATCAAACGCCATCACAGGGGTCCAAACAGGGCGGCACGGTGGCACAGTGGTTAGCACTACTGCATCACAGCTCCAGGGACCCGGGTTCGATTCCCGGCTTGGATCACTGCCTGTTCTCCCTGTGTCTGCGTGGGTTTCCTCTGGGTGCTCCGGGTTCCTCCCACAGTCTGAAAGACGTGCTGGTTAGGTGCATTGACTTGAACAGGCGCCGGACCGTGGCGACTCAGGGAATTTCACAGTAACTTAATTGCAGTGTTAATGTAAGCCTTACTTGTGACACTAATAAATAAACTTATAAACTTAAACAAATGTTATGAAAAATGGGAGGTATCAAATCTCCTGCCCATTATATAAACCATCCAATATTCATTTCTGATTACTTCAGGCAGCAGGTGGCGAACTCCACACCCCCCCCAACCCCCCCACCACCCCCACAACCCACCCAAAACCAGAATCACACAGCCATATTTCAGCATCTTGCTGTACTAATGAACAGCTCTGACTGTGTCTAAAAAAGGGACTAGTCTGCACTGGCTATGTAAGCACTTCAAAACTGCAGCGACAATAATCAATATCATTATATTCAAAGGCTGGCTTCGTCACACATTCTACTGGTGAAGTGCCTTGACTACAGACTGCCCATTTCAGGAATTCTTGTGTGCTGTCCACAATTTTCTGACCATTATGGAAGTTAACGTTTCCTGTTGCTATATTGAGCACTTGTACACTGAGCCATTTAGTGTCCCCTATGTATTGCTGGAAGCCGTTCCTGAAGACACCATTTTTTGTTCAGAGTTCATGTTGGGCACACAAGAGGAGGTGCTGCCGAAATGATAACCAGTCGGAAAGCTCAGGGCAGCCCAGCTTTAGTTGTCTGGGAGACCCTGGACCACAGTTTGGGCCCATCCTGCAGCCAATGAGCTGTAGTTAGGGTTCCTGTCCCTTTAAAAGATCAAGAGGCTGGCAGAGAATGGGCATTCCACCTTCCCCTCCTACAGGCCTCACTGCCTGGCTGTCCCACCCATCCATCCTACACCTTTGTACAGAACAAAGTAGCTGATGGATCATCCTTTATTCTTTCATGGGATGTGGACGTCACTGCTCATTTCTGTGGCTCTGTGGTCACATATATAGGCCAGAATAGGGCAGGTAAGGTTGGCAGATTTCCTAAAGGACATTAGTGAACCAGATGGGTTTTTATGACAATCATTTTGTGGTCAGCATTAGACGTTTAATTCCAGATTTTTATTGAATCCAATCTGCCACGGTGGGATTCGAACCCAGAGCATTACCCTGGGTCTTCTGGATTAGTTGTCCAGTGATAATACCACCATGCCACCACCTCTCCCAAATCTGATGTACCCTTTTTAATTTATCTACCACCCAAATCCTTGCAATAAATTCCACTGCAAAATCCTTTTAGCATAATTAGATTTCTTGTTTGCAAGATCTTATTTTTGTCATAATTGCAGATGGTACATAAGGATTTTCATCACCAATTAGATGCCCTGAAAATTAAGATAATTTGCCCAAGTGGTTATTGCAATTTTCCAACAATACAATCATGGCTATGACACTGAAATCTATTCAGCAATGTCAGTGTAATTATCTATTAACAGCTCAGTGAATTATCACAGAAAGTAATGACATTTATAATCTAATTGTGATTGGCACTGACTACTTCACATTATGAGAGCAGAATTCAGTGGGAGGAATGTACAAACTATTTAGGAATTGGAAAGAAGCCTTAGTGCTTGGCATGATGTGCTATTTTGCTTACATTATGCATCTTGGAACAAACATGAGTAATTTCAAGAGACGGAAAATGTTCCTTCATGGATCCATACTGATGCATTGAGAGAAGGCCACATTAGTAAAGTTAAAGTTTATTTATTAGCCACAAGTAAGACTTACATTAACACTGCAGTGAAGTTACTGTGAAATTAATGACCCATGGTGCTGCCTGGCCAAGGTGAATCGATATTAAGTCTGCAGAAGATGGTACTACAGAATGCTGCGGTACAGAGGGATCCGAGTGTTATAGAATAATAGAAACCCTACAGTACAGAAGGAGGCCATTCAGCCCATCAAGTCTGTACCGACCACAATCCCACCCAGGCCCTATTCCCGCAACCCCACATATTCACCCTACTAATCCCCCTGATACTAGGGTCAACTTCGCATGGTCAATCAACCTAACCCGCACATCTTTGGACTGTGGGAGGAAACCAGAGCACCCGGAGGACACCCACGCAGACATAGGGAGAACGTGCAAACTCCACACAGACAGAGTCCCGAGGCCGGAATTGAATCCTGGCGCTGAGGCAGCAGTGCTACCCACTGTGCCACTGTGCCGCCCCGTGTCCTTGTGAATGAATCAATCAGTAAACGTTAGCATGCAGGAACAGCAGGTAATTAGGAACGCAAGTGGAATACTGGCTTTTAGTGCGAAGGGGATGATGCATAATGGGTCAAAATCCTGGAACTCCCTTCCGAACAGCACTGTGGGTGTACTTACAACACATGAACTTCAGCGGTTTAAGAAGGCAGCTCAACACCACCTTCTCAAGGGTAATTAGGGATGGGCAATACATCCTATCCAAGCCAGTGCCGCCCACATCCCAAGAATGATAAATAAATAAACGTAGGGACGACTTGCTCTAACTGTCTCCTTTTCAGGTAATCCTTGAGTCCAAAGATGTGCGGGTTAGGTTGATTGGCCATGCTAAAAATTGCCCCTTAGTGTCCTGAGATGTTAGGTTAGAGGGATTAGCGGGTAAATATGTAGGGATATGGGGGTAGGGCCTGGGTGGGATTGTGGTCGGTGCAGACTCGATGGGCCTAATGGCCTCTTTCTGCACTGTAGGGATTCTATGATTTCTATGAGGATAAAGAATGAGTTGCTTCAATTCCAGTTTGCTGGGTTCGGAGATGGCTAATCAATCCAATGTACAATCTGCAGATGCTGCCACATGTGGGGCAGATGGTAATCGATGGGGTGGTGGGTGGGTTGTTTGGAGGTTTGCACGCTCCCTCCGACAAGACAACTTCACCTCTGCTTGTTCCCGATGAAATTTCCGTCTTCTCAAGACACGGCCTCCCAAGAGTTGGCAGGAAAGTTTGACCTCTTCAGGGATGTTTGGGAGACATTCCTAAAGCGCTTCCACAATCGTCCCGGGAATCTCCTGCTGTGACTGAGTTCAGACGAGAGCAACAGCTTCAGAAGTCTGGTGTCAGACATGTGAATGACATTTCCCAGTCAGTGGAGCTGGTTTTGAGTGATTAGTGCCTCGATGTTGGTTTGGGAGAGGACACTGTGGCTTGGCCACCTTTCCTGCCACCGCATTTGGAGAATCTTGCAATGGCACCACTGGTGGTACTTCTCCAGTATATTAAGCTGCCTGATGCAGAGTGTCGAAGCCTCCAAAGCAAATGGAAACATGGGGGTTACTGCTTTTCGTAAGTTATGACCTTAGTCTTGACTTTGTGACCTGTTCCTCAAACATTCTTTACCTCAGTCAGCCAAAGGCTGAGATATCACATTGGAGGCGATGATGAAATTTGTTGTCTATGCCTGCCTTCCTTGCAAGGAAGCCCCCAAGAAAGGAAAACGATCTATGCTTTCCAGGATCCTGGCATTGATCTTAAAACAGCTCCACGAGGCATTGGTGGGACTGCACCTAGAGTACCCCATTTGGATTTGGTCTCGGTGGAATATCGTTGCATTAGAGGTAGTTCAGAGAAGGTTCACTAGGCTGATTCCAGTGTTGAAAGGATTGTCTAATGAGGAAACCTGAAGCAGGTTGGGCCTATGCTAATTGGGAGCAGTTTAAAATTCAGCAAAGATGGACCAAGGGATTGATTAAGAAGGGAAAAATAGAGTATGAAAGTAAGCTAGCAGAGAAAATAAAAACTGACTGTAAAAGTTTCTCTAGGTATCTAAAGAGAAAAAGATTGACAAAAATCTTATAGTCAGAAACTGGAGAATTCATAACAGGGAATAAAGAAATGGCTAACGAATTAAATTCATTCTTTGCTTCAGTCTTCACAAAGGAAAACATGAAAAATGTACCAGAAGTGCTGAGAGAAACATGTTTTAATGAGGGGCTGAAGGAAATCAGCATTTATAGAGAAATGGTTTTGGGGAAATTAATGGGATTGAAGGTGGATAAATCTCCAGGTCCTGATAATCTTATCAAAGCACTTAATGAAATTGCCCTGGAAATAGTAGATCCATTGGTGGTTATTTTCCAAAATTCTTTGGACTCTGGACTGGTTCCTACAGATTGGAGGGTATCTAATGTAAGCTCGCTATTCAAGAAGGGCAGTAGAGAGAAAACAGGGAACTATAGACCAGTGAGCCTAATGTCCGTACTGGGGAAGTTGCTAGAGTCCATTATCTAGGATTTTATAGCTCAGCATTTGGAAGGCAGTGGTATAATCAGAAAGGCAGCATGGAGTTACAAAAGGGAAATCATGCTTGACGAATTTATTGGAATTCTTTGAGGATGTAACTAACAGAGTTGAACGAGGAGAACCAGTGGATGTGGTTTATTTAGACTTTCAGAAGGCTTTCGAAAAGGTCTCATATAACAGACTACTATGTAAAGTTAAAGCACATGGGATTGTGGATAGAGTCTTGAGATGGATAGAAAACTGGTAGGCAGATAGAAAGCAAGAGTTGGCATAAATGTTTTTTTTCTGATTGGTAGTCAGTGGTTAGTGGGATTCCGTAGGGATCTGTGCTAGGACTCCATCTGTTCACATTATATATTAATGATTTGGAACAGGGAACTAAATGTATTGTCGCCAAATTTGCAGATGATATAAAGTTGGGTATCAACTGGAAATTTTATCAGCATCATGTTAAGACAGCAATTTAATATTTACTGTTATCAAATCCTGCAACACTTGAGATTAAAAAATAAATGAACGTTAAATCATCCTGCACACTGTCTCAGAAATCTGATTCATTAAAGTGAATCGAATTGTTGGAAATGACAGGCCAATGAGGTTGAAGATGTCAATCTTGTCTGTCAAGCATTTGGCCTAAGCTAATGGGAGTGAATCGCCAACAGTTCACTCAATTGTCTGTCATGATGTTTGTCGAACAGCAGCAGCAACTTTGGGAATATAACCCGATAGAGATTTCTGTGGCTCTTCAATCAAATTCAGGGCAGACGTTCCAGACATCTCCCTCCCACAAAATGAAGCTTCACTATCAGCCTGATCATGAGCTGAATTTTTCCAGTTCAATGGAGACCAAGTTGGTTAGGAGTGTATTCAATGGAGTTTAGAAGAGTGAGAGGGGATCTCATAGAAACTTATAAAATTCTAACAGAGTTAGGCAGGGTAGATTCAGAAAGAATGTTCCAATGGTGGGGGAATCCAGAACTAGTGGTCATGGTTTGAGGATAAGGGGGTGAACCTTTTAGGACTGAGGTGAGGAAAAATATCTTCACCCAGAGAGTGGTGAATATGCGGAATTCACTACCACAGAAAGCAGTTGATGCCAAAACATTGTGTGATTTCAAGGAGAAATTAGATACAGCTCTTGGGACAAAAGGGATCAAGGGATATGGGGGAGGAGGCGGGTGGGGAGGGGGACCAGGATATTGAATTTGATGATCAGCCATGATCAAAATGAATAGCGGAGCAGGCTCGAAGGGCCGAACAGCCTAATCCTGGTTCTATTTTCTATGAGACAGGCTGGGAAGCGGGAGGGCTGGCAAGATGGTAGAGGAAGATATTGGGCAGGGCTCCATGCATCACACTGCCGCAGCATAGTGCCAGAGGTGGGAATATTGATGGCATGGCTACCTGCTGGGCAGCCAATGGAGCCACCTCACTCCATTGGCTTTTGCCCTCATTGATCAGGGCACTCCAGGGTCACTGGCTGCCTCTTCACCCAAGGAACTGCCGACAAAACCGCTCCCCTCTAGCTCCCAATCGTTGTGGCCTGAGATATACGCATACTCCTTGAGGCTGCCTCGCCATTGGGGGTGGAACAGGTTGCCGTCTTCAATTGGACAGTAGCTCCGGCTGTTGATAGGCTGCCATTGGCAAGATGCTGCCCCAGGGTTCCGGTTCTCACCAGATTTGGACAGGCTCCAACTTACTCTCCTCATGGCTGAGTTCAGCTCCCCAAAACAAAATGCAGCGCTCTGTTTCACCTGGGGTTTGTAACCAGAGGCAGCCCTTGGTGTCTGGGTTACTGTCCAGAAATGCCGAGTGGATGATCCATCTCTGCCTCTTCCAAAAGTCCCCCGCATCACAGATGCCAGACTTCAGCCAATTCGATTCACTCCATGTGATATCAGGAAATATTTGATTACACTGGATACTGCAAAGGCCATGAGCACTGACAATATTCCAGCAAAAGTACTGAAGATGTGCTCCAGAATTTGCCGCTCCCCTAGCCAAACTGTTCCAGTACAGTTACAACACTGGCATCTACCCAGCAATGTGGAAAATTGTTCAGGTAAGTCCTGTACACAAAAGTCAGGACAAATCCAACCTGGCCAATTACAGCCCAGTCTACTCTCGATCATCAGTAAAGTGATGGAAGGAGTCATCAACAGTGCTATCAAGCAGCACCTGCTCTGCAATTAGCTGCTGAGGGATGCCCAGTTTTGGTTTCGCCAGGGTCACTCAGCTCCTGACTTCATTACAGCCTTAAGTCAATCATGGACAAAAGTGCTGAATTCCAGAGGTGAGGTGAGAGTTATAGTCCTTGACATCAAGGCCGCATTCGACCGAGTGTGGCATCAAGGATCGCTAGCAAAACTGTAGTCAATGGGAAACAGGGAAAATTCTCCGCTGGTTGGAGTCATACCTAGCTCAAAGGAAGATGGTTGTGGTGGTTGGAGGTCAATCATCTCAACTCTAAGACATCACTGCAGGAGTTGCTCAGGGTAATGTCCCCGGCTCAACCATCTTCAGCTGCTTCATCAATGACCTGCCATCAATGATAAGGTCAGAAGTGGGGATGTTCACTGATGATTGCACAATGTTCAGCACCATTCACGACTATTCAGTTACTGGAGCAGTCCATGTCCAAATACAGCAAGACTTTGGACAATATCCAGGCTTGGGCTGACAAGTGGCAAGTAACATTTGCACCACACAAATGCCAGGCAATGGCCACTTCCTACAAGAAAGAATCTAACCATTGCCCCTTGACATTTTTAATGGCATTACCATCACTGAATCATCCACTATGAACATCTTGGGGGTTATCACTGACCAGAAACACAACTGGACTAGCCATATCGGCATTGTGGCTACAATAGCAGGTCAGAAGCTAGGGATTCTGTGGTGGTGAACTCACCTCCTGACACCCCAAAACCTGTCCACAATCTACAAGGCACATGTCAAGAAGGTGATGGAATATTTTCCACTTTCAAAAAACAAAGAACAAAGAAAATTACAGCATAGGAAAAGGCCCTTCGGCCCTCCAAGCCTGCACTGACCATGCTGCCCGACTTAACTAATACCCCCAACCCTTCTGGGGACCATTTTCCTCCATTCCCATCCTATTCATGTATTTGTCAAAACGCCCCTTAAAACTCACTATCGTATCTGCTTCCACTACCTCCCCTGGCAGCGAGTTCCAGGCACCCACCCCGCTCTGTGTAAAAAACCTGCAAGAAGTCTCACAACACCAGGTTAAAGTCCAACAGATTTATTTGGTAGCACAAGCCATTAGCTTTCGGAGCACTGCCCCTTCATCAGGTGAGTGGGAGTTCTGTTCACAAACAGGGCATATAAAGACACAAACTCAATTTACAAAATAATGGTTGGAATGCGAGTCTCTACAGGTAATCAAGTCTTAAAGGTACAGACAATGTGAGTGGAGAGAGGGTTAAGCACAGGTTAAAGAGATGTGTATTGTCTCCAGCGTATTGTCACGAACCCACTCAGGTCAATAACACAGGCTACGCTGAGAGACTTTGCCATCGCACCTCTCTCACCCTCCTCAACCACCTCATACATCAGCTCTACAGCAAACGCCGCAGCCTGGAAACCAAGATAGAGTCCATATTCTCAACTTGCGCTCAGGACGCAGACCAACTGCGAAACTCTGCCAAGCAGACGAGACAAAGGAACTACACCATCTACATGCACACCAAGAACAGGAAACTTTACCCATCACCACCAGCAGCAACCAAGCCTCCCCTGATACCACAGTAGAAAACAGTACCACTGCAGGGAAGTCCATTGTCAACTTGTCGGACTACACACTTCAGCCAGATGAAATCGAAGTTCTCAGCCGAGGGCTCAATTTCTGCCCCACCACTAAAATAGACTCCATCAGTCTCGCAGCAGACACAGAGAAATTAATCAGGTGAATGAGGCTGCGGGAGTTCTTCCACAAACCCCAAGAGGCCAACAGCGAACACAATGAGACAGCCAACGAACCGGAACAGAGAGATCCGCGGTGCAGCAACAGAAGAGGAAAGAGTCAAATTGGACTCCTCCGGAAGGCCGCTGCCCTCGACTTGACATGTATGCCCAAGCCGCCAGGAGGTGCGTCAATGCCAGATTAATCAGCCGCACTCACAAGACAGCCCCGAACATCACCCAAGCACGACACAACGCCATCCACGCTCTCAAGACCAACCGCAACATTGTCATCAAACCAGCAGACAAAGGAGGGGCCATTGTCATACTGAACAGAACGGATTACTGCAAAGAAGTGTACCGACAACTGAACAACAAGGAACACTACAGATAGTTACCCACAGATCCGACCAAAGAACACACCCGTCAACTCAACAGACTGATCAAGACCTTTGATCCGGACCTTCAGAGCACCCTCCGTGCTCTCATCCCACATACTCCCAGCGTTGGAGATCTCTACTGCCTCCCGAAGATACACAAGGCAAATACACCCGGCCGTCCCATTGTATCGGGCATTGGGACCCTGTGTGAGAACCTCTCCGGCTATGTCGAGGGCATCCTGAAACCCATTGTACAAAGAACCCCCAGCTTTTGTCACGACACTACGGACTTCCTACAGAAGCTCAGCACACATGCAGCAGTTGAACCAGGAGCACTCCTCGTCACAATGGATGTCTCAGCACTCTACACCAGCATCCCCCACGACGATGGCATTGCTGCAACTGCCTCAGTACTCAATGCCGACAACTGCCAGTTTCCAGATGCAATTTTACAACTCATCCGCTTCATCCTGGACCACAATGTCTTCACCTTCAACAACCAGTTCTTCATCCAGACACACGGAACAGCCATGGGGACCAAATTCGCACCTCAATATGCCAACATCTTCATGCACAGGTTCGAACAAGACCTCTTCACCGCACAGGACCTTCAACCGATGCTATACACTAGATACATCGATGACATTTTCTTCCTTTGGACTCATGGTGAACAATCACTGAAACAACTATATGATGACATCAACAAGTTCCATCCCGCCATCAGACTCACCATGGACTACTCTCCAGAATCAGTTGCATTCTTGGACACACGCATCTCCATCAAGGACGGTCACCTTAGCACTTCATTGTACCGCAAGCCTACAGATAACCTCACGATGCTCCACTTCTCCAGATTCCACCCTAAACACGTTAAAGAAGCCATCCCCTACGGACAAGCCCTCCGTATACACAGGATCTGCTCGGATGAGGAGGATCGCAAAGACACCTCCAGCCGCTGAAAGATGCCCTCATAAGAACAGGATATGGTGCTCAACTCATCGATCGACAGTTCCGACGCGCCACAGCGAAAAACCGCATCGACCACCTCAGAAGACAAACACGGGACACAGCGGACAGAGTACCCTTTGTCATCCAGTACTTCCCGGAGCGGAGAAGCTACGACATCTTCTCCGGAGCCTTCAACATGTCATTGATGAAGACGAACATCTCGCCAAGGCCATCCCCACTCCCCCACTTCTTGCCTTCAAACAACCACACAACCTCAAACAGACCATTGTCCGCAGCAAACTACCCAGCCTTCAGGAGAACAGTGATCACGACACCACACAACCCTGCCACAGCAACCTCTGCAAGACGTGCCGGATCATCGAAACGGATGCCATAATCTCACGTGAGAACACCATCCACCAGGTACACGGTACATACACTTGCAACTTGGCCAACGTTGTCTACCTGATACGCTGCAGGAAAGGATGTCCCGAGGCATGGTACACTGGGGAGACCATGCAGACGCTAAGACAACGGATGAATGAACACCGCTCGACAATCACCAGGTAAGACTGTTCTCTTCCTGTTGAGAAACACTTCAGCGGTCACGGGCATTCGGCCTCTGATCTTCGGGTAAGCGTTCTCCAAGGCAGCCTTCATGACACACAACAACGCAGAGTCGCTGAGCAGAGACTGAGAGCCAAGTTCCGCACACATGAGGATGGCCTCAACCGGGATCTTGGGTTCATGTCACACTATCTATAACCCCCACGACTTGCCTGGGTTTGCAAATTCTCACTAACTGTCCTGGCTGGAGACAATACACATCCCTTTAACCTGTGCTTAACCCTCTCTCCACTCACATTGTCTGTACCTTTAAGACTTGATTACCTGTAAAGACTCACATTCCAACCATTATTTTGTAAATTGAGTTTGTGTCTTTATATGCCCTGTTTGTGAATAGAACTCCTGATGAAGGGGCAGCGCTCTGAAAGCTAGTGGCTTGTGCTACCAAATAAACCTGTTGGACTTTAACCTGGTGTTGTGAGACTTCTTACTGTGTTTACCCCAGTCCAACGCTGGCATCTCCACATCATAAAAAACCTGCCTCATACATTTCCTTTAAATCTTGCCCCTCGCACTTTAAACCTATGCCCCTGGTAATTGACTCTTCCACCCTGGGAAAAAGTTTCTGACTATCCACTCTGTCCATGCCTCTCATAATCTTGTAGACTTCTATCAGGTCGCCCCTCAACCTCCGTAGTTCCAGTGAGAACAAACCAAGTTTCTCCAACCTCTCCTCATAGCTAATCCCTCCATACCAGGCAACATCCTGGTAAATCTTTTCTGTATCCTCTCCAAAGCCTCCACATCCTTCTGGTAGTGTGGCGACCAGAATGGAACACTATATTCCAGCCTAACTAAAATTCTATAAAGCTGCAACATGACTTGCCAATTTTTAAACTCAATGCCCCGGCTGATGAAGGCAAGCATGCCGTCTGCCTTCTTGACTACCTTCTCCACCTGTGTTGCCACTTTCAGTGGCCTGTGTATCTGTACACCCAGATCCCTTTGCCTATCAATACTCTTAAGGGTTCTGCCATTTACTGTATATTTTCTATCTTTATTCAACCTTCCAAAATGGATTACCTCACATTTGTCCGGATTAAACTCCATCTGCCATCTTTCCACCCAAGTCTCCAACCGATCTATATCCTGCTGTGTCCTCTGATGGTCCTCATCACTATCCGCAAATCCACCAACCTTTGTGTCGTCCGCAAACTTACTAATCAAACCAGTTACATTTCCTCCAAATCATTTATATATATTACAAACAGCAAAGGTCCCAGCACTGATCCCTGAGGAATGCCACTCATCACAGCCCTCCATTCAGAAACGCACCGTTCCACTGCTACCTTTGACCAAACCAGTTTTATATCCACCTTGCCAGCTCATCTCTGATCCCATGCGACTTCACCTTCTGCACCAGTCTGCCATGAGGGACCTTGTCAAAGGCCTTACTGAAGTCCATGTAGACAACATACACTGCCCTACCCTCATCAATCATCTTCGTCACTTCCTTGAAAAACTCGATCAAGTTAGTGAGACACGACCTCCCCTTCACAAAACCATGTTGCCTTTCGCTAATATGTCCATTTATTTCCAAGTGGGAGTAAATCCTGTCTCGAAGAATCCTCTCCAATAATTTCCTTACCACTGATGTAAGGCTCACCGGCCTGTAATTACCTGGATTACTCTTGCTACCCTTCTTAAACAAAGCAACAACATTGGCTATTCTCCAATCCTCTGGGACCTCTTCCTAGATGAGTGCAGCTCCAACAACACTTAAGAAACTCAACACCATCCAGAACAACTTGATTGGCACCCCTTCCACAAATATTCACTCCCTCCACCACCAAGGCACAATAACAGCAGTGAGTACCATCTACAAGGTGCATTGCAGGAATGCATCAAGGTTCCTTACAGAGCACTTTCCATTCCCATGACCACTGCCATCTAGATAGACAAGGATAGCAGATTCATGGGAACCACACCGCCTGGAAGTTCCCTTCCAAGCACCTCGCCATCTTTACTTGGAAATATATCACCATTGCTTCACTGTCCCTGGGTCAAAATTATAGAACTCCCTCCCTGACAGCACTGTGGGTGTACCTACACCACATGGGCTACAGTAGTTAAAGAAGGCAGCGCATCACCACCTTCTCAACGGAAATTAGAGCTGGGCAATGAATGTTGTCCTCGCCGACGAAGCCCACATCCCATGGATGAATAAAAATTCCCAATGTAAAAAGTTTCAGCCATTCCCATTTCAATGTACTAGCAATATCTTAACAACAATGTCACTTTGCTGAACAAATTGTCTCCCTTCTTCAGATATTTCCATAAAGCATTGACCAATCGAATTGGGCAAAGAAATTGTGTACAGAAACTCTCTTTCACTTTGGGTTCTTGTGATAGAGCTTCTATTATCCAGCAACTACACTGTGTCTCAGTCGACACATTCCATTGACTCCTGGATAAGCAGCTAGATTTAGCATGTTAAGAGAGATGAAGCAATCAATCAGACAAGGGGAGCTGTTCCACCCTTTCGTTCCTGTCACTGACTGGGAACAGTGCTGGTTAAAGGTATTGAGAAAGCAGCAAGCCGGATCATGCTGACAGAAGGTAGCAATGAGGCTAAAAGAGGAAGTGGTTATAACGGCAGAATATTCAATCTCATTGGATTACGTTGGATATACAGCATAGAAACAGACCATTAGGTTAAAATTGTCCACATCGATGCTCATCCTCCAAAAGCCTCCTCCCATCTTTCCTCTCCTAAATCAATCATCACAATCCTCTATTCCCTTCTCCCTCATGAACTTGTCTAATCTCCCCTTAAAGACATCTATACAATTCTCTTCAGCCACTTCCTGTGGTAGCGAGTTCCGCATTCTGGAGAGATCATAGAATCCCTACAGTGCAGAAGGAGGCCATTTGGCCCATTGAGTCTGCACCGACCACAATTCCACCCAGGCCCTATCCTCATAACCCCACATATTTATAAGAACATTAAGAACATAAGAACTGAGCAGGAGTAGGCCATCTGGCCTCTTGAGCCGGCTCCACCATTCAATAAGATCATGGCTGATCTTTTCATGGACTCAGCTTCACTTATCCGCCTGTTCACCATAACCCTTAATAACCCTTTACTGTTCAGAAATTTATCTATCCTTGCCTTAAAAACATTCAATGAGGTAGCCTCAACTGCTTCACTGGGCAGCGAATTCCACTGATTCACAACCCTTTGTGTGAAGAAGTTCCTCCTCAACTCAGTCCTAAATCTGCTTCCCCTTATTATGAGGCTATGCCCCCTAGTTCTAATTTCACCTGCCAGTGGAAACAATTTCCCAGCTTCTATCTTATCTAATCCCTTCATAATCTTATATGTTTCTATAAGATCTCCCTCATTCTTCTGAATTCCAATGAGTCCCAGTCTACTCAATCTCTCTTCATAAGCCAACCCTCTCAACCTAGTGAATCTCCTCTGCACCCCCTCCAGTGCCAGTATATCCCTTCTCACCATACTTTGGCTAACAAAGTTTCTTCTGAATTCCCAACTGCGTTTCTTGGTGATTATCTTATATTAATGGCCTCTAGATATGCTCTTCCTCACAAGAGGAACCGCTGGAATTCTCCGGTCTTGTATGCCCTGCTACCACTGCCAGCGGGAATGGAGAATTTGGCGCCCAGCCAAATCTCCATTCACAGCATCGGGACTGGAGAATCCCAGCCACGGGCAAGGTCAAAGAATCCCGGCCACAATCTCTGTATCACCTCTCGCAAAATCTTGCGTGTAATTTTAAAGACCTCTATTCGCTCAGCCCCACAGCCTTCTTTCTCAAGAGTGAAGTGACCCAGCTTGATATGTGCTCACACATTTTTATATCATCCTCATAAATCTTCCTTTTTTTATAATCTGGTGACCAGGATTTACACGGAGTACTCTGAAGTGTAGTCTAACTAATCCAAACCATCGCCTTTCAACTTTTCATTTTACTGCAATTTTGGGTTTTGCGTAAAGGAATACAAGGTACTCACTCTCCAAGTTGAGCCCATAATGCCAGAGCCACTCGAAGTAGCACCTCTGACCCTTCAAAAAAGACTGCATCCCAAACCCGGAGGATGGTCTCTTTGGGAAAACAGGAAGTGAAGAGAGTCAGGAACCACTGCATGGTGACGACACTGGTAAGCGGCAGCATGTATCTCCCTGTTTGGGAACAAAATTGATGGTTTTGAAATGTATTTTACCAGCACAGGTATATCTCTTTAAACAACGATAGCATCAAGCTAGAGGGTGGTGTTTCTTCTCATCCTGTTTTACACTTGTTGCAAATTCAGAAACCACAGAACTTTTATTTTTCTTTACTCTTTTATAGGATGTGGGCATCGCTGGTAAGGCCAGCACTTGTTGCCCAGCCCAAACTGCACTTGAACCGAATAGCTTGCTAGGCCATATCAGAGGGAAGTTAAAAGTCACATGTAGGCCAGGTCAGGTAAGGACAGCAGATTTCCTTCCCTATAAGAGATTAGTGAACCAGATGGGTTTTTCCAACAAATTATTGATAGTTTCATGGTCACTATTACTGAGATGAGCTGTTAATTCCACATCGTATTAATTGAATTTAAGTTCCATCAGCTGCCAAGGTGAGATTTGAACCCATGTCCCCACGGCATCGGTTGGGACCTCTGGGTTATTAGTTGAATTCCATTACCACTATGCCATTGTCTCCTGAAGAAACAGACCAATCTTGCAGCAAACTAGTCATGTCTCGTAATTCCAGCATTTCAGTCTATCCTTTTGTGATGTGTTGGAATGATTCACCACATCAAAGAATCAGTATAAGTATGTGCTGTTCCTATCCATTGCTACAGATTAGGGTTTGGGTACACAATGTTAGCAATGCCACACAAAAGCTTGTGGGCAATTCAGTCCCATTCCCGACTCCCCCTTTTTTCATAAAGTGGCAGTACAAGACTCGGTCAGAAATGAATCTGGTTTTGGATGTCCATCCAGCTACATTCACAGTGGAGAAGGATTGGATGGAACGAGAACATTTGTGGCAGGATTTTTTTTATTTATTAGTGTCACGAGTTAGCTTACATTAACACTGCAATGAAGTTACTGTGAAAATCCCCTGGTCGCCACACTCCAGTGCCTGTTCGGGTACACTGAGGGAGAATTTAGCACGGCCAATGCACCTAACCTGCACGTCTTTCGGACTGTGGGAGGAAACTGGAGCACCCGGAGGAAACCGGAGCACCCGGAGGAAACCCATGCAGACACGGGAGGAATGTGCATGCTCCACACAGACGATCACCCAAGCCAGGAATTGAACCCAGGTCCGTGGCGCCGTGAGGCAGCAGTGCTAACCACTGTGTCATTGTGCCGGCCCTGTGTGGGGGATGGACGGTTACAAGGAAAAATGATGAGAAGAAAAGAATGCAGTGGCTAGAATGTTAGCGCCATTCACGCCGGCCGATTTCTCCATCCCACTGCAGTGAACGGAGGCTTGGCTGGGCGCCAAATTCTCCGATCTCACTGCAGCGGGAACATGGCATGAAAGGCTGGTAAGATCGCACCCACTATATCTAATTTTGAAATAATTTCTACAGGAAAAAAAAATCAGCTTTAAAAGAAAAAAGATTTGCATTCAACCACCAGATGTCCCAAAGCACTCTGACGAAGGGTCATCCAGACTTGAAACGTTGGCTCTATTCTCTCTCCACAGATGCTGTCAGACCTGCTGAGATTCTCTAGCATTTTCTGTTTTTGTTTTGAATTCCAGCATCCGCAATATTTTGCCTTTGTCCCAAAGCACTTTCCAACCAATGAAGTATAGTCATTGTTGTAAGGTAGCAATATTTGTATTCTCTCATGGGGGTGCAGGTGTCGCTGTCAAGGCCAACATTTGTTGCCCATTGCTAATTGTCCTCGAGTAGGTTGTGGTGATGTACCCATTTTATGCATGGCAGTCCACCTAATGCCTGTAAACCCACAGTGCTAGCTAGCTGTTTGGCTGAACTGAGTAGCTTGCACGGACATTTTGAAGGACCAGTTAAAGAGTCAACCACATTGCTGTGGGTCTGAAGCCACATTACAGCCAAAACTAGGTGAGGATGACAGATTTCTTCGCTAAAAGATGTTAGTGATGGGTTTTTACAACAATTAATGGCGGTTGCATGGTACCATTACTGAGACTTCTTTTATTAATTAAACTTAAATTCCAGCAGCAGCTATGGTGGGATTTGAACCCATGTTCACCACGGGGATTGGCGGGGTAAATACGTAGGGGTACGGGGATAGGGCCTGGGTAAGATGCTCTGTCGGACAGTCGGTGCAGACTCAATGGGCCAAACAGCCTCCTTCTGCAATGCAGGGCTTTTATGATTGTGATATATGATTCCACTGTTCTGCAAGGAATCAAAATACAAGTGGAACCTGAAAAGCATGCAACTCCTTCGCCAAGAAGTCATCAGCCTGAATCAGGATTTCTATAAACTACAGATAAAACAGTAAGTCTTTGAGCCAGAGCTCATGCAATCAATCATTCAGTGAAGGCCATGGAGAAACTGTGCTGTCACAGAGACACTGAGCAGAGACTTGATGCTCATGCACATTCCCTGAGGAGTGCTGAACAGCTGCAAGTTAACTACCAAAACTGCACTGGCTTCGCCCAGGATTGGCAGCGGGAATATAAAGTGAAGGTTATAAAAGTATGGGGAAATATTTGGATTCAATGCTGCTAAACTCTACCCCCAGAAGAGTCATCACCTTCAAAAAATGAGGCCAAGGGCAATTTTATGAGTACCGTGCTTAGCAGAACTGAAGGCATACAAATTAATATGCTGAAAGAAAAACTAAAAATCTTGTTGGATCTGAACTTAGAAATCTAAATGTGTTGACAGGATTTGGACTCATCCTCATACTCTCCAGTGGCCTTTATTGCGAGACTTTTGGAGTATCAAAAACAGGGAAGTCTCACTACAATTGCACACAGCATCAGTGAGACCACATCTGGAATACTGTATACGGTATTGGACTCCTTACTTGAGGGATATATTTGCACTGTAAGCAGTTCAGAGAAGGTTCACTAGGCCTATTTCTGGAATGATGAAGTTGTCTAATGAGGAAACATTGAGCAGATTGGCTTAGTAGTAGGGTCCAGTACATCTAAGGCTAGTACTGGATGTAAGAAGGCACATGATCCATAGTTAAGGTAAGTCTAGAGATGGACTGAGATGCGTAAAGACCTACACTGCAGTCAGCTCTAGACCTTCATCCTCCACTGTATAGTCATCAGTTGTTAATTAAGACTTGCTGTTAATATACTCTTGACTGTGAAGCCTATTTCATGGTATCTGAAGAAGGGTTCTTCAATTGGGACCGTATTCATTGGGGTTTAGAAGAATGAGAGGCGATCTTATTGAAACATATAAGATTCTGAAGAAGCTCGATAAGTGTTAAGAACCCTGATGTTAGACACGGGGGCATCTCAAACCCAGAAGGGTAACTCGGAACACTGGTTCTTAAGAGTATTTTTTTCAATTTGGCATAATGTGAGGACAGATATGCAAGGCGGTGAGGGGAAAGTCCAGTCTTGTTGTAACCACTCAAATGAAAAAATGTTTATTAACATGTAAAACATTCCTGAACTCTGAGAAATGTCCCTTGTCCCAAAACAATCACTGCGTACAGCATAACTCAATGAGCTAAATCCAACAAATAGTTACCACCCACAGCCCAGAATTCTGCTTTGGGAGAGCTCTGCTTTCCAGCTGGATGTGACTGTGATTGTAACTGCTTTCCAAATGTTTCTCTTCTTTCTCCATTCCCCCCTCTCCTCTCAGTACAGATATACCTTATTTCCTTTTTAATCTCCTCCTATCTAAACGACTCATCTTAGAAGCCAGGCTTTTAGCATATGTGTGTGAACCGTATTCTCATGTCGCCACTTTGAACTAATCTCTTCTGCAATTTTAACACTCAATTTATATACTTCCATTGTTACCCACTTCATTTAATCAAAGATCTGTTTACCTTGCTTCTCACCTAATTTGTATATCAAAACCCCTTCAGATGGCTGCATTCTTATCAATTTCTCTTTCATCCCATTCTTTAAAGTTTATTTTATCCAAGCTTCTTTAATCTTTATTTTATCCCATTCTTAAACCTTTACCTTATTCTAACTCTTTTTTTTAAATATACTTTTCCAATTCAATCAAATCAAATCCAATTCAGAGTCTCAACAAGTTGAGACATTTCCGATCCAGGCTGACAAGACAGGGCAAGCGACCAAACCACCCTGTCCTGGGCCTGATCTACATGAGCCAAGCTGATTGGAGAAGGGGGAGGTTCCTCCTCCAAGACTTGGGCTCATTTGCATCTTAGCCAAAAGGCCGAGATGCCGCTTTAAAAAATTGCTTCATATGAAACATATGAAGCTTCAATGTAACCCAATGACCTCAACCAAGTGCAGCATCCTCTCCATACTACACTTGATCTTAGCCAAAAGGCCGAGAAGCGAAGCGATTATTCTAACTCTTGACATAGAGTAGATACTGAGAGGAAGCTCCCCGTCGTGGAAGAATCTAGAACTAGGGGGTACCGTTTAAAAATAAGGGATCTACCATTTAAGATGGAGATGAGAAGAAATTTCTTCCCACAGAGGATTGTTCTAGGTGCCAGAAGGGGACGAGACTGAAAGTCCAGGCTATACCATATTGCTCCTGTGCCAACAGGTCGGTGATAAAAAACAAAGAGGTATTGTTTCAACCTTGCAAACAGTACATTGTACAATGAAGGCTAAGGCGTGGAGAGAAAGTTCAAGTTAAGAATAGTGAAGGGGCTTGTGGAGAAATATAAAGATGAACACAAACTGGAACCATGTTATATTGAACCAAATTCTGTTGATATATGGGTCCCTGCACATAAGGTCAGCATTCTTTCCTTACCAAATTTCCCCTCTTCTTGCTTAAAGGTGCTGACTTAACAGGAGTTCCCTGGTATCTTGTCCAAGTTGATGTTGCTGAGATGTGAGTCTACGGTGAAGTTGGGCAAACCATTCCATTGTTGAGGGTATAACACCTATCTAAACCTTCATCCAATATCCCCACATTTCACTTTTCAGTGTAGGTACAAGGTAACAATCTGGAGAGAGGACTGTTGTTGGTTGGTAACCCCCTCCACAACCCTCACCCCACCCTTACTGATCCGAGGCATTGAGACCACAGCAACCCTGAGATTGAGGGCAGGATTTCTGAATCCTGCCGTAAGGCTGAACTGGGGATTAAAAGCTCTCACTATGTGAGAAACAATGTGGGACTATGTACAGTACCACTATGTGAATTACTAAATTCACTCAACATAGTCCCACTCTGTTTCAATCATCATGACAGCTTTTCACAATGTGATTTTTCCTTGGGGCAGCCAATTAATGGCCAGAGGGTGGGTTCACCGCCAATTAAGGTCAATGGGCAAATTCTTGAAATGGCAGTGCCAATCAGAGGCCTTCCAGCTTGAAAGGAGCAGGGGGCTGCCTCAGAGGGTGCCAGGCTGGCAGGGCCTTTAAGCCCTCCTGGAATGCTGGTCCTTCTGATCTGCTGTTGGGAGGCCGCCTCCAGGCACCTAAATTAGAAACAGCACACAGTGAAATGTGAGGAATGTACATAGTTTGTTGAAAAACTGAACTGTAATGTCTCGGAACTGAGCAACGTAAAATATTGAAGTTAAGGAAATTGTAAATATGACTGTTTTTGCACTGTCTGTAATGATTGAAAATGTCGTTTCTGTAATGGTTTATTTCAGAATATTTATGAATAAAGTATATGTTTGAAATAAAAAAAATTAGCCCCTGCAGCCTGGAGGAAGCTGGAGGCCAACTCAGAAATCCCAACTGGCCTTTAATTGCTGCTAATAGGTTCTTAATGACCTGCTCGGCCACTCGCTGCAACACTGTCCCTTTATCCTGCCATGCAGATTCAAGCCCCAACTAAGTCAGCACTGGTGAAGGATAAGCTTGGGCCCTTACTGGGCTTTACAACTATGTCCTGCACTATGCAGGTAAGGTATCATTGCCCAAAAATCCAACGTCATCAGTAACGGGAAGAAGGGAACATAATGGTGACGGCACTGGACTGGTAACCAGAGGCCCATGATAATGCTCTGGGGTCATGGGTTCAAATCTCACCATGGCAGCTGGTAGAATTTAAACTCAAATTAATAAATCTGCAAATATAAAGATAGCAGGTGACACAGTGATTAGTACTGCTGCCTCAAAGCACCAGGGACCCGGGTTCAACTCTGGCTTGGGTCACTGTCTGTGTGGAGTTTGCATGTTCTCCCCATGTCTGTGTGGGTTTCCTCTGGGTGCTCCAGTTTCCTCCCACAGTCCAAAGATATGCAGGTTAGGTGAATTGGCCATGCTAAATTTTCCCTCAGTGTACTTAAATAGGCGCCAGAGTGTGGCGACTAGGGGATTTTCACAGTAACGTCATTGCAGTGTAAGCCTACTTGTGACACTAATAAATAAACTTTAACTTTAGTTGCAGTAATGGCGAATATGGCAACGAACATCAATTATTGTTAAAAACCCATCTGGATCACTAATGCCTTTTTTGGAAGCAAATCTGTTGTTCTTACCTGGTGTGGCCTACATGTGACTCCGGACCCACTCTCAACTACCCTCTGAAATGGCCTAGAAAGCCAGTCAGTTCAAGAGCAATTAGAGATGGACAAAATGCTGGCCGTGCCAGTGATGTCCACATCCATGACAGAACAAAAATAGATGCTTTAAGTGAATTTAAATATCGCCTGCTACGTATCATAATCATATGTCAAAGTTTGCACAATGAAACAGCCTGTTCAACTAAAAACACCATGTTTTCCAATTAATCATTCTGATAGGTTTTATATAACAAAGACAATACTGCATTTCTTTTCTCAGAACCTACCATCATTGCCTTTCTTGGCTGCTGTGCAAAGACGGTCCAGATGTTGGGAAAGTTCGGGAAGCTTGATTTGTAACAGGTCATGGAAGACTGCAACGTCAACAGTCAAAGCACTGAGATTGTTAGCAAAATAATTGTCTGGAAGAACTCTGTCGAGTAGATAGACTAGGACCTTGGAGGAAAAATGAAATGAAAAAAAAAGCATAAGACAAGAGTTAATACTAAAAATGAAATCTTTCCCATACAGGTGTGTGAATACAGTACAGAATGATTTTAAAGCTTAAATGCAGCATTGTGTTCTCCAGAAAGTCAAGTGCACCAGAAGAGAGCGTTGGAAATTTGTGCTGTCACCGATGTAATTGTTAAGTTTCCGTGAGGCGGCATGGTGGTACAGAGGTTAGCACTACTGCCTCACAGCGCCAGGGACCTGGGTTCGATTCCCAGCTTGGGTCACTGTCTGTGGAGTCTGCACATTCTCCCCATGTCTGCGTGGGTTTCCTCTGAGTGCTCCAGTTTCCTCTCACAGTCCAAAGCTGTGTGGGTTAGATGGATTGGCCATGCTAAATTGAGCCTTAGTGTCAGGGGAACTAGCTAGGGTAAATGCATAGGGTTATGGGGATAAGGTCTGGGTGGGATTGTGGTTGGTGCAGACTCAATAGGCCGAATGGCCTCTTCCTGTACTGTAGGATTCTATGATCTTTCTAACACAACCGCACTGTGTGAGGGGAATGTGTTTTTTCTGTCCACTCGTCTCCTGAAAGGGGGACAGTTCCAGAGGCTTTGCCCAGTAGCCATTCTTCATTGTGTGAACCTCAGCAATGTGTCACCAGCCCACTAAAATGTGGACAGCTTCAAAGCTGTGCCCTTTTCAAAGCTCAAAGCCATGCACTTTCCAGGGAGAGTTATACTAGATAATGATTAGAAGTGGGAATCTCATCTGACATTCTGGGAGGAAATTCAACTTTGGACTAACTGTATAATGATTCATCTATCCTTTACTGTAAAGGATTCTGTGGGGCTCAACTAACACTCCATACCACAGAATCCCTACAGAGTAGAACCAGGCCATTCAGCCCATCAAGGTTGCACTGACTTTTTAAAAGAGCATCCCACCAAGGCCCTTCCCTCCGCCCCTATCTCCATTATCCCATGCATTTACCATGGCTAATCCCTCTAACCTACAAAACTTTAGACATTGGGGCAACTTAGCATAGCTAATCCACCGAACCTGCACATTTTTTGGACAGTGAGAGGAAACCGGAGCTGCTGGAGGAAACCGAGGCAGACACGAGGAGAATGTGCAAACTCCATACAAACAGTGTGGAATTAATCGGGAATCAAACCAGGATCCTTCAATCGGTACGGTTTAGTACACATTGAGCACTGCCTTTTCCATTAGTGCCATATTTTAGGACATGGCGAAAAACAGAAACCGCCATTGCAATGTACCCGGCAATGCTGAGCTGTGCAATCATACATCAGTTTAGCAGCCAGTAGATATGTCATCGCTAACCATAATGTGTCTGTTTCTGTGCCTTTGTCCACTAGACTGCTGGAGGCAAGAAAGGATGAGCAGGAGAAGGTCACACAGCCCCTCGCTCCGCCATTCAATAAATTAAGTGCCTAAACGTCGACATGAAATCCATTTCCCTATCCTACCCCCATATCCTTTTAACTATTTTGGGTGGCACGGTAGCACAGTGGTTAGCACTGCTGCTTCACAGCTCCAGGGACCTGGGTTCGATCCCCGGCTTGGGTCACTGTCTGTGTGGAGTTTGCACATTCTCCTAGTGTCTGCGTGGGTTTCCTCCGGGTGCTCCGGTTTCTTCCCACAGTCCAAACATTTGTGGGTTAGGTTGATTGGCCATGCTAAAATTGCCCCTCAAGTGTCCTGAGATGCGTAGGTTAGAGGGATTAGCGGGTAAATGTGTAGCGATATGGGGGTAGGGTCTGGGTGGGATTGTGGTCAGTGCAGACTCGATGGGCCGAATGGCCTCTTTCTGCACTGTAGGGTTTCTATGATATTCCCTAAAATCAATTGATTTCAGTCTTGGATATCATCATTGACTGAGCATCCACTGTCCATTTGGGTAGAGAAGGCCAATGATTTGTAAGAAAATGCTGTTGCAAATCTTGTTGCCTTCACCGCGAAATACACTTTTATTGATAAACCAGATGTGAGATTTGGTCATTAAAATCGAATAAGACTGACGTTATGTGGCTCAGTGAGGTAGATATTCACTCTGAGCGGCTCCTAGCAACATGCAAACTACATCAGCGATGAGCCGGGAGTAGGTCACTTGCCCACCCTCATCAGTCTGGGGATGTGTAGACATGATGGGCCAAAGGGCCTCTTTCTGTGCTGTAGAACTCGATAACTCTAAAATAAAATGGCGGATGGAAGGCAGATGGGAAAACAGAACACTGGCCAAAAAAAAACATCTGCCGTCTTATAATAAGAGATGTAAGACCACAGGCGTGAAATTCTTCCTCTGTTTCTACAAAGTACAAATAAATCCTGAAGAACATGAAACTGGTTTATGAGAAAATGTTCTGCTCAAATCAAGACTTCTCTTACACGGCAGATAAAACAGGCAATTTGCAAATCACTGAACCACAGCCACACAGTACCTCAGCTGAAGCATAATATATATATTTCTATTTCACACAAAGTAATTAGACTGATGAAATAAGTTCATTTCTCTGCTTCTGGTAGTGGATTTACTGGGGCCAATTTCCATCTCGCTATTATTCTATTTGCGGCTAAAAACAGCTGGTGGCCTAGTGGTAATGTCACTGCACTAGAAATCCAGAAGTCAACGCTCTGGGGTTAATGGGTTCAAATCCCACCAAGGCAGGGCTGGTGGAATTTAAAATTCAATTAATAAATCTGGAATATAAACCCATTACAATAACATTGGTAATGGGGAGGCTGACATGAGGCGGGATTTTGGTTTGACAGTAGCGGGGGACGCAGGTCATGTTGGCGGCATCTGGAGATGAGAAACATCTGCCGGAGAACATCATCGACGGTGAACAGCCCTGAGTATTGAGAAAAAAGTGTTGCAAGAGAAACAGTAAATTTTGAGCCTTTAACTCAGTGGTCTCCAAATAGTCGATATCGATCAACAGCTCAATCCTGGAGTCACAGAAGGTGGATGGTCATTGGTTGCAGAACTGCGTGGAACTCAGGCTTCTCGTGATGACGAGCAAATCAGCTCATTGGCTGCTGAATTGTAGGCGACAAAATGTGGACTAAGCTGGGTGAAGAGAAAAAGATGAGCAAAGAGCCGGGGGACCTCCAAGAGGGAAAAAACCTACCTTTCCACCAGGAAGGGAAAGTGAATTTCTTTTTACGAATATCAAAGACAAGACCATTTGTCTCATTTATCAACAGAGTCTCGTGTAAAAGAGGTAATTTAGAGCGGCATCACAAGGCCATGCATGCAGAATTTCAAGAATATTCCCCTTTAAACAGCACCATTCGGACAAAGAAAGTTGGGCTTTTAAAGGGAATGTTGCAAGCTCAACAGTCGCGCTTTTCAAAAGCTGTGGCTAAAGGCACGGTGAGCAAAAAGGCATCTTGTCGCACTAGCCAAGTGTTGACAATACAAGAAACAGTTCACTGATGGCAAAGTTATCAAGGAGGCTATGGTGGCTGCTGCCGACACCTTGTTCAATGACTTCAAATACAATGATGAAATTTTGGCAGCCGCTTGGTGCTTTAACAGTAGCCATGATGTGGAGATGCCAGCATTGGACTGGGGTAAACACAGTAGGAAGTCTCACAACACCAGGTTAAAGTCCAACAGGTTTATTTGGTAGCACAAGCCGCTAGCTTTCGGAGCGCTGATCCTTCATCAGGTAAGTCAATACCTGATGAAGGAGCAGCGCTCCGAAAGCTGGTGGCTTGTGCTACCAAATAAACCTGTTGGACTTTAACCTGGTGTTGTGAGACTTCCTACTGGCTTTACCAGTAGCCAAAAGGATGGAATTATTGTCTGATGACGTGTCTCAGCAAATACACCAAGACTTATTAGGCTGTGAATGTCTCTCACTGCAGTTTGATGAGTCAGTAGACATCACGGATACGGCCCAGCTGATTGAATACCATGTGAACAGAAACAAAGATGCAACAACAAAAGAGGACTTCCTCACTCCTTTGCCACACAAAGTGGGGACAAAAGGTGAGGATGTCCACAACGAATTTTTAAAAATGTGACTGAGAAAAATATTCCGATCAAAAAACTGGTTTCAATCTCAGTTGATGGTGCACCGTCAATGCTAAGTGTAAATGCAGGCTTTGTTGCACTTTGCAGAAATAATCCTGAATTCCCTATCTTTGTCATTTACCTCTTGTTGTCCACCAACAAGCGCTAGCGAGCACGGTTATTGACTTCTCATGTAATGACAATTGTTGTCAAGATCGTCAACTCAATTCGTGATGGAGCCCTGCAACATGGCTTGTTCAAATTGTTACTCGATGAGCTTGATGCCACCGATGGTGAGCTAATCCTTCATGCAGATGTGAGGTGGAAAGACCTCCAGTGATTGTTAGATCTTCTCCCTGAAATTGTCCCCTTTCTTAAATCAAGAAATGAGGTGTGCAGCGAGCTGTCAGATAATGCATGGTTGCTAGACTTGGCATTTCTTATGGACAAAAGCACAACATTGAATGAGCTGAACCAGAGGAGAGACGGAGACATGTCACACATGATCAGTGCAGTGAAGTGTTCAAGTTGAAACTGGGCCTGTGGTCCTCCCCGTTAAAGGCCAAAATTACCGAGTGCTTCCCAAATCTGGAGAAAATCCACCAACAGGTCAAACAGAAAGGGGTCCATCCAAACCAATTCTGTGACCACCTGCACACATTGGAAAAGGAATTCAATGAATGATTTCAGGAGTTAGACAAGATGGGACAAATCATTATATTTGTCTCAAATCCTTTTCTTCAAGTGGAAATTGGAGTACTGACAGCAACATTTCAGCAGGCGATTGAACAAAGCAGTGGACTTGACATGGAAATAATCACCATGCAAAATGACATGGAGTTGATAGCCAGGCGAAGGGAGAAAAACTTTGGAGAGTTGTAAACAGAGAGAAGAACCCTCTTCTGACATCATGTGCACTCAAGGTGAAGGCCAACTTTGGTTCCACATACCTCATGAGGTGGCTTTTTCCCAGATGAAAATCATCAAGTGCATGTATCGCACTCGTCTCACTGACGCCCATTTTATGGAGTGTATTCTGGTGGACTGGATGAAACTGACTATCTCAAACTATGACCCAGACTTCACAGCACTCACAGACAGGGTGCAAGCACAGATGTCACACTAAGAATAGGTGAGCGCTATGCATAAGGGCATTTTGGGGAGTTTTATTAAGTTTGAATTTTTAAGAATCAATCTCATGCTGCATTTTGATGCTAAAAGTGATGTGCTTAGAAAGGTTGGAGACCACTGCTTTAACTAAGCGTGAACTGAACACTCTGAGCAACAGCTTCAGATAGAGGGATTTACACAGGATGGAACCGATGCTACACACCTACCATTTGTCATAAAATCTGGGTTTGATCACTTTGTGTCAGTACTCAAGGTTACAGTGAGAGTCTACGCAGCACAACTGTTGAAGAACAAGATTTTCAAACACTGAGGCTGCACAATGTTACTGGTATAAATATTTTGGCAGTACTTGTAATAAAGCATAATTATTGAGCCATATGAATACATTTTTTGTTTTTGCTGAAAAGAAACAGGGCTATGGGGGGGGGGGGGCAAAACAGCAGGTAGAAAGATTATTCATCAATTCACCACTGAAATTTCAACCAGAACCAGATGGAGGCTTCATTCATTTATGTAAATTAGGATTATATTTGGGTCGCCAGACTCCAATACCATTTTTCATCTGTGTCCATTTTGCTCCCAACACTTCATCAACCTGTCTACAAACCCTAGGAGGCAGCTAGAACCATAGAATCCCTTCAGTGCATAAGGAGGCCATTCAGCCCATCAAGTCTGTACCGACCACAATCGGACCCAGGCCCTACTCCCGTAACCCCACACATTTATCCTGCTAATCCCCCGGACACTAAGAGTCAATTTAGCATGGCCAATCAACCTAAATTGCACATCTTTGGACTGTGGGAGGAAACCGGAACACCCGGAGGAAACCCACGCAGACACGGGGAGAATGTACAAACTCCACACAGACAGAATTGAACCCAGGTCCCTGGCACTGTAAGGCAGTAGTGTGCCACCATGCCGCCATCTAGTTCCAGTGTATTTTTTAAAAAGGGATCATTACCTTCATGAGAGGGATCTTAACGGGATAGATCGAGGGGAAACTGTTCCCATTAGAGGAAGGGTTGTGAACCAGAGGGCAGGGATTTAAGGGGATTGGCTAAACTACCAAAGGCACTCCACAGCGAATTGTTAGGGTCTGCAATGATTCCCCAAGGGTGTGGCGGAGGCAACTGTGGCTTTCAAAAGGGAATTGGGAAACTACCTGAAGATAAAAGCTTTGCAGGGTCATGGGGAAAAGGTGGGAGGAGTGACGCTAGCTGAGTTGCTTCAGCAGAGAGTTGGCCTGGCGTGATGGGCCAAATAGCCTTCTTCTGAGCCCTAACCATTTGATTCTCCAAGCTAATACATGGGGTTATGGGGATAGGGCTTGGGTTGGATTGTGGTCAGTGCCAACTCGATGGCCTCCTTCTGCACTGTAGGATTCTCCATGAACTTCGAAAGGTTTGGGAACGAATTTGCTTCCACTGGTGACTTATTTGTTCATTAGATTATTTCAAAGCAGGCGTACAAAAGTGACTTTTGACAACGCACTGCTTTCTTTGTGGAGAGAACCTTCTGGGAATTCAACTGTGGTAAGGTCCCGGGAAGAGGAGGAGGAGGAGAAGCAACTGGAGCCGGCAGCAAACAAAGTCCAGCCACGGGAGATTAGGTAGAATGAGACATTCCTACAGAACACCGCAATGTCCTAACAGAGTCTATAGGCCCTCACCACGTGAATGCAATTCATGGCGCAGTGTGTGAAGGTTGTGATTCTCTAGGGTGACCGTCATTGAACTCTGTGACTACTGCAACAAGACGTACAACTCACCTTCCAGAGGCAGCAATGAGTTCTCTCTTCCTCTCAAGTTTGTTGCAGCTTGCTTCTTTGAAGCTATTAGTGGAAATGTTAATCTGTCTCCAGTTCATGCCTGCGGGCTGGAAAAAATGTGCTCACAACAGCAAACAGTTTCCATGGATGAAAGGAAGCAGCAGAATAAGAGACAGCGTTTTCCACATTTTCCATCAGGTTTTCTCACCGGCTCCTTCAAACAACTCCAATGCTGTCAGGTATCGCAAGGGCTTCCATTCCATTCATATGCAACTAATGTGTGATCGTAAGAATTGTGGATAAAAGTAAATCACCGCGAATGCTGGAATCTGAAACCAAAAGAAAAAATACTGGAAAATCTCAGCAGGTCTGGCAGCATCTGTAAGGAGAGAAAAGAGCTGATGTTTTGAGCCCAGATGACCCTTTGTCAAAGCTTTGGATCATCTGGGCTCAAAAGCTCCAGATGATTGGTGAACTGTATTGCAATCAGGTCCAAAGACCAACAAGTGACCTCATCAAGCAGACCAGTGATGAGAACTCTGCTACTTGGACAGGTTAGAAGACTTCCTGTAATACTGCCCACCTAGACTGTCCCAAATGATACCCTTGTGCTGCAACACGTCCAATACACGGAGCCACCATTAGGAAGGACATTCTCAAATGAATGTAAAGTAAATTCCATCTCAGCCTCGTCATCATCATTCTGTCGTGTGTTGCACAGAATAAAAGAATAACAAGTGGATTTGCAGCCAGCAATGATTACTGGACTAACTTTATATAAACCTCCCCAACAGAGAAGGCAGCAGAAAAGGCAACATTACAAAATTCTCAGATCTTGCAAAAAAACAATAAACATCGCATTAGTGCATTTGTGTATACATGTATGCAAATCAAATTGGTTTAAACCAGTTTAGTTGGGTACTTCAACTCCCATGTGTATGCAACCAGTTTATTTTTGTGCAAACAGATCACATTCTGGCGACAAGGATAGGATTATAGATTCGCTCACCAAGTAAATTTGATGGACAATCTTCCAGCAAACTAGCAGAGGAACCATGAGGAATGGGCTTTAAAAACCTGATCTTAGAGTAAAGGCTTCTTGTACAAGTGAGTGGAATGACCTTCAAAAGATGGCTGCCACAACAGATATCATTGGGTAACTGGGAGAGTATAGTTGTGATCGAGAGTCTGTTCATGCCTTTGTGGTGGTGAGAGAATAATAACATCCTCGATGAGCCTGACAATCCAGCTGTTAATCAGACTGTGCAGGGAAAGGGCCATCTTTTTGATGGACGTGGTCCCAGAAGTGTTTGAAACACTCAAGAATTTGCTGCACCCCCACCACCATCCGTCCCCCTCCTCCCCACCCCCACTCCTCCAGCCAATAGACACACCACTGTCAGACATTTTGTGTAAGCTTAAACAACACTGTAATCATAAGGCACTGGAGATTGCAGAAAGCTATCGATCCGAAACAAGGAACCAGTTGCCCAGTGAGGGCATTTGAGACTTTATCATAGCTTTGGAAAAACTGTCCATTCATTGTAATTTTGGACAATTTAAGGAGAGAGCATTGCAGGACAGATCTGTGAGCCGTTTAAAAGGTGAATACATTTTCAGCAATGTTCTGACATTTCTACATTGCCTGCCAAACAGCATTGCCCATGGCCATGCTGGAACGTGACTCCAGAGAAGTCAGAGTTAACAACTGCCAATCATCTGCTGAAGTAAATAAACTGCAGCTGAGTAAGCGGAAAGCCCCAACAACAGTGGCAGAGGTACGACAACGTCCTGTTACCCGTATCTAGCCCAACAGGGGGCACACAACTGTATATTTTCGAATGCAGAGTGCTACAGCTGCGAGAAGAAGGGTCATCTTGCCCAGGCAGCTCGAAGGAATGTAAATAGAAAGAATCCTGGCTGGAGAAAGTGGCAGTCACTGCATACAGAGTTGCAATAGTTCATTGGCAGAGACATTGCCTTCAGAGTTGACTCGCCAACCAATCAGTGCCTCTTTTTCCCAGCAGTTTCCATTGTTGTCGGTGTTTGAAATTTGGCGTTATCGCATTGCTCCTGATGAGTTCAAGACAAAAAGCTTCAGCAGAATGTTTCCTTTTTCAGAAACTTCATTTTATGATGAAAATCAACATCTGTACAAAACCGTCTTAAATTAAAGTTTTTTGGGGGTTTTTTTGTGAGATGGAGATGCTGGCATTGGACTGGGGTGGGTACAGTAAGAAGTCTCACAACACCAGGTTAAAGTCCAACAGGTTTATTTGGAATCACGAGCTTTCGGAGCGCTGCTCCTTCATCAGGTGAGTGGAGGTTAGTTCACAAACACGACATATATAGGCAAAGACAAAGACACAATTGCAAGATAATTACAGGCATCTTTGCCTATATATCGTGACTCAAAACTATGTTGCTGTTTCCATTATTGTTGCCGGATAGTTGTCGGATCTCAAACAATGATGAGACAGAGTACAGGAATGAGATAGAGAATCTGGTGAACTGGTGCGGCAACAATAATCTCTCCCTCAATGTCAACAAGACGAAGGAGATTGTCATAGACTTCAGGAAGCGTAAAGGAGAACATGCCCCTGTATACATCAATGGGGACGAAGTAGAAAGGGTCGAGAGCTTCAAGTTTTTAGGCGTCCAGATCACCAACAAGGTCCCCCATGCCAACACCATAGTTACGAAAGCCCACCAACGCCTCTACTTTCTCAGAAGACTAAGGAAATTTGGCATGTCAGCTACGGCTCTCACCAACTTTAACAAATGCATCATAGAAAGCATTCTTTCTGGTTATATCACAGCTTGGTATGGCTCCTGTTCTGCTCAAGACCACAAAGAACTACAAAAGCTCATGAATGTAGCCCAATCCATCACGCAAGCCAGCCTCCCATCCATTGACTCTGTCTACACTGCCCGCTGCCTCGGCAAAGCAGCCAGCATAATCAAGGGCCCCACACATCCCGGACATTCTCTCTTCCACCTTCTTCCATTGGGAAAAACATACAAAAGTCTGAGGTCACGTACCAACCGACTCAAGAACAGCTTCTTCCCTGCTGCCATCAGACTTTTGAACGCACTTACCTTGCATTAAGTTGATCTTTCTCTATACACCCTAGCTATGACTGTAACACTACATTCTGCACTCTCTCGTTTCCTTCTCTATGAACAGTATGCTTTGTCTGTAATAGTGTGCAAGAAACAATAATTTTCACTATATGTTAATACATGTGACAATAATAAATCTAATCAAAATACTGGAACTCCCTCTCTAACAGCACTGTTGATGTACCTACATTACATGGGATGCCAGTGGTTCATGAAGGCAGCTCACTGTCACCTTATCTAGGGCCAGTAGTGATGGGTAATGAATGGTGGCCTTGCCACTCATGCCCACATCCATTTTTCTTTTCCAGTTCACTGCTCCAACTTGCAAGATGAAAATCATTATATGCTTTGACTATCCCTCGAGTCCGCACTTGCTTACTGTTTGCAGGTGAATAACAATGGACTGAATTTCTACATGCTTCGCTTACATTTCATTGTTTGAAGTCGTAGGACACAAACCTGCAAGATCATTCTGCAGCACAAAACCTTGATGTATTTGAGATACCACACAGCCTTAATTGGCTCACTTACGCATTAATTTAATGCATGAGGATCATGATGCAAAGTCAGTTGGCTTCAGTCAATACCTACTGCAGGATGGACTCTTCCAGTGCGACATACCAAAGGAAAAAATACAGATACATTCAGCGTTTCCCTGGATTCATGTCCCCACTACAATGCAAGGTTGTAAGCTGTTCCCATGAGACAGACAATCTCATTACATAGTAATAACCAGGAACACAGCAATAATACAAAACAGCCTCCAGCACATGTGTCCACCATGAATGATTTACGAACGTGGCCACATTGCAGAAAACGGGCATCGTCTCACTCTTGATTTGTTTTGAACCAAAGCTCCCTGCCCGCTTTCAAAACATTAAATGACTTAAGTCGAATCGGTTGTGATTTAGTGATAGCGCCGGTACAGCAAGGTGGCTTCATTTTACAGATACAGACGTTAAGAATCACACTGTCGACTGAACAAAGCTTACACCTGGAAGGGTTAAAAACAGAAAGGTTATAAATATACACCAGCTTAGTTAGCATCTGAAAGAGAAATATAGTTCCCTTTCTGAGTGAGACCCTCAGTCTGAACTGGCAAATTGTGAGGAAAACGATTACATTTAAAACATTAAGCCATCGTCTCCTTAAGAAGCTAATGGATCTGCGTTGCTTTTCTCGCATTTCCTGTTTTCCTTTCAAATTTCCAACATTCAGGATTTCCTTCAACCCTTCTTAGAATCCAACCTCAATTGAAAATCCACTGCACCTGAGAATTAAGTGCCAAAGGAATCTACCTTCCTCGAGGAACTGTTCTATTTCAGAAAAGGGATTTGGTTAAAACTAAAACCTCTTTAACCTGCAGAAGCATTCAAATCACTGAGATGTGCAATTCATTGCAAGATTTAGCATCAATATACAGCAAATCAGAGATGGGAGTGTTCAAAGAAGTCCTTGCCACAATACAAAACCAATGCAGAGCCCCATAAAAGCTAAAGCTGCATGTGGGAAACCATGGTCAACAAGCAAGCTTGGGGACAAGTATCAATCTACACTATGGATAGTATACTAAGCATTAGCCGAAGAATCATTGGGTACAATCCCTACAGTGCAGAAGGAGGCACCCATCTTAAACACTAGTTCCCACCACCACAGGTGCACAATAGCAGCAGGGTGTGCCATCTACAAAACGCGCTGCAGTGATTCACCAAGGCTCCTTCGATAGCACCTTCCTATTTGAGGCCTCTACCAGCTAGAAGGACTAGGACAACAGATGCATAGAAACACTACTACCTGCAAGTTAGCCTCAAAATTGCACACATGCTATCCTGATTTGGAACCATGTCACCAATTTTTCATTGTTTCTGGGTCAAAATCATCGAACTCCCTTGTTAACAGCACTGTGGGTGTTCTTACACCATATGGACTGCAGCGGTTTAAGAAGGTGGCTCCCCTTTCTTAAGGGTAATTATGGATGGCCAATAAATGCTGGCCTGGCCAGTGATGCTCATATCCCATGAACGGATTAAAAAACAAGTTGGAGTTCAATATGGGGTGGTAGGAAATTGTTCAATTTTGAAACATTTAAATGGGAACATTTTCTAAATGATGAGGGAATAGGTGAAGCAAAATGATTAGGGTGGTCACGTACACAAATCATTTGAAACTAGTGCACAGGTAAATAAAACAATCAGAATCATAGAATGATACAGGACAGTAAGAGATTGTTCATCCATCATGCCTGCGCCACCCCTTTGAACGAATCATCCAATCAGTCCGACCACCACTCGCACCACCACCCACCCCCCCCCACCCCCCCCACCCCACCCCCCCACCCCACCCCACCCCCCCCACCCCACCCACCCCCCCACCCCACCCACCCCACCCACCCCCCCCACCCCACCCCACCCACCCCCCCCACCCCACCCACCCCCCCCACCCACCCCCCCACCCCACCCCACCCACCCCCCCCACCCCCCCACCCCACCCCCCCCACCCACCCCCCCACCCCACCCCACCCCCCCACCCCACCCCCCCCACCCACCCCCCCACCCCACCCACCCCACCCCACCCACCCCCCCACCCCACCCCCCCCCACCCCCCCACCCACCCCCCCCACCCCCCCACCCCCCCACCCACCCCTCCCCACCCACCGGTACCATTCCTGCCAGGGTTAACTCATGGGAACTGACTGCGTAAGCTTGGCTTGTCTCCACTTGAGTTTAGAAAATTGCAGGTTAACCTAATGCAAGGTGCTTTAAGTGATAAAAGGGATTGGATAGTGCAGATACAGATAAACTATTTCTCTTCAATTGTGTTTCAAAGTGAGGAGGCTCAAATTTCATATTAGACTAAGGCCATTCTGGGAGGAAAATTGGACCGCACTTTTTTCCCCACACATGGCAATCAGGAACCCTCTCCACGAAAGGCTGGAATGTTGAGCCAATTTAAATTGTCAAGACTTAAATCAAGATGTTTTTGATAGACAAGGGCATTAAGGAACATGGATCACAGGTGGATAAAGAGAATCGAGGTACAAATGAGCTGCAGTCTGACGGGAATGGTGGAGGAGGTTGGAGGGGGCAGATGGCCCGCTCATGTTCCCATGAAACATGGAATAGTGTCCTTTTCATTTCTGAGCAAAAATGGATCGAGAAATTGCTCCGACAGTAACAACTATTGCCAGATACTGCCTTAATGGTTTATACGACGCAATGTTTTAGTGAATAAGAGAGAGGATTGCAGTCTGGCCCTATGCAGACTCTGTTGTGACTGGTTTACAGATGGAACTGCAGTGCAGGGAATCAATTCAGTTGGCGAACACGTCATTGGCAATTTCTCAGTCTGATGATCAAAGCCCTTAGCAATGCAGCCCAGCAGTGATTTGAATAAACCACTTTGACCGGCGAATCCCTCAAGGTATTTCATCTGCATCAACAAAAATATCACCAGAAATATATTTATCGTGGGGTAGAAAATTCAGGTGTGCACATTGCAGACAATACAGGCACAGACTCTCCTGCCCGAGTGATGAGACTTAATGTGGCCTCCGCCAGCCCAAACTCGCCTCAAAGAGCCGGCTGCTGAAGTCAGGGAACTGAGGACCACAGGTCACAACATTAGAGACCACGAGTTGGGAAGGGATGTGAAATCAGAGGACGGGGGGGACTATCAGAGGGCGAGGAGGGATCAGAGGCTGAGGGCGAGGAGGGATCAGAGGCTGAGGGTGAGGAGGGATCAGAGGCGGAGGGCGAGGAGGGATCAGAGGCGGAGGGCGAGGAGGGATCAGAGGCGGAGGGCGAGGAGGGATCAGAGGCGGAGGGCGAGGAGGGATCAGAGGCTGAGGGCGAGAAGGGATCAGAGGCCGAGGGCGAGGAGGGATCAGAGGCTGAGGGCAAGGGGGCATGGGAATATCGGAGGGGTGAGGGGGAAAGGGAACATCGGAGGGCGAGGGGGCTGGGAACATCGGAGGGCGAGGGGGGATGGGAATATCGGAGGGCGAGAGGGGATGGGAATATCGGAGGGCGAGAGGGGATGGGATATCGGAGGGCGAGAGGGGATGGGAATATCGGAGGGCGAGGGGGGATGGGAATATCAGAGGGCAAGGGGGAAAGGGAATATCGGAGGGCGAGAGGCGATGGGAATATCGGAGGGCGAGAGGCGATGGGAATATCGGAGGGCGAGGGGGGATGGGAGTATCGGAGGGCGAGGGGGGATGGGAGTATCGGAGGGCGAGGGGGGATGGGAGTATCGGAGGGCGAGGGGGGATGGGAGTATCGGAGGGCGAGGGGGGATGGGAGTATCGGAGGGCGAGGGGGGATGGGAGTATCGGAGGGCGAGGGGGGATGGGAGTATCGGAGGGCGAGGGGGGATGGGAGTATCGGAGGGCGAGGGGGGATGGGAGTATCGGAGGGCGAGGGGGGATGGGAGTATCGGAGGGCGAGGGGGGATGGGAGTATCGGAGGGCGAGGGGGGATGGGAATATCAGAGGGCGAGGGGGGATGGGAATATCGGAGGGTGAGGGGGGATGGGAATATTGGAGGGCGAGAGGGGATGGGAATATCGGAGGGCGAGAGGGGATGGGAATATCGGAGGGCGAGGGAGGATGGGAATATTGGAGGGCGAGGGAGGATGGGAATATTGGAGGGCGAAAGGGGGATGGGAATATTGGAGGACGAGAGGGGATGGGAATATCGGAGGGCGAGGGAGGATGGGAATATTGGAGGGCGAGGGAGGATGGGAATATTGGAGGGCGAGAGGGGGATGGGAATATTGGAGGGCGAGGGGGGATGGGAATATCGGAGGGCGAGGGGGGATCAGAGGCTGAGGGCGAGATGGGGAAATAACAAACGGAGTGTCAGAATCTAGAAGACCAGGGAGAGGCTAGCTGTGGCAATCAGGATGTTCTGGGGAAGGCAGCTGAGCTGCCTTTTATTGTAGAAACAAACCCAAACATATGGATTAGAAGGATGCGGCCACTCGGCCCTGTTCTGCCATTCGGAAGATCATGGCTGACCTGATTTTGTCAAGTATCTATTTATCTCTGCTTTAAAAATATTCAAAGATTCTGCTTCCACCGCCTTTTGAGGACGAGTCCCAAAGACTCACGACCCTCGGAGAGAAAGTTTTCCTCACCTCTGTCTTATTTTTAGACTGTGACCCCCTAGTTTTAGATTCTCCCACAAGAGGAAATATGCTCTTCACATCCACCCTGTCAAGACCCCTGAGGATAGTAAAGATTTCAATCAAGTCACTCTTACTCTTCTAAACTTCAGCCTATCCAACCTTTCCTCATGAGACAATCTGCCCATTCCAGGTATTAGTCTAGTAAACCTTCTCTGAACTGCTTTCAACGCATTTGCACCCTTCCTTAAATAAGGAGACCAATACTGTACACAGTACTCCAGATGTGGTCTCACAAGTGCCCTGTATAAGTTTAAGCATAACCTCTATACTTTTGTGTTCAATTCTCCTCGCAATGAACTATAACCCACTCTTAGCTTTCCTAATTACTTGCTGTACCTGCATACTAACCTTTTGCAATTCATGCATTAAGACATCTAGACCCCTCTGCAATCCCTCAACATTTAGATAATGAGCTTTCTTCTCTTCCTGCCAAAATCGGCAATTTCACATTTGCCCACCTTATACTCCGTTTGCCAAATCTTTGCCCACTCACCTAAGCTTACCCTTTGTAACCTCCTTATCCTCTTCACAACTTACTTTTCTATCTATTTTGTATCATCAGTAAATGTAACAACTATACTTTCAGTCCATTCATCCAAGCCATTGATATAAATTATAAAAGGTTGAGGCCCCAGCACTGATCCCTGTTGCACACCACTCATTGCATCTGGTCAACTAGAAAGTGACCTATTTATGCCTACTCTCTGTTTCTTGTTAGCTAGCCAATCTTCTATCCATGCCAATATGTTACCCCCAACACCATGAGTTTTTATTTTCTGAATTATCTTTGGTGTGGCACCTTATCAAATGCCTTCTGGAAATCTAAATACAGTATATTCACCAGTTCCCCTTTATCTACAGCACATGTTATTTCTGCAAAGAGCTCCAATAAATTAGTGAAACATGATTTCACACTCGCCTGATTGCATTGAATTTATCCAACTGTCCTACTACAGTGTCTTTAATAATAGCTTCTAACATTTTCCCTATAAGAGATGTTAATCGAACTAGCCTGTAGTTTCCTGCTTTCTGTCTCCCTCTCTTTTTAAGTAATGGAGTCACATTTGCTATCTTCCAATCTAATGGGAGCATTCCCGAACCAAGGGAATGTCGGAAAATTAAAATCAAGATGTCAACTATCTCGCTAGTCACTTCTTCTAAGACCCTATGGTGAAGTCTATCAAGTCCCAGGCATTTGTCAGCCCGCAGCTCCAACAATTTGCTCAGTACCACTTCCCTAGTGACTGTAATATTCCTGAGTTCCTCCTTCCCTTCCAATTTCTGAATTACAGCTCTTTCTGGGATGCTAATTGTATCCTCTTTGCTGAAGACTGATGCAAAATACCTGCTCACTTAATCTGCCAGCTCCTCATTTTCTATCATTAATTGCCCACTCACTTTCTATTGGACCACTGCTCACTTTGTTAACTTCCTTTTTCAAATATCTATAGAAACTCTTCTATCCATTTTTATATTTCCAGCCATCTTTCTCTCAAACTCCAATTTTTCCCTCCTTATTAATCTTTTCGTCATTCCGTGCTGTTTTTATATTCTGTCCAACCTTCTGACCTGCCACCCGCCCTTCCACAATTATATGCTTTTTCTTTAAGTCTTTCTTAAAATAAAGATATTATCTTTATATCAGGTATTCACACTGAAGCCACACAATTCCCTGTTAATCTTTAAATTTTCAGTGACTGGTTTGTGGTGCATTGCATCCCTGCACAGATTTGAAGTTTCTTCATTGTGGATGATTTATTCAATGGATCCAGCAGATGTCTATTGTACAGAAAAAGATTGCTGCTGTTCTTGGCTTTGAGCCAGATTGTTTATGATGATATTGTTATTTTGTTACTGTCGACAGGGAACCCACATGTGCAGTTATTCTCCTGCTATCACTGTCTATACACGCACTCGAAATGGAAGACCTTGGTGATTTTTATTATTCTGGGATGCAGAAATGCTATAAAAAATAATCTGGTGGATTTGCAGGAAATTCTCAACAACCCCAGTGAACTACTTTGTCACACAGCTCGTGCAGCTTCTTAACTGGCTGGTGGTATGATCATACATGAAAGGATTGGAGGGAGACATTAAATAATTTCCTCTATTTGGAATGAAGAGAAGAGAAGATTGGAACATAAACTAAGTTCACAAATCTGGGAGGGGAGACGAGTCTCAATCTTGACCCAAGTTTCCCTTCAGTGGTTGCATCCCAGGCAATCTTTGACCAAGTGTTGATCACCTGTCCACTCTTTGATTCCTTCTTAAACTGTGAGTGTCGCTGGTTAAGCCAGTGCTTGTTGCCCATCTCTAATTGCCCTCGGGAATGTGGTGGTGAGCTCCCTTCTTTAAGCACTGCTGTTCGTCTGATGTAGATACATCAACAGTGCGGTTTCTTTTTCGGCACTTTTTTCCTAATCAAAAAAGCTAATTCAAATCAAGTCCAATCATGGTCCCCACATGAGGGGCAAACAAGATCCAAGCTGACAAGGCAAGACCGAGATTGCATCCCATCTTGGACTCAATCAAACAAGATCCAAGCTGACAGGATGAGGCATTGCACCCCCTCCCGGGCTTCATCTAACACTTCATCTCAGGCTTTTGGCTAAAATGGCTTTAAAAAATTGCATCAGGTTTTTTCACATAGAGGGTGGTGAGTGTCTGGATCAAGCTGCCAGAAGTAGTAGTAGAGGCGCGTGCAATTTTGTCTTTTAAAAAGCATGTAGACAGTTACATGGGTAAGATGGGTATCGAGGGATATGGGCTAAACGCGGGCAATTGGGACTAGCTTAGGGGTTTTAAAAAAAGGGGCAGCATGGACAAGTTGGGCCGAAGGGCCTGTTTCCATGCTGTAAATCTCTATGACTCTAAAGCCTCAGTTTAACCTCATTGGCTGCCCTGATCCTTTATTCTACCCTAGCCTGAGAAAATCACAGTCGCAGGCATTAGCACACCCCAAGTACAATGGGCTAGCCTCGTCCCTGCCTGATCTTGGTTTCATCCCTACCAGGTAAGTATGTTACAGTGCTGTTAAGGAGGGAGTTCCAGAATCTTGACCCCCCACAACAGCGAAGGAACACATTGATAGTTCTGAGTCAGGATGGCGTGTGACTTAAGATGGGCACGTGCAGTTGGTGATGATCCCATGAGTCTTATCCTTCTAGGTGGTAGAGGCATTGGGTTTGGAAGCTGCAGCCAAAGGGGGCATGGTGAATTGCTGCAGTGCATCTTGTAGATGATACACATAGGAGCCACTGTGCACAGAATGACTGTTTAAAATAGTGGATGTGATATTGGGTCAAATGGGCTGCTGGATGGCATCGAGCTTCATGAATGATGTTGGAGCTTCACTCATCCAGGGAAATGGATATTACAACTTAACATCTCCATATCACTGTATTTAATAATTGCTGCTGTGAAGAGTCTTGGGAAGCTTTGCTGCATTTAAGGCGTTATATAAACCTAAGTTGTTGCTGATCAAGGAGATGAACAGATTTTAAAGAGAATGATGACAGTTCTTATCCTGCTGCATGAGGGCTTCCCTACCCCTCAGCTACAGTCGGGCAACCACAAGCTGAGGGGTGGAAATAAGCTACTAATGGGGGAAAGAAAACAGGAAAAAAAACATTTTTTTTCACTTTTTCTCATGATATAAGGCATTCGAAAGTGTCAGAACTTACCTTTAATGCATCACCTTCATCTCTTTCCATCACCATCAATATGACCGCTGCTGGTATAATGAAACCTTGACAGTAGCAGATTCTCTTATTCCAGCGGGCATATGCCAGTAAGAGTCGTTTTAGTGCAATGTGGAATTGTGCCACATCAGAGCCACCGTAGAAATTTGAGCTGGACTGACGCAGATCCTTAAAACAATAGATTCATGGAAAACAGAATCAGTTTAACAAGCCAACAAATTCATCGCCCATCACACAGCCCGTTTGTGGATTTATTCTCTTGGCTTTAATTTGAACAGTGCAGCGGCTTTTTGTGAATCCAATGTCTGGTTAGATTCTCTTTTCCGACATTTCCAAATGCTGCCCTGCATTCTCTCCAAATGGTTTGAAATTGCCCATGGACCTCAACCTGTACAGACAAAGGTGAACTCTCCACGCCCCAGACTGAGATATTTTTACTAAGCCTCACCTGAAGGATTGGAGTTTAAAGAATCACAGAATGGTGAGTGCACAGGAGGCCACTCAATCTCTCATGTCTGTGCAGGCTCTCTGTGTGGGCAACTCACCTAGTCCCACTCCCCTGACTTTCCCCTTAGCCCTGCAAATAAATATTTTTTCAGATAATTATAGAATCCATAGAATCCCTACAGCGCAGGAGGAGGCCATTTGGCCCATCAAGTCCACAATGACTCTCCGAGAGAACACTTCACCCAGACCCAAACACCCCCCGCCCTATCCCCGTGCATTTACTATAATTAATCCACCTAACCTGCACATCTTGGCAGACTAAGGGGCAATTTAGCATGGCCAATCTGCCTAACCTGCATACCTTTGGACTGTGGGAGGAAACTGGAGCACCTGGAGGAAACCCGCGCAGACACAGGGAGAATGTGCAAACTCCACACAGGCAGTCACCCAAGGCTGGAATTGAACCCGAGTCCCTGGCGCTGTGAAGCAGCAGTGCTAATCATTGCCACCCTCTTGGATCACTGTCTGTGTGGAGTTTGCACATTGTCCCCATGTCTGCGTGGGTGTCCTCCGGGTGCTCCAGTTCCCTCCCACAGTCCAAAGAGGCGTGGGTTAGGTGCATTGGCCATGATAAATTGCCCCTTAGAATCAAGGGGATTAGGAGAGTAAATATGTGGGGTTACGGGGATAGGGCCCGGGTGGGATTGCTGTCAGTGCAGGCTTGATTGGCCAAATGGCCTCCTTCTGCACTGTAGGGATTCTATGACTCTATTATGCTTCATCTAATTTTCTTTTGAAAGCTTCGATTGAATGTGCCTCCACCATATGCCAGATTCTAACCATTTGGTCCGTTAAAGGTTTTATCTCACATTGCCCGTGGTTCTTTTGCCAATAGCCTAATCTCTTGTACCACACAAAGTACAATCTGAAAATAAATGCACTGTACACAATGCCAAGAAAGCCGTGTAACATAAAGAGCAGAAACACACATAGATCTGAAATGTTAATCACGTTTCCTTTACTTTCTGACATTTTATGGGTCTGCGGTGAATTTTGAACACTTCGTCTGCTTTTATTTTGCATTTGCAGCATCTGCACTTTTTCCCACCTGCAGTAAAAATAAGGCTTATGCTTATTAAAGTAAAACTGATCCAGTCCGGTGGGGGAATAATCCCTCCCCAATGGAGGCTTGTGTTTGTGCGGGGAAAAGTATTATGGAGCAGATGAGAATGCTTATTTTAATCCGGGTTGTGTTTATAAAACATGCTCTTTTAATTGAGCCATGATGAGCATCAGAGCCGCTCAGCGTGAAAAGCAGCTTCCCTAGGGCAATGCGGTTGCCATGGCGACCGTGTAGAAACATCTGCCTTTTTATGAATCCGGGCCACAGAGATACAGCAATCTTTTGATGTCCTATTGAGTTATGAGAACCCGCCTCCCCCTCCCCGTCAGTTAACAGAAATGGGAGACTGGTGTTCTTCAATGAATGACAGAGACAGATCGTACATCCCACCATGCCCATACATTGAAAGAACTCTTCAATTTAGTCCCACTCTCAGGATGGGAATGGAGGGATATGGTCCCCGGAAGGGTCAGGAGTTTTAGTTCAGACGGGCAGCATGGTCAGGCAGGCTTGGAGGGTCGAAGGGCCTGTTCCTGTGCTGTGATTTTCTTTGTTCTTTTCCTTTCTCCCCACAACCCTCAAAATTTAAAGGAAACATTGCCCCTCAGTGTCAGGGGGGCTAGCTGGGGTAAACGCGTGGGGTTATGGGATTCTGGTCGGTGCAGACTCGATGGGCCGAATGGCCTCCTTTTGCACTGTCTGATTCTATGATTCCACGATATCATAGAATCACCACATGCGGTTGAAAATCGATAACAATCATCATTAACAAAAGATAGCTACGCCAGAGCGAAGTGAAAGCCTAATATAGTCAAATCCAAATGAAGTAAAATACAATTGTCTCCTGGCTGTCTCCAGGATCCTTAACAGCATGCAATTTATTAAAGGCTGCTTTATTCATCCAAACTCCTGTCACACAATGCTGAGGCCCACTGAGAGAAATAAATGTCCATGTACTGATGCTCCGCAATCCTCTCTTAATGTCATACCTCAGAAATTGCTGACGACAGACATTTTGATGCTAATACTGCGGATGCAGAATCTGAAATGTAAACAGAAAATGCTGGAAACACTCGGCAGCCCGGGCACTGTTGGCACAGGGAGATCGTTTCCCGGGTTGGTGACCTTTTGGTCCTGACATGGGGTCACCAACCTGAGGCATTAAACACTGTTACCCACTCTCCAAGGATGGTGACCTGAGCAGCTGAGTATTTGCAGCATTTTCTGTTTTATATTTTAATGATAAGATTTCTCTGAGGTGGGATCATGCTGCGTCTCCGAGGAGAAGGTCATGTAAGACACAGCCCATTGCCTTCTGATTGAAGCTTCACTTGCTATTGGAAATGTCACCAAGCATCACATCAATTTTAAAGCATAAAACAGGAATAATGGGCCTGGGAGACACAAGTAAAATGTCAGTAATTGCACAGACACCAATCTTTATATTTAGAATTACACAGTTAGTATCAGAAGCTTTAAAATCCAAAATATGATAGACATATTTGTGGCATATAATGGATGTACTTTTCCAACATCCTGCAGTATTTGAGAGTATCAGAGAGATTCACAGGGCCTTCTTTCTCAGAGCATAGAATTCCGACAGTGCAGAAGGAGGCCATTTGGCCCATCGAGCCTGCACCAATAACAATCCCACCCAGGCCTTATCCCTGTAACCCCATGTATTTACCCTGCTAGTCCCCCTGACACTAAGGGGCAATTTATCATGGCCAATCCTACACATCTTTGGAGTGTGGGAGGAAACTGGAACACCTGGAGGAAACCTACGCAGACACGGGGGAGAATGTGCAAACTCTACACAGACAGTGACCCAAGGCTAGAATGGAACCCTGGTCCTGGTGCTGTGAGGAAGAATCTCATGGAGTGGAGCTTTTGGGGCTGAAGTTTACCCCTCCCATCAGCAGCAGGGTTCATGGAGGGCAGGAGCAGAGGATATGGGGAGAGGAAAAAAATCTGCTTCCTGATGGTGAGAAATTCCTGCAGCAACCTGCAGTCCCAATGGTCATGGCGGGATAATATTGGGGTTGCCATTGTCACAGAAGGTCGTCAAAGAGTGGATTGACACATCATTAATGGCATTCATATCAGCATCAGACCGGAATGGCCCCCCTGGCATATCCTGTGGGAATTCACGTCAGTCCGATTCCCAACCCGAAAACATGGCTTTCACATGGCGGGACAGCACTTATTTGAGAAGCCACGGCAGGGATCACACAGGGGGAAAGTGTACGGTGATCGAAGACAAACTGGGGGAGAAACCAGCAAGCCTTGAAGGGGAGTGGATTACTCAGAGGGAGTGGTCTGTGCGATGATGGTACCCTGGGGGGGTGAACCGACCGCACTGTAACTGAGTGGTCAGGGGAATGTGGCATGGTGGGAGGGCGAGGGTCCCTCTGTGGTGGGTGCAGATCTCGTCTGGGTTGTTGGAACGGACAAGTGGGTGGCATGGTGGCACAGTGGTTAGCACTGCTGCCTCACAACGCCAGAGAGGATTCAACTCCTACCTCGGGTCATTGTCTGTGTGAAGTTTGCACATTCTCCCCGTGTCTGCGTGGGTTTCCTCCGGGTGCTCCGGTTTCCACCCACACTCCTAAGATGTACGGGTTAGATTGATTGGCCATGCTAAATTGCCCCTTAGTGTCAGAGGGATTAGCAGAGCAAATAGGTGGGGTGATGGGGCTAGGGCCCAGGTGGGATTGTTGTCGGTCCATGCTTGATGGGCCAAATGGCCACCTTCTGAACTGAAGGGATTTTATGAAGACAGATCTTGGCAGTGGGCAGGCTCAGGGAAGGCATGGGGTCTGTGACAGTAATGGGCTCTAGGGTGTTGTGGGGTGAGTGGGGTCATTGATAATGGAAGGGAGTGGGTTACAGAAGGAAGTAGGTGGTTTTGGAGACAGCTTGGAATGTCGTCCTCAAGCGAAGGTAGATCCAGGTGTCGACACCCTCGATGTCCAACAGAGAAAGGATAGGTGGGGATGAGGGTCATGGGGTGGTGCTTTGCAAATGAAGAATCCCTGTGCTCCAATCCTCAGGAAAACCTTCCAGGGAAGGTCATGCCTCAAATGCTAAACAATAGCTAGGGAAGCTCAAGTTAACTCTATACTCACACAGCTACAAACTCTATCACAGAGAAACTGCTCCTGCTCCGGGGGGGGGGGTCTTTTATCCAGCCCTTGGATGAGGAAATGCAAAATATGTGATGGGTGCCCACCTGTTCTCCCAGTGCAATGAGCTACAAATCGCAGAGGTGTAAAATCACTCTCAATTTGACTTTGTTGCCTTGATTGGCCCTTTAATTGTCGGTGGGTGTGCATCTGATGCACACACACGTCTGTCAACCTCAAACTAGTGCGCATTCGCAACAAGGTCGGGAAATGCACCCCATGTCTTCTTGTGAAATTCTGCGCACTTCCGGCTCAGACATGCACCTGGTCCAGGCACGTAAAATTCTGGTCAAGGTTTTGATGGAATAGACGCTTCTGGGGAAGAGTAAAATTAGACGCCTTCAACATAAGATAATCACCAAAAACAATACAAAATTCAGAAGAAATGTCTTCACCAAGAGAGTGGTGAAAAGGTGGAACCCACTATTAGAGGAATGTTTGATGTGAATTGCTGGTTGAGATGCAATGAAGGGAAGATTAGATAAGCATGAGTGAGAAGAGGATGAAGAGTTATGTCAGTAGAACTAGACATAAGACAGGGAGACGGTGTAGTGGAGCATTAATGCCCAAATGGATCTTTCTGTGCTGTATATTCTATGTAATTCTCTGCATGTTCTCTGGGTTCTTCACTATTATCCAGTCAACTGGACAGATGTTCTGCTCACATACCTTTTTTCCTTAATATTTGTAATCTGTCAGCCAAACCGAGCACTATGAAACTCTGTGGATCATCATAAGTAGCAGAATTCCATACCACATCCTGTCACCTCAAGTCCAGCACAATGTTTGGTCCACCACCTCATTCAAACAAGGAGATCGAATCTGGTTCAAAGGAGTGTGTAGAAACTCCAGACAGAACTTAGAATGAGGCACCAACCTTATTAAGCTATAACGCAAGAGATATCAGTATACCAAAAGGTGAACAATATAAACAGAGCTCAGTGACTGCAAGTTCACTGGATCAGTGCAAATCTCTTTACCAGATCCAGTGGAGAATGGCGGTGGCCAATCAAGCTTCAAATGTGCGGAGGAGGCTCCCTGAATAGTCCATCCCCAATCATGCAAATGTAAAAAGAACAAGGCCACTCTGTTTACAAGTGTCTTCGTCAAAAGTGGAAGTTGACAATCATATTCAGTGACTTTGAGGTCCTACCACAATAGGTACCAAGATCCAAATAATTTGGTTCACATCTCATGATGTCCAGACATGGCCACAACATGGCTGTAGATGACCTGGGCATCAGAGTTTGTTGCTCCCTTAAACATAGAATACCTACAGTGCAGAAAGAGGCCATTCAGCCCATCTGCACTGACTCACCCACCCAGGCCCTCCCCTCTGTCGCATGCATTTACCATGGCTAATCCATCTCACTTATGCATCTTTGGACACTAAGGGGCAATTTAGCATGACCAATCCAGCTAACTTGCACACCTCTGGACTGTGGGAGGAAACCAGAGCACCCGGAGGAAACCCACACAGACACAGGGAGAACTCCACACAGACAGTTACCTGAGGCCAGAATCGAACCTAGGTCCCCGGTGCTGGGAGGCAGCAGTGCTAACCACTGTGCTGTCCAGTTATACTGGAATAAGATGACAACAATGTGGAAGATTGGCCAGGTATGCCCTAACAACAAAAAATAAATAAATCTAATAAAAACAGATAACTGCAACACAGGCAATTGGCAACTGTTCAGGCTCTTGCCAGTCATCAGTCAAGATGATAGAACGAGTCATGAGTCGTTGCATTAAGGAACGCCCATTCACCAATAACTTGCTCATCAATCTCCCTTCAGTCTGTGGCAGAATCACAGGCTCCCAATCTCATCACAACTTTGATCGAGACATGAACCCAAGGAAAGGTCAAGAAAACAAAGTGTCAGAGGAAAGGCAGCATTTGACAGTGTATGTTTTCAAAGAATCTGGGTAAATCTGAGGTCAATAGGGATCAAGAAAACAAAACATCATCAATATGTGGAGTCATCTGAAATGTTGAAAGTTGGTTGCATTACGATTTGTCTGATGTCAAACATTCCAAGCCCAGAACATTTTTATTGCAGACCTGAAGTTTGACTAAGCCAGCTAGATCAACAGCAAGATTATAGGATCACACCATTGCATTGATACTCTATGTGTGACTCACATCAAAATCTGGAATCGTCACTATTATGCTAGATGGGTGCAGTCACAATGAAAACTCAAAAAGTCTGCCATCATCCAAGGCAGAACAATCCACTTCACAGAACCACTGAAACTCACAATATAAAAGAAAACCATTTGACAAGTCATACCTGGGCTGCCTTTTCGAAGGAGCATTCTTGCTGAGAAACTATATCCCTGCTTTTTTGCCCATGGTCCTCAGTTCCTCATCCTCAATTAAGTGTCCAATTCCCTTTTTAAATTATTCATGAAATCAGCTTCCACCACCTTCACAGACTCACTAGACATCGCCGTCAGCTGATGCAACAGCCATTCCCTCCACTAGTTTGTCTGTGGCATGTATTACCCATGCAGCAATTTTCCAGGTTTCCCTCTGTAGCACCTCCTAACCCCTACAGCCTCTTCCATTCAGAGGTCCAAGCACTGCAAAATCATAGAAACATCATTCGGACTTGGACTTATATGATCATTCCTTCATCACTGTTATATATTTCAGTGGTTGTATGATTGCTTTAAGAGCTGATCACATGATTTGATGGTGATAACATTGGGGTGTTTCACAGGCTCTGTTTAGTTTCATTTTCTACTCTGTACAGGCAACATCTCTTTCAATAAATCAGTGTTGTAGTTATTTTGAATCTACGTGTGCAAACCACATCTTTTTATTTTTGTGTAAAACCTACAATCCCGAACAGAGTTCATAGAATCCCTACAGTGCGGAAGGAGGCCATTTGTCCCATTGAGCCTACAACGAAAACAATAGCACCCAGACCCTATCACGTAACCCCATGTATTTGCCCTGGTAATCCCCCTGACACTAAGGGGCAATTTAGCATGGCCAGTGAACCTAACCCACACATCTTTGGAGTGTGGGAGGAAGCCAGAGCACCGGAAGGAAACCCACACAGACACGGGGAGAACATGCAAGCTCCACACATTCAGACAATCACCTGAGGCTGGAAATGAACCCGGGTCCCTGGCTCTGTGAGGCAGCAGTGCTAAACACTGTGCCACCGTGCCATCCATTACAGGTTCATGAAGAAGGCCCACTAACAGGTGACCGGAGAGGGGCAATATATATGTAACCTTGTGAGTATTGCTCACACTTTGAGAACAAGTGGGAAAAGTGTCAAATTCCGAGGTGGTTCAGGTTGCCTGTTGCTTTGATTTTCCTTATATCTGCCAGGGTGGCACAGTAGTTAGCACTGCTGCCTCAGTGCCAGGGACCTGGGTTTGATTCCCGGCTTAGGTCACTGTCTGTGTGGAGTCTGCACGTTCTCCCAGTATCGGTGTGGGTTTCCTCCGGGTGCTCTGGTTTACTCCAACAGTCTGAAAGACATGCTGGTTAAGTGCATTGGTCATGCTAAATTTTCTTTCAGAGTACCCAAACAGGCGCTGGAGTGTGGCAATTAGGGGATTTTCACAGTGACTTCATTGCAGTGTTAATGTAAGTCTACCTGTGACAATAATAAATAAACTTAAATTTATAACACCTCCCCCACCCATCTGATTTAAAACTCATGGGAGGTGACTTTCACCTTTAATGGGTGAACAGTGGAATGAATAGCCTGGCCATTCCAGAACATGGCTGGAGTTCATTCCCACTGATGTTGATGGAATGAAAATGGAGGCCCAGCACTTTACTAAATGACTTCCTTTAGATGAAGTCAGGAACGTGTATTTGAGTTAAAGCCTTCCTGCGGTGCAGTATAGCAACATATCCAATCAGTTTTATTCTTGTGACAACTTAATATTGCAACAGAGGTTAAACAGGTCCTGCCTTTAATTTCAGATCACATGTTAATTTAAAATCAAGTCCAATTAACTTCACACTTGTGACTAGGGATTAAGGCAAAGTGCAATTACTGATTCCTTACCTTGTCTATCTGGATTCCCAATGCATCCTCATTTAGGTTCCTTTGCTCATTAAGAAAGAAGTGCTTGGTTTTCTCCCAGTCAATGGAGATGCTTTGAAGATAGTGGTCCGCCAATGTTACCCAGACCTACAACAGGGTATGAAATGAACAGGATTTTAAAGAGTTGTTCAGGTCACAGACATTTATTGAGTACTTCAGCTACTTGGTGCTAAACAGAGAGAAAAAAATGCTGAACATTTTGTTTTCAAGCAAACTTAGATTTGACTCAGTGTAAGGCACATCAATCAGATCAAACTCACACGGGAACTGTGCTCGAGGCTGTTAAACTGTACACATGCAGGCAGCATAGGAGTAGAATTGTTAAGTGTTTCAGCTGCACTTTTTCATAGCCCACAGTTGATGGATTTATTTCCTTCATTTGACATCGAGTGGAGAGGCAGGTAACCTGCTCACCTTATTATACCCAGCTGTAAATGGCAACCAAATGCAACATTCTCTAACTGGAGTCCAGGAGAGCAACACAAGGGGCTGAATTTAATGGCCTGTGTACTGGACAGCTGTTGGCCACCCCACCATGGTCATTTCCAGGCGATCCAAGGGATTCAATCTCTATCAGGCAGTTTATTGGCCTGTGGCAAGGCTTCTGGGACTTTCCAAATAAGGATCCAACCTATCAGAGGGCTGGCAGCTCTTCAGTCCCAGTGCCAGGAGAAGTGATTGGAGGTCAGGAGGGGAGATAAGTGGAGCAGGCTTGCCAGAGCCTGAGATTGGCAATGGGGGCAGCATGGATAGTCAGAGAAGAGGGGCAGTAAAAGGGCCCTCACCCGGATGGCCCTAGCTACTGATGGGGCCCTTGATGGACACAGAGTGCCTGATTAGTTGATGAGGCCCTTAATTGGCCATTTAAGGGCCTCAATTGAGCTAAGGAAAGACTGACCTTACCTTCCTTGCTCCACTCAGAGGGTATCAGGAAGGTGACTGGCACTTCACCCTGATTCTTCCCAACTGATTAAATGGCGACCCTCTCGCCTACTCCTCATGGAAAAGAAACAACCCCGAGATGTGGAATTCTACAAGTGACAACCAATGGATTTCCATGCTACATCAAGAAACTTGGTGGAGAGCAAAGAGGGCAGTGACATATTGTGAAACACACTCAACTAAGGCAAATATTACTCAAATGGCAGCTAGCTGTTGGTCTCAACCATTTTACCATCTAGCTTTCAAACATAACACCAGCTCATTCACTACTGAGTGATCAATACATAAAGAACATCAGAAATAGTGGATATAACTATCAAACGATTCGGATAACCTGTGTATCAGATGAACTTTGAGATTGGAAATCACTCCATTGTCTCTGTCACCTCATAGAAAAATAATTCTCAATTCATAAGCTGGTTTTATTCAGTATTTTTAGTTTCTGTGATGTGGGTATTATTGGTAAATAAAAAGCCATCATTTGTTGCCCATCCCCGATTGCCCTCAAACTGACTAGCTTGCTAGGCCATTTAAGAGTCAACCACACGGCTGTGAGTTTGGAGTCACTTTTAGACCAGATCAGGTAAGGACAACTGATTTCCCTCTCCAAAGGGCTGTGAACCAGGTTGGTGATAGTTTCATGGCCATCATTGCTGAGACTAGCTTTCAATTCCAGATTTATTAATCAAATTTAAATTCCACCAGCTACCATTGTGTGATTTGAACCCATGACCCCAGGGAATTAGTCTGGGCCTCTGGACTACTTGTCCATTATCAGCTACAGTCTTGTATGTACTGTTGGGCTGTTTGTGGCTTCTACTGCGGAAACCAACACTTCATAGAATGCCTACAGTGCAGAAGGAGGCCATTCGGCCCACCAAGCCTGCATTGGCAACCATTCCACCCCCCCCCCCCCCCAAGGTCCAAACCCCTGTAACCCCATATATTTACCCTGCTAATCCCCTTGGCACTAAGGGTCAATTTAGTATCAACCTAACCCACACATCTTTGGAGTTGGCATACTCCATCTGATGGGTGAAGATGCTAGCACTACAGCAGTATGACTGATACACTTAACATTACTCTCAAGGCACAGTTTGTACTGATTATTGCAAAATTCTGTGGGAGCACATTTTAATGAACGATTGTATATCTTTCCCACTGCTTTGATCTGGTCGGTGTAAAAGCTCAACCAGGAAACAGATCCATGTTTAAATATACAATGTTTCTTGGTCCTGGTTAATAACATGTAAATTAAATTCATTGCATACACAAATACATCACAAGAATATGTGGTATTACAATTCCAGAAGAAATCCCCTTTCGCTGCAATTATTAATACAGGATTTCTAAGCTAATCTATCTCAATGTTAATATGCTGCTAGATTGCAGTCCCTGGGGCAACTGAACTGTCTAGTCATTTCCAGTAATATTCATCTTCATCAGTTTGTTCAGGATTAGATTTCATGCCTTCGTTTATAAAACAGAATAACCATCTTATTCATAAATAATCATAGACTATCTTTTAATTCATCTACCTTTAACCCATTCAGGTAATTGGTGATCTTTCTGTATCACTGATGCCCAGATGTATCGGCTTATCAAAGGAGACAAGTATGTCGCTTTCAAACTATCTGTTTAACAGTCTGTGCATGTTTAAATAGACAAATCAGTGCTGCATAAGTGATAGAACATTTTTTAACATCTTTAAGGAGCATGAAGGGAATCGATAAGATAGAAGCAGGGAGGTTGTTTCCACAGGCGGGTGAAACTAGAACTAGGGGGCATGGCCTCAAAATAAGGGGCAGCGGATTTAGGACTGAGTTGAGGAGGAACTTCTTCAACCAATGGGTTGTGAATCTGTGGAATTCCCTGCCCAATAAAGCAGTTGAGGCTACCTTATTGAATGTTTTTAAGGCAAGGGTAGATACATTTTTGAACAGTAAAGGAATTAAGGTTATGGTGAGTGGGGCGGGGTGGGGGGTAAATGGAGCTGAGTCCACGAAAAGATCAGCCATGTTCTTATTGAATGGGGGAGCAAGCTCGAGGGGCCAGATGGCCTACTCCTGCTCCTAGTTCTTATGTTCTTAACAGTAAGAACGAGCCACATTTAAGAATGAGATCTGATATCCATATGGGTGTAGCACCCACCAGCTAACGATAAAGGTGTGACAAATGCGACATGTCTGTAGGTTGACATTCCGATCTGCCTGACCAAAAGAAAATATTAAACTCCTACTGGAACCTAAAGGACAGCTCACACTGAAGCCTATTGTATGGGGCATCACCTAGTTGAAAATAGAAGTGAGATAAATGATTAAGTATTGTGAAGCTTTGGGTTTAAAGTCCAATAGATTGCAAAAGGAGGCGTCTTGAAAGAGAGAAAGAGATACTGTTTTCTCCTATGAGAAAGAGTGAAATGGAGTATGAGATTAATCTTGATTTCAATAGAGTGAGAATGCAGGGGGGAGGATGACAAGGGAAGTCCAAATTTGAATTGAGGAAGAACATGGCAGAGAGGTACAGGGAGATACTGACCAGAATACTACTGCATTATTATAAATTAATTACAGGTCAGAAACAGGCCATTCAGCCCATGTTCCACACAAACTGCCTCCCACCCCGCTTCATCCAATCCCAAAAACACATCCCGAGGCCACATTTGGATTATTGCGTGCAGTTCTGGTCACCACACTACCAGAAGGACGTGGATGCTTTGGAGAGGGTGCAAAGAAGGTTAACCAGGATGCTGCCTGGTCTGGAGGGTTTTAAGTATGAGGACAGATCGGATAAACTCGGAATGTTTTCACTGGAAAGACGGAAGCTGATAGATGTCTACAAAATTATGAGAGGCAGAGACAGGGTGGATAGAGGCTTTTTCCCAGGGTGGAAAAGTCAACTACAGGAGGGCATAGGTTCAAGGTGAGAGGGAGTAAGTCTAGGGTAGACGTGTGGGGAAAGTTTTTCACAGAGGGTGGTGGGTCCCTGGAATGCATTGCCAGTGGAAGTGGTAGAAGCAGGCACGTTAGTAACGTTCAAGGCATATCTTGATAGACACATGAATGGGAGGTGAACAGGGGGATTGAAACCACGTATGGACAATAAGTAGTGGGTCTAAATAAGGATGGGGAATCGGCACAGGCTTGGTGGGCCGAAGAGCCTATTCCTGTAGCTGTATTGTTTTTTGTTCTTTATCTTTCTCTCTTAGGGACTTATCTAGCTTACCTTTGAAAGTATCAATGCTATTCCCCTCACCCACTTCCTCTGGTAACAAACAATAGTCTTGATACAACACAGAGGGACAAAGCAGGTTGTGATGAAAAGAGAAAAAAGTAGCAAGACTTCGAGGTGAAAGTTAATTTATTCATGTCACATGTATCATAGAATCATAGAATTACCGCATGGTAGGTTGTTGCATAAAGTTAAATCTCACGGAATCCAGGGTGAGGTATCTAAATGGATACAAAATTGGCTTCTTGACAGAAACCAGAGGGTGGTCGTAGAGAGTTGTTTTTCAAACTGGAGGCCTGTGACCAGCGGTGTGCCTCAGTGATCAGTGCTGGGCCCACTGTTATTTGTCATTTATATTAATGATTTGGATGACAATATAGGGGGCATGGTTAGTAAGTTTGCAGATGACAGCAAGATTGGTGGCATGGTGGACAGTGAGGAAGGTTATCTCCAATTGTAACGGGATCTTGATCAATTGGGCCAGTGGGCTGACGAATGGCAGATGGAGTTTAATTTAGACAAATGAGAGGTAATGCATTTTGGTAGATTGAACCAGGGCAGGACTTACTCAGTTAATGGTAGGGCATTGGGGAGAGTTACAGAACAAAGAGATCTAGGGGTACATGTTCATAGCTCCTTGAAAGTGGAGTCACAGGTGGACAGAGTGGTGAAGAAGGCATTCGGCATGCTTGGTTTCATCGGTCAGAACATTGAATACAGGAGTTGGGACGTCTTGTTGAAGTTGTACAAGACATTAGTAAGGCCAGTTCTGGTCACCCTATTATAGAAAGGATATTATTAAACTAGAAAGAGTGCAGAAAAGATTTACTAAGATGCTACCAGGACTTGATGGATTGAGTTATATGGAGAGGCTGAATAGACTGGGACTTTTTTCCCTGGAGCGTAGGAGGGGTGACCTTATAGAAGTCTATAAAATAATGAGGGGTATAGACAAGGTAGATAGTCAATATCTTTTCCCAAAGGTAGGGGAGTCTAAAACTAGAGGGCATAGGTTTAAGGTGAGAGGGGAGAGATACAAAAGTGTCCAGAGGGGCAATTTTTTCACACAGAGGGTGGTGAGTGTCTGGAACAAGCTGCCAGAGGTGGTAGTAGTAGAGGCGGGTACAATTTTATCTTTTAAAAAGCATTTAGATAGTTACATGGGTACGATGGGTATAGAGGGATATGGGCCAAATGCAGGCAATTGGGATTAGCTTAGGGGTTTAAAAAAAAAATAAGGGCGGCATGGACAAGTTGGGCCGAAGGGCCTGTTTCCATGCTGTAAACCTCTATGACTCTAATTACAGTGCAGAAGGAGGCCATTTGGCCATCAAGTCTGCACCGACAATAATCCCACAGGTTCCATCCCCGCAATCCCACATATTTACCCTTCTAATCCCCCTGACACTAAGGGGCAATTTATCATGGCCAATCAACTTAACCCACACATCTTTGGACTGTGGGAGGAAAGTGGAGCACCCGGAGGAAACCCACACAGACACAGGGAGAATGTGCAAACTCCACACAGTCACCCAAGGCTGGAATTGAACCTGGGGTCCCTAAAAAAGCACTGTGAGGCAGCAGTGCTAACCACTGTGCCACCATGCTCCAAAAGTAGGCTTACACTAACACTGCAATGAAGTTAATGTGAAAAATCCCCTAGTTGCCGCACTCCAGCACCTGTTCAGGTACACTGAGGGGGAATTTAGCGTTAGCATGGTGAGAATGACACTAGTAGAAATACTCTGTAGCAAGTTAATGTTCCAATCATTGAATTTTATATATTTCCAAGACCGCTAACCATTTCCAGCTGTTGAAACAATAATCTTAAACATTGACGATAATACAAGAATTTTTATTTTTAAGTTCCTAATTGCATTTCTCAAATGCCAACAGAATAACTTGTAATGTGATAAAATATCCCAAAGCACTTTGCTGGAATATTGTCAAACAAAACAACATCAGGACAGGTCCGAGCAAAAGCTTGGTCAAGGAGATAGGCATTAAGGAGCTTCTTAAAAGGAGAGGGCTAGGGTGGAAATTCCAGTGATTAGGATCTGAAGGCGTAGCCACCACTAGTGGTGCAATGGAAGTCATGGAGTGGAGATGCCGGCGTTGGATTGGGGTAAACACCAGGTTAAAGTCCGACGAAGGACCTGACCTTACCTGACGAAGGAGCAGCGAGCGCTCCGAAAGCTAGTGGCTTTTGCTACCAAATAAACCTGCTGGACTTTAACCTGGTGTTGTGAGACTTCTTACAGTGCAATAGAAATCAGGAATGCGCAAGGAGCCATGATTAGAGGAGCATTGAGATCCTGCACTCATTCTGCTGCAGAATATACATACACGCAGAAGAAAACAGCATTTCAATTCTTTTACTTGTAACCAACATGCTGATTTTTCTGTGAAGTAAATTAGTATTTAACGGGTTAAGTACCAATTTTCCAGATACAACCTAAACTTCCTTTCTACTTTTAGTGCCTCTCACAGATATAATGCTACAATTTGGGATAATCCCTGCTTGGTTATTCAAGACAAGCCTCGAGTGTTGGAGGTGGTGATTTTTAAATTAGTTTCAAATCCATCGACATAATTTGCTTAATCCATTGCTCTTCATTGCTGAAGCAGAAACGAATCCCTGTTTGATTTTGACAGGAAATAATTCTATTCAGATATTTTCACTTACAGCTTAATTTCTTTGTCAGTCAGATGTTATTGTGAGAGAGCGAGAGCACTCAGCGAGGCATGGCGGCTCAGGTTGACTTTGCATGAATTTTAAATCTGCTGTTTTATAATTTTGCAAAAATAAATCTCTCTAACCCCCATCAGTGGGGCATGAGCCTTCTCTAAGAGTTGAAATGTTTTTTGATTACAAAGCAAAATGAGAGACAGTCCAGTAAATAACCACTGCCTTCAGCACTGAAACTCCAAATTCAACTTGGGATTTGCACTGTCAGATAAAATGGCAGTGTATCGTGCCACCTCTGAACAAATATGGGCTCTGGGGAAAAATTACGGGGGGGGGGGGGGGGGGGTGCTGATTGGGTAGTGTAATAACTCCACGGAGGGGGGGGGGTGCTGATTGGGTAGTGTAATAACTCCACGGAGGCGAAAGTCCCGTCACCAAGTTACTTTATTTACACCATACATCTGTACACAGCCAGCTCTCCAGTTGCTCCCTGCTGAATGCAGGCTGGGAGTCTGACACACCTGCTTTAAATAGGGAGCATGAGATCCCTGATTTAACCATCAATTAGGACTCATCAGATATCTCTTTTGTATACCAAACAAATAAACTAACTCAAATCAACTTAGGGAGGACTCATCAGGTATTTCTTTCGATACCAATCAAGTAAACAAACTCAAATTAACTTAGGGACAAAGTAAAAGGGGCAGCTCCCCAAAAGGAAGGCGGGAACAGCCCGAACCAAAATCAAAGTCGAAAGGAAACTTAAAACGTCAAACCAAAAGGTGATTATCGGGGTCGATAATGCACCCCAGCCCCTGCGGTGCCCAACGGGCACGGAAGGAGGACTCATCAGGTACTTCTTTTCTGATACCAACTTAATAAACGAACTTAAATTAACTTGGGGACAAATTAAAAGGGCCAGCTCCCCAAAAGGAGGGAGAACAGCCCGAACAAAAAACAAAGTACAAAGGAAACTTAAAACATCAAATCATAATGTGATTTTCGGGATTTATAATATACCACAGCCCCTGCGGTGCCCAACGGGCGCAGAAGGAGGACTCATCAGGTAGTTCATACTCTAGCAAGCCAACCTCATTAGCCTGGCTGAAGTCATCACAGGTAGCTCTTTCAAGGAGCTGGCTCTGACACAACAGGCCGAATGGCCTCCTGCTAATGTAAAATTCTATGCTTATAGTGCAAGGTGAATTTTGGCATCACCACCAGTTTCCTATCACATTTGTCTGGGAGAGAGGGAGCAAATAAATGTGATATTAATGAGAGCAGTTTGCCATTTTCCCTCGCCCTTTATTTATTGGTGTCACAAGTAGGCTTACATTAATGCTGCAATGAAGTTACTGTGAAATTCCCCTAGTCACCACACTCCGGCGCCTGTTCGGGTACACAGAGGGAGAATTTAGCATGGCCAATGCAGCTAACCAGCACACATTCCTTAAAGAGGAAAGGTCACAAAGTCCATTGTAAGGCCCAATCCCAGTAATGTGTTGTGTAGTGGTGAATCACCTAGTAAAAAGTACAGCATAAAACAATGGCAGCAAATGCTTTGGCAGATCAATGAGGTAGCAGCAGGAGTACAAAATTCATCCAAGAATCTGATGGATTCGCTCACTTACCCTTTGCCTCCACCACTTGGGAATTCCTGTTGGTAACCAAACAATAGCTCGACAGGTCTCAAACCACTGAAAGCACAACACAGGCTCGATCAGAATTAGTACCTGGAAATTGTCCCTCTTTGAAATTTAAATCAGAGATTCATTTTGATCATTGATTGGGCTTATACGTCAGCTATATATACACATTTCAGAGTTTCTATTTCATTCTCAGCCAAAAATGCAGATTGATATTTTTCAGACTTTGGCTTGCTATTATTATCTTAACTGTTGTCACTCTAATACAATTTTGCACAGCAGCCAGATTACATTGCATCAGTCACTCTCGCCCTTTATCCCAATCACTCCCACTTTCTTTCAGGTTTCTCATTTCCAAATGCCAGGCAGCAATTATATTTATACTCCAACAGCTTATTTTTAAAAAGCATTCTTTTTTTCGGTAAATTGTTTGGTGTTTTGTGAAGTGCTTTTTTTTCTTCCGAGCCCTACAACACTTCTATGTGGTTCTCTCTGCCAGAATTTACTAATATCTGCCATTTGCAGAGTAAAACATCTCAAGACGCTTCTTGGAGGTGGCACATCCATCCTGAAGGCCCCAGGAACCTTGGCAGCAGGCAGGTAAGTATGCAATTGGGAGGAAGTCCCATTGGGACTCGTGGGAATGGCCGTGGCCAGGTTGCCACCTAGCTCCAGCTGGTGAAATGGGCCATCACGGTGGCCATTAAATGCAGGGCAAAATTTGAAGGAAGGCATACTTTATAGTAGTGTAGCACCATTTACATCTTAAGGGAGTTTGAAAGAATTCAGTTAATTAACTCCACTTTACTGATATTTTGTAGGCAGGGGTGTCAAGCAATGACAATGAGCTAAATCTAAATTGTTTTGGTGGTGGAAGTTGAAGAGATAAGATCTCCCCAGTTCAGCTAGATTAAAGTCAAATAGTAAAATGGGAGCTACTGATCCACCTCAACAGGCAGACAGGATCTTAGAATCTCAACAGTGCAGAAGGAGGCCATTCGGCCCATCAAATCCCACCCAGGCCCTATCCCGTAACTTCACATACTTACCCTGCTAATCCCCCGACATGAAGGGGCAATTTTAGCATGGCCAATCAACCTAACCTGTACATCTTTGGACTGTGGGAGGAAACTGGAGCACCTGGTGGCAGCCCATGCAGACACGGGGAGAAGGTGCAAACTTCACACAGTCACCCGATGCTGGAATTTAACCCAGGTTCCTGACGCCATGAGGCAGCAGCGCTAACCACTGTGCCGCCCTTACCCATTAACATCTCATTCCAAAAAATAGCATCTATTCAATACCAGAAGAAAACATACAGTTAGAATATAGCCAGCAAGTCAGAAGTGGAACTTGAGGCCAAGATCTTCTGATTCAGATACGCCACTGAGCCAAGCTGGTATGTTCATCTGTTTATGCTGCAGTGTGCACCCATCTGTGAAATGTTATGGGCAGCAACGACATTGCTCTTCTAATTGGAGAGCAGAGTTCATTTGGCATCCTCAAGGCGCAAAGGCAATTTTGCCAGTCTCAGCTTGATCATGATAGCTAAGGGAAATCCATCCAGAAAGAGATCTTGACTAATTAAAAGGGTCAACGGTTGCCCTGACAAAAGCACAAGGTCAGCAAACTAGTAGACAAATCTATAGTTACAACAGTCTATAGTCTTGACAGAGAAGGATTGTGTGTGGATGCAGAAGAGAAAATAGGTCACAAAAGCAACTAAAGGGATTTAGTCTGACCAGTTGCCCAAGACAAAAATAATTTGTAACTTGTGCAGTACAGCGTTGGAATGAAGACCTTTGATCAGAAAGAGTGAAAGATGGGCACACGCACTTGTTTTCTGACTTTGCTTGTTCCTGCTGCAATACTTTGCAGTGTTTGAATTATTTCAGGATGGTGCTAAAAGGCAAAAGTGAAGTAGGAAGAGGCGTTCTCTGCACAAATTAATTTACAATAAATCTGACAATCAACTTCATCTTTAAAAAGTGAAAAAACAAACTAAATTACAATCTTTTAAAATTCATATGTTGGGTTTGAGGTTCCCACTCCCAATTCTTTCACAAGAAACATCCTATCTTAATACATCACAGAACCACCGTGGCTCCATTCACCGTTCCATCTTGCTGCTTCTTAAATGATTCCAGGTTTTTGGCCCTACCATTCTGCTCCGAGGTTCATTCTAAATGTTGATTATTCTGTGTGAAAACGCGTCTTCTCATTTCAAGGTTGTCTTTTCCTAGTTTAATCTTGTGTTCTCTTATCCTAATTTAATTTAAAGTAGTGTTCCTCATTAATCGCCACTGTCATCATGCAGGAAACATGACAACCAATTTGTGCACAGCAAGCTCCCACAAACAACAATGTGGCAATGGCTGGGTAGTCTGTATTTGTGATGTTAATTGAGGGATAAATATTGACCAGGTGGCCGAAAGCAATTCCCCAGCTCTTAGAATTTTATAGAATGCCTACAGTGCAGAAGGAGGCCATTCGGTCCATAAAGTTTGCACCGACTCTTCAACAGAGCATCTTACCCAGGGCCTATCCCTGTAACCCCATGCAAGGGGATTAGCGGGGTAAATACGCGGAGTTACAGGGATTGGGCCTGGGTGGGATTGTGGTCGGTGCAAGCTCGATGGGCCGAACCGCCTCCTTCTGCACTGTGTGGATTCTATAATTTACACCACTAATCCCTCTAACCGACATATCTTAGGACACTAAAGGGCAGTTTAGCATGGTCAATCCACCTAACATGCACCTCTTTGTTCTTGTTCAAAACTGTGGTATGGAATCTTTTACATCCGACCTAGGAGAGCACACAGGGCCTTGGTTTAACACTACATGCAAACCAAAGCACTTCCTTCAACATTACACTGGAATGCCAACGCACGGTCAAGTTGCTGGAGTGGGACTTGAATTCACAATTTCCTGACTCGTGCGGGGTAATTTTCCCGTCCCACCTGCCACAGGAATCATAGCGGGCAGGGCGTGGAACATGACCCCAAGTGGGATTTTCCGGTTTTGGGGCGAGCGCAGCTGGAAAATCCTGCCCATGAGGTAGGACTGCTATCCATGGAGCCACAGCAACTAATAACTGCAAACAGTACTCATCGGTGTGGTTTGATTTCAAAGAATTCAAAGAACAGTACAGCACAGAAACAGGCCCACCAAGTCTGTGCTGACACAGATGCCTCTCTAGTCTAACATGTTCTTGCCTCCATGTGGTCCATATCTCTCTATTTCCTGCCTATTCAGGTATCTCTCCAGATGCCTCTTGAATGTTGTTATAAAATCGCCGGCATCACCTCCTCCGGCAATGCATTCACCACCCTCTGTGTTAAAAACTTGCCCCTTACATCTCTTTTAAACTTTCCCCCTCTCGCTTTCAACCTATGACCCCGAGTAATTGACCATTCGACCCGAGGAAAAAGACTCTGGGCCTGATTTTACCATCGTGATGCGTTCATTTTTGGGTGCGATAACAAGTAGCGTGATCCGCGTCTGCCTCCGTGTTTGCATTTAAATTGACTTAAATGGCTGCACGCCCAACTTTACCATTGCGTTCACCCATCCAGAATCAGCAAGAAATAGACATATAAGTCCGATTCCAGCTTTCCAGTTAGTGAGGAGGTAAGTGCCGACCATCCGTCTGCTCTCTGCATGAGATCGGTGGGGGGGAGGGGGGCATGGGAAGGTGGGTCCGCTGCCGCTCTGCTTGTGATCAGTGGAGGGGGTGGGGGAGGGGTCCGCTGCCACTCTGCCTGAGATCAGTGAGGGGGAATAGAGGGGAGGGGCCCACGATCGGTCTGGGTGGCGGGGGAGTGGGGGGGGGTTAAGGGGGTCAGTAATGTTGTGGGAGTGGGGCAAAGTCTGTGGGGGCCAGGGGAAGGCATTAGCCGGCCCGGGAGGGATGTAGCAGGGGTGCAGCATTCTATCATTCCTTTTTGCGCATGCGCAGTTGTAGGCTCTGATCGGAGCTGCAGAGTTTTGGGCACGTTAAGCCCCGCCCACAGGCTTGTGCAGCGTGATTCGGACTCGCTGATATTTTTGCAGGCAGAGTGTGTATGGGGGGCCCTTGGAACGGGTCTAAATGTCGGATCTGAAACACTCCCAGTTTCAAGTCTGATTTCTTAACAGCCACGATTAGCACCCTTCTCAGCCTTGATCACAACCATTTACATTCCCTTTGTCTTTTCGTCTATGACATCTGACCCCTGCGCCGCCCCCCCCCCCCCAACCCCCCCACCAACAGTATAAACATCATCCTATTTTCCACTGTCTTCAGAGCTGATGAAGGATCATCCAGGCTCGAAATGTTGGCTCTATTCTCTCTCCTCAGATGCTGTCAAACCTGCTGAGATTTTCCAGAATTTTCTGTTTTTGTTTCAGATTCTAGCATCTGCACTATTTTACTTTGAACTTCCCTTAACTTCTACCCTCTGTTTTGTAGCCATCCTTCTACTTCCTGGGCCCTGATTCCACATGTTTTGACAGTTGTCCTGTCTTTTATGTGTCACCTTATTAAAGCCTTCCTGAGAGTAAGTCTTTCTGTAGATAATAGTGAATGGCAGATAAATCTGCTGAAAGTCTTGTCATCCCACTTGAGGCAGGCCACATAGGGTTGAGTATAATACTGCATATGAAGCCAAATGCCGAAGACATTATTTCATAGTCAACACAATTTCTACAACCCAAGGGGCTGCGTTAAACACCAATTGTCTCAAATGTGAAATCAATGCCATTTCATTCAGCCAATTCAGCTCCACCGAGTCAGTGTCGCTGCAATCAGCGAAACAGGAACCTGACCACAGGGATTAAAATCAACTCCAGCTATAAAAGAGTATCAATTGGCTTTTAGACCTAATTTATATGAACCCAAATAGTTGAGGCACTCGGCCGCTATCTGAGATGCTCATGGTTGAGTGTTAGCTTTTTGTGTGCTAACTGGCCCACTAAACCCTCAGTATGGTGGGCAGGATGTGCATGTCCATCTCCAGCTGGAAGTGTGCCATCCTCCATATTGACATAAGGAAAGAAAATCTGTCATGCGTTGCCCGCACCTGAAACACTGAACATGGCCCTTTGCGAACTGCAAGACTGAGTCTCACTCTGGAAACACCAGCTTTATCGCAGTGTAGATTCATTGCTTGCTTGCACTTCTTCAGCTGTTTATCCACATCAAAGGAATTACATAAATGCACGCTGTTGTTGTTGCTTTCCAGTTCTCACATCAAACACTCTCACATCATTTCTGATTACTAACAGTCCCACCGTTCCTTTTGCCAATCTGCGCTGCAATGCGAGCAGTTTTTGTGCTGGAGGCCTCCAACGTTGCTGCAATCCATTTACCTTATATAGGCAAGAGATTCTGGTTCTCGCACACTGGCCCGAATTCAAATCAAGATCAAAGACTTTTAATTACCTAATCCTAAAATGATCTTGAAGCTTGATCTTGGTCTTTGTGCATCCCCCGAGTCGATTCGAATAATTGTGAACTTGGTGGGTACTTCAAAGGGCTACGGTCTCCACTGTGATTTCTGATCATTCGTTTTATTATTACCAACATCAGAGGGAAGTTACTTTGGGTTCTATTAGACTCTGACATATATTAACTTCCTGAAAAGGTTTATCCTTCTCCACTGAGTCACTGTGCCAAATTTGAAAGGATTTCATTATGTCTAAGACCACAAGAGAGTGTTGAATACAATATGTGATGTACTGGGTCAAATACTCTGTACAGTGGTGTTCTGACAGGATGGAAGGATGGCTGGTTACCTAGGTGGTGAGGTTACAGCCTCACCAACAACCAGACTCCTTTTTATACCTAAGGAGGCAATGTTCTCTCATTGCCCAACTCAAGTGTAGCAGCACAGAGAGGTATTTTAGATCTGAGGCCTGGCCCATCCTGCTGTCCGAAGAATGGGGAACAGCAGAGCGATCGGAATAGCAAGTACAAAGGACGAGAAAGGAATTGATCAGAATAGACATCAAAGTTAAACAGTTGAGTTTTCCAGTCATTGATAACTGTTCACATAACACAAAATATCTGCCAATAGTTGCAGTTGAATGTGGGACAAGAAGACAACAAACCTGCTGAAATTCATTTTGATCTGGCAAACATTCAGTGTTAATCTTCAGTCGTGGGTCAGCACCTATTAAAATAACCACACAATACAAGCAGATTAATACAAAAACAATCTATACTTTCTGAAGTTGCTCAATTAAAGTCAAGACCCAGGAAATATGGAGTGAATTTTCAGGCCCCCCCCCCCCACCCGTTGGGACTAGTGGGAGTTAAGGTGGGCTGGAATTAGTGGGTTGTCCCTGAACACTTGATCTCTGGCTGTGGTCCATGTCCTACATAAGAACATAAGAAATAGGAGCAGGAGTAGGCCATCTAGCCCCTCGAGCCTGCCCCGCCATTCAATAAGATCATGGCTGATCTGACGTGGATCAGTACCACTTACCCGCCTGATCCCCATAACCCTTAATTCCCTTACCGCTCAGGAATCCGTCCATCCGCGCTTTAAACATATTCAGCGAGGTAGCCTCCACCACCTCAGTGGGCAGAGAATTCCAGAGATTCACCACCCTCTGGGAGAAGAAGTTCCTCCTCAACTCTGTCTTAAACCGACCCCCCTTTATTTTGAGGCTGTGTCCTCTAGTTTTAACTTCCTTACTAAGTGGAAAGAATCTCTCCGCCTCCACCCTATCCAGCCCCCGCATTATCTTATAAGTCTCCATAAGATCCCCCCTCATCCTTCTAAACTCCAACGAGTACAAACCCAATCTCCTCAGCCTCTCCTCATAATCCAAACCCCTCATCTCCGGTATCAACCTGGTGAACCTTACTGAGTCCTGACCTTACTGAGGTCCTCAAAGTGCAACTACACTTTATGCTGGTACCTCGGCTGCAACTCAAAATCCACTTCTGGGAGGGGGTGCAATTCCACCCCTATATATTCCATTAAAGATCCTTTTAAAAATAATAGGAACATTATTTTAATAATTATCAATATTTGGTTCTGTGCCAAGCACACAACGGGATCCTTGGGACGTCAGCTAAGGTCTGTACTATGGAATTATGTGAATAAATCATCAGTGAATAAATACCAGTCAGTTAGGTTATGGCCACTCTACCAAATTGAAGTAATAAGAAAGCTCGGCCTGGAGCAATATGCTGGAATGCTAAGCCATACAGACAGGAGGTTGCAAACGAAACGATTGTAGCTGCGGGTCAGTTGATCATAGAATCCCTACAGTACAAAAGGAGGCCATTCAGCCCTTCGAGTCTGCATCGACAACAGGGCCTATGCAATGTTTGGAGGTTCTGATACAATGCCTTTTGGATAGAGGTCAACTGGCTTTCCCATTATATTTTATGGAATTATGCACTGCCCAGAGAAAGGGGATGGGATTTTCCCGCCGCGCTGCCCCCAAAACCAGAAAATCCTGCTCGAGGTCAGCGGACCTTTGCACGGTCTGCCCCCCACTCGCTACAATTCCCATGGCGGGCGGGAAGGGAAAATTCCACCCGGGGTCTTCAGTCCAGCTGCTCTGTGCATTGGTTATACTCGACTTTCGAGCCTCTTCCCACTCTACTTCACCTCATCCTGTCAGCATATCCTTTTCCGTCTTCCCTTCCTTGCCTATCTAGCTTCCCCTTATATCCATCAGTGCTATTTGCCTCAATGTGGTCGTGGGTTCCATGTGCCTGCCCCTCTCAAAGTAAAGCCGCTTCTCCAGAATTCCCTACTGGATTTATTAGTGACCATCTTACGTTTATGACCTGCCGTTTTGGTCTCATAGAATCATAGAAATCATAGAAACCCTACAGTACAGAAAGAGGCCATTCGGCCCATCGAGTCTGCACCGACCACAATCCCACCCAGGCCCCACTCTCATATCCCTACATATTGACCCACTAATCCCTCTAACCTACGCATCTCAGGACACTAAGGGCAATTTTTTTAGCATGGCCAATCAACCTAACCCGCACATCTTTGGACTGTGGGAGGAAACCGGAACACCCGGAGGAAACCCACGCAGACACGAGGAGAATGTGCAAACTCCACACAGACAGTGACCCAAGCCGGGAATCGAACCCAGGTCCCTGGAGCTGTGAAGCAGCAGTGCTAACCACTGTGCTACCGTGCCGCCCCTGCAAGAGGAAACATCTTCTCTAATCTTAATAATTTTAAACATCTCTATTGGGTAACCCTTCAGCCTTTCCTTCTCTGGAGTAAAGAGCCCCAGTGGACTCAGTCTTTCCTGATAGTTAAAACCCCCTCAAGTTCTGGTACAGCCAGTGCAAGTCTATTTGTGCCTCCCCAGGGTCTCCACATCCAGTTTGTGATATGGAGGCCAAGGGTACAATGTTTGGAGGTTCTGATACAATGCCTTTTGGATAGAGGTCAACTGGCTTTACCATTATATTTTAAACAACCTTCAGGAGTACATACTTAATCAGCCTCATATTCAAAGCCAGCTCGGCAAAAGGGAGTCTTGTACAGTTGTCCCAGACTCTAAATGAATACTAAAGGACTACAAGGTAAAGAACAGCATGAAACTGGGACAATATCCATATTCTGCATTGTAATTGCTTCCAAAGGTTATAATTTAAATATGTTTAAACCAATTTATATTAAAGCAAATATGTTGAGGAAATGGGGGTTTTGCAATTTAATAAAACGTACTTTATTATCTTTGTTGTGCAATAGCACAGTAACACGCATCAGTGAATAAATACCAGTCAGTTAGGTTATGGCCACTCTACCAAATTGAAGTAATAAGAAAGCTCGGCCTGGAGCAATATACTGGAATGCTAAGCCATACAGACAGGAGGTTGCAAACGAAACGATTGTAGCTGCGGGTCAGTTGATCATAGAATCCCTACAGTACGAAAGGAGGCCATTCAGCCCTTCGAGTCTGCATCGACAACAGGGCCTATCCCCGTAATCCCATGTATTTAACCTCCTAATCCCCCTGACACTAAGGGGCAATTTAGCATGGCCAACGCCCCTAACCCGCACATCTTTGTACTCTTTGTCTCTGAATCTCTGGGTTCAAGTCTCGCTCCAGAACAGGAGCACAAAAGTCAAAGCGGACACTCCACGGAAGGTGGGCTGCATTCTTGGGCGTGTTATCTTTGGGATGAGATGTTAAAGTGAAGCCCTAGCTGCCTGCTCGGGTGGATTAAAAGATTCCATGTCACTATTTAAATGAAGAGCTGGGGAGGCTGTAGTGTAGTGGTATTGTCACTGGACTAGTAATCCAGGGACCCAGGGTAATGCTCTGGGGACCCAGGTTCGAAACCACCACGGCAGCTGGTGAAATTTGAACTCAAATTTTAAAAATCTGGAATTAAGAATCTACTGATGACCATGAAACCATTGTCGATTGTAAAAACCCATCTGGTTCACCAATGGAAATCTGTCATCCTTATCTGGTCTGGCCTACACGTGACACCAGATCTTCAGCAGTGTGGTTGACCCTCAGGGATGGCCATTAACTGATGGCCCAGCCAACGATGCCCACATCCCATGAACGAATGGAACAGTTATTTCCTACTGTCCTGACCAACATTTAACCCCCCACCCCCCAATCACCCATCACAAAAACAGGTAATCTGGTCTCAATCGGGAATTTGCTTTATGCAAAACTGCTGCCTTTTCTTACTTACAACAAATCCTACACTTCAGAAGTATTTAATTGGCTGTTAACAGCTTTGAGATGTCTGGCGGTTGTGGAAGTGCTAAATATGCGCAAGTCTTTCTCTCAGTTACAACTGGTAATGGAGGAGCTAGTGTCTCTGGAATGGCAGCTGGGAAAGGTTAGCCAGGGTTCCCAAGGCTGGGGTTAGGCTTTTAACAGGTGTAAAACTGTGCATTAATAAATGCAAAGTGCTGCAAATGTTGAAAATCTGAAATAAAACAGAAAATGCTGGAAAAACTCAACATCTGGCAGCATCTGTGAGGAAACAGAGTTAACGTTTTGAGTCTGTAGAAGAGTCAAGATGGACTAAAAATGTTAACTTATTCTTTAAAAGTTTTGTGTTGTTATAAAAACTGCTCGTATTTCATTTCCACAGAAATAAAAATGAGGTGGCTTCTGTAAGAGAAGGGTGACCAGCAACACCAGTTTATAGAATCCTGCAGTGCAGAAGGGGATCATTCGGCAAATCGAGTCTGCACCGACCACAATCCCACTCAGGCCCTATCCGCATAACCCCATACATTTACCCTCTCTAGTCTCCCTGACACTAAGGGGCAATTTACCATGGCCAATCCACCTAACCCGCACATCTTTGAACTGTGGGAGGAAACCGGAGCACCTGGAGGAAACCCACGCAGACATGGGTAGAATGTGCAAACTGCACACAGACAGTGATCTAAGTCGAAAATCGAACCTAGGTCCCTGGCGCTGTGAGGCAACAGTGCTAACCACTATGCCACCGTGCCTGGGTGAAGGCAAGTTGAAAAACTATCCTAGCCTTTACCCAGTGACCTGCCTCTACCCAGTGAATTTGACGGTGAGGTCACATTGTAGTCAAATCTGACCTGGTTTCACATTTTCAAAATACCTTACTGTCTACAAACATTGAAAAGGTGGTATAAACCTTCCATTTACAGAAAATATCTCATTAATATTCTGTAAGACCTTTCTTCAATTTTTTTGTCTGTAGAGATGTCTACCTTATTAGAGACATTAACATAGTTGTGAAGTCCAAATTCTCAGTGGAATAGTCTATTCTTGAGCAAAACCTGTCAGATGAGGGACTTTGGGCATCTGTTATAAGTGCTGCTGCTATCCATTAGCAAAACATCACACCGATAGACTCTGTTAGCATGATACTTACTGTACAAGTAGAAGCATTCCCTTGTGATAACCCACACTGTAAGAGTTGAAAAAGCCTTTTCCACATGATAGACAGAACAATGTGTGCGAGTGAATAGTTCTGGAAAATCTGCCATGTGATCTGAGATCCATGGAAAATCAGATGTTTTATGTGTGAACAATGAGCTGAATTATTAATTATGGAACTCGAGTTTTGAAATTATGATGTACACACTTTACTGAGTTAAAGAAATTGGTTTCCCATCAATGGCCCCTCTCCACAGCCAATTTTCTGAGTGTGCCGACTCACATTGAGTACGAGGGTTCCACATGTACCGATTCCCAGGTGGCAACCCACTCATGTGGCCAGGGAGGCACAGTGGCACTGCTGCCTCACAGCACCAGGGACCGGGTTCAATTCCAGCCTCGGATGACTGTGTGGGGTCTGCACATTCTCCCCGTGTCTGCGTGGGTATCCTCCGGGTGCCCCGGTTTGTTCCCACACTCTAAAGATATGAGGGTTAGGCTGATTGGCCATGGTAAATTGCCCGTTAGTGTCAGGGGGATTAGCAGGGTAAATACGTGGGGTTAAGGGGATAATGCTTGGGTGGGATTGTTGTCGGTGCAGACTCAATGATTTTTAATAAGATTTTAGGTAGCAGTTGGCACCAGGTTATTAGATTTCAAAGGGTATCATAAGCAAGGCCAAACCTGTCCTCCCCATATTCAGTTTCCACCTGGGATAATGATCAGCTGTAGGAATTCTTGCGCAATTTCCCTCTCCTTAGACCAAAGATAAGTGAAGTGTTGTCACCACCTTCCTGAGATGTTAAGTCAGCACAAACCAAGGATGAAACCGGTCACGTTTTCAAATAGGTATATTTGCAGTATAAGTGCACATTCAGAAAGCAATAAAACAAAGGCTTGAATTTTACCATGGGCTTCAGGTCCCTGACATCAGAGCAAAAATTGGGTCCCTGATTTTCCCTTTCTAGAACTAGTTTTTAAATGTTTTGGAATTTGTCGGTACTACATTAGATGTAGGTACTAATTTGTACCTACATCTGTCTCCTCCAACCTTCTCCTTTTCATCTTTATCCCTAACGTGCATCTTCAGCTGGACTCCAGTTTTTGACACTTCATGGGATGTGGGAGTCACTGTCAAGGCCAACATTTATTGCCAAACCCTAATTGTCCGCGAGGAAGTCATGGTTAGCCACATTCTTGCACCTCTGCAGGCCGTATGCTGAAGGTACTCTCACAGGTGCTGCTTAGTAGAAGGATTTTGACCCCGCGATAATGAAGAAAGAGGGATATATTTCCAAGTCAGGACATTGTGCAATTTAGAGGGGAACTTGCAGGTGGTGATGTTCTTATGCACCTGCTGCCCTTATCCCTCTTGGTGGTAGAGGTTGTGGGTTTTAGAGGTGCTGTTGAAGAAGCTTTTGCAAGATGCTTCAATGAATCTTGTAAGTGGTGCAGACTCTTGGCATGGAATGCTGGTGGGGCAGGTGATTGAGTGTTTAAGGTGTTGGATGACATCTAATCAAGGAGCTTGCTTTGTCCTGGATGGTGTAGACTTTCATGCATGGTGTTGGAACAGGCAAGTTGAGAGTTTTCTAACACACTCCTGACTTGTACCTTAGTGACCGTGGACAAGTTTGGGGGAATCAGGAGGTGGGTAACTCATCACAGAATTCCCAACCTCTGACCTATGTTTGTGGCCATGATATTTATGTGGTTAAGTGTTTGTGGGGGATCTAGCAATGCTGCTGAATGCCAACAGGAGGTGGTTGACTCTCTCGTGTTAGAGGTAAGCATTGTTTGGCAATTGTGTAACATGAATGATACTTGCCATTTATCAACCCAAGCCTGAATGTTGGCCAGGTCCGCTGCATGGGATCACAGACTGTTTCAGCAGTCAATGAGTCACAAATGGTATTGAACATGGTGAGTGAACCATCAGTGAATGTCCCCACATACAAACATATGAATTAGGAGCAGGAGTAGGCGTTTGGGTCCCTTGAGTCTGTTCCGTCATTCAACCAAGATGCATTGGTTTGGAATGGAAAGATTCTATCAGATAGGAAAATAGCAAATGTAACTCCTCTATTCAAGAAAGGAGGGAGAAAGAATTCAGGAAACTACAGGCCAGTTAGCTTAACTTGTAGCAGAGGGGAAATGCTAGAATCCATTATTAAGATTGAACATCTCAATGAAATCAGGCAGAGTCAACATGGCTTTGTGAAAGGGAAATTAAGTTTGACTAATTTATTAGAATTCTTTGAGGAAGCAACTAGCAACATGGATAAAGGGGAAACTGTGGATGTGGTGGTGAACTTGTATTGCCCACTTCTGAACTTATGATGGAAGGAAGGTCATTGATGAAGCAGCTGTAGATGGTTGAGCCGAGGACCACTCTGAAGATCTCCTACCAGGGCTGAGATTATTGGCCTTCAACAACTATAGCCGTATGGCTCTTAACTAGGTATGGCTCCAGGCAGTGGAGAGTTATTCCCCTCAGCCCCGATTCCAACTGGCTTCAATTTTATTAGGGCTTCTTGATTCCGTGATGGGTAAGTTGCTGCCTGGTTACCAAAGACACTCACTCTTGCCTGTGGAATGCAGTTCTTTCCCATTTTTGGACCGAGGCTGTAATGAAGTCTGCAGCCAGACTGTGAAGTTGGAACCTGGTTACTGGTGAGTAAGTGCAAGTTAATGATATTGTCGATGACATCTTCCATCACTAGGCTGACGGTTTGTCAAGTGGTCACCGCCACAGGACATTTATTAGTTAAGTATCTATTTATGGTTATATTAAGAAACTTTAAGCCTTGCGTGCAAAGTATTGATTATGCTCCTGTGAAACTGATGGATGCAGCTTTAGCTGCAATCCCGTTTCAGAAAATATCAAAGGCAATTACTTCACACCTATACTCGACTAAAAGAAAAATTGCAGACATCTAATTTTCCTCTTCCAAATTAACCAAACGGCATGGTTAAATTAAATGATCAACATTTTCCCCCTAGCAGTGCTTTCCTCAGACACTTATGCTGTTTTGCTTCCAGCCTTCACTAATTATTTACATTCCAGACTTTGCGATGTTTATTATGCGGTATAATGCCAGACACAAAAAGCAATAAAATTAACAGTGGTCCCAAACCCGACATCAAACTCAAACATCTTAAATATTATATAACCCATGAAGAGGGTAAAGAATTCAAAGGGATGGAACAAACACCACTGAACAGACGCGTTACATCTATTTTCACAACAGTCTGAGAATTGCATATATTTTGCCAGTGTTATCTTCGGGAGAGTGTTCAGCTGTTGGAATACCTGATAACATACATAAAACAGAACTTAGCATATTCACTGTCAAGCTTTTGGTGTTAAGCTGTTCCACAAATTTGTTACTAAGAAGAAATGAATGCCCAATATGTCATCCTGTCCTGGTAAATCAGTAAGCATTTTAACAACTAAAAGACCTGACACAATTGTTATTTCTATATTCCTTGGGCAGATATTACTGAATACTTGAGGACTTGGGCATGATTATGGGGCGGCATGGGGGCACTGTGGTCAGCACTGCTGCCTCACAGTGCCAGGGGCCCAGGTCAATTCCCGGTTTGCTTCACTGACTGCACATTCTCCCCATGTCTGTGTGGGTTTAAGATGGAGATAGATAACTTCTTGATTAATAAGGGGATCAGGGGTTATGGGGAAAAAGCAGGAGAATGGGATGAGAAAAAAATCAGCCATAATAGCTTACCGAAAATTGACGGTCATGGGACATTAGGGGGTGAGGTCCTTAAAACAATTACTATTACTAAAGAGGTAGTGCTTGGTAGGCTAATGGGACTAAAGGTAGACAAGTCCCCGGGCCCGGATGGAATGCATCCCAGGGTACTGAAAGAAATGGCAGAAGTAATAGTGGATGCGTTGGTTGTAATTTATCAAAATTTGCTGGACTCTGGGGAAGTGCCGGCTGATTGGAAAACAGCTAATGTGACGCCACTGTTTAAAAAAGGAGGTAGACAAAAGGCGGGTAACTACAGGCCGGTTAGCTTAACGTCCGTAGTTGGGAAATTGCTGGAATCCATCATTAAAGAAGAAATAGCAGGACACCTGGAAAAAACTGGTTCGATCAAGCAGACGCAGCATGGATTCATGAAGGGAAAGTCGTGTTTGACGAATTTACTGGCTTTTTATGAAGATATAACGAGTGCGGTTGACAGAGGGTGGATGTGGTGTTTTTGGATTTCCAGAAGGCATTCGATAGGGTGCCTCACAAAAGGTTGCTGCAGAAGATTAGGGTAACATAAGAACATACGAACATAAGAAATAGGAGCAGGAGTAGGCCATCTAGCCCCTCGAGCCTGCCCCGCCATTCAACAAGATCATGGCTGATCTGAAGTGGATCAGTTCCACTTACCCGCCTGATCCCTATAACCCCTAATTCCCTTACTGATCAGGAATCCATCTATCCGTGATTTAAACATATTCAACGAGGTAGCCTCCACCACTTCAGTGGGCAGAGAATTCCAGAGATTCACCACCCTCTGAGAGAAGAAGTTCCTCCTCAACTCTGTCCTAAACTGACCCCCCTTTATTTTGAGGCTGTGCCCTCTAGTTCTAGTTTCCTTTCTAAGTGGAAAGAATCTCTCCATCTCTACCCTATCCAGCCCCTTCATTATCTTCTAGGTCTCTATAAGATCCCCCCTCAGCCTTCCAAATTCAAACCCAATCTGCTCAGTCTCTCCTCATAATCAACACCCCTCATCTCTGGTATCAACCTGGTGAACCTTCTCTGCACTCCCTCCAAGGCCAATATATCCTTCCGCAAATAAGGGGACCAATACTGCACACAGTATTCCAGCTGCAGCCCCACCAATGCCCTGTACAGATGCAGCAAGACATCTCTGCTTTTACATTCTATCCTCCTTGCGATATAGGCCATGGAGTTACACGGAGTTGGGGGTTAAGTGTTAGCGTGGACTGAGGATTGGCTATCTAACAGGAAGCAGAGAGTTGGAATAAATGGGTGCTTTTCTGGTTGGCAGTTGGTGACTAGTGGCGTGCCGCAAGGATCGGTGCTGAGGCCTCAACTGTTTACCATATACATAGACGACCTGGAGGAGGGGACCGAGTGTAGGGTAACAAAGTTTGCGGATGATACAAAGATGAGTGGGAAAGCGAATTGCGTGGAGGATGTGGAAAGTCTGCAGAGAGATTTGGATAGGCTCAGTGAGTGGGCGAGGATCTGGCAGATGGAGTATAACGTTGACAAGTGTGAGGTTATCCACTTTGGAAGGAATAATGGTAAAATGGACTATTATTTAAATGGTGAAAAATTACAACATGCTACTGTGCAGAGGGACCTGGGGGTCCTTGTGCATGAATCGCAAAAACTCAGTTTGCAGGTGATCAAGAAGGCAAATGGAATGTTGGCCTTTATCGCGAAGGGGATGGAGTATAAAAGCAGGGAGGTCTTGCTGCAATTGTAGAAGGTACTGGTGAGGCCGCAACTGAAGTACTGTGTGCAATTTTGGTCCCCTTATTTGCGGAAGGATGTATTGGCCTTGGAGGGAGTACAGGGAAGGTTCACCAGGTTGATACCGGAGATGAGGGGGTTAGCTTATGAGGAGAGATTGAGTAGATTGGGCCTGTACTCGTTGGAGTTTAGAAGGCTGAGATATATAAGATAATGAAGGGGCTAGACAGGGTAGAGGCAGAGAGATTCTTTCCACTTAGAAAGGAAACAAGAACTAGAGGACACAGCCTCAAAATAAGGGGGAGTCAGTTTAGGACAGAGTTGAGGAGGAACTTCTTCTCTCAGAGGGTAGTGAATCTCTGGAATTCTCTGCCCATTGAAGCAGTGGAGGCTATGTTTAAGTCACAGGTAGATAGATTTCTGATCAATAAGGGAATTAAGGATTATGGGGAGCGGGCAGGTAAATGGAACTAAACCACTATCAGATCAGCCATGATCTTATTGAATGGCGGGGCAGGCTCGAGGGGATAGATGGCCTACTTCTGCTCCTATTTCTTATGTTCTTATGTTCTTATGAATAGCAGAGCAGACTCGATGGGCCGAGTGGCCTAATTCTGCTCCTATGTCTTATGGTCTCCGGGTGCTCCGGTTTCCTCCCACAGTCCGAAAGATTGGCCGTGCTAAATTCTCCAGTATGCCTGAACAGGCGCCAGAGTGTGGCGACTAGGGGATTTTCATAGTAACTTCATTGCAGTGTGAATATAAGCCTACTTGTGACACTAATAAATAAACTTTAAACTTTAATAAAATCAACCGGGGGCGGGAAATAGGACACGTGTAATCTCCTCTCCTTTCGTGGTACAAGGTGATTCTACAATTGAAAGTTGCCTAGACCTGCTCAGCAGGATCTGAGCACAAAATTAATCAGGAATACAGTAAAAATCACAAGTGGGATTTGAGATTGCCTGAAAATCCAGACAGGAAAGGGAGTTACAGGAAAGGCAATATTACTGGAACAACATCGGGATTGCTTTGAAACACAAAGGGCTACATTTGCATGGTGGTGTGGAGGGGGCAGGAATGGAGGCGCTGACAAAATCTGATCACTGGGCAGCTTGCCAGTTTCCCAATACGGTCCCACCTCCCACAGATTTTGGTGGAGCCGTCATATAGTCAGTAGCAGCAACCCTTCTGATAGTGGTGGCTCATCAATTGTGAATGCAAATGAGCCAAGGAGCACAGAATCAGATCATGAAGAGATGGCACTGGAAACACACAGGATCATTAGCTAATCCACTGGAGAGAAGGTGGAATCGCAGCAATGAGCCATTCACAGAGCAGTGAGCAACTCCTAACCAGGAATGCAAGGAGCAGAGAGCACTTAGAATCCTACAGTAAGGGAGGCCATTCAGCCTATCGAGTCTGCACCGACCACAATCTCATCCAGACCCTATCCCCATAAACCCATGCATTTAACCTAGCTAGTCCCCCTGACACTAAAGGGCAATTTAGCAAGGTCAATCAATCTAACCAGCACGTCTTTGGACTGTGGGAGGAAACCGGAGCACCCGGAGGAAACCCACACAGATACGGGGAGAATGTGTAAACGCCACACGGTGACCCAAGCCGGGAATCGAACCCAGGTCCCTGGCGCTGTGAGGCAGCAGTGGTAACCACTGTGGCACTGCATACAGTAGACATTATTAAAAAGATCCAAGCTGGTTAGTGAAGTCAAAACCACGAGCTTTCCTTCACTGAGAGACTTGTTCAGTCTCACATCTCTCCTCCCACACAACCCAGTGTCCCACCTATCCCCATTAATATGTGCTCAAAGTCATTTAACACTGACACCTGTTTCTCTTCCCCATAACAATCTAATTGATCTGACATTAACAAATCTTAACAACGTAATTGACATTACATTAACAGCCATTGTGAAGGCAGAGCTTACAAGGAGTTTAATGTACAAACACTGGGGTATTTGGGAGGGGTGGGGGAAAATGCACTGTAGCGGTTAGTGTGAAGAAATTTGATTCTGAACTCGTGGCTTTTGACACATATGCACAACCTTAAAATGGTGTCAAACTGTTCCCAAGGGCCACCATGGAGAGGTCCACCAGACTCTTGCAGAAGCAGTGTTTGTATCTTGATGAATCCGGGGAGGGGTAGTGGGTGGAAATGGAATAGGCCTCCTCCCTCAGGTGTTTCTTGCATGGTAATAGTATGCTGCACTCTTTGTAACATGGATTCCCCAGAGAAATGTGGAACTTAAATAAAGAGGAGTGAGCTCCATCGGCTGGGGATATTTCAGAGCCTTTCACCCTCTCTAAGATAGACTCCTATTTCACCATTGCTGACTTGTTGATGAGTAGCCTGACAACGTCGAGGACCCCCCCCCCCCCACCCCTCCTTCTCTACGGATGCCAATATAGCGAGCTGCCTCTGATATGGACTACGTGCTCTCTAGTCCAAGAGCGAGACATTGCAAAATGGTGGGGCCACCCTTCCATGAATGCCGTGATCATTGCTGCTTTCTGCCATTCCAGAGTCCACAGTCATGACTGCTCACCTTGTCCATCTCCCATCTCTTCACCTTTCTTAATTGGACAGAAAATATGCCTCTGGGCCAATAGTTGGCCATTCCAGGGTTAGGACTCAGGTGTGAAAATCCTGCTGCAAGCTGCTCTGGTAAAGTGGGGGGACGGGCAGTGCCCCTAAGGACAGATTGTCTCAGCTAGTGAGGCACAATTTGCTATAACTGGAGAAGGAATTGCATTCACCATTGCTTAGAGTTGCCCTTGACCATGTAACTGAGATGCTTCTTTGCGAATGCAAGTAGCTGAAAATATGAAATGATCGGGAACCCCAAGAGAGACATGGCATCTGGAACCTGAGTGAATAGGGCAAATTCTTTAAAAGTTTTAAGTTTATTTATTAGTGAGACATTAACACTGCAATGAAGTTACTGTGAAAATCCCCTAGTCGCCACACTCTGGCGCCTGTTCGGTTACACTGAGGGAGAATTCAGCATGGCCAATGCACCCTAACCAGCACATCTTTCAGAATGTGGGACCAGTCAAATTGTAAATGTGTGAAAATAACAACACCAGGGCCAAGATTCAGTCTAAATTTGTGTGGATGAATTTAATGTCAACTCAGTAGCAGAAAGAGAAATAAAGGGAAGGAAAGAAAGATTGGATTGAGAAAGCGAGCAAAAACAGACAGAAAGGAAAGATTAAAAATTAAATGTTACATTTTTATAATCTCCAACAATTAAACTGTGATGCCACGATTGTAGTAGCTAACTTGCAGTGCTAGAGTAATTAACATTTTTCGATGGTTTCTTAGGCTGAAATGGGCAAGACTTCATCTTTTATAGTTTCTATCTATAACTTTACGCTAAACAATGTTAATGGTGAAGCAGGCACTATTTTCGTAAAGCTAATGGTGAAATGAAGCAACTCAGCCTCCAATCTTTGGAGTTCCACATTTAACCACATATTTGCCATCACCTTAATTTGCCATAGCATTTGCACATAACTAACAGAACACATCATTAGACCCACCATTATTTTGACAGCAAATTCATAGAATCCCTACAGTGCAGAAGGAGGTCATTCGGCTCATCGAGTCAGCACGGACTCTCCGAAAGAGCATCTCACCCACACTCTCGCTCCCCCCGTCCCTGTAACCGCTCACATTTACTAATCCACCTAACATACACATCTTTGGACACTAAGGGGCAATTTAGCACGGCCAATCCACCTAACCTGCACATTTTTGGACTGAGAGAGGAAACTGGAGCACCCGGAGGACACCCACGCAGACATGGGGAGAACATACAAAATCCACACATACACACACAATCACCCAAGGCCGAAATTCAACCCAGATCTCTGGCGCTGTGAGGCAACAGTTCTAACCACTGTGTCACCGTGCCACCCCAAATTATGGCCCATTATTTTCTTGTATTCTGCTGTCAAACGTTTCGTCACCGAAGATAATAACATTTCAATTATTCACTTCCAGTTCACAAAATGCAGACTGAAAAGTGAACTTTGAATCTCAAGATGGAATTTCCCTGAGCTGTGATTCTGAGCCTCAAGATCTTTCTGTGCAACCCTCATATGGGCAACAAAAGTAAAATACCGCAGATGCTGGAAATCTGAAATAAGACCAGAAAATGTTGGAAATACTCAGCAGTTCAAGCGGTATCTGTGGAGAGAGACATACAGAATGTCTCAGGTCAATGACTGACCATCAGTCAGTTCTGTTTTTACTTCAAATATGGTATTGCTTCAGTGCACTAAATACGCTATAGAAATAATGAAAGTTGTAAATATTTCACAAAGGAAAACCCTTTAGAAATTCTGTCATCAAGCCTAAACATGTATCAATTGTCTTTGTTACACTAACTCCAGCTGATACATATTGATGGTTGCCTAATTGGAGAATTTGTATCAATTTACATTATTCAACCAAATTCTTTGTTCATCTCTATCACAGGTACCCGTTTTTCATCTTACTTTAATTCAGCTGAACAAAAAAAATGAATTGCATGTGTTATGCATGTGGGGCATAGCCTCTTTAAGAGGACAGGTTAGCTAACCCAGGGCGTAGGGTGACCTGCCCAGAAACCGTCCCTGCAGCCACTTGAGGGCTGAAGTGCAAGGCGTACAATTCTTCAATAAACTTAATTGTTCCTACAGCTTGACTTCTTTGGATATACCACCACGTAGTCTCAGACTTAACAGCTTGTAAGCAGAGTTATATAGTCGATACCAAAAACCAATAGCCACAGGACCATTTTCCTTTAATTTTTGAAATCCCCAGCATTGTGTTGGATCCTGAGTGTAACTTCATACCACAAATCCTGTCTGTTTGAAGGGTATAGATAGGGTGAACAGTGGGAAGCTTTTTCCCAGGTCGGAGGTGACGATCACGAGCGGTCACGGGCTCAAGCTGAGAGGGGCGAGGTATAACTCAGACATCAGAGGGACGTTTTTTGCACAGAGGGTGGTGGGGGCCTGGAATGCACTGCCAGGTAGGGTGGTGGAGGCAGGCACGCTGACATCGTTTAAGACTTACCTGGATAGTCACATGAGCAGCCTGGGAATGGAGGGATACAAACGATTGGTCTAGTTGGACCAAGGAGCGGCACAGGCTTGGAGGGCCGAAGAGCCTGTTTCCTGTGCTGTTCTTTGTTCTTTGTTCCCAGGATCATTTACTTGCAATTCCACAATGCTGACCATCATTTCCTCAGGGGCTAAAGTCATAATCCATGCTTTTCGCACCTTCACACTCAACTGCTCCAAATCTGTTACGTGAGCAGCACAAATTGTAACTAGGAAACTGGAACATGCAATATTCTAGCACCAAATGAATTAAGGATGTAGCAAACAAATCACTTTGTTTGTAATCTGCAATGTGACGCAGCTACAGCACTGGTCTGCTCTTGTTAATGGTCACAAAGGGAAAAATGTTTGGCAGTCAGCCCCGCTTCTAAATGTGCGTTAAATCAGAGAATGGTTATGGCACAGAAGGCCATTCAGCCCATCGTGCAAGAGTCAAATACAAATGGTGTGGGTACATAACCCGACAGTTGGGTGTACAGAACCGAGGGTGTGAGGAATAGAGATGTTATTACAAGATAGTGTGTTCTGAAGCTTTTGATTCCAGCACGTTGTGGGAACTGCTTAGAAGAAGCTGTGAGCTTCAGACCACCCGTGCTAGTACTAATAAGAACTAAACAGACATTACAGCAGGTAGTAAGAAAGAACAATCAGGAAGGATATTCTCATTCTGGGATCTCAAGCAGGAGATTTTCATGTTAAATCAAAGTAAATCAACTTTTTATTCTGGGCACGGGTGTATCATAAGTAAGAAACACTGGCTGAATCCTGTTAATCTGCTACAGGAACTATTCAATTACATTCCTAGTGTGTCATGGCTGAAAACCAAAGTGAAAATAAGTAAATTATTTTTTAACTATGATGCAGTAACAGCACATGAATATACAGAAACTATAAACATTATCATATCACTTTGCCAAGGTTCTTAAGCCCGCTACTGGGATCAGTATGATAACTTTAGATTTTAAAAATGCTATTTCTTTCTCAGAGTTGCAAAACCAATGTGCAGAGTGTACGGGAAAGCCATTAATCCATCTCCTTGCTTGTTCCAAAAACCAATTCAAATTGAATCCAATTCCTGGTCTCTACAAAAGAGGCATACTGTTCTGTCAGCTTGGATCTTGTGATTTTTAAATTTTTTTTATGCCATCCTTAAAGTTACAAAGCCAACGTTCAAAGTGGAGGGATAGACCCAAATCCATTGCTTGCTTGCTTGCTCCAAAAACCAAATTCAAAATCCAATTGAATCCAATTCACGGTCCCCACAAGAGAGACAAACAAGATCCAAAGCTCACAAGATAAGACATTGCACCCAATCATGGGCTTGATTGATCTTAGTCAAAAGGCCAAGAAGCGGTAACTCTAAATAGCCAAGTACCTGTTTTACCTAAGGATTTTGCCAGCGTAATTACACCAGTACAAAGAAAAAAAGCACTTTAAACCCCCTATTATAGAATCATAGAAACCCTACAGGGCAGAAGGAGGCCATTCGGCTCATCGAGTCTGCATTGATAACAATCCCACCCAGTCCCTGTTCCCACAAATTTACTCTGCTAATTCCTCTAACCTACACACCCTGGGACACTATGGACAATTTAGCTTGGCCAATCAACCAAACATCTTTGGACTGTGGGAGGAAACCAGAGCACCCGGAGGAAATCCACACAGACATGGAAGAATGTGCAAACTCCACACAGACCGTGACCCAAGCCAGGAATCGAGCCCAGGTCCCTGGAGCTGTGAGGCAGCAGTGCTAACCACTGTGCCACCGTAGTGCTTGTAATCACCAGGTGTCTTGTTTAACCCAAGCTCCTGCATGGAGTAAAGAATCAGATATGTGGCGTATTCTGTGTCAAGAGTGCAAGACATGTGAAGCTAGGAAGTTGTACAGCTCACCTTGTGAGGGGCTTCAGGTGTTTGTGAGATCATAATGTCATCATTATCCACTGCATTGGCCTTGATTGGCTACCCAGACTGGTGTAGCCAGTGTGTTACATCAGCAATGGGAAATAAGTCAGGTGATTGAAATAGTTCACCTGTGACATACTGGGCACACTAATGGAATGGACAGTAGCCAAGTTCCTGATCTTCATGCAAGCCATTGGAGCTCAAGGTAACATCTCAGCTTGTAAGTTCAATTTTAGTCTTGTTGTGTTGCTCACATTCTTACTTTACAGCCCACTGGCACTGCGATGGAGTAAGACAATTTTGTCTAGCTTGCCAGCCACCATTAGAAATATCTCGGGCAATTTGGCTGGCACATGCCAGGAACTGAGAATATCACCCTCAGCAATGTGTCTTGTCAGTTCTGAACATCGGCAAAAGGTGTTGCTAAAATGAAGTGTCTCACCTTTTGGAAAAGGGGGCTCATAAGAATATATCCTTAAAAAGGAGAGGGGTACAAAGTAAAATAATTTATTCCAAAATAGATACGTTTAAGGGCCAAAACACAATGTCTGCTTACTCTGAAATCTAAAGCAGCATCAACGTCCTTGGAGTATTATCAAAACATCAACTAAAGTAATCGTTAGCATTCAATATGGGTCCTTTGCACAATAAAGGAGATTGCATTTTATCCCAGGGCACGAAGTCGGCGCCCCTCGCAAAACGTGAAAAGGGATCATTAAAAAGTAACAATAAAGCATCATACCCGCATGCCAGTGAATGAAACAGTGACTGTACCTGACTGTGAGGTGCAGAGCAACCGAGGTGCAGACCGTGAAATGCATTTCCTTTTCTGCAGAACATTGCTGAGGACACTGCCGAGGCTGCGGTTCCTTTTTCTAAGGCACCTTCCAGCATGTCTGGCTGAATTCAGATTTACTACAGGGATTTGATCTTGGTTCATGCAGAACCAGTTTGCAGAAAACACAAGAGAGGAAGAGGGGGGGAAAAAATCAAACGTGCGTGGAATCAATCACACTATCGCCAATTCAAGTTTCAGATGTCTCAACGTCTCGGCTCTTTTCCCCCCCCCTCCCTTCTTCACAGTCACAGGATATTCCCCCCTAACCTGTACAGGCTGGAAAGCAGCAATTCTCCACTATTCTGCTACACTCCATCAGGCAACACACTGTATCAGCAATATAGCAAAAAAATGCCATTGCCCCTCCTCTTGACCAACTTTGGAGACATGACATCACCCTCTCTCGGGGAGGTGTTACCGACATATTGGGTTGTGACTGGTCAAATTCACACACACACACACACACACACACAATTAACATTTAATATTATCCTCCGCCTTCGTGAATTGAAAAGCCGTTTCCCATTGTCGAATGGAGCTGTCGGTTTCACCGTTGCTGTTGTAATTGTCCATTGGTCACTGGAATCATTGTTACTCTAACACATTGCCATCATATGTTGCAACTCAAAGTCCAAATTGACTGGAGGTGAGCTTGCAAAAGGCAGTGGATTTTTTTTAAAAATAAAAGCATTTCACACGGAAACGCATCAATACAGAATTTAACCATCTTACAAAGTGATTTCATCCAAGCTGCCTTGGCGTTGTGTTAGAAATTAAAGGAAAAAGGTTTGGTAATTAAAATCATCGCACGTTCCAGTTCCCCAAAGGTTAGGTACAACCCCAACCTCCGAGATATTACAGATGAAAGGGTAGCTTGAGACCCAGTTTGTAACTCAGGTGCGAGGCACTTGCTCACCAGCAGGGCGTGTACTGTACAAAGAACATCCTCTCTTTGCATGTGTCGAGTTACTGAGATTGATGCAATCAGGCCCCCCTCTGCACACAACCCAAGGAGTTGGCTACATGCTCATTTCATTTCCCGGGAAATGACAATTGTAGGCTGGAAAATTATTAAACCACAAACAGGATGAATACCGAACAAAGTGGGGGAGAAATTGCAGAGCTAGGGAATTTGATGTGCTTCTGTGATAGCGATCCTTAATTGGTGGAGATCGCTCAAAAAAATTCTGGATTGTTATATTGGATTTTGCTTTTCATATTTACACCTTAGAAAATGTATAGTTAAGGTAAGGGCAGTCAAGCTGATGTACCAGTCCCTGGAGCACCACCCTGTACAGAATGAGGCCATTTAACCCATAGTGCCTCTGATGGCTTCTTTATTGGACATGATGTGGAGATGCCAGTGTTGGACTGGGGTCGGCACAATAAGACGTCTCACAACACCAGGTTAAAGTCCAACAGGTTTATTTGGAATCACGAGCTTTCAGAGCACAGCACCTTCATCACGTGATCATTCATCTCCTGATGAAGGAGCGGCGCTCTGAAAGCTCATGATTCCAAATAAACCCATTGGACTTTAACCTGGGGTTGTGAGACTTCTTATTAGGTAGCCTCCCTCGCGGTTTCCCTATTGCCCTGTAAATGTTTTAGACCATAAGACCATAAGACATAGGAGCGGAAGTAAGGCCATTCGGCCCATCGAGTCCACTCCACCATTCAATCATGGTTGATTTCAACTCCATTTACCCGCTCTCTCCCCATAGCCCTTAATTCCTCGAGAAATCAAGAATTTATCAATTTCTGTCTTGAAGACGCTCAACGTCTCGGCCTCCACAGCCCTCTGTGGCAATGAATTCCACAGACCCACCACTCTCTGGCTGAAGAAATTTCTCCTCATCTCTGTTCTAAAGTGACTCCCTTTTATTCTAAGGCTGTGCCCCCGCGTCCTAGTCTCCCCTGTTAATGGAAACAACTTCCCTACGTCCATCCTATCTAAGCCGTTCATTATCTTGTAAGTTTCTATCAGATCTCCCCTCAACCTCCTAAACTCCAATGAATATAATCCCACGATCCTCAGACGTTCATCGTATGTCAGGCCTACCATTCCTGGGATCATCCGTGTGAATCTCCGCTGGACCCGCTCCAGTGCCAGTATGTCCTTCCTGAGGTGTGGGGCCCAAAATTGCTCACAGTACTCCAAATGGGGCCTAACCAGTGCTTTATAAAGCCTCAGAAGTACATCCCTGCTTTTGTATTCCAAGCCTCTTGAGATAAATGACAACATTACATTTGCTTTCTTAATTACGGACTCAACCTGCAAGTTTACCTTTAGAGAATCCTGGACTAGGACTCCCAAGTCCCTTTGCACTTTAGCATTATGAATTTTGTCACCGTTTAGAAAATAGTCCATGCCTCTATTCTTTTTTCCAAAGTGTACGACCTCGCACTTGCCCACGTTGAATTTCATCAGCCACTTCTTGGACCACTCTCCTAAACTGTCTAAATCTTTCTGCAGCCTCCCCACCTCCTCAATACTACCTGCCCCTCCACCTATCTTTGTATCATCGGCAAACTTGGCCAGAATGCTCCCAGTCCCGTCATCTAGATCGTTAATATATAAAGAGAACAGCTGTGGCCCCAACACTGAACCCTGCGGGACACCACTTGTCACCGGTTGCCATTCTGAGAAAGAACCTTTTATCCCAACTCTCTGCCTTCTGTCTGACAGCCAATCGTCAATCCATGTTAGTACCTTGCCTCGAATACCATGGGCCCTTATTTTACTCAGCAGTCTCCCGTGAGGCACCTTGTCAAAGGCCTTTTGGAAGTCAAGATAGATAACATCCATTGGCTCTCCTTTTTCATTGCAAGTATTTATTCTCAATGACACTTCATCTTGAATCTGCTTTCAGTCAGTGAATTCCAGATCACAAAACCTTGCTGTAACATAAAGCAAAGTTTATTTATTAGTCATAAGTAAGGCTTACATTAACACTGCGATGAAGTTACTGTGAAATTCCCCTAGTTGCCACAGTCCGGCACCTTTTTGGGTCAATGCGCCTAACCAGTACGCCTTTCAGAATGAAGGAGGAAACTGGAGCACCTGGAGGAAACCCACGCAGACACGGGGAGAATGTGCAAACTCCACACAGACAGTGACCCAAGCCAGGAGTCAAACCCGGGTCTCTGGCCCAGTGCTAAACACTGTGTCACCGTGCCGCCCCTGTGTATAAAAACTTCCCCCTGCTTTGTTTTGCCAATCTAGATAAATCTGTCCCTCTGGTCACTTGACCTTACTGACACCTGAGAAAGATTTCCCTGGATTCACTCTTATCAAATTCGTTCGTGATTCTGGACACTCCAATCAAATATCCCCTTCACCTTCTCTGCTCTGAAAGAGGTACAACCCTGTGGTAAACCACTGTTAGCTTATTACCGTATATGTGACATGCCTGGACACATCTCTGCCGGCCCTACCCGAGACCCCTCCCCCCCCCTGGTCCAGGTATAAAGGTGACTGCTCCCCACCCCCCTGCCTCAGTCTGGACCAGTTCATCGGTATGGGTGTGCTCCAAGTCTTTTGCTAATAAAAGCCTATTTGTTCTTGCATACAAACTAGTATTTGCTTGATTAATGGTGCATCAAACCCCAGCTTCTCCTGGCAACTGGAGTCTCTCATCATTGACACCATTCTGGTGAACCTCTTTTGCAATCTCGCCAAGACTTTGACATCCTTCCTAAAGCATGGTGCCCAGAATTAAACACAGTGCACCAATTTGAGGTTTAACTAGTGTTTTATAAATGTTTAACAGAACGTCTTTAACTTGGTGCTCTGTAGGGGGCACTTGAACATCACAAAGGGTTTGGGAGTGGATTGCTAATTAAAAGGGCTAAAGTTAACAGCATGACAGGAGGTGGGTTCCTGTAACCGACCAATTTGCATGTTCAACTGCAGTATGTTTAGCTGCCTGGGAGGTAACCCTCTCAAAAGAAGTGAGTTGCCAATTTAAACCTGTCAAATGGCCATGAGCAACAGTTTTAACTGGGCTTGTTGGCCTTACCGGGGTTTCCATGTTTTTAGGAACTTGTTAGTGAAAGCAAGGAACAAGAACTGCGGGAATTGAGGAGCTGAGTGAATGACAAGCAAAAAATCCTAGAATTGCTCAGAGCCCAGAGCCAATCCTGTCTGAAGTGAAAGATTTTGCTCATAGGACTTTTTAAAAATTCACTCATGGGTCATAGGTGTCATTGGCTGGCCGAGGCATGGTACATTGGGGAGACCATGCAGATGCTACGACAATGGATGAATGAACACCGCTCAACAATCACCAGGCAGGAGTGTTCCCTTCCAGTCGGGGAACACTTCAGCAGTCACGGGCATTCAGCCTCTGATCTTCAGGTAAGCATTCTCCAAGGCGGCCTTCACGACACATGGCAACGCAGAATCGCTGAGCAGAAACTGATAGCCAAGTTCCACACACATGAGGATGGCCTCAACCGGGATCTTGGGTTCATGTCACACTATCTGTAACCCCCACGACTTGCTTGGGCTTGCAAAATCTCACTAACTGTCCTGGCTGGAAACAATACACATCTCTTTAGCCTGTGCTTAACCCTCTCTCCACTCACATCGTCTGTACCGTTAAGACTTGATTACCTGTAAAGACTCGCATTCCAACCATTATTTTGTAAATTGAGTTTGTGTCTTTATATGCCCTGTTTGTGAACAGAACTCCCACTCACCTGATGAAGGAGCAGCACTCTGAAAGCTTGTGGCTTGTGCTACCAAATAAACCTGTTGGACTTTAACCTGGTGTTGTGAGACTTCTTACAGCATTTATTGCCTATCCCTAGCCCTTGAGAAGGTGGTGGTGGGCTGCCTTTCTGAATTGCAAAAACGATTGACGAGGGAAGGGCCGTGGATGTTGTCTATATGGATTTTAGTAAAGCGTTTGACAAGGTCCCTCATGGCAGGCTGGTGCAAAAGGTTAAATCTCACAGGATAAAAGGTGAGCCAGCTAGATGGGTGGAGAACTGGCTTAGCCATAGAAGACAGAGGGTAACAGTGGATGGGTCTTTTTCCGGTTGGAGGTCTGTGACTAGTGGTGTCCCGCAGGGCTCTGTACTGGGACCTCTGCTGTTTGTGATATATATAAAAGATTTGGAGGAAGATGTAGCTGGTGTGATCAGTAAGTTTGCGGACGACACAAAGATTGCTGGAGTTGCGGATAGTGATGAACATTGTTAGGGAATACAGCAGGATATAGATAGGCTGGAACATTGGGCGGAGAAATGGCAGATGGAATTTAATCCAGATAAATGCGAAGTGATGCATTTCGGTAGATCTAATGTAAGCGGGAGCTATACAATAAATGGCAGAACCATCAGGAGTATAGACACACAGAGGGACCTGGGTGTACAAGTCCACAGATCCTTAAAGGTGGCAGCACAGGTGGAGAGGGTGGTGAAGAAGGCATATGGCATGCTTGCCTTTATTGGACAGGGCATAGAATATAAAAGTTGGCATATGATGTTGCGGCTGCATAGAACGTGGTTAGGCCACATTTGGAATACTGCGTCCAGTTCTGGTCGCCACACTACCAGAAGGACGTGGAGGCTTTCGAGAGAGTACAGAAAAGGTTTACCAGGATGTTGCCTAGTATGGAGGATCTTAGCTATGAGGAGAGATTGGGTAAACTGGGGATGTTCTCCCTGGAAAGACGGAGGATGAGAGGCGACTTAATAGAGGTGTATAAAATTATGAAGGGCATAGATAGGGTGAACAGTGGGAAGCTTTTTCCCAGGTCGGAGATGACGAACACAAGGGGTCACGGGTTCAAGGTGACGGGGGGCAATGTTCATCACAGATGTCAGGGGGACGTATTTTACACAGAGGGTGGTGGGGGCCTGGAATGCACTCCCAAGCAAGGTGATTGAGGCGGACACGCTGGAATCGTTTAAGACTTATCTGGATAGCCACATGAACAGACTGGGAATAGAGGGATACAAACGAATGGTCTAGTGGGCACATGAGCGGCGCAGGCTTGGAGGGCCGAAGGGCCTGTTCCTGTGCTGTATTGTTCTTTGTTCTTTGTTTGCTGCATTCCACGTGCTGTGATTCCAATGCCGTTGGGAGGGAATTCCAGGATTTTGACCCAGTGACTGCGAAGGAACGGTGATGCAGGTGGTTGATGTTCCCATGTGTCTGCTGCCCTTGTCCTTTTACTCTGAGAGTTGCTCTATCAGTGCTTTAGTGGTGATTTCCACTATTGTACAGGTCATTTCTCCTTCCTTGGAGTTTAATGTGTTTGACTTTCCATCTGTCAGACCTCAGTTCAGTATGGGGGCCGTTTATGCAGCTTTACCTGGGACCTCAGTCAGATATGGATCAAGATGAACAGCAGCGTAGCAGCAACATAATGCAAAAAGAGGCCATTGGGCCCATAGAGTCTGCACCGACTCTCTGAAAAAGCATCCCACCTAGGCTCCCCCCTCCACTCTATTCCTATAACCCATGCATTTAGCATGGCCAATCTTCCTCACCTACACAGCTTTGGACACTAAGGGGCAATTTAGCATGGCCAATCCACCTAACCCACACATCTTTGGATTGGGAGGAAACCAGAGCACCCGGAGGAAGCCCACGCAGACATGGGGAGAATGTGCAGACTCTGTACAGTCACCCAAGGCCAGAATTGAACCCGGGTCTCTGGCGCTGTGAGGCAGTGGTGCTAACCACTGTGCCACTGTTCTGCCCAACAACAGCAGAAATCTTCTCCTCACTGACCTGCCATTCCACAGGAAAAGGAGATGAGTGCATTTGAGAAGCTTGCAGGAGGCAAGACCCCCAATGCAGGGTTTACAGCAGAGTTTCCTGGACATGTCCGAACACCAATGTCTCAGGAAACTCAGGACATCATGGCAAGCAGTTGCTGCCATTTTCAGTCTCCTGGAAGAAGACCTGATGCCATGTGCAGCGGCTGGTTACAAGTTGCCAGTGGCTGTCAAAGTCACCATCACCCAGGGATCCTCAGGAGGTATTTTCAGAATATTGCAATCTCCTACTCACAAACATATTACACAGGTGATGGGTGCCATGTTTACCAGGGTTTTTCGCACTAGTTTGAGATTTTTGGACTATGTGCCCTGGTTAAACAACAAAGAACAAAGAACAGTGCAGCACAGGAACAGGCTCTTCGGCCCTCCAAGCCTGCGCTGATCACATTTACCTATCTAAACCAATATATACCTCTATTCCCCGTTTGTTCATATGCCTATCAAGATAAATCTTAAATGTGGCTAACGTAACTACCTCAGCCACCTCATTTGGCAGTGCATTCCAGGCCCCCATCACCCTCTGTGTAAAAAAACTTCCCCGCACATCTCCACTGAACCTTTCCCCTCTTATCTTGAACTTGTGCCCCCTTTGTAATTGCCATTTCTGCCCTGGGAAAAAGCTTCCAACTGTTCACCCTATCCATACCCCTCATAATGTCATAAACCTCTATCAGGTTGTCCCTCAGCCTCCGTCTTTCCAGGGAGAACAATCCCAGTTTATCCAGTCTCCCCTCATAGCTAATACCCTCCATACCAAACAACATCCTGATAAACCTTTTCTGCACTCTCTTCAAAACCTCCACATCCTCTGGTAATGTGGTGACCAGAATTGGACACAGTGTTCCAAATGAGGCCAAACCAACGTTTTATACAACTGTAACATAATTTGCCAACAATTTGTAGACTTCCCACAACACAAGACCATAAGATATAGGAACATAAGTAGGCCATTCAGCCCATCGAGTCTGCTCCACCATTCAATCATGGCTGATATGGTTCTCATCCCCATTATCCTGCCTTCTCCCCATAACCCTTGATCCCCTTATTGATCAAGAACCTATCTATCTCTGTCTTAAAGACACTCAATGACCTGGCCTCCACAGCCCTCTGTGGCAATGAGTTCCATAGATTCACCACCCTCTGGCTGAAGAAATTCCTCCTCATCTCAGTTTTTTAGAGCGTTCCTTCACTCTGAGGTTGTGCCCTCGAGTTCTAGTCTCTCCCACTCGTGGAAACATCCTCTCCACCAGCTGAAATAATTTCCCTGAGGGATTGCGGGGGGGGGGGGGGGGGGGGGGGGGGAGGGGGGGTGGTGGTAGGGAAACAATTTGTGAAATGCTGAAGGATTTTGAATAGAGATCCCACTACCATGTCCTCTTTCTCCATTCCCTCTCTCATGTCCCATTTACACTTTGGGCTAGCCCAGAACTGGAGAGCACTTTCCTGAACTTCAGTGAGGTGCTGAAGAGGTTTTCATCAATCTTGTTTAAGGTGGCATTCTGAGTGTAACAACCAATTGGCCAGGGCAATCATGTACTTGTTTGACTGCTGCATCTGATGCTTCAAGCAGGAGGTCACCTTTTCCATGGACGCAGATATCATCACAAAGGCCTGTGATATCGTAGCACTCATGTTAGAGAGGAACTCTTCAGCCTCTCTCCCTCCAGAAGTGCACAGTGTGGCTGGGTGGTTCACACATTTTCTGCTGCTCCTCCACAATTATCCTGTCTGCGAAGCTTAGTATCTGTATCCAGCTGTGCAGGAGTGTCCTGCATCCACTATTAGGGTCTCTGCCCCAAGGTCCCAGTCTCCACCAGCTGCTCTTGCTCAGTTGTAGTGTGTGAGACACCATGTGAGAACATAACTACCTGTCTTGGTGGCCTCAATGAGGTGTGTGTATCTTTGATTTGATTTATTATTGTCACATGTATTGGTGTACAGTGAAAAGTATTGTTTCTTGCGCACTATACAGACAAAATATACAGTTCATAGAGTACATAGGGGAGAAAGAAATGAGAGGGTGCAGAATTTCGCGTTACAGTCATAGCTAGGGTGTAGAGAAAGATCAGCTTAATATATGGTAGGTCCATTCAAAAGACTGATGGCAGCAGGGAAGAAGCTGTTCTTGAGTCAGTTGGGACATGATCTCAGACTTTTGTATCTTTTTCCTGACGTAAGAAGATGGAAGAGAGTATCTCCAGGGTGCTTGGGATCCTTGATTATGCTGGCTGCTTTCCCGAGGCGTGGGAAGTGTAGACGGAGTCAATAGATGGGAGGCTGGTTTGCATGATGGACTGGGCTACTTTCACAACCTTTTGTAATTTCTTGTGGTCTTGGTTAGAGCATGAGCCATACCAAGCTGTGATACATCCAGAAAGGATGCTTTCTATGATGCATCTATAAAAATTGGTGAGAGTCGTAGCAGACATGCTGAATTTCCCTAGCCTCTTGAGAAAGCAGAAGTGTTCGCAGACAGTCTGCATGAGTCCCATGATCCTTAAAGTAAATGATCTCATTTGGGGCTTCTTTACCCAGCTCCCATACTTCCTCCTGTGAGACATTTGATTGCCTTGTGGGAGATGCAAGACATGATTTAGAATTCAATGCAAGAAGGTGTTTTGTTCTCATTCTGTACATGATATTTCACTGGATGCTGACTTCCAAACCATTTCAGTGAGTGTCACATGCCATGTGGTTATGTGATAGTTAATTCTGTCACCAGTTATCTGGGAGATTCCCCCATCTCTCCATCACTGATGGCCTGCTATGCTGAGACTTGGCTCCTCACCTGCAGTTGTCAGTATCCAGATGACTTGGGGGGGGTTGGGCGGGGAGCGGTGGAGGGGGGGGGTTGGGGGAGGTGGTAGCGGGGGGAGTCACCTCTAGTTCTCTGACTCCGCCTGGTGTCCTGCGTTTTCATCTCCTGCAAAAAAGGAAAGAGACCTAGAGTAAGAGTAATGGAATGTGTTGAGGCAATGGGTGGACCACATTTATCGAGAGTTACTGTGAGGGATACTGTGACATTACAGTAAGATGAGATTGGTTGACACTAGCATTTGGTCAAATAGGGATGTGAAGAGGTGCCTCGATAGAGAGAGATGGTGCACCTGCAAAGTAAGTGATACTCTGGAGTAGGCTTGGAAAGGCAGAATGAATGGAGTTGGAGTTAGATGTACATCAGGTTACATTTCAATGTACCATGCCACTTACCTTTAAAGGTTTAAAGTTTATTTATTAGTGTTATAAGTTGGCTGCAATGAAGTTACTGTGAAAATCCCCTAGTTGCCACACTCCAGTGCCTGTTCGGATACACTGAGGGAGAATTTAGCATGGCCAATGCACCTAACCAGCACGTCTTTCAGACTGTGGGAGGAAACCGGAGCACCTGGAGGAAACCCACGCAAACACAGGGAGAACGTGCAGACTCTGCACGTAACTGAAACTGGGAATCGAACCCAGGTCTCTGGCGCTGTGAGGCAGCAGTGCTAACCACTGTGCCACTATGCTGCCTTGTCACGTTATTTAAGAAAATGGTATTAAACGTCTTCCCAGGAACATGGCACCACACTCCTGCTGCTCACCTCCTCCACAATCTCCGGCCTCTTCTTCACTGAGGCAGACTTCTTCCCTGACAGGTGGGGAAAAGAAATCTCCCTGTGAGCGACTTAGCTTAGCCTTAGTGAGGCATCAATGAAACAGCTGTAGCCTTGTACCCTCCCCAAATAGCCCCCTGACTCACCCCTGTCTACACCCTGCCATTTACACCCTAACTCCCATGGGAACCTTCAACTGCACCCCCCCACTCCCCCTATGCCATTCCCCACTCCTGATTATCTTCCCACCCCCCCCGAATCTGCCCCCACCCCATCCACCATGTCCCCACTGCAGTCCCCACCCCTAATTACACCCCCATCACCTACTACCCTACCCACCCCCCAACTACACTGCCATCCCGCCCCAAATGCACTCCCCACTGCCAGACTAACTCACACTCTGCCTTCCCCAATGCTTGACTAGCCCCCCACCCTGACCCTAACACCTGTCCCACTTCCAGCTCAATAATATAGATTAAAAGGAGCAGGTCTCCTAATAGTGAACCAAGGAGATAATGTATACTTCTCACAACTCTGTTTGTTGTGGAGATTTCAGAGTCACTTGATCCTCCACACACAATCATAATATATAGTTTTGGAGATACAAATATTTAAAACAAAGTTGTTGCCAAGATGTGGGCTTTCACTTTGGGAAGTTCCATTGTGTTAAATATGCTGAAGCAATATAAATGTTTTTCCTGTTCGATAAGTACAAAGAGGGGAAGATAGGAGCTCACTTTTGGATGTGTTTGACTACAAAAGAACATGTTTGGCAAAGGAAGATTGGACTCACGTCATCCCTCCCTGGCCAGACAGAGGGATACCTGAGCAATGGTAGGGTCACAGTATTAAGTTTACTCGCAGAAATGTACAATCTGTGAACAAGATACTCCTAAGAATTTATCGGAGGCAAAGTTTCTATCTCAATCAGGTCAACTTGATTGAATGGAATCCAAGACCTTGGTACATTTTGAAACAGAGAAAAGTAATCAACCAAACCAATTGCGATTCCAAAGAAACATGTCTGGTGCAATATCTCATCTGCTGGGTAAATATAACACTAGCAACTCCACAGTAACAATGTTAACTTGCTCAAGTATGACTTCAGATAAGTGAATGTCTCCAAGCATTATCCACGAGAGGCTGACAACAAACAGGACATGAAGGTATCTGTGTGGCATGGGGGGGCGGAGGGTGGGAGAGGGAAAGTGAGGAAATCAAAGGTTACTCAAAAAGTAACTCTCAGGAGAATTTTGGAGGGCAGGCGGGTAGTAGCAATTGGGCACCATGGTACATTTAAAAAGCTCTCTGCCTGTAGCGGCGTTGTCCGATTGCTGTACCTTATATTCAGTAGTAATTTCTGCTGTATCCTATAAGCCCTGAATCAGTCCGATTTTTTTGTGCAACATAAATTGTAGAATAGGATTGGATTGCTGTTTTAGACTAGAAATGATAGCATTCAATGAGAAATCTATTTGTATTGACATTCAGTTCACAAAGGAATGTGAAGCAAATGGTTGATCTTTCTGGGTTCTAGTGACCAGGGTTACAAAGGCTGAACTGTACTTGGAAGACCTAAGCTTGGAGTTCAGTGTCTACCCTTGTTTTCAGAATACATTCTGTAAAATAAATCAGCAGCTAATTGAATGTTAGCCAGTGGAGCAGGATTGAATACTATCAAATGGAGATTAGGAATTAGGACCATTTCAAGACTGTCCTTCAACTCTAGAATTAAGCCCATGCAGCACCTGCTTTGAGGCACTGTGCAGACACAAAGGTCCCAATATAAGGGATTTTTCTCAGTTGGCTGGACAGCTGGTTGGCGATGCAGAGCGATGCCAACAGCTTGGATTAAATTCCCGTACCCGCTGAGGTTATCCATGAAGGCCCACTTTTCCCCTTGCCTGAGATGTGGTGATCCTCATGTTGGGCGGCATAGTGGCGCAGTGGCTAGCACTACTGCCTCACAGCACCGGTTCAATTCCCGGCTTCAGTCACTGTGTGGAGTCTGCACGGTCTCCCCGTGACTGCGTGGGTTTCCTCCGGGTGCTCTGATTTCCTCCCACAGTCTGAAAGACGTGCTGGTTAGATGCATTGGCCGTGCTAAATTCTCCCTCAGTGTACCCAAACAGGCGCCGGAGTGTGGCGACTAAGGGATTTTCAAAGTAACTTCATTGCAGTGTTAATGTAAGCCTACTTGTGACACTAATAAATAAATTTTTAAACTTTAAATCCCCACCAGTGATCCTGCCCTTTGAAGGGGAGAGCAGCCTCTGGTCTTCTGGGATGTTGGGTTTATGTCAGACTATCAGTAACCCCCACAGCTTGCCTCCTGGACTTGCAGAATCTCACTGGCTGATCTGTCTGAAGACAATGCACATTCCTTTAACCTGTGCTTAATGCTCCCTCCACTCACATTGTCTGTATCTTTAAGACCTGGTTGGCTGTAGAGATTCGCATTCTAATCAGTATTCTGTAACTTGATTTTGTGTCTCTGTGCCCTGTTTGAGAGCAGATTTCCACTCCATCTGACGAAGGAGAAGCGCTCCGAAAGCTAATGGCATTTGCTACCAAATAAACCTGTTGGACTTTAACCTGGTGTTGTTAAAACTCTTACTTCTGGGACTATGGCAGCTTTACCTTTTACCCTCATATATAGGACAGGAAGCCTGTGCACAATTAAGGCTGGAAATGTGTTGCTTGCCATAAGGAGACCAAACCAATTCCTGAGCCAGGGCCTGTCCCGAGACCCAGCCCCTATTTAGGTCCCTCTTCCAGGCTACGATCCTTGGCCGCAGACCCATAGGCACCATTCTGACCTCTGACCTTGGCTCCCATCTCGAGCCCCAGAAGCTACTCAAATTTGGAGTCTGCATCAGCAGTGGGCTCTTATCATTTTGTTGAAATGAGGCACAGGGCCCAATATCTGGACAGCATCAGAACTCGCCATTCAGATGCAGCAGGTGTGCAGTTCATACATCCAAAAGATGGTGGCAGCACAGACTCTGGGTCGCAGCCCAGTCTGTGGGACAGAGCCCAGTCTCTGGGTCGCAGCCTCTCAGCTTACGCTTAGTGTTCTCTCTCCACCAGAGGGTGCAAACTACACGTTTAATTATTGAACTAAGACAGTAAAAGCAGGAAACCTTCTTATTAAAAGATATTGGTCCAGAAAACTGTTGGATAAGTCTGAGAATAAACTTAACTATACTGTCATTAAGAGTATTTGGCTAGTAAATTCATGATGTGGAGATGCCGGCGTTGGACTGGGGTGAACACAGTAAGAAGTCTCACAACACCAGGTTAAAATCCACAGGACAGCCAGTAAATTCATGACAGTTATACAAATTGATGCTATGTCTTTTTACGTATTAACTAATGGCAAAGATTAGTAAACTATATCATCATCATAGAATCCCTACAGTGCAGATGGAGGCCATTCGGCCTATTGTGTCTGCACCGACAACAATCCCACCCATGTCTATCCCCGTAATCCCACCTATTTATCCCGCTAATCCCTCTAACCTACGCATCCACTAAGGGGCAATTTAGCATGACCAATCTACCTAACCTGCGCATCTTTGGAGTGTGGGAGGAAACCGGAGCACCCGGAAGAAACCCACACAGACACAGGGTGAATGTGCAAACTCCACACGGATAGTGACCCAAGCCTGGAATCAAACCCGGGTCCCTGGCACTGTGAGGCAGCAGTGCTAACCACTGTGCCAACGTGCCTCCCCCAGTACATAGTGTGTCAAATATTCAATGGAACACTTGGTAATAATGTAAATTAAACAGCATAGCAGCCAGAAATAAGATACTGGATTATTTTATGTTTACCAATGCTTTTGCCTTTTCTTGGTAACTGCAGTAATGACTCAGCTAAACATAGCTGACTCGCTCTTCAGGCAATGTGAGCTGCCTGTTCTGTCATTATGAGCAAAGAGAAAATCGTGGGCTCAAAATCCATTTATATTATTCCTATTCAGACTTGGAAAGGGGACGTATAATGGATAGGCTGAAATGATGGAAAAGGTAGAGTATATAGCCCCAATTAATGAGTCATCATCAGCAAAGACATGATGAAGCAATTAGTCTCCTTCTGTGCGTTAAATTCTATAACTTACTGTCAATAGGTGGTAATTGAAATTGGATGTTGATAGACTCAGCAATCACGTTAATTATTGAACATTTTGTTTAATTCTGTAATAATATCAGTAAAATCTATCAACCCCCTCTTTGGAATTGAAGGCTTTAGCAACCTTTCTCTACAGGGCAATAAGCAGGATGACTCATTTGAAGGTTTAGAAAATAAATGTGAAATTTAATTTTGTTGCGTCCTCCATTTTATCTTCTGGGTTCTATTTCCGTTGCTGTTTAAGTGGAATGTAGTTTATCTTTTATTTTATTAAAATGATTGCATACAGTACAATTTTATTTGTCCCATTCGTTAATATCCCTTTAATTGCATATGATAATATAACCAAAATACAACCTTCATAGACATTATATAAGAATTAATTATTTTTTAAAAATCTCATCCATGATTAGAGCATAGCTACACCCACTCAGAGTTCTCAAAAAAGTTAGAGGTAGGGCGGCACTGTAGCACAGTGGTTAGCACTGCTGCCTCACAGCGCCAGGGAGCCGGGTTCAATTCCAGCCTCAGATTACTGTGTGGACTTTACACGTTCTCCCCGTGTCTGTGTGAGTTTTCTCTGGGTGCTCCAGTTTCCTCCCACAGTCCAAGGATGTGTGAGTTAGGTTTGGTCATGATAAATTGTCCTTGGGATCAGGGGGATTGACAGGGTAAATACGTGGGGTTACAGGGATGGGGCCTGGGTGGGATTGTTGTTGGTGGGTGCTCGATGGGCCATATGGGCTCCTTTTGCACTGTAGGGTTTCTATGATTCTAGGTTACTAATCATTTATCTATTAAGAGGAAAGTACTTCACCTTACGTTAAATGTACAACAGCAACTTGGACTTAAATGGCATCTTCAAACATAATAAAAGTTGCCAAAGGGCTACACTGAAGTGCGATCAAATGAATTTTTGAAACTGAACCACATAAGGAGATACTCAAATTGATGGTGAAGCTTGGTCAAAGTACTACATTTTCAGTACTAGCTGAAAGGGGGAGAGAGAGGTGGAGAGATTTAAGGAGGGAATTCCAGACCCAAGAGCCTAGGCAGCTGAAGGCACAACTACCAATGGTGGATGAGTTAAAATGGGGGTTGTTTATGACGCCAACAGTGAAGGAAAGCAGAGATCTTGGAGGGTTACAAGGTTGGAGGAGATTCCACAGAGAGAGGGAGGAGCGAGGCCATGGAGATATTGGAAAACAAGAGTGAGAAGTTTAAATTTGATGAGATATTAGGTCAGGAACTAATGTAGGTTAGCGAGCCCAAGAGTGATGGGAAATGGATTTGGTGCGAATTACGATACAGACAGCAAAGTTTTGGATGAATTCAAGTTGGGTATGTTGGAAGATGAGCGCATTGGAATGAGTGCATCAAATCTTTGCAGTAATGAAGGCACAGATGAGGATTTTGGCAACTGATGAGCCAAGGCAGGGGTCTAGCTAGGCAATGGTGGAAATAGGCAGCCTAGATGATGCCAGGATGTGACCACAAGCTCATTTCAGGGTCAGACACAGCACTAAGTTTGCAAGGAGCCTGATTCAGTGTCAGACTGTTGCCATGGAGAAGGATGGAGTCAGGGATAGTGAACAGAGATTGTGGTGGGCATTGGAAACAATAGCTTTGGTCTTCCCAGTATTCAGTTGGAGGAAAGCAGTTTAGTGATTGTGTCGGCATTGTACATTAGATAAGCAGTCCAACGATATGGGAAGGGGTCAAGAGAGATTGTGGTGAGGGGCACAAGTCAGGAATGTGATGGAATACTCTCCACTTGCCTTGATGAATGCAGCTCCAACAACACTTAAGAAGCTTGACACCATCCAGGATAAAGCAGCCCTCTTGACTGGCATTACATCCACAAACATTCAATCCTTCCACCACTGACACACCGTAATAATAGTTTGTACCATTTACAAGATGCATTGTAGAAACTCACCAAGGCTCCTTAAACAGCACATTCCAAACCCACAATCACTACCATCTAGAAGGATAAGGGTAGCAGACATATGGGAACAACACCACCTGGAAGTTCCCCTCCAAGCCAATCACCCGTTCCTTCACTATGACTGGGTCTAAATCCTGGAACTCTCTCCCTAACAGCACTGTGGCAGTACCTACACCACATGGACTGCAGTGGTTCAAGAAGGCAGCTCACCACCACCTTCTTTTGATGTGATTTGATTTATTATTGTCACATGTATTAGAAGAGAGTGACAAGTATTGTTTCTTGCGCACTATACAGACAAAACATACCGTCCATAGAGAAGGAAAGGAGAGAGTGCAGAATGTAGTGTTACAGTCATAGCTAGGGTGTGGAGAAAGATCAACTTAATGCAAGGTAGGTCCATGCAAAAGTCTGATGGCAGCAGGGAAGAAACTGTTCTTGAGTCGGTTGGTACGTGACCTCAGACTTTTGTATCTTTTTCCCGACGGAAGAAGGTGGAAGAGAGTATGTCCGGGGTACGTGGAGTCCTTAATAATACTGGCTGCTTTTCCGAGGCAGCGGAAAGTGTAGACAGAGTCAATGGATGGCAGGCTGGTTTGCGTGATGGATTCACAACCTTTTGTAGTTTTTTGCAGTCTTGGGCAGAGCACAGCCATACCAAGCTGTGATAAAACCAAAAGGAATGCTTTCTATGGTGCATCTGTAAAAGTTGCTGAGAGTTGTAGTTGACATATCAAATTTGCTTTGACTTCTGAGAAAGTAGAGGCATTGGTGGACTTTCTTAACTATAGTGTCGGAATGGGGGGAATCAGGACAGGTGATCTGGACATCTAAAAACTTGAAGCTCTCGGGATGGGCAATAAATGCTGACCTAGTCAGTGACACCCACACCCCAAGAATGGAGTTTTTTTTAAAGTTGGGTGTCGTCAATAGGCCTGTGGAACCTGACATTGCACGAAAAACCTTATTACTTGTTGGAATGTTGTTAGTAGTCTCAATCCTAATTAATTGGTGCTTTGTCATTGAACAGAAATGTACTAACACTTGTAAATAGTTGTGATATTTAGAAGTTTACAGTAAATACAGTAGGTATATTTCTGAACTAACTCCACTGTAAGTGCTAAGTGGGATATAATGTTACAAGATTAATTCAAGTTGTGCATTGAATGAATAAGAACTTAATCTAGGAAAAAATACAAAATACAGACAAAATTGTACTGAGGGCAAAGTAACAAACTTCACATCAAAACTGATGTTTAACAGCAGCTCCATACATCTGATTTACCTTGAGTGAAACCATCATCAAATAATGAAAAACAATAAAACATAATGTAAGAAGAATTCACAATGGGTGATGTGAGAATCACAGGTCCTTGGTCGGCACAAGTCAAGAGCGATTGAGAATTTTATAATGAATTTCAGAAACGGAGCCATCAGCAAGCAGTATGTCGCAGTCCCCTCTGAAACCAGTCAATCAGCAATTTTAAATTACTGGAACTGCTGCATAGAAAGTATTTACATGAGAGATGACAGCTCATTAAAACATCTCACTGGTACTGCTGCTCTTTTGACGTTAATTGAAGAATTCAGTGCTGGCACTGATAAATCTAAAGCTGTAGCATCTTTAGGTTATGCCTGTGTACAAGTGTATATCTATAAACCTAACCCAACATTTCTGTCAAAGTATAAATAATAATGCTGTAATATCTGAGCTTATTAAAGACATGTCAAAATATATGAGTTATCCATTGCTTGGCCTAGAACTTCACACTTCTAATATCTTTTGACAGAGGAATTTTCAGTATAAAATGCATAATGATCCCAGCTGGAAGCTTTCAGTTGTGTGATGAGGTGTCAGTAATGAAGCTTTTCAATTGATCAGCAGTGTATGTATTTAAACATATCTTCAAGTTTCTTCCTACAGCACCTTATTGATCATGACAACACGAGTCTCAATGTCCTTCCCATTCTGGAAGTCAGGAACTGTTTACCTTCCTTTACAGAAAATGAACCAGTTTTACAATCACAGCATCATAAATAAAACTGACTCAAAGTCAGTTTTTAATTTCATTTTGCATCCCCATTTCCCCGGTGCACCCCTTCGAATGATCTCATCGGCCATCGATACAAGTCGAGCTTAAATAGCAAGAGAGAGCAGAATTTCTCACTCTTCATGCTTTATGGGGAAGTCGCTTTTTTGCGTTTCAGTGCACAGTAAGCTTGAGGTGCAAAGCGTCCCCAAGTTCAAACCGGTTTGCTATGCCCTTTTGAACTCAGAATCATTGTTAACGTATTTGGAGAAAAATGATGGTATAGCTCCATCGTGTGGAATACATTTGTCAACATTTCTCCAGCCAGATTCATTCCAAAGGCTAATTGGGGTCCTATGCTCCACACTGGATGTGGATTTTTGCACTGGACAGGTTGGAGCAGGAGGGATCCTCCAGGGCTTCCACCTGGGCTTTTGCACAATCAATGCCTAGTGTAAGTAGCTACCAACCAAAATGTTATATTGGACCGTACAATAAAGTGGAAGGAAGCAATGGTCACAATTACAAATTCTGAAGTGACTTTTGGTAAGTTATAGGAGGGAGAGAAAATACTTTCGAATGAATTTGCTGTTGCACTGATCAAGACATATCACATTCAAGAGAATTGGATTCCTAGATGGTGCATTTAGTTTTCTTTACAAAGCCAAAAATTGCTGTAAGGTGTTGGATGTAGTTCGGTCGGTCTTATTAAGATTTTCATAGTCTTAGGTAATTACTTGTTAACTATCAGAAACTACAGGCGGGACTTTACGGCCTCACTCATCCTGAAACCGTAAAATCCCACCCGAGGTCAACGGATCTTTCCATGGTCCGCTCTCGCCTGCTCCGATTCCTGTGGCGGGCATGATGGTAAACTTTGGCCTATATGTAGGTACAGTGATGGTCCAAGCTAGGAGCTGTCTCCATGCTTGCTTCTACACACAACTCTGTCCAACACCCACTGCCCCTAGGTGCGGGTTGTGTGTTCTCTTACATCACGTGCTGGTGGAATTGTACTCAGTCCCACATTAACCCATTATGTGCCAGATCTTTTTACTATGGAAATCCCCAAACCAATCTTGTGTACCTTAAAATGGAATGCCAGTTCGGATCAGTGCTCTTTATTTTCCAGTTTTTACAGTTTTTTTCCCAGTGGCACACGGTTAACAATTTGAGCTGACAATTGGAGTAATCGTTTTAGAGAACTGTAATTACTTTGAAAACAGCACACTATCTTATCTGACACTCTGTATTCCAATGCAACTTATTTCAAAAGGCGAGCTACAATGCAGAATTAATTTCGAAAGTTGTTTTGTGAACAAACTTCTGCTTTTCAGTCAGCAACTATTCAAGTTGAGGTTCCCACCCAGCTGAATTGGAGTGAAGTAATAATATAGTTGTAATACCCAACTGTGTTAAATCGCAGTGTTGTTTATCCCAGGAACATAGGCGTGTTATGCATAAATATATTTGAATTCTAAAATATGATCACAATGGTTTTCAAATTTAGCACGAGGTTACTGATATCATTGATAAACATTAAATCACATTGAAAAACAATTCTAATAACGGTCTGCCCAATTTGTATTTTAAATCTACATGGAGTTTCATAAAACAATCTATGATTTATCTTTAAATAGAATCTATGCTGTTTAAAAATACTTCAGAATGATGTACGAGCAACATGTTCTTTATTTTGCCATTATTCTGTTTGTTACTGACACCTTTATGGCATTGTTTTAATACTTGTAATTTGGACTGACACTCCAGTTAATCAGCTTACAGATCTAGTTAGAAATAATCGCACAGATGCCACTTTTGGGAACTTTGTGAAGCAACTTTAGAAACAATAGTGCAAAAAGGGAAGAACCTTGAATCAAAAATAGAAACTGATTAAAATGCACAGCAGCTGAGTATCATGCCAGCAACTGTAAAGAGAACTCTTTGGATGCTTCCATCCAATGCACTAACTTACTCTGTGAAGGGTTACTTGGAATCATAGAATCTCGACAGTGCAGAAGGAGGCCATTCGGCCCAACGAGCCTGCACCAACAACAATCCCACTAGGCCCTATTCCCGTAACTCCACATATTTACCCCACCAATCCCTCTAACCTATGCATCTTGGGACACTAAGGGACAATTTAGCATGGCCAATGCACCTAACCCGCACATCTTTGGAGTGTGGGAGGAAACTAGAGCACCCGGAGGAAATCCACGTAGGCAAGGGGAGAATGTGCAGGCTCCACACAGACAATGACACAAGCCGGGAATCAAACCTGGGTCGCTGGAGCTGTGAGGCACCGGTGCTAACCACTGTGCCACCATGTTGTCCTCAGCCAAAATAATGTCAAAATAATTAAATTCTCTTTTCTCAAGGTCCATCTTAGGTGATATTGTGAGCAAAGGTTTCCCATCCTGCCTGCCACGGGAATTGTAGCGGGCAGGACATGGACCATGCAAAGGTCGTTGACCTCAGGCGGGGTTTTCCAGCATTGGGGCGAGCGTGGCCGGAAAATCACGCCCTCTTTAATCAGTTCCCTCTCTCTTCCTTCCAAATCTGCCATTCTTAACCTCTCCTCAAAAAATATACCTTTGATCCTTTTGTCCTTTCACATTCCCACCCCATACTTCCAACCTCCCATTCCTCTAAAAAAATATCCTTGAACGTGACATCCCTCCCTCCCACCATGCCCATTTTTTCTTCAACTCTACATGCAAATTCATCCAATCAGTTTTCCACCTCTGCCTCTGTGCTGAAAGAACCTTTATCATAGTCTCAAATGTGACTGTGACAATGGTAAGTTATTCCTCTTTACCCTTCCCAACCTGTCTGCAGCTGTGACAAGGTTTGTCTTCCTCCATCGCCTCTTCTCCGGTGTACAGTTGAGTGTGATTCCACTCCTCGTAATCCACTCCAGAGAATCATCTGCAATGGCTTCTCCTTGGAGTTACCTTTCAATTCAGGGGAGGCAATGGCACAGTAGTATTGTCACTGGACTAATAATCTAGAGACCCAGGATAATCCTCCGGGGTACTGGGTTCTAATCTCACCATGGCAAATGGTGAAAAATTTGAATTCGATAAATATCTGGAAGTCTAATGATGATAGTGAAACCATCAACTGTCGTAAAAACCCATCTGGTTTATTAATATCCTTTATGGAAGGAAATCTGCCGTCCTTACTTGGTCTGTCCTATGTGTGACACCAGACCCACAGCAATGTGGTAAATGATCTTGCAAGCCGCTTAGTCCTCGGCCATTCCTGTTTCCCTTCTACGTGGTGATTATCTGAGAAGCATTGGGTTCTCTGCGTGGACTGACAACCTCCTCTTCCCTCACCACCACCTTCCTGAACTCCTCCAGTGTCTCCGATTCATCATGTCACTTGTCCAATATCTAATACTGGATGAGCAGAAATGAGCTCAAACTAAATATCAGGGAGTGTAAAACCTTCATCCTCACTGTGAACTGTGAACTTGAGCAAGTGACTTCACCCCTTCCATGGCAACTGTCTCAGGCTGAACTGACCATACACAAAAAAAATGCCAAGTCCATTTCACCCCCGCCGAACACTGTTGGCTCCTGATCCGGCAACGCACCGATTTTAAAACGTTCATCCTTCTTTTCAAATCTCCATATGGTTTCACCTTTCCCTACCCCGGTTCCCTCCTCCAGATCTACAGCCCCTCAGGATCTCTGTGTACCTCCAATTCTGGACTCTCACACTGATGCACCTCAATGAGCACCCGGAAACAAGGCTTTAGAACTGAAGGCTTTAATACATTAACAATGAAACTACTAACACAAATTCACCCGTTCAGACTGAAGGGGTCCTGCCGGAGCAGGGGGTCTTATACCCTGCCACCGGAGGCGGGACCCCACTGGAGTGTGCCATGATAACACTTGGGACAGGTAAACACCCTAACCCAACAACATAGTACAACCCCCATAACAACAACACCCTAGCCCAACAGTAACACAATAACAACCCCAGTGGTGAACCAACGATGGTTCACCACATTCACCCCTCCTTTAGGAACCAAAGGTGGCGGGGTGGATGAAAACAGACAATGACAAAAAAAATAACAGGATTCACAAGTCCAGACGGTCTGGAGGACCACAACGACGCTGCGATCTTCTCAACACCGGTTGCGAAACCGGAGCAGGTGCTTGCGGTGGCTCTCTCAAAGCAACATCTGGCTGTCCCCTCAAAGAGTCCCGGGCCGGCCGGCCCTGATGAGGCGATGGTGTAGGGGATCCTGGAACGTTTGGTGGTGGTGGTGGTGGTGATGATGGTGGCGCCGATCTCCGAGTCTCAGGCAAGCTGTACATGGGAGTAAAAGTGTTATGCACTGGTCCCGGTGCTGACCGCGCCACGTCTGGGGAAGTAATGAGGAGTAGTGGATCTGTGACTGGGGGAATAGGAGCGACAGGAGTTGCTACGTCCCCTGCGGGCGCCAGGTCTCTAATGGAGACAGTGTCCTCTCGCCCGTCAGGATATGCCACATAGGCATACTGAGGGTTGGCGTGGAGGAGTTGGACCGGTTCGACCAAGGGGTCGGACTTGCGAGCCCTCACATGGCGCCGCAGAAGGACGGGTCCTGGGTACGTCAACCAGGCTGGCAATGAGGTCCCCGAGGACGACTTCCGAGGGAATGAGAACATCCTCTCGTGGGGAGTAGCATTGGTTGCCGTACACAGGAGGGAGCGGATAGAATGGAGCGCAGTTGGAAGGACCTCCTGCCACCGGGAGACTGGAAGGCCCTTGGATTTCAGTGCCAGTAGGACAGCCTTCCAGACTGTAGCATTCTCCCTTTCCACCTGTCCGTTACCCCTAGGGTTGTAGCTCGTGGTTCTACTAGAGGCAATCCCGAATGAGAGCAGGAATTGCCTCAAGTCGTTGCTCATGAACGACGAGCCCCTGTCGCTATGAATATAGCAGGGATACCCGAACAGGGTAAAAAGCTCACTGAATGCCTTGATGACGGTGGCAGTCGACGTGTCCGCACAGGGGAAAACAAACGGAAACCGGGAAAATTCGTCTATTATGTTAAGAAAATAGACATTCCGATCCGTTGAGGGAAGGGGGCCCTTAAAATCTACACTCAGCCTCTCAAAAGGGCGAGTGGCCTTGACCAAATGTGCCCGGTCTGGTCGATAAAAGTGTGGTTTGCATTCTGCGCAAATCCGACAACTTCTAGTAACTGACCTGACCTCCTCCACCGAGTAGGGTAGGTTGCGGGCTTTTATGAAGTGGTAGAGTCTGGTGACTCCAGGATGACACAGATCATTGTGGAGAGCCTTCAAGCGGTCCTCCTGCATGATGGCGCATGTTCCGCGCGAGAGGGCATCCGAGGGCTCATTGAGCTTCCCTGGACGATACATAATATCGTAATTATAGGTGGAGAGCTCAATTCTCCACCGCAAGATCTTATCGTTCTTGATCTTGCCCCTCTGCGTGTTACTGAACATAAACGCCACGGATCGTTGATCCGTGATCAGGGTGAACCGCTTACCTGCCAGATAATGGCGCCAGTGTCTGACTGCCTCCACAATGGCCTGAGCCTCCTTTTCCACCGCTGAGTGCCGAATCTCTGGGCCTTGAAGGGTGCGGGAAAAAAACGCGACGGGCCTGCCTGCCTGGTTTAGTGTGGCGGCTAGGGCGAAGTCCGATGCATCACTCTCCACCTGGAAAGGGATGGATTCATCCACCGCGTGCATCGTGGCTTTCGAGATGTCGCTTTTCAAAACCTTGAAGGCCAATTGGGCCTCCGGCGTAAGTGGGAAGGTCGTGGACTTAATGAGCGGACGAGCTTTGTCCGCGTAGTTGGGGACCCACTGTGCATAATACGAAAAGAACCCGAGGCATCTCCTCAGTGCTTTCGTGCTAGCGGGCAAGGGAAGTTCAGTGAGTGGGCGCATACGGTCTGGATCAGGGCCAATGACCCCGTTTTCCACCACGTATCCGAGGATGGCTAACCTACGCGTACGGAATACGCACTTCTCCCTGTTATAGGTCAGATTCAGGCGAGATGCAGTGCGTAGAAAGTGTTGGAGATTCGTGTCGTGGTCCTGCTGGTCATGGCCGCAGATGGTGACGTTATCCAGGTACGGGAAGGTAGCCCGCAACCCGTTCTGGTCCACCATTCGGTCCATAGCACGCTGGAAGACCGAGACCCCATTGGTGACACCAAATGGAACCCTGAGGAATTGGTATAGACGACCATCCGCCTCAAAAGCCGTATATTGTCGGTCCTCTGGGCGGATGGGGAGTTGATGGTAGGCGGACTTAAGGTCTATGGTAGAAAACACTCGGTACTGCGCAATCTGATTGACCATATCAGAAATGCGCGGGAGAGGATACGCATCCAGCTGCGTGTATCTATTAATGGTCTGACTATAGTCGATGACCATCCGAGGTTTGTTCCCGCTTTTGACTACCACGACCTGCGCTCTCCACGGACTAGCACTGGCCTGTATGATCCCTTCCTTGAGGAGCCGCTGAACCTCAGATCTAATAAAGATCCGGTCCTCAGCGCTGTAACGCCTACTTTTAGTAGCGATGGGCTTGCAGCCAGGTACCAGATTTTTAAAAAGGGATGGTGTCGTGATCTTCAGGGTGGATAGATTGCACGCGGGGCGCTTTGGGCAATTTGGAGGCTGCGGCTGGTTCCCTACTGCCAGTGAAGGGAGTGGCCCACCGTACTGTAGGATCACACTCCTCATGTGGGCCATAAAGTTTAGTCCGAGGAGAATTGGCGCGCAAAGGTGAGGTAGCACAAGGAGCCTGTATTGCTCGTAAACTGTGCCCTGTACCTCAAGAGTTACCATACATCGTCCTTGGATCGGTACAGACCGGGACTGTGATGCCATGGAAATTGTCTGTTTGGCAGGGAGAACCCGGAGTCCACACCTTTTAGCAGTTTCAGGGTGTATGAAACTTTCGGTGCTCCCACTGTCAAACAGACAATTCACAGTTCTGCCACTAACCTTTACCTCCATCATGGAATGTTCCAGTCTGTAATGCCTGGTCTGATCCAGAGAGATCGACGCCACCGTTGGCCCCTGGGCGTCACTGCATGCTGCCGATGTGGATGCTGAGGACCCCTGCTGGTCGCTGCTGCATGCTGCCGATGTGGATGCTGAGGACTCCTGCTGGTCGCTCCTAGTCGTCGTGGACCATGATGGCCGCCCCCATGAATCGCATGTGGCCGAGGGCTCCAAGCGCAGCGACTCCTGGTGGTCTTCCTCCTCCTCTGTCTGCCACGATGGCGCCGTCCTGAGATCGCACGTGGTCGGACCTCGTGGGTACTGCAGCGCCGAAAGAGATGGTCTCCGTTCTGGAGGGTTACAAGCTGCACTGCCGTTTTTAGGTTTGGACCTGCAGACTTTGCCGTAGTGGCCTTTTTTACCGCACTGGCTGCAGATTGCCGTTCTTGCCGGACACTGTTGCCGTGGATGCTTGGCCCCACCGCAAAAATAGCATCGCTGGCCACCTGGAGCTGCCGCCGTCGTCGAATCGATCTGGGAGCGCGGGTTCGCGGGGCGAGGAGGGAGCAGAGCTTGCTCCAACCACGTTGACTGCACGTGGTCCTCGGGGTACAGCGCCAAGCTCTTCGACGCCGCCTCCAACCTCACGGCCATCCCCATTGCCTGGGTCAAGTTGAGTTTCCCCTTTTCTAATAATTTAAGTCTGATGTACGAGGACCCTACCCCTGCTACGAACGCGTCTCGGGCGAGGTCTTGCATGTACTGCTCGGCGGAGACATCCTTACAGTCACAACCCCTGGCAAGCTGCAGGAGTTCATTGGCGTAGTCTTCTATGGTCTCGCCCGACTGCCGACGTCGTGTAGCGAGGAGATAACGAGCGTGAATCTCGTTGGGTGGCGTAATGTACCTATTCTTTAGGAGCTCGACGGCACCCTGGTAAGTGGAAGCTGCACGAATGGCTAGGTAAATCGTGTCGCTTACCCTTGCGTGGAGGACCTGGAGTCTATCACTGTCTGTAGTGATAGCTACCGAGGCTGCCAGGTAGTCCTCGAAGCACTTCCACCAATGTTCGAACGTGTTAGCTGCACCGACCGCACGTGGGTCCAGTGTCAGACGATCCGGTTTTAGGATCTGTTCCATATTCTCAGTTAATGTATTAAATTGATGCACCTCAATGAGCACCCGGAAACAAGGCTTTAGAACTGAAGGCTTTAATACATTAACAATGAAACTACTAACACAAATTCACCCGTTCAGACTGAAGGGGTCCTGCCGGAGCAGGGGGTCTTATACCCTGCCACCGGAGGCGGGACCCCACTGGAGTGTGCCATGATAACACTTGGGACAGGTAAACACCCTAACCCAACAACATAGTACAACCCCCATAACAACAACACCCTAGCCCAACAGTAACACAATAACAACCCCAGTGGTGAACCAACGATGGTTCACCACACACACATCCCTGATTTTCAGTGCTGCATCATGAGTTATTTAGATACAGGCCTTCACATCTGATGCGCACCAATACCTACGACCATGCTCCGCTGCCCTTATGACACAACCCTATCTTTACACTCCCTCTCCTGCCAACATCCCACTGTGCTGAGTGCACTGACAGCACCGTCATCCGCACAGTGTGCCAAGGAGATTTCAACACTGCTTTCAGTGAGTGAGACTCCTCAGTGTGAGGAGAATTTCCTCCATGATCTCACTATCAAGGGTCTATCAGGTACAACACAGTCTAATGGCAAAGCAGATCTGCTGCTACAGCACCACAACCTCAGTAGGACGAATTTCCAGATTGCATGCTATGATAACCCCCAGGACTTATATGGGGAATCACTGATTAACCTCGCTGTTGGACTCATTGAGTACGAGCTCCCTGGGAATTGGTAATGAACTCACCAGGTAGAGCTTCTATACCAAGTCCTGTGTAAAGCAGCCCCCTGAGTGGGTCCATGATTCTTTGTGACAGTAGGGACCTGTTTGTATTCACCACAGGCTTATGGTTTTTCCTTTGCTTTATTTTGTGCAATAAAGCGCTATTCCTTTACAGCTGACCCCTGGAGTTATTATACATAGCTCCAGGGGTCAGCAAAACTCCAGGGCTGGTGCAAAAGGTTAAATCTCACGGGATAAAAGGTGAGCTAGCTAGATGGGTGGAGAACTGGCTTAGCCATAGAAGACAGAGGGTAACAGTGGAGGGGTCTTTTTCCGGTTGGAGGTCTGTGACTAGTGGTGTCCCGCAGGACTCTGTACTGGGACCTCTGCTGTTTGTGATATATATAAATGATTTGGAGGAAGATGTAGCTGGTGTGATCAGTAAGTTTGCGGACGACACAAAGATTGCTGGAGTTGCGGATAGTGATGAACATTGTCAGAGAAGACAGCAGGATATAGATAGGCTGGAACATTGGGCGGAGAAATGGCAGATGGAATTTAATCCAGATAAATGCAAAGTGATACGTTTTGGTAGATCTAATGTAAGCGGGAGTTATACAATAAATGGCAGAACCATCAGGAGTATAGACACACAGAGGGACCTGGGTGTACAAGTCCACAGATCCTTAAAGGTGGCAGCACAGGTGGAGAGGGTGGTGAAGAAGGCATAAGAACATAAGAACATAAGAAATAGGAGCAGGAGTAGGCCATCTAGCCCCTCGAGCCTGCCCCGCCATTCAATAAGATCATGTCTGATCTGAAGTGGATCAGTTCCACTTACCCGCCTGATCCCTATAACCCCTAATTCCCTTACCGATCAGGAATCCATCTATCCGTGATTTAAACATATTCAATGAGGAAGCCTCCACCACTTCAGTGGGCAGAGAATTCCAGAGATTCACCACCCTCTGAGAGAAGAAGTTCCTCCTCAACTCTGTCCTAAACTGACCCCCCTTTATTTTGAGGCTGTGCCCTCTAGTTCTAGCTTCCTTTCTAAGCGGAAAGAATCTCTCCACCTCTCCACCTCTACCCTATCCAGCCCCTTCATTATCTTATAGCTCTCTATAAGATCCCCCCTCAGCCTTCTAAATTCCAAAGAGTACAAACCCAATCTGCTCAGTCTCTCAACACCCCTCATCTCTGGTATCAACCTGGTGAACCTTCTCTGCACTCCCTCCAAGGCCAATATGTCCTTCCGCAAATAAGGGGACCAATACTGCACACAATATTCCAGCTGCAGCCTCACCAATGGCCTGTACAGATGCAGCAACACATCTCTGCTTTTATATTCTATCCCCCTTGCGATATAGGCCAACATCCCATTTGCCTTCTTGATCACCTGTTGCACCTGCGACTGGGTTTTTGCGTCTCATGCACAAGGACCCCCAGGTCCCTTTGCACAGTAGCATGTTGTAATTTTTTTCCATTTAGATAATAATCCAATTTGCTATTATTTCCTCCAAAGTGAAGGCATATGGCATGCTTGCCTTTATTGGACGGGGCATAGAATATAAAAGTTGGCATATGATGTTGCAGATGTATAGAACGTTGGTTAGGCCACATTTGGAAAGACGGAGGATGAGGGGCGACCTAATAGAGGTGTATAAAATTATGAAGGGCATAGATAGGGTGAACAGTGGGAAGCTTTTTCCCAGATCGGAGGTGACGAACACAAGGGGTCACGGGTTCAAGGTGAGGGGGGCAAGGTTCAATACAGATGTCAGGGGGACGTATTTTACACAGAGCGTGGTGGGGGCCTGGAATGCACTCCCAAGCAAGGTGATTGAGGCGGACACGCTGGGATCGTTTAAGACTTATTTAGATAGCCACATGAACAGACTGGGAATAGAGGGATACAAACGAATGGTCTAGTTGGGCACATGAGCGGCGCAGGCTTGGAGGGCTGAAGGGCCTGTTCCTGTGCTGTATTGTTCTTTGTTCTTTGCACTTTGTATACCAGCCATGCATTTGGGGATTCTCCGACCGCGCCCACGGCTGGGATTCTCCATTCCCGCTGCAGTGAATGGAGATTCTTGCTTGCAGTGGCAGTGGGGTGAGAATTCCAGCTTCGACTTCTGAGTGAGACAGTCTGGAAATTTTAGTTGCCCAACAATTTGAACAGCTTTGTGAGACTGCTCAAAACATATTTTGGGTGAGATTCTCCAGCCTCCTGGCCGCGTGTTTCCCGCCGGTGGGAGGTGGCGCATTGTTTACTGGAGGTGGGATACTCTGGTCCCACCACTGTCAATGGGAATTCCCATTGATGTCACCCCACCCCAGTGGGAAACTCACCGGATGGGAGGAGTGCGCTGCCGGCAGGACCAGAAAATCCCACCGGCATGAACGGCTGGAGAATTCCGGCCTTTATGCCTGCCCTTGAAATCCAAAAGTAAAGTAAAGTTAAAGTTTATTTATTAGTGTCACAAGTAGGCTTACATTAACACTGCAATGAAGTTACTGTGAAATTCCCCTAGTCGCCACACTCTGGCGCCTGTTCGGGTACACTGAGGAAGAATTTAGCATGATCAATGCACCTAACCAGCACATCTTTCAGACTGTGGGAGGAAACCGGAGCGCCCGGAGGAAACATGGGAACATGGGGAGAAAGTGAAAATTCCATATAGACAGTGACCCAAGCCGGGAATCAAACCCAGGTCCCTGGCACTGTGAGGCAGCAATGCTAACCACTGTGTCACCGTGCCACCCATAGGGAGGTGAAAGCGCCTAAAATTCCTGGAGGCCCACCTAACCACCAAAAGTGCAGTCGGCTGGGAATTCTAACCATCAGATTGCCCTGCCTTGATTTGTCCCAAGTCTTCAGGCTATTTGCATAAAGAGGTCACAAAGCGGTAGCATGTACGGCACTCCCTGTGAATGCTTTCTGCAAAAAACCCCAAACTTTCCAAACTGCCTCCTGCTCTGCTGGCTGGGGATGGTCACATCACCACCAGAAATGCATTTATATTTTATGTACATATGAGAAAGACATGTTTTTACTGTTGTAATCAATGAATGAAGAAACTAGCATTAAGGGCCCAGCTCTGCTCGAGTCAGCTCCTGGTCACGAGTGTATGGTCTGTGCATCATGTGACTCTGCAGCAACAGAGGAAGCAAAAGTGAGAGTTACTGGCAGGTGGCAATATCCTGTCAGCCGCTCCTCCTCCTCCTCTGATGTCAGCTGTCGAGAGGCAGGTTTGAAGAGAGGAAACACCTGCTTCTGAATCTGTTACAGTTGAACAAAGCAGTGAACAGCCAATGAAATCTGATGAGGTGCTAATCAACCTTGAGGGGGGAATCTCATAGAAACCTGTAAAATTCTATCAGGACCAGACAGGGTAGATGCAGGAAGGATATCCCCAATGGTCAGTGGTGGGCGGGGTGGGGGGAGGAGGTGCAGTCCAGAACCTGGGGTCACAGGCTGAGAAAACTGGATAAACCATTTAGGACTGAGATGAGGAGAAGTTTCTCCACCCAGAGAGTGGTGAGCCTGTGGAATTCTCCCACAGTTAATCACTCATCGCTCTCGCCAGGGTGCTAACAGTTTGATTTTATTTCTTTTGAGGCTGGCAGCAAAACCACATTCTTTACAATTTCCTCCCCCCCACTCCGCCACTCCGCCCCCCCCTCCCCCAACACAAACCAAGATTTAAAATAGTATACACACTTCTACAAATTGTCCCAAACTCTGCGATGCTCACCACAGAAAGCAACTGAGGCCCAAATATTGCTTGCTTTGAAGAAGGAGTTAAATATAGCTCCTGGGGCTAAAGGGTTCAAAGGATGTGGGGGGAAGGCGGGAACAGGTTATTGAGTTGGATGATCAGCTATGTTCATAATGAATAGTGTAACAGGCTCGAAGGGCCAAATCGCCTCATCCTGCTCTTATTTTCTGTGTATCCTATTAAATGCCGGCACAGCATCGAGGGGTAGAATGACCTGCTCCTGTTCCGGTGTTCCATATTGATAAAGGCAATTTTAGTTGAGGGATGATGTGGAGATGCTGGCATTGGACTGGGGTGGGCACAGTAAGAAGTCTCACAACACAACACCAGGTTAACGTCCAACAGGTTTATTTGGAATCACGAGCGCTGCTCCTTCGATGAAGTTCGATGGAGGAGCGGCGCTCCGAAAGCTCGTGATTCCAAATAAACCTGTTGAACGTTAACCTGGTTTTGTGAGACTTCGTACAAAAAGAAGGAGTTGCAAGTTGTGCAGCTTGTTATAGCTCCCTCAGGTCACTTTGAGAAGATTCCTTTGGGAAATGGAACATACAAATCTTCTATTTATTTATTTTTGTATTCTATTGATATCCTGAGTCCATGCTCTTATTTTCAGTGGTTACAATAGAATCATAAAATCATTCTGTGCAGAAGGAGATCATTCACAGCATCACATCAATGCTAGCTCTTTGAAAGAGCTACCAATTATCCGATAAATGCAAAGCCATATTCGCTTGGTATCCAGTCTGAAATAACCAGGTATTCATCCTGCTGACCATATACGTTTATGACACAGAAGACCATTCAGCCCATAAAGGCTCTTTACTAGCGCAGTGTGAAACTGCACTCTCCATAATCCTACAATTTCCCTTATTAATGTAATTGCCTATGAAAAATAGAATGACCTCTCCCCTCCATTTCCTGTGCCAAAGCAATGCTCCAACATTTGCTGAAAAATTTGCTCTCAAATTGTTCCTACTTTTTTTCTCTTTAGATGTTGTTTGACCAGCTAGATATTTCCCAACCCTCCTTTGCCCCTTCAGATTTCCAGCGTATTCCTTTTATTTCTGAAAGCTTTAGCCGATGGGTTTCCTCCAAATATTGTCATATTCAAGGAATTTATTTTAACAGCACAGCCATAATAAATTAAACTACTTCTTTATTAGGGTAAATAGTACAAATTCACACTTCCAACATGCAGCCTCACCTAACTGTAGCAACATGTCTAGAATGCAGGCGAAAGTCAATGGGCACCGCAGGATTTTACACAGATGAATTTTACAGATGCAAAATCCCAGAGGTCATGCTGCTACCTGCACTTGAATTCTCAATGTGTATTCCTGGCACGCAAAGCCAGGAGCATAAATTTGTATAACGCCCCACTAAGACAAGCTGGAATCTCATTCAGCTTTTTAATATCGTTCAGTTTCTAGAAATGCTTCCGTTTCACGCATTTACTGGCTCGATATTTGAACAGAAAAGAATCATTACAGGTTAAAGGCGATTAATATAAAATTCAATTAACAAAATCCCAGAGCAGAAAAAAAATGTCACGCTCCTTTGTTTCATGGAATCATAGAATCCCTACATTACAGAAGTCCCATCGAGTCGGCACCGACAACAATCCCACACAGACCCTATCCTCATAACCCCACGTATTTACCTTGCTAGTCCCCCTGACACTAAGGGGCAATTTAGCATGGCCAATCAAACAAACCCGCACATAGAATAGAATCATAGAATCCCTACAGTGCAGATGGAGGCCCATCGAATCTGCACTGACCACAATCCCACCCAGACCCTATTCCCGTCACCCCATATTTACCCTACTAATCCCCCCTGACACTAGGGTCAATTTGAGCATGGCCTATCAACCTAACCCGCACATCTTTGGAGTGTGGAAGGAAACTGGAGCAACGGAGGAAACCCACGCAGACATGAGGAGAACATGCAAATTCCACACAGACAGTAACCCGAGGCCGGAATTGAACCTGGGTCCCTGGTGCTGTGAGGTAGCAGTGCTAACCATTGTGCCACCGTGCCTCCCACGATCACTGTACCACTTACATTAACACTTAGAGTTAGGGTACCATTCCCATAAACTGGTACAAATACAAATGTATTATTAGAGTATGTACGATAAATTAAATCTACATTTTAATTGGCAGTCATTATTGTTTACTTGTGGAGCCCAGATAAATGCATTGATGGCAGCATCTGTAAAATTGAGTAAGCATTGCTTCATTAAAAACAAAATAGTAATTTCTCATCAGATGTGATTTGGTTGACAACAAACAAACTCCAGTTTGCGAAAAATGTGTGTTTCCTCTCTGGGTTAATGGAAACTTTTCCACTTTTCTGTTGATTTTCTATCACAAACTGTAACCGTTAAACAGGTTGCGATGATAAATTTTCCGAACAGGAGCAGAATCAATATGAGTCACACGTGCTCCTTTGGACAGAGCCATTTTAGTAGCTGTTCTGGAGTCTGCCAACCTTCTCCCAACAGTAAGCGGTTTGAACAGGGATCAGCTCAGTGTAAACATTAATTTCCTGAGGAGGAGAGAAGAAAGAAAATCCTTCAGAAAGTGGATTCTTACACCAGAGGAGTCAACATCAGATTCCAGCTGAAGCATTAACAATGATTTCTCGTGGTACTGGCAGGGCTCACATAACTTTGAGAGAGGTTTCTTCCGGCACTTTATTTTTGAGTTTTAATTGTTGCACAATTCCTGGAAAAGAAGGGCAGCAGTGGAGTTTGTGAATTGAACTGTTGCTGATGAGGCAAACCCGGAAAACAATTCAAATTGAACACAATTGGTCGGATTTTCATTTGAGACTGACTTTGAATTTCAACTCAAATAAATGTTGTGACAAATTTCCACTCTTCGGGGCTGCACTTTGTAATACAAGGTTCAAATTTTTTTAAACATGCAGTTAGTTCAACTAATAAGCTGAAATTTCAGGTACGCCATGCATTGTCAAATTCCCAAATTTGGGAATTTTCATTGCTGGTTGCACTCCTGCTGCGGAATCTTCCCGTCCCACCCGGCACAGGAATCGTAGCAGGCGGGAGATGGACAATGCAAAGGTTTGTTGACTTCGGGCAGGATTTTACGGTTTTGTGGCAAGCGCAGCTGGAAAATCCCGCCCATGGTATAATCAGAAAAAACAGCGATAATTCAGCTCCAACTCCTTAATTTTTTGGCAATTTGCAGCAACATCATTTTTTGAAGTGTGCTTTGGAGATTTTTAAGTACCAGCGATTGAGGCATGTAAAACATCCCCATTTTATCAGCACCAAAATCCATGTTTAATGCTTCTCAGCATAGAAGTCAATCCTCCATCCCGCCTCCGTTTATCAGTTTAAAGTTTTAAAGTTCATTTATTAGTGTCACATGTCGGCTTACATTAACACTGCAGTGAAGTTACAAATCCCCTAGTCGCCACACTACGACACCTATTCGGGTACACTGAGGGAGAATTTGCACCTAACCAATGCACCTAACCAGCACATTTTTCGGACTGTGGGAGGAAACCAGAGCACCCGGAAGAAACCCGCGCAGTCACGGGGAGAATATGCAGACTCCGCATAGACAGTGACTCAAGCCAGAAATTGAACCCGGATCCCTGATACTGTGAGGCAGCAGTGCTAACCGCTCTGCCACCCAAATGCATGTTTAGGGCTACCCTTGCATTAGGAGTTAGCCTCAATTTTTCAGCTCAGAAACACATGTTTAGGATTATACCTGCATCGTGAATAGGCACATGGGGTCAAACAGGCAATATAAGCTGTGTTGCCAAGAAGATGGGTGGGAGATTAAGGCCTACCCTTACAGCACAGATTGCACAAACAGAAGTGGGTCCTGCAAACAAACAACTGAAGTACAAAGCCATTCCAAGCAAAAGTTATATAATTTGCTACCTTGTCAAACAACTGTGTTGCAGCAAGGGGATTCGGAGATAGTGGAAGACTGATGTGAGAACGGAAGAAGATAGAATTTGCCCTGAAGAAGACACCCAAGACCTCAAGCGCCATGAGAACAGGGAGCAGCCAGTGGTCTGATCTTGAAGCATGTGTCAGAATGGGCCTTTGAAATTTGTCAGAATGGTCACACCACCATCAGAAATGTAATGTGTAGAAATGCATTTCAGTAGACTAAATCAAACCCAGAGAGAAGCAAGGATCTCAGAGCATGACCTAGTTGGTATAACCACTTTATGGGATGAAGGAGAAGAACAAGATCACTCAGAGACTACCTAAAGATCTGATGCCAAAATGATCAGATTCAAAGCAATTCATCATCAGACTTAAATGTTGAATTAGTTCGTTCAGTTCCATGCAGGACAATGGACAACAGAACTCTGCCACTGGCCCGATCCATCGTAATCTTTTTCACTCCAGCCCTGATGATGTCCTCCTTAACGGCACTTCCCCAGGTCTCCTTTTCCTGGCCCTGAATTCTTCCATCTGATGGTGTCTATTCTACTAACACTCTGGTAGTATGTTGGGGGGTGAACTATGTTTCCTGGTGGTGTCAGTTATCTCTCTGTCACCACTGCCCCTGTGACCAGCCCTCCGTGACACTTCTTCATTGCTGATGCTGTCCCTCCATGTATTGTCCAGCATCTTATGTAGGCAACACCGGTGAAGGACGTCCAACTTACATGATGCTATTGCGATTCCCTTCGATATCTTCCTGGCGGAGATTGCAGTTGGTACAGCTATGGACATGTAGAGTGGCAGCTTCCCAGCTGTGTTGATGGTTTTGGCTGCCCGGACCATGTGGAACCAATGCAAGACCGATGGTGCTTTGTTGTTTCTTGTGTAGACATCGATCTCTACATCATCCTTCTGAGAGATGTTGCTTCCTGGGTAGGGGAAGTGGTCGATGTCCTCGATGCTCCGTTGCCTGGTGATGGGAGAGTCTTGTTGCTCTCCTGTTGGCATCGTCTTGGTCTTCTCAAAGCTGATGAATAGACCAACTTTGGTGCCATGTACTCTCAAAGCTGACGATCAGTTCCTGGAGCGGATCACCAGACAGTGACAAAACACAAGAACCCATTATTTATTAAATAAAACATGACATTGATTTAACTCGAATCACCGGCGTTATGTTATTTTTTCACTCTTCAAAATGACGACCACCTACACCAACAGTGGTGGTTCTCATTTCATATCCAGTTTATAAGTGGACCCCGTATTGGAAGGATTTTTCAAAGCTTCAATTTTGACTAATGTAAATATGATTTTATATTCAAACATGCAGCAGCTAATGGGATTGTCATACATCTTGGTATCTTATATATATTACTGTTTCCCCTTTGGAGGCTGTGCTTTCAGTTGTATCAAGAAGCCGAGGTAGTTTTAACTGATATATTTTTATATTGTTGGATATTGGAAATAAGGTTGAGGTGAGTTTAATTGAGTGTTTCTGTGTAAGGAAAGGGTAAAATTCTAGTTTGAATCATGTTAAACTAAAATGTTTGCATGTATGGGGGTTTTTGATTGCAATGTGAGAGAGTATATGATAGGAAAATGTGGTGACCAGAACTGTACACAAAATCCCAGCTGTGGCCTAACCTGTGTTTTATACAGTTCCATTCTTATATCCCTGTTTTTGTATTCAATACCTTACCAAAGCATTCCATATGCTTTCTTGACACAGCCAATCTTTCTGTTATCTACATATTTCCCAATAATGCCGCCCAGATTTTCAGTCTAAATCATTGATATCTATAACAAACAGCAAGTGTCCCCACACTGAGTCCTGTGGAATGCCATTGAAAGCTGTTTTCCATTCGCAAAAACATCCATCATCGCTGAGCTAATTTTGGATCCAACCTGCCACTTTCCCCTGTATCCCATGAGATCTCACTTTTCTGACCAATCTGCCATATGGGACCTTGTCAAATGCCACTTGGACAATCCCCCTTGTTATTTACTCAAAAACTTTTACTGAGCTACTAAGACATGATCTTCCCCGAACAAAACTATATTAATCAATCCATGACTTTCTAAAAATAATTTCCAACAAATTGCCTGGTGCTGAAGTCAGGCTGACCGGCCTATAATTTTCTGGTCTATCTCTTGCACCTTTTTTAAATAAACGTACAACATTCTGTGACCTCCAATCCTCTGGGACCTCATCTGTATTTAGTGAGGATTTGAAAATGATCCCCAGAGTATCAGTTATTTCCTTCCTGGCTTCCTTCATCAGCCTGGGACACAATCCATCTGGTCCTGGGGACTTATCCGCCTTCAAGGATGCCAGACCCTCTATTATTTCCTCTCCCACTATGTTTATTGCATCCAATATTTCACACTCCTCTTCAACTAGAACATCTGAATCATCCCCCTCCTTAGTGAAGATAGAGACAAAGTACTCATTGAGGACCTTGTCAACATCTTCTGCATCAACCCACAAGTTGCCATGTACATCTCTGATAGGCCCTACCCTTTCCTTAAGTATTTTCTTGCACTTAATGTTCTGGTTAAACATATTTTCTTTGATTTTACCTGGGAATATTTTTGTATAAAAGCAAAATACTGCAGGTTTTGGAAATCTGAAATAAAAACTGAAAATGTTGGACAATCTCAGCCAGTCCGGCAACACCTCATAGAGTCATAGAGGTTTACAGCATGGAAAAGGGCCCCCCAGGCCCAACTTGTTTATGCTGCTCTTTTTTTTAACCACTAAGCTAGTCCCAATTGCCCGCGTTTCGCCCATATCCCTTTATACCCATCTTACCCATGTACCTGTCTAAATGCTTTTTAAAAGACAAAATTGCACCCGCCTCTACTACTACTTCTGGCAGCTTGTTCCAAACACTCACCACCCTCTGTGTGAAAAAATTTCCCCTCTGGACCCTTTTGTATCTCTCCCGCCTCTGACCTTAAATCTATGCCCTCTAGTTTTAGACTCCCCTACCTTTGGGAAAAGATGTTGACTATCTAACTGATCTACGCCCCTCATTATTTTATAGACCTCTATAAGATCACTCCTAAGCCTCCTACGCTCCAGGTAAAAGAGTCTCAGTCTATCCAGCCTCTCCTTATAACCCAAACCATCAAGTCCCAGTAGCATCCTAGTAAGTCTTTTCTGCACACTTTCCAGTTTAATAATATCCTTTCTATAATAGGGTTTTCTGAGGAGAGAGAAACACAGTTAATGTTTCAAGTCCATATGGGATGGAAATGTGATGAATGATACACTTTCGTGTATCTTTGCTTTCCTAAATTGTATTTTTACTTCACCCCTCCCTAGGCTTTCTACAGGATTAAGTCTTTGTTGCTTTATTTTTCTGTTTTATCTTCCCTTACATGTTTCTGGATAACCAAGTGGCTCGAGATTTGGCGGTACCGCCCTTTTTCTTTGTGGGACCATGTCTACATTGTATCTGTAGAATCTTGCCTTTGAATGCTGGTTTGACACAGCTTTTCCTTCTAATAGTTGTATCCAGCTTTGTAAAATGTGTCTTCCCACAGTTGAGAACTTTTACCCCTGTTTTTTCTTAATCTTTTTCCATAATTATGTTTAATCTAACTATATGATGGTCACTATCTCCAAAATGTCCCCCACTACCACTTCAATCACTTGCCTATGCTCCTTGATGGTGGCCCAATGGCACAATGGTTAGCACTGCTGCCTCACAGCGCCAGGGATCCAGGTTCAGTTCTGGCCTCAGGTCACTGCCTGTGTTGAGTTTGTACATTCTCCCCATGTCTGTGTGGGTTTCCTCCGAGTGCTCCGGTTTTCTTCCACAGTGCAAAGATGTGTGGGTTAGGTTGATTGGCCATGCTAAATTGACTCTAATGTCAGGGGTTAGCAAGGTAAATAAATGGGGTTACGGGAATAGGGCCTAGGTGGGATTGTGGTTGATGCAGACTCGATGGGCCAAATGGCCTCTTTCTGCAGGATTCTATGATTATATCACAACAAAATTTCCTGTGCTGAACACTTTTTAGCCTGTGCTGCTTCTGTCTTTCTGAGTCGCTCACAATTCTGCATCTCCCGTTCGCTGCCCTGAATTTACCCTCAGGTTCCCATCCCCTTGTTAATCTAATTTAGACCCCATTCAATAACACCAGCAGTCCTGTTCAGGTGTAGACTGTTTGGCTTGCACAGGTCCCACCTTCTCCAAAGCCGGTCCCTGTGCCTTAGAAATCTGATGCTCTCCCTCTTAGATGTGTTTAATCGCTCATTCCCATATTGCTATCCTCATTTGTATATGGACAGAGGGTAATCCTGAGATTGCTGCTTTATAGATCCTGCTTTCTCCTTCTGAGCTTCCTAAAGTTTACTTTCAGAACCTCATCCCCTTTCCCACTTACGTCATTTGTACCAACATGGGCCCTGAGCTCTGCCACCCCCCAGAAGAATGTCCTGCAGCTGCTGCACATTCTTGACCCTGGCACCAGGGAGGCAACGTACCATCCTGGAGTCATATCTATGGCCACAGAGATGCTTGCCTGTTCCCCAACTAACAAATCCTCTATGACTGCTGCTCTTCCCCTCTGCTTTATCCCCTCCTGTACGGCAGAGCTACCTGTGGTGCCACAAATGCGGACCTGACGGCACTCTTTCTAGGAACCAACGCGCTCATTGGTATCCAAAATGGAAAACCAGTTGGTGAGCGGGGCCCCCAGGGGCTCCTGCACTACCTGCCTAGTTTTCTCAGACTGCCTGGCGGTCACCCATCCCTTTCTGCCTCCATGCTTAAGTTGAACATGCTGTCCCCGTAGCCCTCACCTTGTGGATGCGGCACAGTGACTCCAACTGCTGTTCGAGCTCCAAAACCCAGAGCTCAAGGTTCTGCAGCTGGTGACATTTCCTGCACATCTGGTTATTTTGATTTGATTTGATTTATTATTGTCACATGTATTGACATAGTGAAAAGTATTGTTTCTTGTGCGCTATACAGACAAAGCATACTGTTCATAAAGAAGGAAATGAGAGAGTGCAGAATGTAGTGTTACAGTCATAGCTAGGGTGTAGAGAAAGATCAACTTAATGCAAGGTAGGTCCATTCAAAAGTCTGACAGCAGCAGGGAAGAAGCTGTTCTTGAGGCCGGTTGGTACGTGATCTCAGACTTTTGTATCTTTTTCCCAGGGGTCAGCATCAGGACCGCTGTTCTTTTTCATATATATTCATTACTTCCACTTTGGTACACAGGACACAATTTCAATGTTTGCAGATGACATGAAACTTGGCAATGTAGCGAAAAAGGAGAGTAATAGACTTCAGGGTGACAAAGTTAAACTGGTTAAGTGGGCAACACATGACAGATGAAATTTAAAACTGAGAAGTATGAAGTGATACATTTTGTTGGGAAGAATTTTAGTGTGATGAAAGGACCATATACCATATGAACTAAATTGTTTAAAGTGGGTGCATAAAGTAAGAATGGGGCGGGGGGGGGGGGGGGGGGGATGTACACAAATCCTTGAAGATAGCAGGATAAATTGAGAAATATCAAAAGCATATTATCTTTATTAGTAGAGGAATAGTGTGCAAAAGCAAGGACGTTATGCTAAACCTATATAAGATACTGGTTAGGCCTCAATTGGAGCATTGTACTTAGTCCTGGGTATCATATTTTAGGGAGGATGCCAAGGCCTTGAAGAGGATGCAGAAGAGATTTACAAGAGTGGCATCAATGATTCACATAAATATTCCAACACTTTAAAGTACAAATATAGTGCAATGTGAACGGTGTTAAAGTCCAATTAACTCCAAAGATGTGCGGGTTAGGTTGATTGGCTATGCTAAATTGCCCCTTAGTATCAAGGGGGTTAGCAGGGTAAATATATGGAGTTCTGGGGATAGGGTCTGGGTGGGATTGTGGTCAGTGCAGACTTGATGGGCCAAATGGCCACCTTCTGCTCTGTATAGATTCTATGAACATTCACCACAAGTTTCATCATGGCAGTAATTTCTGGGCCTATTATATTTGTTTTGTGGTTATAGTCAAAATATAAAGGGAAGATTTAGAGAACAAACACTGCATAATAACAAAAGTAGAAAACTATTTTAAATAAGTAACAAAGTGCTGGAAATGCTGAGCAGTACCTGTGGTGGCAGTACCTGTGGAGACAGAAACAGGGATTAGGGCTTGGGTTTTACCAGTCCATTGGAGATGGGTTGGGGTGAGAGGTGTGGTAAAATAGCAATGGATGGCATTGGGTGGGAAGCCCAACATCTTCTTGCCATGACAGGATATCTCCAAAGGCTCAACTGCCTGATGACTGGAGGTGGGGAGCTCATTAACCAGGCTAAGTGCCCTCTCCTTCACCATGCACCTTCAGCAGTGGCCACATCTTTTGGTGGCACTGTCAAGGTTGCAGAGTTGCTGGCTCTGTTTGGGCCAGCAACTCAAGAGATGCAGGCCACAGTCCTTGATTGGACGGCAGTTCCAACGGCAGATATTAAAAGGCCAATGCTGGTAAAATCCTCTTTGTGGTCCCACTGTTGGACTGTGTGGACTAGGCACCCACATTTGGCCCTGGCAGTTCGACCTACGGCATGGCTGGTAAAATTCCAGTCATTATTGCTGCTCTTCTCTCGTCGAATGCAGCCAGACCTGCTCAGCATTTCCAATTTTACTTCACATTTCCAGCATTCACCGTATTTCACTTGTGATAATATTTGATCCTCATTTATCTTTATTTTATAAAAATCCAGGTTTTTCCCAAAACATAAACTTTGCATTGTTCCTTCAGTACAGAGATGACAGGAGGTAATTTCTCAGATTTGAGATGATAACACTCAGCTGCTACAAATAGAATCATAGAATCCCTACAGTGCAGAAGGCCACTTGGCCCATTGAGTCTGCACTGACCAAAATCCCACCCAGCCCCTATCCCCATATCCCTATGCATTTACCCTGACAGGAAGGAGCAATTCAGCATGGCCAAGCCACCAAACCCACACATCTTCGGAGTGTGGGAGGAAACCGGTGCACCCAGAGAAAACCCCACGCAGACACGGGGAAAATGTCCAAACTCCACACAATGACCCAAGCTGGGAATCAAACCAGGTCCCTGACACTGTGAGGCAGCACTGCTAACCACTGTGCCACTTTGCCAGGCAACTTGGTGCCTGATATTTCCTCTATTTCCATGAGAAAAGCAATTTGCCTTCCATTGGCACCTTCCTTATCATCTATTTTTAAAGGAAACTTTTACATTTTCACACAATTTGGGATCTTTCCCAATTTTCTCTGTACATTGCTTTCTGGTGGTTTTACATATACGAGCAGCCCTCATGCTGAACTGACCATTCTTAATGAGTGAACTAGAAAATAAATGAATGCAGACTAGTTGGTTATGGATGGCATTGCAGCTGGACCCAATCCCATCACTCAAAATCTACAATTTTCACTTTCCACCAGAATTATGTGCAATCAAGGACAAGGAAATTGGATTTTCTTGCCCTCTTTTAGTTCAAGGCTGCTGGGATCAAATGTAGTATTTTTGCATTGGCTGAGATCATCTTTCTCTCCACAGATCAGGTATCTTAATATAATTCTGCAGTGGAAATCCTTAAACCAACAAGCTGGCCTCTTTGTCATAGAAAAACACTAGGCTGACTGCTAAAATAAAAACACTTCATGGATATATTGGTCGATGTTTTTTTCAGATTTATTGAAAGAAAAAAAATCATAAAACACAATACTTGTAAAACCTTCCATTCTTTACAATTCTTCTTTACAATATATTTTGTAATGAAAAAGTGGGCCTGATTCCACATTCAACTATTTGCGTTTTGCTAATCGCAATGTCTGCATGTGAACAGAATTCAATGTAACACTTTATTAATCATTGCTATTTCAATATTTATATTTGCAATTTCCATTCCTTCCTATATACTTTATTGCCAGCGGTGTTCTCAATGCTGTGCTCCAGGAAAGAATATGAAAGGAAATCCTGTGCCATTCACCTCTCTTGTATAAATCAAATGATTAGGATAGAAATAAAATATTGCATTCCTGGGCAATTGTGCTATCGCGGTCATGTCCTTTTGTCTGGAGATTTTGTTTAATGTTGAAAAGGATCTTGCTGGTTTAGGTGACAGCTCATGGAAGCAAGTCTGCATAATATACATATTAACAACAACAAAAAGCAATGCGGCACAAATGGTGCCCACGGACATCAAATTTATGAGTGCAACACATCATACTTGTTCAAGTGCAAATCTTTAGCAATGGAGACAAGATTCATTCACAGAGTGTTTACTTGTCAAGTGCGAATATAGAATCAGGGCCAATTTTTTTTGAAATAACACTGTTTTGGTTTACCTCCTCACGTATAAAAATATTTCAAAACAAATCCTATCCAATGCCATCAGGTAAATCAAATCCCCATTTGATTTAATCAGATTATAGAAATTCAATGGACAGGTTTCGTGCCAATTTAAAATTTAATTAACTAATACCATCCTGTGTTTTGGGTTAGATAACCAAATTATGCAACAATTAGAATAAAGAAAATGTTCTTTATTTAAATTGAACACTTTCATCACAAGGGTTATAATATTTGTTGCAAAACTCTTTTGGATGGGTCTCATCAATCCTACGATATATGATCAAGACTCCAGTGATACACCCTGAAATTTTAAAAAAAGGATGTCAATTTTTCTCTGTAGTTAAAGATTTGCGAAAGAAATTTTGGGGTTATAAGAAATCATTTCAGTAATGGATCTTAAAATAGAATTTCAAACACTTCTGTTCATTGATAAACCAGCTATGTCATCATTAATAATTCATATGGGATAGATGCAATATTCTGCAGGATTATACAACAGATTTGTTCTGTTTTTGGAAGGCAAGTTTATAAAATAAAATAAATTAAAAAGCACAATATACACATCTGTATTTCCTCTGACACTCAAGGCTAATGGTTCATTCCTGTCATTTTTAATTGCAGTAATTGCACTAACGTGAAACTGTCAAATAAAGCAGACACTGCCTGCAGTTAGATAGGATATTTCACTAAAATACTGAACATCAATACCCTTCTTCTTGAGGCTCTACTGCAGAAGTATTCCAATGTCATAATTACTACCATTTGTCTTCAGTATGCAGGCAAACTATCAGCATCCATAACCAGTAGTCCATTAATAACCTCTCTACACTATCTAACTATTCCTTGAACACTGATTCAAAAAGAAAGAACTTGAATTCATGTGCACATTTTACATCCCCAAGATATCACAAAGCGCTTTATGTCTAATGAATTATTTTTGAAGTATGGTGACTACTATTTTGTAAGCATTTGCGATAGCTAATTAGTGCACAGCAAGATCCTGAAGCTGAGAGCAGTAAGAAGCATAACCAGTTAATCTATTTTTTGTAGTTTGTCGGCTGGGAGACAAACATTGGCCAGGATAGTGGGAGAACTCCCTGCTTATCTTCAAATAGTGCCCTGGGATTTTTGTAAGCAACAGATTACCAGTTTTTAAAAATGTTTACTCTATTCTTAAAGTTATAAAGCCAATGCTCAGAGTGGACTGGGCAAACGCAAATCCAACTCCTTGCTTGCTCCAAAAAACAAATTCAAATGGAATCCAGTTCATGGTCCCCACAGGGAGACAAGCTGACAAGGTAAGGCATTGCACCCATCTTGGGCTTGATCGAACACTTGATCTTAGCCAAAAGGCTGAGAAGCTGAATGTTAGGTCATTTTTTTTCCAACTACTGGCCTACAGGACTGGATCTTCTTACTCATTTTATACAAAAGAAATGCATCTTTAGCTTGTGGTATCCTTTGATAGCCTTTCAAGTCTAACCTGTATGAATGTTATTAAAGAGGTCACTTAAAGGTTTGAACATTCTGGCTGAAACTGAATATGTAAAAGGCTCAGCTAAATTTTGTCAAAATGTTGAGTCCAGCAAATCTATTAAAACAGAGATTTTACAAAGAGGAAATAAATTAGGTATTTAAATTGCAAAATGAATTGGAGAAACGGTACAGGAAGAGGTGAAACAGAAGTTTTCAGAAACTCCCATTTGCAACGTGAGCCTGCTAAAAAGATTTTTGGGTGGTTTCAGAAAGCACAAACTTAGTGCAAAATCTTGAATGAGATAGTATCCCATTTTGGTGGCCTGTGTAATAAACTACTATTCAATGGCACCAGATTAAAGCAGACTCTTCTGTGTTTGCCTTTCTCAGAATGCTTTGGGATTGTTTTACAAAAAAGCTGGGAAGAAAACTTTATTACCACCAGGATAAGAATCTTTTTTCTAAACTAAAAATAGATGTGGAACTTCCTTAAAATTGCAAACTCATTCAAAATTCAGCGCAAGCTTACACACTTTCAAATGGAATAGAAATGACTCTCAGTTTTAGGAACAATACTGCCTAAATGTTTCACTCTAAACTGTTAGATTTCCTCTCTCGCCTTCAAAAGGTGAAACAATGGGGAGAACTTAAAGCAAACAAAGTGATGCAAGAGGTTTTTGCTAAATTGGCTCAACAAACTGATTGCGTAATTCGGTTTGGCTTTAGGATGTGCTTCAATGCAATGATTTGAAGTCAGCAGTCTGCTATTCATGGCACTATATCTGTCCTTGATCTTTCACTGTGTCAAAGTAACTTGACTAAGGTAAACAGAACTATTTTCTATTCTGCTAAATGTTTATATGGGGCATGAAATTCTTGGGTAGGATTGAAAGATGGGTGATAGCATATTGGCAGCTCATTTTACATTCCACCCAATTTTCTGTTCACTCCAAAAAAAAATTGGATGGCTTACAAAATGTGCTATTGTCACCTGTTTTGTGCTGCTGCCCAAGGTGAATTTAATCATTGAAAGCATAACTACAAATGAAGTGTCATAATGCATAACACTGAAATAACTCAATTTTATGAATATTTTTAGCAAATTTTCATATCACACTATACCAAGCCATATGCAAAAGAAAATATTAAGTCACTTGGGAGTGAAGAAATTTAGTAAGAAGCACCTAGGCAAATATCTCCAAAGATATTGGCCAGTATTTTACGACCTTGCTCGGGCGAGGCTCATAAAATCCCACCCGAGGCCAACAGAGAATTCCGTTCTGCGAGCCGCAGTAAAATTCCGGCACTAAGTTTAATTTTTTTATTGCGCAGCCAAATACATGCATGGAACAGATGTGAGGAACTAAATGTCATGATTATCGTCTAACCTCATCAATGCATTCTGAATCAAGTTATCCAATTGTAGCACAGGAGCAGTGGCACAGTGGTATTGTCATTGAACTAATAATCCAGAGACCAGAGCAATGCTCTGAAGACCTGGTTTGTAACCCTACCACAGCAGATGTTGAAATTTAAATTTGGAAATCTGGAATTAAAAGTTTAACGATGATCTTGAAAACTTTGTCAATTGTTGTAAAAGCCCATCTGGTTCACTAATGTCATTTAGGGAAGGAAATATGCCGTCCTTACCCAGTCTGGCCTATGTGTGACTCCATACCCACATCAATGTGGTTTTAAAATGTCCTCTGAAATGCCTAACAAGCCATTCAGTTCAAGGGCAATTCCTAATTATCCCATGAATGAATATAAGGGGACATTTGTACTCACTGAAAATTTTCAAATATATGCTTATCCTGGTGTTTAAATTGCATGGATTTATCTTATTCTATCCTTCAAATAAATCTTGTCATTAAGACACTCAAATTTCCTGCTCTCACGCATCTCCTCACCATTGGGGTTGTTGTCTATTAGAGGCCACTTGCACTGGAAATTCTTTCCCTAAACCCGTGTGTCTCTCCTTCTTAAAACCTAGCTGTAGATCGCCCCTCCCAATCTTTCCCTTTTTGGCTCAGAATTTATTTTGCGTTATGCTTCTGTTAAGTGCCTTGGGAGGGTTTGCTATGTTAAAGATACAAATAAATGCAATTTGTTGTTGTTGAGCAGCTAAATCCTCAGATTTGAAAGATATACCTTCACTCTGCCCCACAAAATACTTTAGTCTACTTCACTTACTTCTTTTAAGTGAGAATTGCATTTTCTATACCAGTTATCCTTTTGGCTTTTGAGACAGATTGCAGAGTTAGTACCTCATCAGTAGCAAATGTCTGAATTACTTCACACAAAATCTGTCAAGACAGGAGGAGGCTAGCTCAAGAGTCTGGGCTGACTTCAAATCCAGATTCTAAAACTGATACAAGATGACGGGTGGAATTTTGTGGAGGCACTCCACTCGGGTACTTGACAGGCCAGATGCGAACCTTCCTCTGGGATCAGCAAGGACACTGGGGACACTGGCCCTCAGAGGTGTTGTTCAATCAGAGACCAGAAACTCAAATGAATAGCAGTTCCATTAGGGCGGTGGTGGCTCCTGCCAGTATGACACCCTTTGAAGGTCTCAGATCATCATTGGATCCTAGGCCAGAGGTGACTGATAGTGAGGGGGGCAGCCATCCCACTATGGACTTAGGGTAGATATGGGGTTCCTCCCCCTCCCTCCTGACCCCCAACATGTGATGGGGAGAGGGCACGAGATTCCAATTGATGTACTAACTCACTGCATCATCCAGAATCTAAGTAATGGCTAAGTTAAAATGAACTGCAATGGAAAAGGAGATAGTACAGAAATAATGGTAAAGGAAACAGAAAGGCACACTGCCCCATGAAAGATATAATCAGGCCACAAGAATAAAATATGCAAAGCCATTTCCAGACAGTTTGAAACAGCAACAGTAACAGGATAAATGATTGAACTTCCTCAAAAGGACATTTTCTACCATTTACAATAGAATCCAAAGATGTGCGGGTTAGGTTGATTGGCCATGCTAAAATTGCCCCTTAGTGTCCTGAGATGCGTAGGTTAAAGGGATTAGTAGATGGATATGGGGGTAGGGCCTGGGTGGGATTGTGGGCGGTGCAGACCCGATGGGCCGAATGGCCTCTTTCTGTGCTGTAGGGTTTCTATTCTGTTAATTTTGAACCGTGTGTTTGTGTGTGTAGGATTTCATTACATTATAAATGCCAAATAATGTAAATATTCTTCCAATGTTCTTTTTAGAGATATCACATAGGTGCTTCATTAATATAGTTCATCATTTCAGATTATTGTTTGATATAGCTCTCTTTAAAACTACCCAATTAGGAAAGCTGCATATGTTCTTAGACTAATAATAACATGATGGCATTCTATGCAATTACATTCAGCACCCAGACATGCAACAGTTGGAGAATTTTTGAAAAAAAGGATAAGAATTAAAGATTTTTTTGTCTTACATGCACAAAGCATCCACCTGCTTTAAATAGACACTTCTCCTCAAGCCCCAAATTGTGATTTGGTGCATTGCAGATTAACCAGCATAACCCTTTGAGCACTGAATGCTCTCCGCAGCGTCTGAACTGCATGTCGATTTCTCTAATGCCTGCATTTTCTGTAAATTTGCTATGCTGAGTATGAAGAAGCAAAGAAACATACAGAACCTGAAGAGGTTTTTAATTCACAGTATTCTTTAAAAAATGATCTAGAAATATGTTGTAATTATGATTTTGTCTTCAGTACTCAAAGGGCTAATTTAAAACATTACGAAAAGCAGCTGTTTTTGGTCAAACCAGAGTGGTAGCTCCATAGAGGCAGTAATATTTCTAAATCCTGGCACCAGCTCTGCACTTTTACAGTTTTAAAAGCAACATTTGTTGTTGCCTCGTTGTTGCACTTGTCCCTTGAGATAATCCTGCCCACATATCCTGAGCAACATTTAAAGATAGTCTTATGCTTATTTTTTGGTGTGTCTGCATTCCAGTTATCCAGGTTTCCCAACGGCCTTCAAGGTCTGCTCCAGCTTTTGACGAAAAGTGACGTATTTCTGCTGCACTTGTTGGATCCGTTCCTTTTCCTCTTTCTCCAATATAATGAGGAAATTTTGCAATTCCGGCACGCTAAATGCATCCCACTATAGGAATGAAAAAAGTCCTAGAAATTTAGTATTTTGTTCTAAAATATTAATTTGTATATAAAATGCAATCTGAACATTTACAACCATTGGTGATGATTTAAACTTGGGCAGCAATGTAAAAGGGGCGGTATTGAATTTGCCACTTAACGTTCCACCAAATTTCTTTCCATTAATACCAATGAAAAGGCCATGAGGCGGAGATGCCGGCATTGGACTGGGGTGGGCCCAGTAAGAAGTCTCACAACACCAGGTTAAAGTCCAACAGTTTTATTTGGAATCACAAGTTTTCGGAGCGCCACTCCTTCATCAGGTGAGTCTACCAATGGAAAGGAAAATTGGGCACGGTGTTTAATGGTTGGCTAATCTGATATTGTCTATTTTACGCCACTGTCAAAGTTAAAATGGTCTGATATTGTAATTAACATGTGGAGATGCTGGCGTTGGACTGGGGTAAACACAGTAAGGAGTCTAACAACACCAGGTTAAAGTCCAACAACTTTATTCAAATAAACTTGTTGAACATTAACCTGGTGTTGTTAGACTCCTTATTGTAATTAACATACAGGGATCCATTATCATGCAAATATTGGAGGTGCAGAAATGTTAGCAATTTAAACAGCTGATAATAAAGAATTACTTCTAAAAAAAGAATTTTTTTTCTATGTTTCTTCTTTTTACTGCTGAAGGAGCTTTTCATGGGGTATTGTTGCCAAGGCACAGCTGTCCTTCTGGTATTCCACCCAATTTCTTTATTGCCTCGATTGTGAGTGTCAACCACAACTGTGCTCACTCCTGATTTCACGAGGGAGTTCAGATTCCTATTCTACGTTAAATGCAGTAACCAGTATGCTAAAACTATGTCAAATTTCTACATGCCCTCTTTTTATTAATTAAATTTAGACTGGATGTTAAAAATCTTGTACTCTACAAATAACATTTTTTTGCTACCCCAATTTTTCTTTACATTAATTCATGGGATGTGGATGTTGCTGGCTAAGCCAACATTTATTGTCTATCTCTAATTCAAGGTGGTGGTGGTGAGCTGCCTTCTTGAACCACGCACTCCATGTGGTGTAGATACAATGATGTGGAGATGCCGGCGTTGGACTGGGGTAAACACAGTAAGAAGTTTAACAACACCAGGTTAAAGTCCAACAGGTTTATTTGGTGGCTTTTGCTACCAAATAAACCTGTTGGACTTTAACCTGGTGTTGTTAAACTTCTTACTGTGTAGATACAACCCAGTGATGTTAGGGAGGAAGTTCCAGGATTTTGACCCAACGACAGTGAAGAAACAGCAATATATTTCCAATTCAGGATGGAGAGTGGCTCAAAGGGGAACTCCCATGTGTTTGCAGCCCTTGCCCTTCTAAACGGTAGCATTCATGGGTTTGGAAGTGCTGTTTAAGAGGCTTAGGTGAGTTTGTGCAGTGCATCCTGTAGATGATACACACTGCTGCTATTGTGCACTGATTGTGGAGGGAGTAAATGTTTGTGGCTGGGGTGCCAATCAAGCAAGCTGCTTGGTCCTGGATGGTGTCAAACTTCTTCAGAGTTGTTGAAGCTGGGACCAGGTCAAGCCATAGTGAAAGCCAGGTGTGAGCTTTAACACCTGGACACAAAGGGAGAAACAACTGACCTTGCTACATGGCGACAGAGTCACAGAGGCAGTCAGGCCAAGATTCTAAAAAGACAACCCATAACAGGTGTAGATCTGCCTTGGAGAAAAAAAAGACTGCCTTTGGATTTCTGGGGTTCTGTCCTCACCACTGAATGCTGGTGAGGACAGAACCGCTGTTTGAATGGACAAAGCTTGTTATAGAAAGTTGAAGACCAAGGGGTCACCAGTGGGAAGTGGGTGTCTTGCTGCTGGAAGTCCATTCAAGTATGCTGGGATAATTGAATGAAGGGCACTTTGGGCCCGATTTTACCATTGCGTTGCACCCAAAAACAGGCGCGAAAACTTGGTAAAGTCGGGCGTGAGGCGATTGGCACAGATGCCCACATCACCAAGGCCCACTAATGGCTGTGATCCGAACCACGCCCTAAATGGGTGCAACAGTGATTTAAATGTATTTGCATGCATTTAAATTGAATTAATTGGCTGCCCGCCCAACTTTACTGGTATTTCCCCCTTTACCATCACATTCGCGCATCCAGATTCGGCGCAAAACAGACATGCTCGGCAAAGGTCTGTTTCGGGCGCTCCAGCTTCTAAAGAGGTAAGTTCAGAGCTTCCAATGGCTCTCTGACTCAGATTGGTGGGGGGCGGGGGAGGAGGGCCAGATCATTCTCTGGTGAGTGGTGGGGGAAGGGAGGAGGAGGGAAGCCCGATCGTTATCTGGTGGGGAGGGGGAGGGGAGGGGTGGAGAATAAAGTAGGCGGGTCAGATGTATCTCTGGAAGGGTGGGGGAGGAGGAGGGCGGCCCGATCATTCTCTGCTGGGGGGTGGGGGGGGGGGGGGGGGGGGGGGGGAGTCAAGGGGGGGTCCGCTGCCATTATGCGGGGGATCGGTGGGGGGAACAGGACAGAGGATCACAATCGATCTAGGTAGGGGGTGTGGGTGGATAAGGGAGACAGTTATGTTGTGGGGGTGGGGCAATGTCTGTGAGGGCCATCGCTTTTTTGCGGCCTGGGAGCATGTGACAGTGGCGTGTTTTTCAATTTTTTTTTCACCGCACATGCGCAGTTCAAAGCTCCAATCGGAGCTGCAGAGTTTCAGGCGCGATAAGCCCCGCCCACAGCACGATTCAGACTCACGATTTCTTTTTCAGGCTAAGTGTGTATGGGGGTGCCTGAGAACAGTTTTCCAAATTGGATCCGAATTGTGCCCAGATTCAGCACTTAGAATCAAAATGGTAAAATCGGGCCCTTTGTTTAAAAAAAAGACCCAGAAGATTCATCCTGGCAGGGCAGGGAGAAGAGAACCTTTTGAGTCACCAGGAGACATTTGGCACTTGAAATACAAGGCTACCTATCGGTTGAGAATGCGCTGTAAATGTAGTTTGGGGTTTTTGATTATGTTAAGTAGTTACTGGGGAATACCTCTTCTATAATTTAGTGTAATTTTTAGTCTATTGATTTTAGTGTTACAGGAAAAGTCTTGTTATTTGATCCTCTTCATATGCCACTGGAAAATTCACCACTGTATAAAGTTATTTGTTTATGTGGAACGTAACACATTGTTCTCTAAATAAAAGCAAAATACTGCAGATGAAAATGCTGAATAAACTCAGCAGGTTTGGCAGCATCTGTGGAGAGAAACAGGGTTAACGTTTTGACCCTTCTACAGATCAGAAGAATTATACAGTTGGAAAGGGGGTGGAGGAGCTTGATATAATAGGAGATCAGGATTTGTCCTGGACATAAGAAAAAGGGAAATATTAATGATGCCATTAAAGGGCTGAGGAATGCTAATAGTGGCAAAGGGTGAGAGAATGTGTTGATGGGAGCAACTGAACAGCCTGTGACATGTGGCCATATTGGGGAGGGGTGAGGTGGTAAAGTTGTTGAATCCAGAAGGTTGTAACGTGCCTCCTTCATTCTAAACCACTCCCCCCACCCTATTCCCCCATGCACACACCTTTATTTTATAGTTCGTTAGTCTTTTTTTAAGCTCCCTGGCATACCCCACCACTCCTAATCAGAAGATGAGGTATTGTCTTCCAGTTTGCATTGGGCATCGTTGGAGCATTGCAGCAAGCCAAGGAAGGACATGTGGGCATGAAAGCAAAATGCTGAGTTGAAATGGAAAGCAATGAGAAGGTTGGGGCATGCTTGCAGACTGAGTGAAGGTGTTCCGCAAAGCAGTCACCCAGCCTTTGTTTTGTCTCCTCAGTATAATTGGGAGCTGTGAATGCAGTAGACCAGATTGAAGGAAGTGCAAGTGAAATGCTGTATCACCTGAAAGGGCTATTTGGGTCCTTGGACAGTTAAGGGACAGGTACTGCACCTTCTTCAATTGTATGGCAAGGTGGCATAGGAAGGGTTCTGAACAATGGAGGAGTGGACCTAGATGTCAGAAACAGAGTGGTCCCTGTGGAATGCTGACAGGAGTAGTGAGGGGAAGATGTATTTAGTGGTGGCATCATGTTGGGGTTGCCAGAAATGGCAGAGGATCCTTTGAATGCGGTGGCCGATGAGGTGGTGAGGACTGGAGGGACCCTATGCTGGTTCTGGGAGGAAGGGGAAGCGGGGGAAACGCAGAGTTGCAAGAGAGATTCAGGTTTGTTCTGAATGCATAGGAGCATTGTAAGCATGTAATGCTAGAAAGACAATCCAATAAATTACTTTGCAGTTCAACCATTTATGATAATATGAAATAATGAATAGCTTCTGTGATGCTTAAGAAAAACTATACAACATAACTAGTGCTTTTATTTATTTCTGCAAACATATCAATTCAAAAAAATATATACCTCAACTTCCCCAGTCTCATTCTCCTTCAATGCAAAATTTGAGACGTTTGTGTCTGGGCCAGCCAAAAGACGGATTAAAAGAGGATGCTCATTTTCTTTAAGTTTCTGCAGGTGCACTAACAAAGGAAATAAAAAAGTGGGTGTACTGATTATAATTATCAAGTCCTTTCTGTTACACCATTTCATTCACAGATATCAACATAATTACTAACCCTCAAAGCACTTGCTGCCTGCCTATATAGCAATTCAAAGATTAGATGTAAAAGACTGGGGTGAGGGGAGGGGGCAGAATAGCCTACTCCTAATTTGAATGTCTAAACATCAGAGTGTAGAGTTTCTATTTTGAGTGCAATGTGGAAACCACACCCAAATTGTTGCTTAGGCTAGGCTACACCGGGGTTCATATTTCTGCTAAAATAATTTGCATAATTGCAAATGCAAAATCTTCCAATAAACTACTGCACAGTAAGACATCTCACAACATCAGGTTAAACTCCAACAGGTTTATTTGGAGTGGCATGGTGGCACAGTGGTTAGCACTGCTGCCTGACAAGGGCCCGGGTTTGATTCCCCGTTTGGGTCTGAGTGGTTTGCACATTCTTCCTTTGTCTGCGTGGGTTTCCTCCCACAGTCCAAAGATGTGCGGGTTGCCCATGCTAAATTGCCCCTTAGTGTCAGGAGGACTAACTAGGGTAAATGCATGGGGATAGGGCCTGAGTGGGATTGTGGTCAGTGCAGATTCGATGGGCCGAATGGCTTCCTTCTGCACTGTAGGATTGTATGATTCTATTCTATGAGCTTTCGGAGCACTGTTCCTTCATAAGGGAGTGATTACTACTTCATTACTACTGCAATCAAGCAGAGTAATAGTTTCTTTTTCCCCATAAAAATATAATTCATCAAGTATTTAAGAGTAATAACCAGATGCAGTTTTATTAATACAACTGAAATTGGGTTTACCAGCAAAAATAAGCATCTTTGATGATGGTGAAGGGGCCTCCATCCATGAGAACTAGAAGATCACAATTTCATTAAGAAATAGGAGTAAATCATTCAGCCCACTGAGTATTCTCCATCATTCGCTAATTTCATGGCTGATCTGATTGTGGCTTTTGTTTCCTGCCTGTCCCCCATAACCTTCAACTCCCCTGATGATCAAAAATTAGTCTAACTCTTATTTTAAATATATTCAATGACCCAGCCAATGACTGCTCTTTGGGGAAGAGAATTTCGAAGACTAACGACCCTGAGAGCAGAACATTCTCTGAATTTCAGTCTTAAATGAGAGACTGATTATTTTGAAACTGTGCTCCCTAGTTCTAGATTCCCCAATAAGGGGCAACATCCTCTCAGCTTCTACCATGTCAAGACTTCTCAGAATCTGACATGCTTCAATAAGATCCCTGCTGTTTTCCTAAACATCAATGAGTATAGGCCCATCAGGCTCAATCTTTCCTTCATCCTGGGAATCAACCGAATGAATCTTCACTGAACTGCTTCCAACGCAAGCATATCCCTCAAGAAAGGACACTAAAGCTGTACACAGTACTCCCGGTGGCATCTCATGCCTGGACAGCTGTAGCAAGACTTCCATTTTTAACTCCATCCACCTTGCAATAAAAGGCTAACATTCCATTTGCTTTCCCAATTACTTGCTGCACCTGCATGCTAACCTTTTGTGATATAAACCCGATTTTAAATATCATTTGTAAACTGGACCATTTAATTGTTTGATTTCAATTGGCTGAGTTAGAAGTAGTTTTAGTAAATATTTTTCATTTCTTTTATAACAAAAAAATTGAAAACTAGTGTTTTAGCCTCGTAGCTAATTTGTACACTGTATTCCATTCAGGAGAGGCAGTGGTGTAGCTGGACGAGTAATCCAGAGCCCCAGGGTAATGTTCTGGGGACCCGGATTCGAATCCCACCATGACCGATGTAAAATTTGAATTCAATAAAAATAATCTGGAATTAAACGTTTAAGGATGACCATGAAACCATTGTCAATTGAAGTTAAAGCCCATCCACCCTTTAGGGCATATACTTGGTCTGGCTATATGATTTATTTTTATTGATTCATGGAACATCGGTGCCGCTGGCTGGCCAGCATTTTTTGCCCATCCCTAGTTGCCCTTGGAGGAGTTGAGAGTCAACCACATTGCTGTGGCTCTGGAGTCACATAGGCCAAACCAGGTAAGGACAGCAGATTTCCTTCCCTAAAGGACATTGGTGAACCAGATGGTTTTTTCCAAAAATCAACAATGGTTTCATGGTCATCAGTAGATTCATAATTCCAGATTTCTTTTCAAAAATCAAATTCAAATCCCACCATTTGCTGTGGCAGGATTTGAAGTCGGGTCCCAGAACATTAGCTGAGTTTCTGGATTAATAGTCGAGTGGTAATACCACTAGGCCATGTGACTCCAAATCCACAACAATGGGGCTGGGGATGGACAATAAATGCTGGCCTAGCCAGTGATGCCCACGGACACCACGGAGGTGGTTCCTGGCATGGAAGCTCACTTCAAGTTTTTTCAGACATCAGGGTTTTTGCCCCAATATGGGGGGACAGGAATGGAGCAGTGTGGGTAGCTTAAGATAATTTAAAGGGCAATTAAGGCAAATGATCAGCAGTGAACTGGATTTTTTTTTAGTTTACCTCCAGACCCCCTGTTGCTTCAGGAGCATGGTAGCTGACTGGAGGTAGCAACCAGATGGCAGATTGGGGTGGAGGGCAGAAGTCCAGGCTGACTTTGAGGGCCATCCCCACTTCTTACCTGACCATAGCTGCAGCCACAGGTTGTCCTGTGGAGTGGTTTCCCAATCTTGCTGCTCAAAAAAGTTGACAAGTGCTTAGAGAGTGCCTCAAGATGTTGGGCCCCTTTCTCCCTCACCTGTAATAGAATGCTATAGCGCTTTTTATGCTGGAGAGTCTCATATTGGCCCTGAAACTCCGAGAGCCATTAATATTCTAAAAGTGAAAGTTGACCAGAATTCTACTTTTTTTTTGTTCCTATTAACAAGTCAGAAACATTTTATTTTGTGAAAAGCATCTACTGGATATGTTAAAATCTTCAATTAAAAACTGGTTTGTACCGGAAGCAATAAATATGAAAATGGATTATAAAGGCAAGTTATAGGCTGGGCATGGGAGTGACAGTGATGTCCATTGGTTAGGGTTTGAGGGGGGGGTGGGGGTGCTGTTAGGAAGAGCAGAGTAGGAGACACCAGGACAGCTGATCTGATCACGCACAATCTTGCAGTGTTCAGCTCATTACATATGCATCAGCAAGGAGCTCTCTGGTTCTCATGGTGGGAAAAGGGGTAGGAAGTGTGGGGTGGCACAGTGCCACAGTGGTTAGCTATGCACTGACCATCTGACCCATGACTCTTGATCCACAACCCACCACACGGTGGTGGCACAGTGGTAAGCACTGCTGCCTCACAGCACCAGGGACCTGGGTTCGCTTCCCGGCTTGGGTCACTGTCTGTGCAGAATCTGCATGGGTTTCCTCCGGGTGCTCCGGTTTCCTCCCACAGTCCAAAGATGTGCAGGTTAGATGGATTGACAGTGCTAAACTGCCCCTTAGTGTCAGGGGAACTAGCTAGGGTAAATACGTGGGGTTACGGGGATAGAGCCGGGTGGGATTGTGGTCAGTGCAGACCCAATGGGCTAAATGACCTCCTTCTGCACTGTAGAGATTCTATGATTCTACATGCACTGACTAAGTAACATATGGCTTTAATAAGGGAGGCTGCCCACAAAATCGTTTCCTCCATTCCAGGTATCAGCGAGAAAAAGGGGGAGCCCACAAAGGAGACTGGCCACAGATCCAGCCCTAATCCCACCAGAGGAAGATGCACCGTCACGGAATTCATCTGCACGCCCACTAATGCAGACAAACACAGGGCCACAACTGGCGGAAGCAGTGACTGCTTCCCTCCATTACCTTCAAGAGTTCATAAAGACACTGGGGGCGATTCTCCCACCTACTGCGCTGCTCTAGCAGAGGCCGTTTCACGAGCTTCCCTCTGGGCACCGCATGTCTCCAGCTCCAAGTTTTTTTTAAAGAGTAATCAGCTCCGCGCCAGAAAACAACACAGAGCAATGGGATGTCGTGGGGATGCCCAGCGATTGAGCTCTATGCTGCTGACCTCTTCAGTGGGAATAGGCTCCGCCCCCTGATTTTCAGAGGGAATCCTGCTCGGGCACTCTGCGGTGCTCAGAGTGTCGGAGATTCAATCTGAAAATCACGCAAAAAAACCCAGCGGGAGTTACTCCTGCTTTCATACGAATTGGGGACTTCAAATTTTTTGAGAGAATCCTGGACACTGTTTTGGCATCATTGGAAGATCCACAGAAGCCGTTGTCAGACCATTTAGCAGGTAGGATGAAAGTTTGAAGATGTCCACCATCTGTGCCCCTTGGAGGGAGGGATCCACCTCCCTCCCTGCTTCTGACAGCATCACCTTCCAAATCACAGAATGAATAACAGCTCCAGACCTTGATGGGTTCCTGCTGGAATACAACCCATTTGTCATGGAGCAATACTGGTTTATTGGGCATTGAAACCTCAAGTCCAGAATTCAGCGGAGCTTGGTTTCTCTTGGAGTGGACTAATGATTAATGGGGTGCCCTTGCACTAGGCTAAAAACAACACTAAGCATTAACTCCTCCTACCCAGAGACCGCTCCCAAAGAAAACATGAGAGTTTTTACAAACTGCACAATAACCTTCAGCACTGAGAGAGAGATTTTCTGGCATGTCAAGCACTTTCTACGCTCCTCTGGTTACCCACCAAACTTCCTCCCTCTCCCTCCACAAGCACTGCCTTGTCATTCCTCTCCTTCCTATAACCAAACTTCCCTCATTATCTAAGACCCAATTACTATTTATTTTGCCATTCCTGTTCTCCCCACTGTTCATGTGCACATGACCCTCCTGAATCTGACCTCCCTCAACCCGTCCCTACTCCACCCCATGAGATCATCCACTACCCCATCATAAGTCTGGCACTTCCACCCGTGATGAAAATATATTTTTCAATAATGCACTGTGAAATAGGCTTGTGTTGTGTGCATGTGTAGGGGTGTGACTAATTTAATTAGACTGGAGACAGTTAAAAACATCAAAAGGGATAAGGTGTGAAAGCAAGTATTCTGAATTGGAGATAAGCAGGGCTATGATATTGGAATTCATTATAAAGGATGCAATAGCAGAACATTTAGAAATACATATTATTGTCAAGCAGAGAAGGTTCACTAGGTTGATCCTGGGCATGGAAGGATTTTCTTATGAGAAGAGGTTGAGTAGGTTGGGCCTGTACTCACTGGAGTTTAGAAGAATGACAGGTGACCATATTGAGACATGTATGATTCTCTCGGGGCTTGACAGGGTAAAGAGGTTGTTTACCCTTGTGGAAGAGTCTAGGACCAGAGTAGACTAATTTAAGACAGAGATGAAGAGAGATTTTTTCTATCAGAGGATAGTGAATCTGTGGAATTCTTTATCAAAAAGAGGTCTGTAGATGGTGGGTCATTAAGTGTATTCAAGGCTGAGATAGATAGATGTTTAATCAGTAAGATAAGCAAGCGTTATGGGGTTAAGGCATCAAGGGTTATGGGGTTAAGGCAGGAAAGTGGAGTTGAGGATTGTCATATCAGATCAGTCATGATCTCATTGAATGGTGGACTTGATGGGCCAAATAGCCTAATTCTGCTTCTACATCTTATGGTTATAGTAACAGTGAGCAGTATGAATAGAAATTTGCATAAGGAAGACAAGGCCAGTGACTTAAAGTTTAACTATTGTATTTCAAAAGGAAAATGTATAACTGGTAAAGATCATAAAGCAAAGTATTAAGTTTATTTTTACCCAAAAGTAGGAGCCATAAAAAGTATGAATGATCTGCAAGTTCTGGGAAAGGGAACTTCCAAAAGGATGTAAACACAATAGATTTAAAGATGAAAAGGGAAAACGTATAAACATACAAAAAGGAGATTGAAGGCTGTAGAACGCTGTGTAGACGTCATGAGATCCTAAAGAGCATGTGTGCTGAAACAGACCTGTGAAGAAGCAGTCTGCAACCACCCTCAGAGGCCCTGTAGTTAACAGTCGATGTTTGTGGTAATTTTTAGAGAGAAAATATGAGATTGTTGCCTAAAAGGGGGGTTTAGCTCCGGAGTTAAATTAAGCAGTAATCTTTTGGAAAATGTGTAAAATAATTGCATAAACGTCATGTTGTGTGTTTAAAATTTCTTTTTAAATAAATGTTTAAATGTAACATTTAGGCAAGGCCTTTGACAAGGTACCACATGGTAGGTTGTTGCATAAGGTTAAATCTCACGGGGTCCAAGGTGAGGTATCTAAATGGATACAAAATTGGCTTCTTGACAGAAGCCAGAGGGTGGTTGTAGAGAGTTGTTTTTCAAACTGGAGGCATGTGACCAGTGGTGTGCCTCAGGGATCAGTGCTGGGTCCACTGTTATTTGTCATTTATATTAATGATTTGGATGAGAATATAGAAGGAATGGTTAGTAAGTTTGCAGATGACACTAAGATTGGTGGCATAGTGGACAGTGAAGAAAGTGATCTCCAATTGCAGTGGGATCTTGATCAATTGGGCCAGTGGCTGACGAATGTCAGATGGAGTTTAATTTAGACAATTGTGAGGTGATGCATTTTGGTGGATTGAACCAGGGCAGGATTTACTCCGTTAATAGTAGGGCGTTGGGGAGAGTTACAGAACAAAGAGATCTGGGGGTACATGTTCATAGCTCCTTGAAAGTGGAGTCACAGGTGGACAGAGTGGGGAAGAAGGCATTCGGCATGCTTGGTTTCATCGGTCAGAACATTGAATACAGGAGTTGGAATGTCTTGTTGAAATTGCACAAGACATTGGTAAGGCCACACTTGGAATAGTGTGTGCAATTCTGGTCACCCTACAATAGAAAGGATGTTATTTAACTAGAAAGAGTGCAGAAAAGATTTACTAGGATGCTACCGGGACTTGATGAATTGAATTATAAGAAGAGGCTGGATAGACTGGAACTTTTTTCTCTGGAGCGTAGGAGGCTGCGGGGTGATCGTACAGAGGTCTATAAAATAATGAGGGGCACAGATCAGCTAGATAGTCAATATCTTTTCCCAAAGATAGGGGAGTCTAAAACTAGAGGGCATAGGTTCAAGATGAGAGGGGAGAGATACAAAAGTGTCCAGAGGTGCAATTATTTCACACAGAGGGTGGCGAGTGTCTGGAACAAGCTGCCAGAGGTTGTAGTAGAGGCAGGTACAATTTTGTCTTTTAAAAAGCATTTAGACAGTTACATGGGTACGATGGGTATAGAGGGATATGGGCAATTGGGATTAGCTTAGGGGTTTTAAAAAAGAAAGTGCGGCATGGACAAGTTGGGCCGAAGGGCCTGTTTCCATACTGTAAACCTCGTGACTGTATTTACCATCTCCAAGAGTGGTTTGAAATTTGTGCTTTTGACTTCAGTATAGATACCGTCTCATTATAAAAAGCAAATTGCAAATCGTTGTGACAGCTTGTCCCAAGTTTCTCTCTGGAACTGAGCAGCCTGGCAATTACTACCTGCCATATCATACATAATACACCCTACCTGATCCAACTCCCTCCTCTGACTGTGACAGTTCACTGAGTCCCAGTAAAAACCCTGGGACCAAATTTAAAACTCTCAGAACATACCCTTTAGACACACCTCTCTGCGATGCTCACTGCCCAGAGAGGCCTTCCAATAGACTGACACATGGGTGACATGCCTACCCCTCTAACATGCCCATGACAGTTTTGCTTCAAAATCCAGAACATAATTTCAAAAGTTCATTCTGATTTTTGACTTCACGCAGAACCAGAAGATTCTGTCCATATGAAGATTTTTTAAAAGCAGTTTCTTTCTTTAGTATTAAGCAACTGCCACATTTTGATATTGGTGAGAAACTTTTCGACCACATTCTTCCTTCCCCTTATCCACCTACCCCCAACAGTGCATAATTTATTTTACATGTTTTGGAATAAAACACAAATTGTTAAATTACCATTATTGCCTTTGTTTGTCTGGTAGAAGAGAGCAAATTTTTGAGGATTATCGATCACCATGAACTTTTTTAACAGGCCTGTGATCACTTCATTAACAGTGGTTACACTACTGATGTGAAGCTGTTTAATTGCATCCAGTGGCAGGTAAAATGATGTACGTTTGTTGGTGATTTCTGCTGGATTCACTTCCTTCAACACATCATAGATTGACTGTGGCCGGATGCCTGCTGGGACAGTGACAGGGCGGCGTAGTTTGAGATGAACTTTGATGAACCCAGTGTACGTGCCATCCTGATTCTGAAAAATAGCATTAACATTGAGAATTTAAAAGAAAATGCAGTTTCATAAGCTGCTAAATTATATGTGCTCTCAGAGTGTGAAATAAATTTTTCATGATCTCCACAAACTCTTAGTTCCTATGATGTGTTATAAGCCAACACAACCTTTGTTTGCAGTTGATTAAGACAAAATTGAAATGTCTAATCTTTTGTGACACCCGGAGAAAGATTTCCCTAGAACACTATGTGGAGAAACAGAAAATGTTATCCCCTCCGAGGAAAGTTTTAAAAAGTTAGAAGGAAAGAGACAAAGATGCACCCACAACATTACAATAAATAACCATGTTCCTGCAGGCACCATTGTTACAACTAGCTCCAAGGTTCACGAGCAATAAAAGTGTATCTACTACTAATAATACCGGCATTTAACATCATAGGTAAAAGCAGATTTTAGATTTTGTAGTTAATGCTAATCATGTATCTAATATTAACCTACATGGTCATGTTTACAATTGGATTGATATATTTTCTGCATGCATTTGGGGTTTCTAATTGAAGATTAAATGAATTGGCAACTTTACAACTTGTTTTGTTCAATAAAGTATTATAAAAGGGTTACTGTAGCAACTAACAAATATGGCAATAACAAAGTTGTGCAAGCATGTCAATGGCTATAATGGTGAATTATTCTCATTCGTTAAACCAGTCACAGATGTTTATGAAAGATAAAAAAAGTGTATTCAACAGGAATAAATTTATAAAACAAAGGGCATAGATAAGATAGATAGTCAACATCTTTTCCCAAAGGTAGGGGAGCCTAAAACTAGAGGGCATAGGTTTAAGGTGAGAGGGGAGAGATACAAAAGGGTCCAGTGAGGCAGTTTTTTCATGCAGAGTGGTGAGTGTCTGGAACGAGCTGTCAGAGGTTGTAGTAGAGGCGGGTACAATTTTGCCTTTTAAAAAGCATTTAGACAATCACATGGGTATAGAGGATATGGGCCAAACACAGGCAATTGGAACTAGCTTAATGGTAAAAACTGGACAGCATGGACAAGTTGGGCCGAAGGATGTGTTTCCATGTTGTAAATCTCTATGACTCTAAATTTATGCTTTAAGATGAACATATATTGCTCCAGCTTCCACAGGATCCTAAAAATGCATGTGTCCCCAACTTCATTCAGGCAGCAATGGGAGCTGGAATGATAGACTTTAAAATCTATTTTTCAGCATTAGCATGACGGACATCTCCTTCAGCAACGTTTAAAGAATTGAGGCTTGTGATCAAAGATATCTGAGTATTCAAAATTCATGCAAATGTTAACTATAAAATGTTACATTTTTAAAAATCAAGTGCTGAAAGCAGTAATGTAATTCTGGGATTCTTCTGAGGTTAGATGTCTTCAGCTCTGTCTCAATTGTGAAGGGAGTTTAATTTATAATGCAGTTTTGTATAGTGCAGCACTAACTGGAGAATTCTCTAAATTGCAAACTCAAGAAAAAAATAAAAAAATGATGGCGGCTTCGAAAAATTACTAAGGTGAAAGTGCCCTTTGAAGTGAACTATATAAATTGTGCTGCAAGTTACTACTCTTTGCATTTTTTACTGGTGTGGCTATCTCAATGGAACAGCATTACACAATGTATGCTGCTCTTTTTTTGTATAATAGCAGCATACTTATGTTATATGGACACATAATAGAAGTAGAAATGTGAAACAATGTGGTATGTTGGAGGTCTAACATATTGCACCATAGTGGTGAGATGCAATTCATTGTTATATAAAACGCAAAATAAAACTGAAATACACCTGCGTGGCTAAACTTTCCACAGATGGTAGGACTGTAGTTCGCAGTAAAATGCTACTGCACAGGCGCACATTTGTATGTCATGAATGCGAGTGTATGCCTACAGATACTTATAAGCTTTGAATAAAATTGGGAGAGATGGTGGAATAGTAGTGATGTCACTGGACATCTAATTCAGATGTCCCATGGGTTCAAATCTCACCACAGAAGCTGGTGGAATTTAAATTAATTTATTTTAAAAAATCTAGAATTGAAAGGTAGTCGCAGTAATGACGCCACAAAACTTACCACCGATTGTTATAAAAACCTGTCTGGTTCACTAATGTCCTTTTGGGAAGGAAATCTGCCTAATCTGGCCTATATGTGACTCCTGACCCACAACAATGTGGTTGACTGTTGTTGAATCAAAGGTTCCAGAAGGTGGTTCATCACCACCTTCTCAAGAGCAATTAGGGATGTGCAAGAAATGCTGACCTTGCCAGCAATGCCCACATCCCAAGGAAGAATAAAAAAGGATCCAGTTGGTATGTATGATTTAGCCATGTTGCAAACAGTTATATCTACTCAATAATACAGATTTACCAGCTTGAACGGCAGCTCAAAGTCTGGTGTTAAATAGAAAGGATAGTGTTCATTTGACATCAAAGTATGTGATACTCTAGTATGTATTTGCCCTGGTTACCAGTGCTACATTACTTCTGTGTTGAATCATCTTAAGTGAGCATCACTGAGGGTAAAACAGTTGTTGAATTAGGATTACAATTTTGCTTCATATCAGAATTTTCATGGAAAATTGAAAAACAGTGCGGTTTGAGAAACATTGTATAAAAGGATTATTTGTAATTTCTATAATATTTCGCTCAAATTGAATCCTTACCAAACGCATTCCCAAGCAGTTTTTAGCCTTTTCATTGTATTCTTCAATTTTTTGTTTAATTTCTTTTTCTGTGAGAACCTTGGGTTTTTCTTCTTTTGTTGCCACATTCTAAAACATAAAAGAAAGCTTTAATTATAAAGGACCTTCTATTTCCTAAATTATCAAGATGTATTATACCCACTTAATTCCTAAAGAAAACTGCAGAAAATGTAAAAAGGCTTAAAGAACACATTTAAGATCCATGATTATACCAACATTAGTGTAACGTTTATACTTACTAGAGCCAAATATAAGTGAAGTTACAATTTCTTCCACATCCAATGCCACAACAATATTAAGGCCTGTTATATCAATGTGTAAAGTAGAACCACAAGATGTATTGTGGCCAGCATGCTGACCATTCTAAAATTTAACCAACTTTGCATTACTCACAATTTAGCAACAACATAACTTATACAAGGAGTAGAACATCGGTACAACATCAGTAATGTTGTGCATGTGTACAAAAAGTAAAACGGCATATGTTGGTTGTTCTGTTCATCCTCAAATAAGGTTTTTTTTAAAAACCAAGTTACATCTTTTGGTTGCAGCCTCCAGTAGTTCCTTCAAGGACTTCAAATTAGGCTGCATGTGGACCTGGTTAGGTTGAATGCAGCCAGGCTGACATGTGCTGTGTTCTGGGCAAGATTTGAAGATAGGTGTTTGACCCCTTCCTAACATATGCTAGGGCCAAATGGATACTTTGTGCATCCATTTGAAACATTTAAAAATTGGACCTGGTAAACTAGGCAGTGGGACCAATACTTTCAAATTGGGTACAGGCCATCCCATGGATAAAATAGAATTTTCCTACCCGCCATGGGAATCATAGCAGGTGGGGGCGGACCATGCAAAAGGTCTGTTGACCTTGGGTGGAAATTTCCAGCCTTGGGGCGAGCGCGGCCAGAAAATCCCGCCCATTGTTAAATGAATTCAAGGTGTAATTAAAGCAAAAAACCCCACAGTTGTCCTAAGGCAATGTTTGTACCGGACTGTGGCATGGATTTCACCACATATGGCTTCCCATACTTAAGGTTAGTACATTAGGTCAGTAGCCAATTGATTTTTACTGGCTGCTGCAGAGATAAAAATATTAAAGTGGTTAGTAGCACTACTTGAAGTCGAAAGGTGGGATTTTCCAGCCGCGCTTGCCCCAAAACTGGAAAGACCCCTTTGCATGGCCTGCCCCCTGCCTCCCCCGCCCTCTTCGATTCACGTAGCAGGCGGGACAGGAAAATTCCCTTTGAAGTCTACTGGCCATGGTGTGGCATGTAGCAAAGACCTTGGCTCTGGCTTCATAAGAATGGGGTAGGCCATTTAGAAATGAGAAAAGGAGAAATTTCTTCACTCGGTAGTAAACTTGTGGAATTCTCTATCATAGAAGGCTGTAATAAGTCACTGAATATATTCAAGGAGGAAATAGATTTCTAGACACTAAAGAGATCAAGGGGTATGGAAAGAGAACAGGATTATGGCGTTTAAGGATCAGCCATGATCGTATTAAATGACGGAGCAGGCTCGAGGGTCTGAAAGACCTGCTCTTGTTCCTACTTCCTATGTTTTCAAGGTTCTGCTCAGTGAGGAGGACAAGCTACTCAGAAGGAAACAGGGGTGAAACTTTGCATGGTTGAAGAGATGGCTGCAAGCAGGATCCATGTCTGCTCAGGGTTACTGGGGAGCAATTCACCTGCCTCTATTTCATTGAGGGGGACAGTACATTAGACACTTCTGCTTCAACAAGGGGATGCTCACTGAAATCTGCCATCTGTAGCAGTCCAAATGAAACAGGGCAGAGGGAGGACAGTATTGCCTGGGTTTGTGAAGGGTTGCATGGTGGCACATGGTTAGCACTGCTGCCTCACAGCGGCAGGAACCCGGGTTCGATTCTTGGCTTGGGTCACTGTATGTGCAGAGTCTGCACGTTCTCCCTGCGTTTGCATGGGTTTCCTCAGGATGCTCCGGTTTCCTCCCACAGTCCAAAAGACATGCTGGTTTGGTGCATTGGCCATGCTAAATTCTCCCTCAGCATATCCGAACAGGTGCCGGAGTGTGGCGACTAGGGGATTTTCACTGTACCTTCATTGCAGTGTTACTGCAAATCAATACCATGTTTCCCAACAGCAGTGATGTGAGCCAAAATTCTTCGGCCTCGCCTGTGGCTGGGATTCTCTGGTCCCACTCCAGTGAATGGAGATTTGGCTGAGCACTGACATGCCAAATTCTCCATTCACGCTAGCAGCTGTAGTGGGGAGTGCGAGACCGGAGAATTTCGGCCCTGGTCTTCATTCTGCAGCAGTCCACTGAACCATCCACATTTGAACCATCATGACAAACCAGAAGTTGGCTACAGGGTGTCAAGAGCTATGCACTGACCATCTGGATCATGACTCTTGATCCACAACCCACCACAAATGGGCAATTGAAAGCTATGCTGCTACACAAAATGTAAGAGCATTGGGGTGCTTAAGCTATGATTCAGCTGCCTACACTGTCCTGGAGGAGCCTTTCATTATTTGTCAGAATGAGTGCCACAATTCATGCACACAATGCCCTACCTCACCATCAGGAGGGCGCTAGATATACAGTGAACAGTTGAGGAGGAACAGCAAGAACAAGAGAGGCAAACAACAGATCATTTTCTGGCCATGCTGTCAGTGATCCACTTGATTGTGGGACTTGTGAACACAATCCAATTTCCCAATAATTAACAGTCCCACACTTTACCTTTCCCCTGTTGCAGCATTCTTTTCAGCAAAATGCTGGGGAAAAAAGCCACCACAAAACAAAGTTCCAAATCCACTTTATCATTTAAATAATCCAACATTCCAAAAAAAGTCAACACATTACACTTCAAATTCCTTTAGTGGCCGTTTTCCATGTGCCTTTGACTGTCCTAGTACTCCTGTCCTCAGTGGCTTCAGTGTGGCTGGTGGAAGGTTGCCAAGGTAGTAGAATAATGCAGATAGCTGTGGAAGGATAATCTTGAAAAGGCTCTGGCTCTAGAAGGCCTACCTTCAGACCAGTTTGGCATGGATGGAAGCAGCCTGACCGGCTGCCTCGCAGGCAACAACAAGGGTATCTCACACTGCTGGGAGAATGAAAACGGTCATCTTGAAAGGGGATACGCTTATGCTCCAGGGAACCTGCCCATCCAACAGAGTGGCGTCTCAGCAATGCTAGTAGTTTGGAATACAGACAGCTGCGAGGTCCAGCAGACTCCTTTCCTTCAACTGCACCATCATTCTGCTGATACCAGTGTTCAGAGTTGGCATGACTGCAGTCTGAGCTTCCACAGCAGCAGCAAGACATTAGGTTGTTTCTGATTGTGCTGCAAAGGAAGCTGAGATATCAGCCCCAGATGCTGCATAATGATTAGAGTGTGCTAATCAAGTTGGTCACCATTTCCATACTGGAAAAGGTAGGCTCCAATCTCTGACTAAAGCCCTGTGCCAATATATGCCATGCTTCTCAACATTGGCAGCCAAGGCCTGTGGGTCATTGCACCAACAATTTCATTATGCACATCCATCAGTGTTTTCCTTTGTGCATCACAATCCCCCATGCCAGTTTTATCCACCTTTGCAGCCTCAATTTAATCTATGCTATAATGTAACCAATGGTAACCTGCTGTGAGGGTCAGCTGACCAACAGACAATGTAACCAATGGAAAAATGATGTGGTGGTCAGCTGACCCAGTATGAATAGAAAGCAGATGGGGATTGTGGCGAGCTTTTTGGCCCAGAGTGTGCCCCAAGTGGTGGTGTAATGAAGTTTCTTTATTAAACCTTTACTTTGTGAAGTTAGTTCTTTTATTACTTGCTATTAGACTATCCTTACTGCTGGATGAACAACTTACCTATTAACCAGTGTCTTTCAAATGCTGACCAGCCTAGCTTTCTGCTTCTATCTTGGATTACAGCATTTGGATTTTTCTTGTCAATTTCTCTCCTGTGTTGGCTACTTCTGAATCACAGAGCACCAAACACACTCTTCACTTATATATTCTTCATATGAGTATATACAGTGAGCACTGAGACTATTTAATCATGGTGACATGATTAGTCCTGTCCTCATTAAATGTTCATAAACTGCAGAGGAGATGGCAGGAACCGGTCTGGAAGCACGTGTGGAGAGAGAAACAGAGTTAATGTGTCGACTCTGTATGACTCTGCCAGGCCTGCTGAGTTTTTCTAGCATTTGCTGTTTTTATTTCAGATTTCCAGCATCCACAGTATTTTATTTTTATCAAATCTGGAAGCTTCTGATTATTATAACTTAGCTGCATGCTTACTTTATTAACTGCTCTGTCCAAATCTTGTTTTTATCTCTGGCAATTTTAATAGATCACTTGCCAATCTCCAGAGTTTTGAATGAATGCTCTCCAGACAATACTTCTACACATTTTTGAAATGACAAACCTAATAGAGAGCAGTTTTCATCAATAATGCAAGATTTTAAGATTAAATAATTACAACACGGAATCAATTTCCCTATGATGTGAAGGGATTCTTCATTGGATTGGTAATTAAGCTACTCCATGTTGGATTTCTCTCTATTGCTGCTGAAATAAATACAGTAAATGGCTCAGGCTTTCTTGCCCATCAGCATGTAATTACAGCAGAAAATGTCTTTGTTTAATTGCAAGTATAATTGCTTCTTACCAACAGAAATACCTTCAAAAATATGACTGACAATATTTTGTTGCTGCAAATATTAAAAAGCGCAAAATATTTTATTCAGATCATTTAATTTAAATTTACTCCATGCTAATCAATTAAATCATTAGTTTTCACTTATGACATGCCACAGATGGTGACAATGTAATTTGGATTCAGCAAGGCAGAGTGTGGAAATGTGCATCTAATAAATAATTCAAAACAGAATAACACTGATGCATTGGTAATTTTGTACAGACACAGGGGGAAGATCTATTTTTTTATTTCTATTGTGCCAACAGACAAAAATCTCACTTAAATAACTGAGTAAACTGGCCCCATTCCAAACATTTGCATTTAAACTGCATCTTTTTAGATCTTTAATTCTTTGCAGACAGAAAGAACATGTACACACATTGTGCCCATTTCAGCAAAACAAAATAAAGGGACAGCTATTCACTGATTCATTCCTTGGGCAATGCCTTGACCAATCAGGGTCAAGCTGCCTGGTTTAAATTTCAAACAATGCTTGATCTGTCAATCACCATTAACTAGTGCATTCTCCACGGCAACACCTGCACAAGAATCTAATTGCAAACAGATCAGCGTTCTATTCTCATACCAGTATAAATTATTGTGCTCCCCTTATACTCGTATTCTTCCGAAGCGTCCTGATGAGCACAAGACGAAAAGGTGACATTTTCCAGCAACACTCAAGTTCCAGTATTGTAGGACAAATGCCTATTTGAAATTATAAATATTGTAACATCAGTTCTGAAATTGTGTCATGGGCTAGTGGTGGACAAACGTTAACATTTGTCAGAAATATTTCTTTCCGCTACTTTAGCAAAAGTGTAATTATTGGCTGTCCCTCTATTTCAGGATGACATCTACTAAGGACCATGAATTTCTGCCATGAGTTTTCATGTGATTGAATAGGTTGAATCTTGACCTGATCTTTAGGTACATTCAGCAGGGCCTCCCACAAGGTATTGGGATCCCGAGTGCAGACTTGCTTCCTTTTCTCTCTGCCTTTAGCCAGTTTAAAATAAAATTAGTCATTGCAACCAAATAGTTGCAACTTCGATAGACAAATTCAGATATTTCTGACAGGTTTCTCATTGGTATTCACAATCTAAGCTCACTTGTGAAGTGTAACCATGTGGGCAAGCACAGCCCAAGGTGCTGAGACGCCCAAGAAACCATATTCCAGTAAAAGTTGGCACCATCAGGTGAGGTGGGGAAAATATTGAGATTCAACGAAAAATATTAAGCAGGATGATTTATGCTAACAAATCATTTTGCACCCTGAATTTAAAAAGCATACAATAAATTAATTACATATTTCTTTTTCATCCACGATATCAGCTGGTAATGGTTAGTAAGACAACAGCTGTTTTCCATTAGCAATGCTCTCACACTATGCACCTTGCAAAATAGATTAATATCCAAATGTAGCAAGTGTATTGGGCATTCAGGACCTTTACCAGTTGACCCCAAGAACTGCATGATTTGCCCTCTCATTTGATTTATTCACATTAACATTTAATAATTGATTTGTCTCAGTTCTGTGCAATCAAGCTTTTCTCAAAGGAGACAAATTATAGATCAACTCAAACTCATTTTATAGCCCCCATATAGCAAGTTTATGGTTTTAATTAAAGGGAAACAAAGTTTACTATGTGGAATTACTTGGATTACTTTTCATCTTCTTAGCCTAACAATTTCCATGCCTCTCTCCTACATTTGTAAGTGTAGTAACCAAATAAAGACTTCTTCACGGTTTTTGATGTCCTTGTTAAAACAATAACAGTTTCTTATTGAGCTCTGAAAGCATTTCACTCCAAGTTAAATTATCCTTTTATATGCAGGTGCTAACTGCACTGTAGGTCACGTCCAACAACTTCCCATTTTATTTAACCATGCTTAATGTTTTAACCATTAAAATCAATAACTAGAAAACTGGGAGGGCTGAGAATATTAAGGCTTACTGAACACCTCATCCTGTTGTCCGATATGCTTGGTAGTCAAGTGAGATTCTGTGCTGTGAATGCCAACTCGTAAAATTTATCCAGTCGCAAAATATTATCTGGTCAAGTGCCCTCACAGACACTCCCCAATTAATTTAATCCCATAGTTGACCAAGCACGGATAGAGCTGCCCTGAGAAATGCCTCCCATCTTTGCTTCACTTGGTGCACTTCTAAATGGCTTCCTTTGTAGATTAGTTTATTAATTTACTTTCACATTGTAAGGTGCTTAACACAAGTCTCATCATTTAAGAAGGTTGAAAAATACTGCACGACAGCAGTTCTTAAATTTATATCCATTCCCCCTTTCTGCTCCCTGCCCCCAACTTTAGAGTACTTCATTTGGTTAGTTGAAACTAGATTATATATCAAAGCATCTCATAGGCATTTTTATCCTCTAGTCTGCTGACTGTGCAATAAAGACAGCTGCATGTGGGTAATCGGTGAGGATTTATTTTGATCTACATCAGGCTTCAGTGCCACCGACCATGGAGAGAAGGTTTCTGTCATCTATTCTTTCTCAGAATTCCAATTTGTGCATTCATGACTTGAAAGCAGAAATGAACATTTGAAAGATGGCACTTGATTATGACCAAAAAACTGAAAGTTAATCTATGTTTATTGATTGTACTGTAAAATTACTTGCTGCTCTCAAATTAGAATAGAACTAAATTAACATTTCTTCATTAAAGAGTATATTGATAGAAAGACCTACTTAATTTTTTTCAATCAACTTAAATGATCTACTGATAGGTAGAGTTTATGAAACAAACTGTCCAAATTCTTTGAAAAAATGTAAAATATGTAATCCATTTGTAAAAAAATAGGACCCTGAAATTTTTATTCATACCATTAATATGTTTATATAATTTATAAACTATTCAAATCACCTCTCAAACTGTACCTAAATTCCACAGAACTACATTGATAGATTTTAAGGAGATGAGCATCACAGTTCCTCTACAGCAAGCAGGTCTCTCATTCGAACAACTAGTTACCATAAAATCAACTTGGTGACTGAAATAAAAATTATTGTATCAGTAAAGTATGTAGATTTTGTTTTATTCTTGCTTGTGCTTGGATTGCGTGATCAGTGACCCAAGTCTATATAGACAGAACAGCAAATAATTGGTGCAAAAAGTGGGTACAATTGCAGAAATCACTAGTGAAACTCTCCAGTCTTCAGGCTGAAACTCATTTCAGCTAATCCTGGCCATTGCGGTGCTTGGTACGTGTAAAAAACAGGAAACTCAATCGGCAGTTTCACTGGTCCTCATTTAAATATACAAAAATATATGAACTCAATTCAGTGGGTGAATTGTGTGAAAGAAAATGCGCAAGAGAAATTGGGGAGCAATTGTGCTGGGAAATTGATGTAAATCGCTCTTGTCTATTCTCTGGCATAAAATGCTGCTTACCCTGATTACGTGCCAAGTTATGACAAAGGTAGTGTGCAATTCTTACCAATATGTGTTGAGAGATAAAATAGAAATTGGATTTTAAAGAAGTGTTTAATTACCCAACAGTGACAAGATTTAGGCTTGGCATGTTTACACATTTCTCTTACAAAATGATTAAAATAGACCAGAATGGCATACAGGAAGCAGAGCGTTAGTACTTAGCTATCAGCTGGTGCAATGAATGCACATCATCTTGTTTATCCACAAGGCAATGCAGATCACAAACTAGTGAGTTTCTCAAAACAGAGCATGGAAAGAAGGTGTTGATGACTGCCCCAAATAGTTTCTATTTTATATTCATTCATTGTAAAATGTATACAGGTTTTAAATGAAACCGAGCAACTGTCCGTTCACCTTCCTAACCACATTTTGTTATTTATAGCTTTGAAGTTTTACAGAGAAATTGCTTTAGTACAGATAAACTAACGGCAATGTATTGACCGTACCACATGTTGGGTGGGATTCTCTGGTCTTGTCTGTGGCAGGACTCATTGCGAGTGAGAACAGAAAGTTTGGTACTCCTGCCAAAATTCCATTCACTTTCAGCGGCATTGGAAAATCCCAGCCACAAACGAGGTTGGAAGATTGTGGCCCTTGTCTATTATTTATGTAATAATCTCCAAGATGTTTTGCACATTCAAATACTAGAAATAATTCAAAACTATATTTCCCTCCTGGGTCTTGCAGAGGATACTCAAATGACAATGTTTTGACATTGTTGTCATAATCAGTTGGCAGACATTCCAGGGCAGAGTATTAATGATATGTTGATAACAAAGATATGTAAAAGCTTGGAGTTTTTGTACAGTAACTAGTGTTTGTGCATCAGAACGTTGCCCGCTTACTGCACAGCTCTGATTCTGGCTGGCTGTCATAGACTCACCTGACCAGAAGAAGAAGCAACACTCCAAAAGCTTGTGCTACCAAATAAACTTGTTTGACTTTAACCTGGTGTTGTGAGACTTCTTACTATGCTTACCCTAGTCCAATGCCGACATCTCCACATCATGGCTGTCATGTATACATAGTTGGAACCTATGTTTACTGTAATTACTCATATTATACTATTTCTCTGGGGTATAATGTATGTTTTGTCATTCCTTCGATTTGGTTGGCATATAGCACATTGTCCTAGAAATGTGATCAGAGTGCAGAAGGATAGGATTACCACTGTTCCCACAAGTAATCCACCTGACTGAAATCCAGCAGCATCAATATTTCTCTATTTGAGACAAATACAATATTTTATATTGCAAATATAAATTATATTTAAAATGCATATGAAAGCTAATTGACTTGAAAAGTTATTTGTTTCTATCTCCACAAAGACTGTATCACCTGCTGCACATTTCCAGCATTTTCTGTTTTTACTTCAGATTTCCAGCATCCACAGCATTTTGCTATTTAATGTCAATTTGGGGGGGAATTCTCCGGCCTCCCAGTCACATGCTTCTTGGCAGCAGGTGGTGACACATTGTTGACTGGCAGCGGATTCTCTGGTCCTGCCACTGTCAATGGGATTTCCCATTGATGTCACCCCATGCTGCCGTGAAACCCACGGGAGGGGGTGCACTGCCAGCAAGACCGGAAAATCCCGTTGGCATGAATGGCCGGAGAATTCCACCCATTGTACTTGTGCAGGAGCATCTATTAGCAATTTTACCACTAATACATTACCACTGTGGCATAATACTTCCTTAAGAATTAGAAGTCAAGTTCACTTAGCATATTCTGTCAGCTGCTTTTAAACATAGAAAAAGGACCTATGACCTGTCATGGAAGATTTGAGTAAAATTAATTTCCTATATGCTAGACTTATACCAATCTAAATGCCTCCATTCATTCACTGATGCTGCAATCCAAACTAAACCATTGAGGGGTGTTGCTACGAGTCTATTTTTGGAATAATAACTGCCAGTCTTGTCTCAATTTGTTTCCTTCTGCTTTGTATTGAGCTAAATGCCCTTGATTCCAACATGAAGAGTAAAGTAATAAAAGTATTTCAAACAATATTAAACTTAGAATTTCCAAAATTATTATAAAATTATTAATCTGGCATGGAAATATGAGGCAAAGTTAAATATACAATTTAATAGCTTAGCTTATCATTTTCTCCCTCCAGTTTCCCCAAATCAAATATCTCCCAGATAATGAGCACTGTGCATTTTATAACAGGCTACATTTGACAACTTATCTTTCACCACCAGAGTGAGTTGCTGGATTTGATGCTGAGTGTCAAATGATTAACTGTAATTGAATTAGCAGCGCTGTTGTGAAATATGTACACTTCTACACGACAGTAAACTTTCCATTCCTCGTGGTTTGAAATATGGACATTCAGCAAAGAACAGTAGTTTGTATTGAAAGCAGTTTTCAAATGATCCTGACAGCTTAGATAATATTTGATTCTTAAGTTAACATTTAGAAGCAATTAAATTTTAAATATTACTGAGCTTCATGGACATAGTCATACACATCAGAATACTAACAAGTCCTGAGCGTAGAGTTACAGTATTTTAAAATTATTTCCTATTTTATATACATAAGATTATAGATTAGATTAATTGTATTAAATTACTTTCTTTCAAAAATGGGAGCTGTTGTATTGGCCTAAAAGTTCATTCTTTAAAGATCTTGTCCGTCAGTTAAATGTATTAATGGTAACAACCGTATAAACTTCTCGCAGCTTTCAGATAGTAAAATGCACCAAATTACATTAAATTTCAACACATTTAAATGTTATTGCAACACAGTTTTAATCTTGCAATGGTAAACTTATGAAGCATAAATCAGATGTTAAAACACCAAATTGATCCCACAGTGAAGGAAAAGGCATCCACACCACAGAAGCAAAATACTGCAAATGCTAGATATCTGAAATAAAACCAGAAAATGCTGGAAATATTTGTCTGGCCAAATAGCATCTGTGGGATGTAGAGCTGTGGAGAGAAAGAGTTAATGTTTCAGGTTAATGACCTTGTTCTGATAAATGATATTCTTTCCACAGTTGCTGCTCCAGTATTTCCAGCATTTTCTGGTTTTATTTCAGACTTCCATCATGCCCCTCCCAACTATGAGGAAATCTCCAGGTCAGGTTCTGACCCAAGTGTAACTGATGCTTTAATTGTATTGTCAATGCTCCCCAAAACTGTTATTCACTTTGGCTATGCTGAACTGTGAAATCAATTGCAAGAAAGCCTTGGTTGAGAGCTCCTACATAAGGACATTTTAAATAGAGAAGGAACAAGCCTGCTCTGCCATTCAATATGATGCCACATTTGGCCTCAACTTCACTTTCCTGATCACCTGATTCTCTAAAAGATCAAAAATCTATCTCAGCCTTAAATATTTTCAGTGATGGCGCATCCACAACCCTCTGGGGTTAGAAAATTCCAGAGATTCATAACCTTTTGAGTGTAGAAATTTCTCCTCATTGCAGCCATAAATGATCAGCCCTTTATCATGAAATTGTGCTCCTGTATTCTAGTTCCTCCAGCCAGGAGAAACAACCTTTCATATACCCCTTCAAGCCGCTTCCGAATCTTGTATGTTTCAATGAAAGAACCTCTCATTCTTCTAAACTCTGGAGGATATAGATTTGATTTAATTTAACCTCTCAGCATAGGAACTAATCCAGTGAACATTTCCTGTACTGCCTGTATTATGTATTCAGCAAGTCCTCACTTAAATCTCAAAAGTAGTTGTGCTTTAATATTGTTTATTCTTCAAGCCCTTCCTTCTCAATTAATGTTTCCATTCTCGGTTTAACATATGGCTGCACACTCCACAGTGAACGCAGAGGGTTAGGCACAGAGAGAATGTGTGTGTGTGGGTGGGTGGGCGATGGGGGAAAGAGAGCGAGAATATTAAATATGAACATACATAAATACAAATTAGGAGCTCCTTGAGCCTGCTCCACCATTCAATAAGATTATGGTCGATCTGATTTTAACCTCAAACTCCACATCCCTGTGTACTCCTAACATTTCAACCCCTTGTATCAGCAAACACAAGTCTGGCCAGTCCAGCCTTTCCTCATAAGGCAATCCATCCATTCTAGGTCGAGTAAACCTTCTCTGAACTACTTCCAATGCATTTACATCCTTCTTTAAATAAGGAGACTAACATGTACACAGTCCTCCAGATGTATAACTGAAGCATAACCTCCCTACTTTTTTATTCAATTCCTCTTGCAATAAACAACATCATTCTATTAGCTTTCCTAATTACTTGTTGTACCTGCACACTCACCTTTAGTGATTCATGCACTAAAATCCTAGATTCTTCTGCATTTCAGTGCTCTGCAATCTTTCAGCAAATATGTTTCTTTTTTGTTCTTCCTATCAAAATGGACAATTTCATATTTTTCCACATTATATTCCATTTGCTAGATCCTTCCCACTCACCTAACCTATAGAGGTTAGCCTTTGTAGCCTTGTTACTTCTGCTTCACAACTTCTTTTCCTATCTTTGTGTCTTCATATTTTTTTCAAAATTTGCTAGGTTTGGGGAAGGTTCCACTAGATTGGGAAATAGCAAATGTAACTTTATTCAAAAAGGGAAGGAGACAGAATGCAGGAACCTACAGGCCAGTTAGCTGTCATAGGGAAAATGTTAGAAGCCTACCTTTGGTTTAGCAACCCTACATTTGGTTCCTTCATCCAAGTCATTTATATAATTTCTAAAAAGCTGATGCCCCAGCACCAATCCCTGCTACGTCTTGCCAACCTGTAAATTACCCATTTATGCCTATTCTATTTCCTGTTAGCTAGCCAATCTTCCAGGCATGCTAATGTTACTCCCTACATCATGAACTTTTATTTACTACGATAATCTTTGATACAGCACCTCAGGTTTCTAGAAGACATTTGATAAGTACAGTACATCCACTGGTTGTCCTTTATCCACAGCATATATTACTTTTTCAAAGAACTACAATAAATTGGTTAAACAGGGCTTCTCTTTCACAAAATCATGTTGATTCCACATGATTATCTTGAATTTCTCCAAGTGCTCTGCTATAACATCTTTAATAATAGCTTCTAACATTTTCCCTATGACAGCTAACTGGCCTGTAGGTTCCTGCATTCTGTCTCCTTCCCTTTTTGAATAAAGTTACATTTGCTATTTCCCAATCTAGTGGAACCTTTCCCAAACCTAGCAAATTTTGAAAAAAATGTGAAAACCAACACATTGGCCAGTATAAAATCCTGCCCGAGGCCAACAGAGAATTCAGCTCTGTGAGCCACGCCTGCCCCAAAATTCTGGCCACTGTCTCACTAGCCACTAAAGACCTTGGGATACAATTTCATCAGGACCCAGGGACATGTTAGCCTGTAGTTCCAACAATTTGCTAAGTACCACTTCCATGGTGATTGTCATTTTTTTGAGTTTCTCCTCCCTTCCATTTCCTGATTTACAGTTATTTCTGGGATGTTACTTGCATCCTTTACAACGAGATAGGAGAGTGAAGGCAGAGTGGGAAAGGAAAACAAGCAAAAGTTGAGCCGAGTTTCAGGAGTGCTATGGGGGAGGTGGTGGAGACACAGAAGCTATGCTATATGGGGCTTGTTTAGTGTTATGCAATTTAAATTTATACAGTATTTGTTTTTTTACTGATTTATTTTACAAGTTATTCCAGATAAGAATGCTCAGTATAACATTTCAACCTGTTCATTGTTTTTTCCAGGCAAATGACCAAAGGAATCTAACTCCAACTTTAACATTGATTCTAATAGGAACACACAATTCACTTAAAGTCACAATTTTCAGGGATGTATCCACAACTTTAGGCGAGAACTTACTGAATCCTTCCTTAAAGATTGAGACGAAAATTACACACAGTATTCCAGATGTACCAAGCCCTGCACAATTGGAGCAAGACATCCATAATCCTGTACTCCAATTCCCTTGCAATGAAGGTCAACACAGCATTTCCCTTCCTATGACAAATGTGAGGTGATTCATTTTGGTAGGACAAATGTGGATTACAGGGTCAAAGGTAGGGTTCTGAAGACTGTGGAGGAACAGAGAGATCTTGGGGTCCATATCCACAGATCTCTAAAGGTTGCCACTCAAGTGGATAGAGCCGTGAAGAAGGCCTATAGTGTGTTAACTTTTATTAACAGGGGTTGGAGTTTAAGAGCCGTGGGGTTATGCTGCAACTGTACAGGACCTTGGCGAGACCACATTTGGAATATTGTGTGCAGTTCTGGTCACCTCACTATAAGAAGGATGTGGAAGCGCTGGAAAGAGTGCAAAGGAGATTTACCAGGATGCTGCCTGGTTTGGAGGGTAGGTCTTATGAGGTTGAGGGAGCTAGGACTGTTCTCTCTGGAGCGGAGGAAGTTGAGGGGAGACTTAATAGAGGTTTATAAAATGATGAAGCAGATAGATAGAGTGAACGTTCAAAGACTATTTCCTCAGGTGGATGGAGCTATTACAAGGGGGCATAACTATAGGGTTCATGGTGGGAGATATAGGAAGGATGTCGGAGGTAGGTTCTTTACGCAGAGAGTGGTTGGGGTGTGGAATGGACTGCCTGCAGTGATAGTGGAGTCAGACAGTTTAGGAACATTTAAGCGGTTATTGGATAGGCACATGGAGCACACCAGGATGATAGGGAGTGGGATAGCTTGATCTTGGTTTCAGATAAAGCTCAGCACAACATCGTGGGCTGAAGGGCCTGTTCTGTGCTGTACTGTTCTATGTACTTACCGTACCTGCATGTTGACTGTGCTTCTTGTATGAATATACCCATATCTGTCTGAACTTCAACATTGACACGTTTCACACCATTTAAAAACATTCTGCTTTTCTATTCTCACTGCAAATGAATAATCGCACACTTCCCCACATTATACGCCATCCTCTTACTTAACCTGTTTATATCTCATTGAAGGCTCCTCCCCACAGCTTACCTTTCCACCTAGCTTGGTATCAGCAACAAACTTAGATATAGTACTCTTGTTCTCTTCCTCCAAGTAATTGACATTGATTGTAAATAGCCGTGGCCCTAGCACTGATCATTGTGGCACTCCACTATTCTCGGTTTTTGAACTTGAAGAAAAGCTCCACTCTTTATGTCCACGCTCCACTTTCTATCCATTAACCAATCCTCTATCAAGCCGAATGTATTACTCCCAACTCTACTGGCCCTCATCTTACCTATCAATCTCTTATCAAATAGCTTTTGGAAGTCTACATCTGGTTCCCCTTTATCAACCCTACTAGTTACATCCTCAATTAGTCAAATGGGTTTCCCCATTTTGGCTTGTTCTCATCATACTCTTTCTTCAGTATTTTCCTGAAAACTGACTCCGGCCTAACTGGCCTGTAGGCTTTGTTTTCTCCCTGGGTGACCTTGTGCATGAATCGCAAAAGGTTGATTTGCAGGTGCAGCAGGTAATTAAGAAGGCAAATAGAATTTTGTCCTTCATTGCTGGAGAGATGGAGTTTAAAAACAGCGAGGTTATGTTGCAGCTGTATAAGGTGCTGGTGAGGCCACACCTGGAGTACTGTGTACAGTTTTGGTCTCCTTACTTGAGAAAGGATATACTGGCACTGGAGGGGGTGCAGAGGAGATTCACTAGGTTGATTCCGGAGTTGAGAGGGTTGGCTTATGATGAGACACTACTACATTCAATGGAATTTAGATGAATGAAGGGGGATCTTGTAGAAACATATAAAATTATGAAGGGAATAGATAAGATGGAAGCAAGGAGGTTGGCAGGTGAAACTAGAACTAGGGGGCATGGCCTCAAAATAAGGGGGAGCAGATTTAGGTCTGAGTTGAGAAGGAACTTCTTCACCCAATAGGTTGTGAATTTGTGGAATTCCCTGTCCAATGAAGCAGTTGGGGCTACCTCATTGAATGTTTTTAAGGCAAAGATAGATAAATTTTTGAACAGTAAAGGAAGAGTTATGGTGAGTGGGCGGATAAGTGGAACTGAGTCCATGAAAAGATCAGCCATGATCTTATTAAATGGCTGAGCAGGCTTCAGGGCCAAATGGCCAACTCGTAGTTCTTATGTTACTTCTTTTGGTTAACACATTCTGATAACTTCTTGTTTTCAAGAAAGATTATATTAACCTTTACTTGAATGGTAATAATTTTCCTGAAATGTTGCATGCAGTCCAAAGATGTGCGGGTTAGGTTGATTGGCCAGGTTAAAAATTGCCCTTTAGAGTCCTGAGATCCGTAGGTTAGAGGGATTAGCGGGTAAAATATGTGGGGGTAGGGCCTGGGTGGGATTGTGGTCGGTGCAGACTCGATGGGCCGAATGGCCTCCTTCTGCACTGTAGGGATTCTATGATTCCATGATTCTATGCATTTTTTTTGCACAATTTCCAGTTTAAAAGGCAAACTATATATCTTGATGACAAGTCTTTAGTCATCGTGTAGTGTAGCTCCCCTGTTGGTTAACATCTCTGGAAGCACACTACCTAATCATTTAAATCAATATGTAAAGCAGTGTGGTATAAGAAATTAAACCAGATTGTGCCAGAGAAGGAATGTGCAAGGGGGTAACACATTACAAACACACACATTCAGTGGTTCCAGGTTACATTTATATTCATGCCAACATTGGAACGCAGGAGCAGGCCATCAGTAAGATCATGATCTCCACTCCACTTTCCTGTCTGTCTATCTCCCCCCCCCCTCCCCTCCCCCCCACCCCCAAGCCTATCTTATCAAACGGAAAAAAATCTATCCAACTCAGCGTCCAATAAATTCAATGATACAGCCTCCACTGCTTTCTGGGGAAGACAATTCCACAGACTAATGGCCCTCAAAAATAATTGTTCTCCTCATGTTGAGCTCCGGGGGGCTGGCACCTGGAAAAGAGAGATGATCATCACCTCCAAACAGGGAGTGAGAATCAATGTGGAGGGCAACGGCAGAGCCATTCAGAATTTCTGTGCAAGCAACTACCTGGGACTGCTGAGTCACCCTGAACTGATACAACCAAGAATCCAAGATCAGTATGGAGCAGGGTGGAGTTCCATCCATTTCATTTGTGGCACCCAGAATCTGCACTAGGACTTGGAGGTGAAGATTGTAAAGTTCCACCAGAAAGAGGATGCCATTCTCTTGGACGAACTCAACTATGCATCGATCATTGATAGAGTTCAGTTGGGTGCAAGGCCAACAGATACCACTTCAAATGCCTGGACTTCAGTGACCTGGAGGTCAAGTTGAAGAAAGCCCAGAAACTCTGGATGCGGCTGATTGTTACAGCTGACATTTCTCCATGGATGGGTGGCACGGTAGCACAGTGGTTAGCACTGCTGCTTCACAGCTCCAGGGTCCTGGGTTCGATTCCCGGCTCGGGTCACTGTCTGTGTGGAGTTTGCACATTCTCCTCGTGTCTGCGTGGGTTTCCTCCGGGTGCTCCGGTTTCCTCCACAGTCCAAAGATGTGCGGGTTAGGTTGATTGGCCAGGTTAAAAATTGTCCCTGAGATGTGTAGTTAGAGGGATTAGCGGGTAAATATGTGGGGGTAGGGCCTGGGTGGGATTGTGGTTGGTGCAGACTCGATGGGCCGAATGGCCTCCTTCTGCACTGTAGGGTTTCTATGTTTCTATGATGTCATGGCACCACTGAAAAAGAGATTTGTCACAGAAATCATAGAAATCATAGAAACCCTAGTGCAGAAGGAGGCCATTCGGCCCATCGAGCCCGCACCGACCACAATCCCACCCAGGCCCTACCCCCACATATTTACCCGCTAATCCCGCTAACCTACGCATCTCAGAACTCTAAGGGGAAATTTTTAACCTGGCCAATCAACCTAACCCGCACATCTTTGGACTGTGGGAGGAAACCGGAGCACCCGGAGGAAACCCACGCAGACACGAGGAGAACGTGCAAACTCCACACAGACAGTGACCCGAGCCGGGAATCGAACCCGGAACCCCGGAGCTGTGAAGCAGCGGTGCTAACCACTGTGCTACCGTGCCGTCACGTGGTAGAAAAATACGGTACTCTGGTTTTCATTGCCAGATTCATCAGGCCTAATGGACAGGGCTCAGATGAGTTGCTGGGAGTGATGGATTAGGTTCATATTGTAAATTCTACTTTCAGAAAGACACTGGGTGGAGAAACAGTTTTATACACCACGATGCCTAAAGCTTTTGTTACCTTCCTGCGTCAGCAATCTAGGCCCCATCTCTTGTCCAATACATTGCCCCCTCCTGTAGTCAGTTGTGCCTCCAAAGCCCTTGACCTCCTGATGGACAGCATCACAAGCGTCCAAACTATGGCCTCAAAAACCAGAAGGTTCCGCCATCAGATGACTCTGCAGGATTCACCAATGGCAGAATGGACCATCCAATTTGTCCAGTGATGCTGGGAGACACCCAGCTGGCCTCACCCATGGCAGAGGACATGTTAAAGTAAGGAATATACATGACTGGCTTCAGTTACCCTGTGGTCCCCAAGGGCAAAGAGGGAATCCGGGTGCAGATCTCTGCTGCCCATAGCAAGAAGGATATCGACAAATGTATGAAGGCCTTCAGAGGTTGGGTGCAAACACAGTGATTTCCTAAAGGACACCTGAAATCTCGCAGCCCAGAGCATTAAAGGGAGGTAGACAAAAGCTGGAATCATAGAATCCCTACAGTGCAGGAGGTCATTTGGCCCATTGAACCTGTACTGACAACAATCCCACCCTATCCCTGTAACTCCACAAATTTATCCTGCTTGTCCCCCTGACACTAAGGGGCAAATTTGCATGGCCAATCAACCTAACCCACACATCTTTGGAATGGGGTTGACAGAAAGAGAGTGCCTGGGGAAGGGGGAAGGAAGGGTACTCGGGAGTGTGTTAGAGGATGAAGTCAGTGGTGTTGATGACGGGGTCCTGGAAGGAGAACTCAAGGGTGCTGGTGATAGAAGGAAACAATCATAGAAGAGAAGAGAAGGTCCAAGATGAGAGACTGGTAGGTGAAGATCTCACTGGGTGGGTGAGTCACGGATGGGGATAAGATAGTGGCTCAGATAAAGGAAAGGTGAAAGGGGAAATTTACCATGGTCAATCCACCTAACCTGCACATCTTTGGATTGTGGGAAGAAACTAGAGCACCGTAGGAACCCCAAACAGACACAGGGAGAACATGCAAACTCCATATAGACAGTCACCCCAGGCTAGAATTGAACCCAGGTCCCTGCCGCTATGAGGCAGCAGTACCACCATGCTGTCCATTAAGATGGAGGGAAACTTGTAAAAGGACTTGCTAACTTAATATATCATTTCCAATTTGTTCACACATGCCTTGAGGTGTTAATGATACAGGCTGCAGACAAGCCTGCCTTGGTAATAGCTCTGAACCAGCTGAAGAGGGCCCATCACAGGAAGGAACAGGGTCAGGAAGAGCAAAAGCCTGAGCAGCAAGAGACAGCAGGGCTTCCCTCAAGGTCAAGAAGTTGGCAAACACGGAACATTGCAATGGTGAGTACTGGTCTGACCATGGGTATATTGTTGGCAGTGTTCTAATCTAGGGATGAGCGAAAGCCAAGGCCATAGGTGGCCTCATACGTTCTGGGATATGGTTGCTCACAGATGCCAGTTTCCCAATATGAGCTGCAGCCGTGAGGATTCTGTAGGTGTAGTGCAGAGCTCCTGGCCTGCAACAAATGAATATCTGTCGGGTGCCCTTTAAGTATGGCGCCAGGACATTGGACAGACCTTGAGAGGTAACAGCAGGGCAGGCGTTTGCAACGAGCTGAAAAGCGGAAGGTCACATCAATCATCCGCCCCGCTGTTCCTGGAAAATTCCGCCCAATATGTCGGAGAAATTACAAATGGATTTTCCAGGTGCAAATTGACTACCCCTCACCATTTCAGTGGAAGAGATTTAAAAGACAATGGCGACCAGATCCATTAGCCCCATGAAGATGGGATATTAGTGACTTCATTGCAGCTTTAATGTAAGCCTACTTGTGACATTAATAAACTTACAACGTACTTGAAAAGTTGATGGGATATCAATCATTGCGTATCAATCGCAAGCGCCAACCCATTACGTGACACTGCCATTCACAAGGGAACCAACACCTCAGAGGGAGAGATCATACCCAACTAAAGGCAAGAACCCAGTCTCAAAAAGATGCATCTCAGACAGTGAAAAAGGGGCTAATTTGTTCTACCTACAAGATTATATTTCTTCTCTACCAGAGCTCAGCCACAATTTGAATGCCAAAAACTTCCAACCTCCATATGTCTTCAAAGAAACAAGAATGAGAATCTTTCAGGCCTACAATGCTGTCCAACCACCATTGTAAAGGACTGATTGGCCTGTTTCTTTTCATTTTGTTGATAATTGAAATGCATGTTACATCTTTAGGAATCATGCACTTTGGGTGTTGTAAAAAAGTTCATTTTTTTGGGATTTGAACACAAGGAAACCTATTTGTGTCTGTTCTTTAACATCACAGCACTCAAAAAAAACACCCCTTCTCAGAAAAGACCTCTTGTTGCAGTCAGCTGGAAGATAAGGAAAAGGGGTAATATTATCCCATCAACCCGCCCCATCCATATCAGATGGTAGAGAGCAAGGGTGTTTACTGGAAATTCCACAGCATTTAACTCTTGCAAATTCTCTGATTTGAAGTAGACAATACCAACATTTAAAAAAAAATCACTGTAGTCTTCAGTTGTTTCCGACATTATTCAGGTTTTTTGCCTCCACTTCTCCATCAAAAAGATTATTCTTCATATCGATCAAAAGCGTAGCCTACTTGAGAGAATCAGTGCAACGTATTTATAGCTTGATGGTGATTATTGGTCTGTTGTGTCTCCAGAAACTGCTTTTGTTTTACTAAGCTGTACCCATGGTGTTTGACTGAAACATTATTTATTTCTTAACCGCCATCATAAGCATTCTTAATCATTTATCTCAGCATTGTTTTTAGGAATTTACTGTGTTCAGATTGGTTGCTCCATTTGTCTATTTAACAGTGACTTAAAATTAATGGTAGTAAAGTGCCTTCAGATGTCCAGAGCATGTGAAAGATGCAGTATAATTTCAAGTGTATTCTTTTTCAGTGACATGGTTAGGCCAGTCAGATCGGTTGTTCGGGAATGCGAGCAGCATTTCCATATTTGCCTTTGCTCGGTTATAAGCAGAAGGTTCATGTGACCCAAGCAGAGCCTCAATATCTTTGGTTATGTTTCACTTGTGAATGCTGCCCATCTTATTCCAGTGGAGTTCCAGGAGCTTGAATTACTGAACAAAGACAGTTGTTAACTCACTCAAAGACAGACTTTCAATCAGCTGTCGAGAGGCTTAATGATCAAGGAAGTCCAACATCACACTAACCATATGCTTAACAGGCATAGTTAGAACTGTTGTCTACATTTTGCTTTGGACCAATGCATGTACAATACTAAAAAGGGAAAAATTGTTTGTGCTCCCCACTGAAGATTTTTACACTGATTCACATAATTGAAGGGAAAAATCAGTGATGAGTGCAGAGGCTGTTTTTTTTTTAACCCAAAGTCTTTTTCAGTCTGTTTGCAAAAACAATTGCAGATGTCAAATTGAAATCTCTCTCTGCATCACTTACAGTGATCAGATGGCATTGTAACAACCAACTAGAAGCAGTTTCCTTCTTCTGCCAGGTGATAAAATTGGTGCCTATTTAAAAAAGGTTGTCATTCGGAGAACATTTCAATAAAGCTCAAAGATCAGGACAAACAATTATTTGCTTGGAGGTTTTCTGGACAAATATGCACCATTGCACACAATTTATCTGCAGCAAACATATTTCTATGTATTGATCTTCTGTTGAAAATAATGTCAAACTCTAAAATGTTGAACTTGGAATGATGGGCATAGTTGTTGAAACAATTATATCTTGCAAGCCTAACAGTTAGGAATGCCTGCCGAAGGGGATAACCAGAGACAAACCTTCACAGGTACTATAATATTGTAGCAGTTTACTAAATGATAGATACACATCTGAAATGGAAGGACCAAGGAAATGTTCAAATTTCAGCTTTTCTTGAGATTTTGAGTCCTTACAAAGAACAAAGCACAGTATAGCATAGGAACAGGCCCTTTGGCCCTCCAAGCCTGCGCCGATCACGTCTACTTATCTAAACCAACCACTTATATCCCTCGATTCCCCATTTGTTCATATGTCTAGCGAGATAGGTCTTAAATGTGGCTAACGTAACTGCCTCCACCACCTCACTTGACAGTGCATTCCTGGCCCCCACCACCCTTTGTGTAAAAAACTTCCCCCCGCATTGAACCTTTCCCCCCTTGTAATTGTCATTTCTGCCCTGGGAAAAAGCTTCCAACTGTTCACCCTATCTATACCTCTCATAATTTTATAAACTTCTATCAGGTCATCCCTCAGCCTCTGTCTTTCCAGGGAGAACAATCCCAGTTTATTCAATCTCTCCTCATAGCTAATACCCTCCATACCAGGCAACATCCTGGTCAACCTTTTCTGCACTCTCTCCAAAGCCTCCACGTCCTTCTGGTCATGTGGTGACCAGAATTGGACACAGTATTCCAAATGTGGCCTAACCAACATTTTATGTAACTAACATAATTTGCTAACTTTTATACTCGATGCCCCGTCCGATGAAGGAAAGCATGCCATATGCTTTCTTCACCACCTTTTCCATCTGTGCTGCCACTTTCAAGGATCTGTGGGCCTGTACTCTCAGAATTCTCTGTGTGTCTATGCTCCTGATTGTTCTCCGGAGCCTTCAACATGTCATTGATGAAGACGAACATCTCGCCAAGGCCATCCCCACACCCCCACTTCTTGCCTTCAAACAACCGCACAACCTCAAACAGACCATTGTCCGCAGCAAACTACCCAGCCTTCAGGAGAACAGTGACCAAGACACCACACAACCCTGCCACAGCAACCTCTGCAAGACGTGCCGGATCATCGACACAGATGCCATCATCTCACGTGAGAACACCATCCACCAGGTACACGGTACATACTCTTGCAACTCGGCCAACGTTGTCTACCTGATACGCTGCAAGAAAGGATGTCCCGAGGCATGGTACATTGGGGAAACTATGCAGACGCTGCGACAACGGATGAATGAACACCGCTCGACAATCACCAGGCAAGACTGTTCTCTTCCTGTTGGGGAGCACTTCAGCGGTCACGGGCATTCGGCCTCTGATATTCGGGTAAGCGTTCTCCAAGGCGGCCTTCGCGACACACGACAGCGCAGAGTCGCTGATAGCCAAGTTCCGCACACACGCGGACGGCCTCAACCGGGATATTGGGTTCATGTCACACTATTTGTAATGCCCACAGTTGCGTGGACCTGCAGTTTCACTGGCTGTCTTGTCTGGAGACAATACACATCTTTTTAGCCTGTCTTGATGCTCTCTCCACTCCCATTGTTTTGTTTCTTAAAGACTTGATTAGTTGTAAGTATTCGCATTCCAACCATTATTCATGTAAATTGAGTCTGTGTCTTTATAAACTCTGTTTGTGAACAGAATTCCCACTCACCTGAAGAAGGGGCTTAGAGCTTCGAAAGCTTGTGTGGCTTTTGCTACCAAATAAACCTGTTGGACTTTAACCTGGTGTTGTTAAACTTCTTACTGTGTTTACCCCAGTCCAACGCCGGCATCTCCACATCCTGATTGTTCTGCCATTTATTTTGCAGCTCCCACCTGAATTGAATCTACCAAAATGCATCACCTCAGCTGCTACTAGGTGAGGATTCAAAAATCATCTGAGAACCTACAAAATAGTTGGCTGGTAACAAGACTTCAACTGCTGGCTTTTTTTGCATCATGAAGGAATTCAAATGTTTAATATAAAATAATTAATTGCATCTTCTTAAATTGTTTGCTGCATCAAAACTGCCATAACAATCACGTCATTAAATACTAGTGTATTATTGGTGGAATGCTGAACAAACAAAGGTTAGGAGGATAGAAAAGCCAAAAGTGGTTCTCTCTTTTTTGCAGCTGATTACATAGCGTTTTTAAACATAGTTAAAATGCCCCAAATGCTTCACAAAAGCTTTATGAAATTGACACCAAACATGTAGGGCCCGATTTTACCAAAACTTCGCGCCCGTTTTCGGGCACGAAATCGCGGTAAAGTTGGGCGTCGGGCCTATACCGTGATCTGCACCTGATTCCGAGCAGACCACGGCTTTACCGACACCCGATTCGGGCGCGGGTCCGGTCCGCACCCGAATCGGGTGGCCCAACGATTTAAATGCATTAGCATGCATTTAAATCAAAGTAATGAACCGCGTGCCCAACCCTACCGCCAAATCCCACTTTACCGTCTTCTGGCCCCTTCCGAATCCGCGTTTTTAGCGACCTGCAGAATAAAAGTCCGAAGCGGATTTCTATTCTGCAGGGGAACCTCCGAAGCCCTCTCTGCCCTTGTGAAGTCACCATCCTCCTCGACCATCCTTCGCGGGCCCCCCCCGCTAACCACCCTGACAGACACCCACCCCCCCCACCCCCCAGATCAGACTCCCCTGGGAGGCAGGCCCCCCGACAGACCCCCCCCTCCCCCCCCGGGATCAGACCCCCCTCGGCAGAGCACACCCCCAACCTACCTCGATCACTGGTCTCCCTCCACCATCCTTCCGTCAGCAAGATAAGCTGTATGTTCCTCAGCTAGATCCACTTTGGTCAACACAAAGATGGTCCTTCTGCCTTGTGGGTCCATCTGGCTCACCAAGTCAGTCACAATACTGCATTCAGCGTCTACTGAAATATCTTGGATACAAAGGATAATAAATGGTCCTGGTCGATCTTCCTGGTGCTATCAGTACTGTATCAGGAATGGCTGCCGACACAAAGGATATAATTTTTAGCATGAGCAAGGCTTACATGCAGAACCCTAATGCCATTATCCTTTGTATCCAAGATGGTTCAGTAGATGCTGAATGCAGTATTGTAACTGACTTGGTGAGCCAGATGGACCCGTCACACCCCCTCTCCTCTCCCCTCCCTCCCTCCCTCCCCCCCCCCTTGATCTGGGTCAGAGAGCCGCTCTCTCTGCTTTTTTCTCCCCGCCCGGCCGCGCTACTTTGGATTTTTTTCGAACGGCGCATGCGCAGTTCAGAGCTCCGATCGTTCCGGCAGCGCTAAGCCCCACCCACAGCGTGAATCAAACCGGAGTCGGCAAAATGCGTATGGGCGCGCTGGAAAGAGGATTCCAGGCTCGGATCTATTTGACGCCCAAATTCGGCACTTAAGACTCAAAATGGTAAAATCAGGCCCGTAGATATGACCACACACTTGGTCAGACTTGGGGTTTAAAAAAGTGGAGAGGGGTACAGAGAGTTTTGAGAGGGAATCCTAGAGATGGGGCTTAGCTGAAATCATGGCTGCCAATGTCAGAGTGATGAAAATTAGGGATATGTAAGAGGTCTGAATTGGGGGATGAGTATTTTCTGTTGAAGGGGATTACTGCAATAGGGAGGGAAGGTCATGGAAGGGTTTGAAAACCTAATTGTTTTTTTTATTTTGGCTCCTGGCCTGGCAGTGGCTATGTAGGTCAGTTTCTATATGAACTAGACATTTTCCAAGCAGGGTAGAAATTGTCCCACTTCATGAAGCAGTGTGGGGCACTTAATTCTCAATTCATCTTTAGATCGGAGTATGTCAATATAAAATAATGTAAGAAATGGAAATAAATGGCCTAACACAATTTTGATATAGGGCCAAATCTTTGGCTGCGGAGGTGCATTTTGGTGCATGAATAGCCAGTTTTGGAGGAAATCTGATTTTTCTCTGGCCATCCTCATGCTATTATTTTAATGTCTAGTGTACAAAAATATCCCCAACCCAGCTGAGGTTGGCCCATTTTAAATGAAGACACAAATTGGATTTCCTTCTACCCACCGTTTTCCTCCAGTGGCATGGGGTTTTGGAAGTCCATTAAAGGCATGGGAGTTTTGAGTCCTGCTGAGAGGCATCTGGAACATTCTAAAAGGCAAGTGCAAGTGCTTTCAGACCTTCAAATGTCACTTTTAGATGATGTTTTGTAATGCAGATGTATTTTTAATGCAGTGATTCACCATGGGAATCTGATCTTTGAAGGTAGGTTGACCCTTACACTAAAGTACCATAATGTAGTGAAAGTGTTATAAAATGTTCTGTCAACCTCTGCTGTCATCTTTTCTACTGTGATTTAAATGGCTTAGGCTATTAAAATAAAAATATTTTGCCACTAGTGAAAAAAAACCTGAAAAAAGTCTAACCACTCTTACTTCCCAGAGATCAATTTTTGAAGTGCATTTCATGTGTTACCATGGTTCAGCAAAGAAAGTGTTCCAGTCATCAAAAATAAATGACAAGTTTAAAAACAATAATAATCACAGCTTGTCCTTGTCACCTGGATTTTAGTTTGTTGACATCGAAATACAACAAGGTTTATTTCACATGGAGTCTATTTTTCCTTAATATGATATGGAGGCATTTATTAGATGGTAAGAGATTTATTTCCCCACTGACACCCTCCCAAGGAATGGAAGATTTTTTCCATTGATATTGCATGGAATCAGATGACTGTACATGGTACATAGAGGATGAGTGACTATGAAGGATACATGGGTGGTAAAAAGGTAGAATGGGTGATCCGAGAGGGCATGATAGATACATGGGAAAAGAGGATTAGGAGCCTTTTAAACTCTTGGGAGTTGAAATACTGTGTTGGAGAACCAAGGTCTTCTAATGAGCCCATCTCCACACTTACACTCCTGCAATGGTGTGCAAACCCAACAATGAAGTCACATGGATTGGGTGCACAGTTTGCAAGCTGGCCCCCAAAGTGCATAGAGTAGCTTAATTATTGTCTTGATGTATATGAATCAGAGCATGAATATCAACTTAAACAACAGTTCACAAACCTTTATTAATTGCTATATTGCTTGATTCAATTTTCGTAACAAGATATGTAAACCTGAACAGAGCCAAAAGTAAATTTGTGAAACCTTAAAAAAATTATGTGTTTAGCTTGTTAATCATTACGTTCCATACTCAATGCAGAATTTTTCCATATGAAGTACACTGACATTTACTGCCTACACTGCCATCTGTTACCAGAATTTCAACAAAGCTTCAATTAGCTTTCTAAATGGAAAATTCAATAGCATAACAGAAATAGCACTGATTTGAACACTTTCATTAGATTACTGCCTGAAATCCATAATACACACTAGCCTATTAGTTGGAAAAGATGCACTGTAGAAATTACCTCTAGAAACTGGATCATATGGTGACCAATTTACAAGCAAAGATTTAACTCTTCGGGTCCAAGCCCTGACGCAGAATTTTAAGTAAGAAGTCTCACAACACCAGGTTAAAGTCCAACAGGTTTATTTGGTAGCAAATACCATAAGCTTTCGGAGCACTGCTCCTTCGTCAGATGGAGTGGAAATCTGCTCTCAAACAGTGCAAACAGACAGAATCAAGTTGCAGAATACTGATTAGAATGCGAATCCTACAGCCAGCCAGGTCTTAAATGTACAATGTGGGTGGAGGGAACATTAAACACAGGTTAAAGAGATGTGTATTGTCTCCAGACAGAACAGCTAGTGAAATTCTGCAAGTCCAGGAGGCAAGCTGTGGGGGTTACTGATAATGTGACATAAATCCAACATCCCGGTTTAGGCCGTCCTCATGTGTGCGGAACTTGGCTATCAGTTTCTGCTCAGCGACTCTGCGCTGTCGTGTGTTGTGAAGGCCGCCTTGGAGAACGCTTGCCTGAAGATCCAAGGCTGAATGCCCGTGACTGCTGAAGTGCACCCCCACAGGAAGAGAACAGTCTTGCCTGGTGATTGTCAAGCGGTGTTCATTCATCTGTTTTCGTAGCGTCTGCATGGTTTCCCCAATGTACCATGCCTCGGGACATCCTTTCCTGCAGCGTATCAGGTAGACAACGTTGGCCAAGTTGCAAGAGTAGGTACCGCGTACCTGGTAGATGGTGTTCTCACGTGAGATGATGGCATCCGTGTCGATGATCCGGCACGTCTTGCAGAGGTTGCTGTGGCAGGGTTGTGTGGTGTGGTGGTCACTGTTCTCCTGAAGGCTGGGTAGTTTGCTGCGGACAATGGTCTGTTTGAGGTTGCGTGGTTGTTTGAAGGCAAGAAGTGGGGGTGTGGTGATGGCCTTGGCGAGATGTTCGTCTTCATCAATGACATGTTGAAGGCTCCGGAGGAGATGCCGTAGCTTCTCCGCTCCGGGGAAGTACTGGACGACGAAGGGTACTCTGTCCACTGTGTCCCGTGTTTGTCTTCTGAGGAGGTCGGTGCGGTTTTTCGCTGTGGCGCGTCGGAACTGTTGATCGATGAGTCGAGCGCCATATCCTGTTCTTATGAGGGCATCTTTCAGCGTCTGGAGGTGTCTGTTGCGATCCTCCTCATCTGAGCAGATCCTGTGTATTCGGAGGGCTTGTCCGTAGGGGATGGCTTCTTTAACGTGTTTAGGGTGGAAGCTGGAGAAGTGGAGCATCATGAGGTTATCCGTGGGCTTGCGGTACAGTGAGGTGCTGAGGTGACCGTCCTTAATGGAGATGCGTGTGTCCAAGAATGCAACCGATTCCGGAGAGTAGTCCATGGTGAGTCTGATGGTGGGATGGAATTTGTTGATGTCATCATATAGTTGTTTCAGTGATTGCTCACCATGACTCCAAAGGAAGAAAATATCATCGATGTATCTCGTGTATAGCATCGGTTGAAGGTCCTGTGCGGTGAAGAAATCTTGTTCGAACCTGTGCATGAAGATGTTGGCATATTGAGGTGCGAATTTGGTCCCCATGGCTGTTCTGTGTGTCTGGATGAAGAACTGGTTGTTGAAGGTGAAGACATTGTGGTCCAGGATGAAGCGGATGAGTTGTAAAATTGCATCTGGAAACTGGCAGTTGACGGCATTGAGTACTGAGGCCGTTGCAGCAATGCCATCATCGTGGGGGATGCTGGTGTAGAGTGCCGAGACATCCATTGTGACGAGGAGTGCTCCTGGTTCAACTGCTCCATGTGTGCTGAGTTTCTGTAGGAAGTCTGTAATGTCACGACAAAAGCTGGGGGTTCTTTGTACAATGGGTTTCAGGATGCCCTCGACGTAGCCGGAGAGGTTCTCGCACAGGGGTCCATTGCCCGAAACGATGGGACGGCCGGGTGTGTTTGCCTTGTGTATCTTTGGGAGGCAGTAGAGATCTCCAACGCTGGGAGTATGTGGGATGAGAGCACGGAGGGTGCTCTGAAGGTCCGGATCAAAGGTCTTGATCAGTCTGTTGAGTTGACGGGTGTGTTCTTTGGTCGGATCTGTGGGTAACTGTCTGTAGTGTTCCTTGTTGTTCAGTTGTCGGTACACTTCTTTGCAGTAATCCGTTCTGTTCAGTATGACGATGGCCCCTCCTTTGGCTGCTGGTTTGATGACAATGTTGCGGTTGGTCTTGAGAGCGTGAATGGCGTTGCGTTGTGCTTGGGTGATGTTCGGGGCTGTCTTGTGAGTGCGGCTGATGAATTTGGTGTTGACACACCTCCTGATGGCTTGGGCATACATGTCAAGTCGAGGGCAGCGGCCTTCCGGAGGAGTCCAATTTGACTCTTTCCTCTTCAGTTGCACTGCGGATCTCTCTATCGGTTGTTCCGGTTCATTGGCTGTCTCATTGTGTTCACTGTTGGCCTCTTGGGGTTTGTGGAAGAACTCCCGCAACCTCATTCGCCTGATGAATTCCTCTGTGTCCGCTGCGAGACTGATGGGGTCTATTTTGGTAGTGGGACAAAAGTTGAGCCCTCGGCTGAGAACTTCGATTTCATCTGGTTGAAGTGTGTAGTCTGATAAGTTGACAATGGACTTTCCTGCAGTGGTACTGTTTTCTACTGTGGTACCGGGGGGGGGGGGGGCTTGGTTGCTGCTGGTGGTGATGCCGAGTTTCTCGAGTTTCCTGTTCTTGGTGTGCATGTAGATGGTGTAGTTCCTTTGTCTCGTCTGCTTGGCAGAGTTTCGCAGCTGGTCTGCGTCCTGAGCTCAAGTTGAGAATATGGATTCGATCTTGGTTTCCAGGCTGCGGCGTTTGCTGTAGAGCTGGTGTATGAGGTGTTTGAGGAGTGTGAGAGAGGTGCGACGGCAAAGTCTCTCAGCGTAGTCTGTGTTATAGGTTGACCTGAGTGGGTTCGTGATCCGTAGTCCTTTCGGTATCTTGTCTGCTTTCTTGCATGTTTGTAGAAACTTGATGTCTGTGTCGATATGCGCGATCTTCTTGGAGATCTTGGAGCAGAATTTTAACTCAGTGAATTAAATGGTTGGAAAGCACCCATGACTTAGTCAGCGTGAGGGCTGAGTGATTTTAACTCTGACCTAATTTCATCTCCCTGCTGAGAGGTGGCAATCAGTATCTTGTTGCTGGATGAAAATTGGTGGCAACAGAAGGCTACTACTAGTGACCTGAGGAAATGGTAATTGGTTAGGAGTGAAGTCCAGAGGGGATTGTGGTTGCGGGAGGGGAAAGAAGCTTGTTGCAGGGGAGGCTCAAGGATCCCTTGGGGAGCTTGGATGAACACGTCTGTTCAAAAGGCAACCATAAACATTTTTAAACAGCAAACATTCCAGGGTCTCTGAGCTCTGTTCCTGCTTCTTTGGAGCTTCGAGCAAGATGTAAACTTTCAAGATTTGGAGATAAAAATGCCTTAGGTTCCAAACTGTACTACAACTTTTATATATTGATAAGGCTCCCATCTAACTAAAGTGGGTGCATTTCCAGAACCAAAACTTGCACGGTTAAAATGGAAGTGGTGCAGGAGCGCATTATGAACCAGCAGGAAGCGCACAACTGCCATTTTAACTATCCAACCCATTCTCGTCCTCCAGTAGGTAGGATTAAAATTTGTTCTCTAGTTTTCATACAGTATACAGTAGATGCTATAACTCAAACTTAAGAATCTGTTGACAGCTGTACATTTCTTAAATTACTTTCCTTGGGTTTAGGACATCCCAGAGGCTGCCCAAATTAAATTATAGCCTTCACAGTATCCGACATTCTATTTTTTTCCCCCACAATCAGCCATTAAAATTTATTGTTGAGCATATTGAGCATAACTAGATGTTTCAGACTATTCAAAATTTAGGGGTTAAACTGGTCTTGGGCGCTAACACAAAACAGGTACATGCAAATGGAAAAGAAAATGAAAAAAAGGGAATTGGCAGTCTACAATGCAGTTTGTGTGACTATCCAAGACAATTGTCACCATTTAGTTTCCAAAAGTATTTTAGAAATTGTCATATAAAAGTTAAATGTAGAAAATCACTTGATTAATTTCATCAGATATTTGTATTTAATAGCTAACTATGCTAGATTTTAAATAACAGAATATACTTATCAGTCACAAGTTCTTAGTATATAGTTAAACTTCTTATATGTCATTTAACCTTTCTTTTACCATGTAAAGTCTATTGTAATATTTGCAAATATAATTGAAGTGAAGAAACGCGCTAAGGTGACCTGTTCCTATGTTCCTGCTATCGCCACTGTAAAACTGGTTTGTAGAGTTGTGTTTTCCCCCCTTCTTAGATATGCATTTTTCCCTGTGCTCACCTTTATATGCCAGACAAAACCAGGGAATCACCGTAAGGGAATTGTAGGCAAAAATATATATTCTGTTGCAGTCTATAGAACAAATGTATTACACTGCTGTTTATCCTGCTAGTTCCAATTTTATCTTGATGATTCAATGCCAGGTCATTGATAGTAAATACACTTTCTGGAGTTCAATGGCTGTGTATGGAATTATTTAGAAACAACATCCTCCTAAAATTTCACATGGATTTTGAATTGCTAAATGTAACCCAATTATAAATCATAATAATTCATCCTACTGGACTGTAAAAATGTATACAATTAGGCCCTAAACTTCAATATACCATCTTCTGAAAGGTATAGTAAATACTGGCGAAATCTTATTAAAATCTAATATTATTTGTTCCAGCTTCATAGGAAATATTTTGTTAATGCGCATGTGTTTTATCTGACATACTGCATTTGACACATGATGATCTAAATCTGTAGAAATGTATCAGATTAGATTTCACCCTTTTTTTAAAGTACAAAGTAAAACTGGTTTTGTCAATTAAAAAGACATCAAGTGAGACAGTTTGGTTATGGTCCCAAAATGTACCATGCCTGGAATTTGGTGAACATGCAGCAGTAGTTTTCACTGTTTGGCAACAGTTGTTCAGCTAGATCAAATCGCATACTTCACATTTAGTTCTGTCCATTTAAATAGAGGCATAAGCAATTGTGCTCAACACTGCTGCACAAATTCAGACCAAATGAAACTAATTTTGGATAATACTACCTCTCTTCTGCCATGCCCCACTGATTTATAATAAATACCTTATTATAGAGCCAGTAGAAGGAATGTTTCTCAGTCATCTCCCACTTGTAGGTTTCCTAATAACCTTAGCTGATATTGAAGCCAGGCTAATCTTGGTGTCTATCCGAACAATCCCTTCCCCTCCCACCAGTTACAAGACAGGTGATCTGCCTCTGGTGTAGAACTGATGTCTGCAGCCCACCAATAACAAGCAAACAAATTCAGCAGACATCGTTGCCAGCAAACACATGGATAATCAGCATTTTCTTTACTAGCAATTGAAATGTGCTTTGACGGATTACAAAGTTTCCTTTAAACTTAGTTTTTCCAACCCATGTCGTAGAGATTTTGTTTTGAAGGTTGAATCAAACCCTACAAGGTACCAATTCACAGGGCTTATCCATCCCCATTTGACACAACAACTAGCTTTTTGGAAGCCCATCCTGTGTTTCTACATTTGCAAACAAAAATCCTGGCCCCTCGCTCCCCACGTCACTCTGCACAATTGCTGTCCAAGTCCAATTGTTGCACCTGCTGCAAGTCATATGCTGAAATCTGACCAGAAAATGACAGTGTGTCGTTTCCAGTGAGAAAACTGGTGTGGTTCTCTCCAGACAAACCAGCCAGTTTTTTCTCCAGATCTTAGTGTGCGGATGGGGGCTCAACATGCCAGCAAAACCCAGCCGTACTGAGATTGGGATGCCATCTTTAAAGGATGCCCTTTAAACCTCCCCCCATCCCCCTCAACCCACCACAGATGTCTCATGAGCTCCCCTCCCTCCCCGACTGAAGCCTGCACTCGGCCCACTGTGCCCATCAGATCAGAGCCTGCACTCGAAGCCGCTACCCATTGGACCCCCCCACCTCCGATCATTAGCCCCTCCCCAACGGCCATCACTGGCATCCCTAGCTCCCACATCTACTCCGGCCCACCTTCACATAAATATCTCCCACCCCTCCTTCCCTATGAAGCTCCTATTGGGGTCTGTCCCTGGCACTGCCACCTGAGTGCCAGCGCACTGCGTGGCCATGTCCCTCTCCAACAGAGATGGTTAATTATATCTAAATCTATTTACATTCATGTAAATCAAGAGTCACCAGCAAGATCCGAAGTCACGATTTCCGGATCATGAGCCCTACTGGCGTTCCTGCAGACAGTGGGAATGGGCCCAAGATTGCTCCCATAGCAATTGCATTTGGCTTCATAGTTTGGTTGGGAATTGCTGTGGGGTGTTGGTTACAATGCATTAGGTTTGATAAAGCAGGTTAACTGTAATTCTTTATTAACTACTAGAACTATTTACAACTATACAGTCCAAGCTAGGAGCTGTCTCCACTAAGGTCTGCACATGGTTCCGTCCAACAACACAATGAGCCCCTAGGTGTGGGTCATATGCTCTTATATCATTATGTGGGTGCTGCCATATTCAATCCCACATTCACCTCATACATGCCGGACTCTCATATTACAGGAATTATAACAAAATCAGAAATTCTTGCCAATAATATTCAGTTAGATTTGATCATTTTGGGTTACAGCAGTGCCAATAGGCAAGAGGCTAGGAGCAGCATAGCGGTAAAAGCAGGAACCGAAGCAAAATTGTAGCAGAATGACCATATGAACTCCAAGCTAGGAATGACTGTCAGTATCAGAGGCAAGGGAAGATGATGCTGGCATGAACTCTAGGAGGGTTGACTGTGTTCTTCCAAAATTGTAATTCATGTTTGTTTGTGAACTGTGTGAGGATCTAGAGGAATATAAAGTGGCTGTTAACTGAATATGGAAGGACTTAAGTACAAAAGGAGAAGAGGAGGAGGTGGTGGGCTGGATTGTAACTGACTCAAAACTCATTCGTTTGCAGAGTTAGAATTGAACCCAGTGTCTGAACTGTGTTAACAGTTGGGGGAGAAGTGTGACTCTGAAAGTAACTTTTGGGGAAGTGATAGTCTGGTTGATCTTTTAAAAATCCAAAGGCCACTTGTTATTCCTAATTTTCTTATGAATTCTGAAATGATTTAAAATCAACCAGAATGCAACATTGTTATTAAATATTTGTTAGAATTGTTAACAATCCTGAGTAGAATGACCAGAAAGTTTGAATATTTTATTCACTATTCAGTAAATTTTGTCTAAAGAGCTTTTGGTCCACAGCCCCTTAGGTTAGAGCACCTTGGGTGCCTATCCAAATATTTTATTATGCCAAAGCAAAATAAATGATCCTGAAAATATGAAACAAAAACAATGTTGGCAATACTCAGCAGGTCAGGCAGCACCTGTGGACAGCGATATAGACCAGAATTTTCAGTAGTTTTTGATAAATTAAACAAATTTACATTCACTTTAGATTTTTTTAAAAATCTGTATTACTGTAGATTCCAATTTATTTAGAAAGTTTTTTTGAAGGGTAACAAAAGGTTTCATAACATTAAGCCAAACAGAATTGTGGCTCGGCAAGAAACAAAAGAGGTGTGAATGACAGGATCCTGAAGAGCTACTGCCCTGAAGCAACCTTTGCCATTTAATCTCTCCTGCCCTACTATCCATCACAGACCCTCCCTTTGGTTTTTCTTCACATCCTTCACCATTTCACATCTATTTCTAACTTTTCCTCATCATCACAACTGTGATAAAGATTCAAGACCTGGTGCATGAACTCTACGGCTGGAATTTTCTGGTTGTTCACACCCTGCCACTGCTGCAAGCGAGCACGTAGAATTGGGAGCTCAGCCAAATCTGCATCCACTGCAGCAGTTCCAGAGAATCCCACTGGTGTGAACGGCTGGAAAATTCTGGTCTATATCTCTGTCCACAGGTGCTGCCTGACCTGCTGAGTATTGCCAACATTGTTTTTATTTCATATTTTCGGGATCACCTATTTTGCATAATAAAATATTTGGATAGGCACCCAAGGTGCTGTAACCTAAGGGGTTGTGGACCAAAAGCTGGCAGGCAGAATTAGGCTGGATAATCCTTTTTAGGCTGGGATGGACATGATGGGCCAAAGGGCCTCCTTAAGTGCTGTAAAACTGTCTCATGTCCAAACACTCATGCATGCTCCTGGGCTGTGCAGATTTGTTAGAAAAACATTCTTGTATATTGATGTTTATTGTGAGGGCAGTAAAGAAGATTTCCAATAAAATAAAGTTGGGAGGTTTGTTTTCAATGACTTGGCACAGAAAGAGGCAACAATTTAGCAGCAGACTGCAAAGATTATAATCTAAACATCGTGGTGGAGCAGAGTAAGACAACCATAATGCAGATATAAATTAAGAAACAAATTGTGTACAAAGGAGCTGTCACTGTCAAAATCAAGACACACTAATTCACAACGCTCACATAACTCTGACTATAATCTCATTCTGCAGTTGGGGCCTGCAGTGTTCACCAAATCAGACTTTACCACCTCATTCCACGTATCCACTACTCTCTCATTTTCTCCCCCTCGATACATCTAGACCAGTAAATACTGCTCAGATGTTATTTCTTGATATAGTACAATCTCCTTGTGTTATAGATATTAGTATTAATAATCTGAGCACCCCACTGATACAGACTTTTAATATTTATTTTTAATGTGGCAATTTAAACAACCACAGCTCTAGCAATTTAAATACAGGTTGAAAATGGCAGAATGCTTAATTTAGCCACCATTTTGAAAACATCCTATTGTGCAAATCAAGGCTATGAACAAAGCATATAGTTAGCTCAGTAAATATCAACGGTTCACTCTTTTTGACTATGTTATTATACTCACTGATACTTGTGTTCCAAAACGTTGGAGTGGCACTGTGCATACACAATACATAACTGACTTTGCCTGGAACTCTATGCCACATGATGACACCTACTTGAGTGAGTTTCACGGAGCTTGCAATTAAATCAAAAATAATTCAACTCCTTCACATTAATATTTTCATTTAATGACTGCTGACACAAACTACATATTTGTTAATTTTATGCCATTAGTGCTTGATTAACAGCAGCTTTGTGATACAAAATATGCTCAGTAGGAACTGGGGTGATCTTATTCCAAACCCATTTCACACATCCAGATGCCTTAGCAGAGAAACGTGTTTTCATCTCATCAATATGGGGTTTGTTTTAAAGTGACTCATGATCAGGCAAAGGTTCTCGGATTCAGTAATATTAGAAAGACCAGTCATTTTATAACTTTTTTTTCAAAATAATCAATTTTTGATGCATTTTAAGAGTAATATGTCAACCTAGGGGCTTACCTAGGAATATTCATTTAACCAAAATATGCCCATTTTCTTTGCTGGAATAATTTGCTCAACATTTGCAAGCGCAATAGCAATCTTTTTTACGCATGATTTAGATGCAGAGAAGCTACAATTTCACATTTAGGTAGTTAAGCCAGATAATAGTGGAGGATATCGCTGTGATGCCTCTTTCGTGCAAATGCATTGGGCATCGAGTCATTGTATGTTCCATGGTCTGGTCTAAGCGACTGTGTGGCTTTTGCTACCAAATAAACCTGTTGGACTTTAACCTGGTGTTGTTAAACTACTTACTGTGTTTACCCCAGTCCAACGCCGGCATCTCCACATCATGACTAAGCGACCACAGTCAGGTATTGGAGAATTTTTAATTTTCCATCTGTCAGGCAGTTTAAGGTTATCCATTAGCTTCACAGATGATCAAAAACAGGGATCTTTGTGTTGGGTCTTTCATGAAGTGTTCATTTATGACTTGTGAACTCAGTTTTGTTTTCCAAGCTTCATTATAGCTTAAGTCAAATTGCCAAAGGTTAAGCATATGGGTCCAAAAGTACTTGCAAACTAGAGTAGTTCGGAGGTATGTTGTTGAACAATAACATTTTTGGGCATAAATTGCAGTGGAGAATTGAAGTTAGGCAGGTTGGTTTAGAGTCCAGCCATTAAATGCCTCAGACAAATCGTGTTATCCAAATGGGTAAAAGTGGTTGTATAAGTGGTTGCAAGGTCACAGTGATCATGGGGGATTTCAATATGCAGGTGGACTGGGTAAATAATGTTGCCAGTGGACCCAAAGAAAGGGAATTCATTGAATGTTTACAGGATGGCTTTCTGGAACAGCTTGTGATGGAGCCCACGAGGGAACAGGCTATTCTGGACTTAGTGTTATGTAATGAGCCAGACGTGATAAAAGATCTTAAAGTAAGGGAACACTTAGGAAGCAGTGATCATAATATGGTAGAATTCAGTCTGCAATTTGAAAGAAGGAAGGCAGAATCAGATGTGAAGGTTCTACAGTTAAATAAAGGTAATTACAGGCGCATGAGGGAGGAACTGACAAAAATCGACTGGAAGCAGAGCCTAATGGGAAAGACAGTAGAACAGCAATGGCAGGAGTTTCTGGGAGTAATTGAGGACACAGTGCAGAGGTTCATCCCAAACAAAAGAAAGGTTATCAGAGGGGGAATTAGGCAGCCATGGCTGACAAAGGAAGTCAGGGAATGCATCAAGGCAAAAGAGAGAGCCTATAATGTGGCAAAGAGTAGTGGGAAGTCAGAAGATTGGGAAGGCTATAAAAACAAACAGAGGATAACAAAGAGAGAAATAAGGAAGGAGAGGATCAAATATGAAGGTAGGCTAGCCAGTAACATTAGGAATGATAGTAAAAGTTTCTTTAAATACATTAAAAACAAACGGGAGGCAAAAGTAGACATTGGGCCGCTCCAAAATGACGCTGGTAATCTAGTGATGGGAGACAAGGAAATAGCTGAGGAACTTAATAAGTACTTTGCGTCAGTCTTCACAGTAGAAGACATGAGTAATATCCCAACAATTCAGGAAAGTCAGGGGGCAGAGTTGAATATGGTTGCCATCACAAAGGAGAAAGTGCTAGAGAAACTAAAAGGTCTGAAAATTGATAAATCTCCGGGCCCAGATGGGCTACATCCTAGAGTTCTAAAGGAGATAGCTGAAGAAATAGTGGAGGCGTTAGTTATGATCTTTCAAAAGTCACTGGAGTCAGGGAAAGTCCCAGAGGATTGGAAAATCGCTGTTGTAACCCCACTGTTCAAGAAGGGAACAAGAAAAAAGATGGAAAATTATAGGCCAATTAGCCTAACCTCAGTTGTTGGCAAAATTCTAGAATCCATCGTTAAGGATGAGATTTCTAAATTCTTGGAAGTGCAGGGTCGGATTAAGACAAGTCAGCATGGATTTAGTAAGGGGAGGTCGTGCCTGACAAACCTGTTAGAGTTCTTTGAAGAGATAACAAATAGGTTAGACCAAGGAGAGCCAATGGATGTTATCTATCTTGACTTCCAAAAGGCCTTTGACAAGGTGCCTCACGGGAGACTGCTGAGTAAAATAAGGGCCCATGGTATTCGAGGCAAGGTACTAACATGGATTGACGATTGGCTGTCAGACAGAAGGCAGAGAGTTGGGATAAAAGGTTCTTTCTCAGAATGGCAACCGGTGACAAGTGGTGTCCCGCAGGGTTCAGTGTTGGGGCCACAGCTGTTCTCTTTATATATTAACGATCTAGATGACGGGACTGGGAGCATTCTGGCCAAGTTTGCCGATGATACAAAGATAGGTGGAGGGGCAGGTAGTATTGAGGAGGTGGGGAGGCTGCAGAAAGATTTAGACAGTTTAGGAGAGTGGTCCAAGAAGTGGCTGATGAAATTCAACGTGGGCAAGTGCGAGGTCGTACACTTTAGAAAAAAGAATAGAGGCATGGACTATTTTCTAAACGGTGACAAAATTCATAATGCTAAAGTGCAAAGGGACTTGGGAGTCCTAGTCCAGGATTCTCTAAAGGTAAACTTGCAGGTTGAGTCCGTAATTAAGAAAGCAAATGTAATGTTGTCATTTATCTCAAGAGGCTTGGAATACAAAAGCAGGGATGTACTTCTGAGGCTTTATAAAGCACTGGTTAGGCCCCATTTGGAGTACTGTGAGCAATTTTGGGCCCCACACCTCAGGAAGGACATACTGGCACTGGAGCGGGTCCAGCGGAGATTCACACGGATGATCCCAGGAATGGTAGGCCTGACATACGATGAACGTCTGAGGATCGTGGGATTATATTCATTGGAGTTTAGGAGGTTGAGGGGAGATCTGATAGAAACTTACAAGATAATGAACGGCTTAGATAGGATGGACGTAGGGAAGTTGTTTCCATTAACAGGGGAGACTAGGACGCGGGGGCACAGCCTTAGAATAAAAGGGAGTCACTTTAGAACAGAGATGAGGAGAAATTTCTTCAGCCAGAGAGTGGTGGGTCTGTGGAATTCATTGCCACAGAGGGCTGTGGAGGCCGAGACGTTGAGCGTCTTCAAGACAGAAATTGATAAATTCTTGATTTCTCGAGGAATTAAGGGCTATGGGGAGAGAGCGGGTAAATGGAGTTGAAATCAACCATGATTGAATGGTGGAGTGGACTCGATGGGCCGAATGGCCTTACTTCCGCTCCTATGTCTTATGGTCTTATAATGCAGCCAAATCTGTAAATATCATTAAAAGTACCAGTAAAAGTCTTGGATTGTTCCAGAATATCATACAACAACAATGGAATTTAATTTACTTAGTCCTCATAATCATCAAGATAATCTTGCAATCTCTTTGCTGTCTCTCACTGCTTCCAGCTCCAAACCTGTGGACTCCACCAGGGTCATCATCCTTCTCTGCATCTCCCTCCAGAACGTGAGCAACACCTTTGCCATCCATGAGCTTGTTGTGGATGATCACATCGATATCATGGCCTTGGCAGGGCGTGGCTCAGGGGTGATGACAGCGGACCAAGGAGACTATTCGGCCTATTGAGTCTGCACCGACTCTTCAACAGAGTACCTTTACCCAGGCCTTATCCTCGTAACTCGATGTATTTACCCTGCTAATCTCCCTAGGTTACGCATCTTGGACACTAAGGGGCAATTTTAGCACAGCCAATCCACCTAACCTGAACATTTGGACTGTGGAAGGAAACCCACGCAGACACAGGAAGAACAGACAGTCAACCAAGGTCGAAATCGAACCTGGGTCCCTGGAACAGAGGCAATAGTGCTAACCACTGTACCACCCAACTTAAGGAAGCTTCCCCATATTTACTTCCCATTGCTTGCTCTACTTAAAATCACCATGGGAGTGGTGGAACAATCATCTCAGAGTCACACCTTGGCATCCAACTTCCATGGCTATGTCTCATTTAAGCATCTCACCCTAAAGGGGGGAGGGGGGGGGGGGGAAGTAAAGGAGCACTGTATAATAATCCAACTTTTCATGTTTAAAAAAAGTCCTTTTCCTTGCTGTTAAAACTAATTGATAGTTCTGCAACTCTGTTCCTCCATATTTTATATTAAAAAGATATCGTCTTTTAAGCCAGGGTTCCATTTTGGAATCATCCCATCCAGTTATAACATCAACTGGGATCATAACATCAGTTACAACTCAGTTAAAACTGGCGTTATCTACAACTTGAAGATTTATTTCAACCTCAATCTTTACTGAAACTTAACTGAATGTTCTAAGCTACTATAAGCGTATAAAAGGCAATTAGCAAGCTCTAACACCAGATATCCATATTTTGCCAGCATGCATTTCATATGAATATAGTTCAATGTAATGGCTCTACAATGTAGTACAATGTGTGTTAAATACACATTTAAAGTTGTTACGTTTTTCAGTCTGACCTGGAAAAGATTTGCATAAATTCTCAAGTATAAATCATGCAATCTGATCTGCTACCATTTTTTTTCTTGTGGCTGAACCTCAAAATGGAAATTCATGGCTCTTCTTCCTCTTTTCACATGCATTGAAAATGGTATAAAAATAACATTTTTAAAAATAAGTTAGGGTGCCTTTTAAATGATTGATGAGATTGGAATTAAAGCTTAGAAAAACCTATGTGAGGAATAAAAGTAGCTACCAAAAGCAATCCACTCCAAGGCTGCCAGCCATCTTATCAATTATAGGATTGATAGAATCTAGAATTAATCTGCAAATATCCTTAAAAGAATTAAACATTAAACAAAAAAAAAGTACTTCAGATGCCAGAAATTAAAAATCAAAGTCCTGGAAATACAGAGTCAGGCAGTATCCAGTTAGCATTTATCAGAAGATAAATAGATAACTCCAATGCAAGTCAGACAGATTATGCTTCATATTCTATCCTACATCAAATCATGTTCACCCATCATACACATCTTCATTGATCTACATTTGACTCCCAGTCCCACAATGCCTTAAAATTTAAAATTCTTACTATTGAGATTTGAACCTCAATATCTTGTTGCATTATCTTTTCCTTTGTATAGTGTCCTGGAATATTTCTCTACATTATAAAAAAGCTACTGTATGAATATTTGTTGTTGTTGAATCCATTAAAATCTAGTTACCAAACTAGTAAACTGACAAAAGAAACATTTTAACGTCTGATCACAATTGTAGCACAGCTTGAAGAATGTCTGTTGTGTACAGATGCTAACCAGTGACATGTTATCAAAGCAATTAATTGATTTAAACTCCCAGCAATAAAATGTTTTATAAATAGCAATTAACTTAGTACATCATTGTTGCCGCTGTATGAAACCTTAACCAATCTTCTCACATGCCTATACAATCAATGTTCTGCAATCCTCATGGTGGTTGGTAAAATTTAGGTTGGGATTTTTTTTTTTAAATGCTGTTTACCCAATTTCAAAACAAACTGCAGTAAGCTTGATTCAATATTGCAGTTCTCTTCCATGTGGCATGAAGTTGAAGTAGACTCTTCCAGGAATCCGATTGGGACACTATCCTAAAATGATGCAGTACTGCAACTTTTACAGTGACACAAAGATGAGGGTGTAATTGCATCTGAAAATTATTGCCTTACTGGCAATGAATTCTGTTATTTTTGTGACCATAGTTGTAAGTTCACTAAAGTTGAATAATTAATAGGCAGATAGCTAGGAACAATACAACATTATGGGGAAAACCAGGGTAGTGGGATTAATGGACTAGTACCTTCAAGGTGCCAGCATAGGTAGGACAGGCCAAATTCTCTCCTTCAGTGTTGTAAGATTCTATGATTCTAATGTCTGCAATAATATACCACAAAATGTCGCAAAAACAGTTTAAAGAGGAAGTTAACAAAGATGTACTGTGGAAGTGCTAGCTATACTCATTTCAGTCATTTCCTACTTATCATGAGTTGACAAAATGAAAGGAGAAATCTACTCAATAGTACAAAAACCATTTACAAATTGACGTTCTTCTCCTCCATTTTTAATCTATGGTTTTTTTTCTCCAAAATAGTTTTAAAGAATAAAAAGAATGGTAAAATAACATGTATCTCTAAGCTGACTTACTCATAGTACTGCTGTTGATGCAGGAACTACATATAGCATATCTATATTTTTGGAAACTACAGGATTGTTTAGGGTAGACAACAACTGTTCTCCAAATTTATAAGGCTCTCAAATTCCAGAAAACAGCTCTCAAGTCCAGTCCCTGAAATCTTATTGAAAGTGAGAACATATTTATAAATACTTCCACTAAGCTTAGTTTGTAGAGTTTAGAAGGAGTGATTCAATTTGAGGTTTTTCAAATAATCAATAGATTTGATAAACAAGATACAGACAAGCTGTTTCCTCTGGTGAGGTAATCCAGAACAAAGGGGAACAATCTTAAAATTCAAGCTAGCCTCTTCACCCAGAGTGGTGAGAATGTAGAACACACTGCCACAGGGGATGGTTGAAGTAAATAACATAAGGGGAAACTAGACAAACAATGAAGGAGAAGAGAATAGATGGTTACAATGGTAAATTTAGTGAGAAAAAAATGGAATCAGGCTCAAATGGGGCATAAACACCAGCTTGGACAGGTTGGGCTAGATGGCCTGGTTTTACTGTGTATCTAGGTAATCATGATGTGGGGATGCCGGCATTGGACTGGGGTAAACACAGTAAGGAGTCTAACAACACCAGGTTAAAGTCCAACAGGTTTATTTGGTAGCAAACGCCACTAGCTTTCGAAACGCTCCGAAAGCTAGTGGCGTTTGCTACCAAATAAACCTGTTGGACTTTACCCTGGTGTTGTTAGACTCCTTACTGTATCTAGGTAATACCATGCTTGTCTTCTATAGCAATGCAATACTGAATTGTCAAAAATGACTAATATATTACAAATCGTACAAAATTGTACCAACTTAACAGCAAAAAACGGGACAGAAAATTTCTGTTGCAAACTTTTGTTATGTAGAAAAAAGAACTAGCTGCAAAAGCTATCCAAATTCTTTGTTCATATTTTCATAGAAATCCTAGAATCCCTACAGTGCAGAAGAGATCACTTGGCCCATTGAGTCTGCACCGACACTCCAAAAGAGCATCTTACCCAGGCCCTCTCCTCCATCCTATCCACGTAACCCCACAAATTTACCAGGGCTAATCCATTTAACCTACACATCTTGGGACACTAAGGGGCAATTTAGCACGGTCAATCCACCTAACTTGCACATCTTTGCATAGAGAGGAAGACAGAATACCCGGAAGAAACCAACACAAGACACAGGGAAAATGTGCATACTGCACACACACGCAGTCACCCAAGGCCGGAATTGAACCCTGGAACTGTGAAGCAGCAGTGCTTACTGTTCCGCCCTTGTTATATCATGAACAAATAAAAAACAATTCTATTAGCTTGCAAGTAGAATATATTTTGAAACAAAAAAAATGACTGTTTACAGTAGACATGCTAATTTTTTTAAGAAACGTGTGATGTGAGTGGATATCAATATCGTAACTAACTTAACCCTAATTTTGGATTGCTGATGTAAGCACTTGTACAAGATGACAGCACAATAAATAGTAGTACACTATTATAGCAGATACTCACTCTCAAGATAAAAGGGAAAACTTAATCCAATAACTAATTAAAGTGGTGTAGCATGGTATTGTTCAATTATATATTAGGCGCCAGCCTCAATGTTCCTTGATACCCATCTTCGTTGTCAAGATGATATCTTGTGGTCTCAGAGTGCACCCACTCAGACCACAGTCTTCATTTTCAGGAGGTCCACCTTCTTTCTGTAATAGTGGTGGCGTGATGTTGGGTATCTTTTCAATATAGCATCCAGACACAATGGCATACGACAAGCCTTTCAGGCCTGCCCTGCCACAGAGTAATGCGTGAAACACCCAGGTGCATAATTAATAGGTTTGGGCCAGAAGATTTGGTGTGTTTTCCCGCTGGCTGCTGCAGCGGGAAACACTCCCATGTTTCCAACCACCGCCACATCACTTCTCAGATTGGGAGAATTCCAACCACAGTATTGCGCTATGGGCTCCAATCCACTGGAAATTAGACTTAGACTGAGATAGGATCATATATATAATGGATTTGCACCAACAGAAGAAATGTTCACCCTACATGAACCCAGTTTCCAGAAGTGAAAGGCCAGTATCGAACCCATTGTACGACATGATTCCATTTAAACCTCTGTAAAATTGGAAATCCTTTTGCAAACTCATGTGTGAATAGTAACATTCTTTGGGCATGTTCCAAATTACAGTTATACAAGTGAAGAAATGCCATTCCACTGCAATTAACCTTTTTTCCATTTTGCTTCCTGATAATGAAGTATATCAGACATTGAACAGGATTCTCCAATCGCATCCACACCCAACCACTGCCATCAAGAACAAAGAATTTGATGCTCAGCCAAAACTTCATTCACTGCAGCATCACCAACTGTGAAGGAGGTTGGAGGTTTTCAAATATATCAGGATAAGAGCAGATTAGGACTTATAATATGATATCAAACAGAAATCTGATAATGTTCAGATTTCAGCAGGCAAAATGGGAAATTATTGAAACGGAAGCTTTAATGATGACTCCTTAGCCCCAAAATCAAAATTACGCTACATCAGTTTGCAAGCTCTCCAGTACCATCCTGCATAAATGAGACTATACGCAGTTTGTATAAAATAATCCAATAGAAATAATGTGGAGATGTGACGTTGGACTGGGGTGGCACAGTAAGAAGTCTCACAACACCAGGTTAAAGTCCAACAGGTTGGACTTGTGCCAAGTTCCGCACACATGAGGACGGCCTCAACTGGGATCTTGGGTTCATGTCACATTATCTGTAACCCCCACGACTTGCCTGGGCTTGCAAAATCTCACTAACTGTCTTGGTTGGAGACAAGTCACACCTCTTTAACCTGTACTTAACCCTCTCTCCACTCGCATTATCTGTACCTGTAAAGACTTGATCATCTGTTAAGACTTGCATTCCAACCATTATCTTGTAACTGATTGTCTGTCTATATGTGCCCTGTTTGTGAACTAAATCCTCCACTCACCTTGAAGGGGCAGCACTCTGAAAGCTCATGCTACCAAATAAACCTGTTGGGCTTTAACCTGGTGTTGTGAGACTTCTTACTGTGCCAATAGAAATAAGCATAAAGATCAACTATATTAAATAGTTGCATTTTATGCAATCATAAATGCCTAAAGTACTTATAATCTGATTAGAAAGAGGTAGTGGGGGTTTTGCATCAAAAAGACAATATTGCAACCTGTTAAAATTAACACTCTTTAAAAGCAGTGAGATAGACAAAAAAAAGGTAATTGTCAATAAAAATCAGGGAGATTCGGCAAGAATAATTACCTCAAACCGGGCTATTTTTGTCAAACAGCTAAAATACGAGTCTTGAAACAAATTAACTTCCTGTCCTACTTAACTGTGCACTGGGGCAAAATTGTTGTTTTAATAACTGTTATCTGAGCTACAGTCACCAAATGGGTTGTTGTGGTACTGCACAACTAGCGCCAATATATAGTTGGAATCATCTGGAAACCAGGAATATTCAGAGATAATACAGCCGTAAATATTCTGTTAAAATTAAATACATATTTTACAGCTCATTGTAAAATTGCACGTGCAGTCTGCCACATAAACTAATGGATCAAGCACCCAATACTTTGTACCCTGCATTTGTGGGAAAATGATCATAATTCAAGCTCTGTACTCTATTAAAATTGAATTCATGTGCTTCAAAGATCAAGTGCTACAGTTTCATTTGACTTTTCACCAGCATGTCAGTATGAACAATCCTCTTTGCAGTTTTCACTATATTTCCTTTGATAAAAAAGAATTCTGTGAAACCTGTGATTGAGATGTTTACTTTGGTTGTTTTAAACACCGATGCCATAACTGATTTGCAGGAATGTGACAGTGGACAATGAGACCGGCTTATTTAATTTTTTTTAAAACAACCCTTAAGATGCATAGCACATCACTACTAAATTTAAAAGATTAATGCTAGCCAATTGTGCATTGGCAGGCTGCATTATTGTTTCTAAAATTTTAAAAAGTGGGCAACACCAAGTTGAAATTAAATGAATGTAGCATTAATGCTGTCAAATAACCTCCGTGCACATTAATTATTCCTGACAATAGTATACAAAGTTGAATTATTACTTCAGTGATTGAAGAACAGAATTATAGACTGTAATAAATATTCATTTACAATTTTTATAAAAGGTATTCATTAATATTCTATCCTCATTAACTTTGTGAAAACATTAACAATTCTATTATAATTTTTAACCATACTTTCTAATTTTTCCAAAATGTTAATTTTCATTTAAACTGCAATTTTCAAACATAGCATGGACTTTTACTTTGCACTTGCATCCATTTCCTAGTTTATAAATATTTTGCAGTGTAAGGAAGAGAATTCCACAAGCAATAAAAATGTTAATTATCCTTGCCTATGCTTCCGTCACTAAATGAATCCTTGTCGCTTGACCTTTATGGCTGCTGTTCGTTTTGCATTAAATAGATAAGAATAAAATGTTCTACCTTCCAAAGAACACTTGGAATGTAAAAATTGAAAGGTGTTCTGATATTACAGAACATTGTGACACTCTCAAGAGTGTGCTTTGAAACATACAAGCCTCTCTGCACCAAATGATCCAAGTTATATCACTCAAACATCAACTCTTAAATGAATGAAGTGTGCGGGTGTAAGTAAGGCCAGCTCCATCTATTCAAGAAGGAAACCTTCAACATTTTTGTTCTCACGAACATGATGCATTCTTATGAAGAAGGGTGTGGTCAGAGTTTACAGGCAAGCTCAGTTCCTGTCAAGGACAGGCTGATTGACAAAAACAGCACCTCAAATTTAGCACAGTGGATGTACTGTTTAAACCATATATGCTTCAGCAAAAAAAAATGCAATTTACCTACTGCTAAACTAAATATTTTTGTTAAGGTGACCCACTTCAATCATCTCTTTTGAATAAACCTGGGAAAGCATCTGCCAAAATATCTCAATACAATAAGAGCATTGACATGACATAACATGTACTATTTAATTTGAAACTTTTGATCCAGTAATGATAGGAATAACAAATAACTTTTTAAATTATTTCTAAATCTGAATCAAACATGGTTCAGATAATTTTGATGGCTTCTTTTAGGCAAGAGGAATAACAGGATGTTGTGACAAGCATCCCCTGAAACCCAACTATAAAAAAAATCAATATCACAAATCTATAGGCCACTTTTATGTTCACTGTTCAAATAAAAAAGCATCGAAGTCTGATCAAAACCAGCTAAATTTTAAAAAGCAGGAAGAACAGCCAAAATCTAAATCCGAAAAAAGTCCAAATGCTTGTGACCACCAATTCTTAAAACATGAATAAGATCCCTCGGTCCCCATTCTTTGGGCAGATGGTGAACATCTACCTTGGACTCTCAGTAAATTTTATCTGCTATGGAAAGCACATAGGTTCATGGAGTCGCAATAAAAAAATAGTTTACCAACATTAAAATATCCAGAATACTGAACTTGCAAAACGTGTAGTAATGCTCGAATCGATTTTACACAGACTATTTGAATAAATGGCAGTTGCTAACTTCATTGTTAAGGCATAATTTTGTTTCTGAATGTGAGAGTTGAAACGTCATTTATTTTACAAAGGTATATGGCTTATGCTCAAAAGTCTCAAATATTCCTTTCTTAGTTTGACTTTTCAGTATCATTTATTTTAACCTTCTTCTCTGGATATTTAAATAGATTAGTGACCAGTCACAATGCCCATTTTCTTAACACAAAAATGTTGTTAAAACACATTAGAAATGCAGAAGTAAGCAGCTTCAGGACTACTGCTGTGATGTTGGGGGTATTGAGGGGTGGAAGCCCAGACAGCAAAGCAAACAAAAAAATCATTTTAAAAAAAGGTAAAAAAATTACGATATATTATCCATAAAGGCAAGTGTTTTTCTCGACATTAAGAGTAGTATCTGTTTCACTATGAGATCAAAGTTTACACTAGATACAGGGACTGCAATCCATAATGTGCTGCTAACCTTACTAATTCGTGCTGTATAATCGCTTATTAACTAGAGGTGGTCCCATTGTTACTTTTAAGGTAGAAAATATACAATAAATTTACTTTGTTGGAGAAAGGACTGCGGAAAATTAAATAAATCTCACTCAGTTGTAAGCAATCTTCTTGATTAGAATTAGAAAAACACAACATTTTCCTGAAATTTAGCATTGCTTCTTTAAAAAAAATTAAAATTACATTTGACAGCCAATATTATTTCGTCGTAAATGTGCAAGTAGCCTGCTAAAAGTCAAATAATTCATATGAAAAACAAATACAAGTTTAATGTGCAAGTGTGGGAGGCAGTGAAAGCAATCAGTATTTTAATCAAATTGCCAAACCTTCAAATAGTTTCTGTAAATTTTAATTATTAATGAAGCTCTATATATATTTTTAACATCAACCATGGCTCAAATGGTTGCAGTCTTGCCCAAGTCAAAAGGTTGTGGGCTTAAGTCCCACTCAAGAGACTTGAGCACAAAAGTCTAGGCTGACACTCGAGGCCATGGTGCGGTGTCGGAGATGCAAACATTTTGATAAGACGTTAAAAAGACTTCTGTCTGCTTTTTCAAAAAAGCCTAAAAATCCTATTGCATTATTTTGAACAGCAGAGGATTTATCCTGTGATATTATGGTCAATATTTTAATCACACAAAAAATGTTTAGTTGGTCACTACCACACTGCTGTTTGAGGGAGTTTGCTCGGTGCAAATTGGGTGCCACGTTTCCTACACTACAAGTCACTACACTTCAAAAAGTATTCCACTGGCTTTAAAAATACATGGGACAACCCTCACGAAAGCCTCAAAATAAATGCAAGTTGTTTTTTTAATAATTGAATCTGCTGTAAAGCAAACTATTTCTCAGCTTATTAATTTGACACATTTAATTCTATGTGAAAAAAAGTTAAATTATATTTCTATATGTTTATTAGAAATTTAATTGTAACCATTGGACACTACTGTTATTAAAATACGACAAATGATTGACAGAATATTTGGAGTAGATTCTTGCATTATAGATAGGCTGATTTGCCATACGAATGAAGAAAGCATCAAATTGAATCTCAAAAATTTGGCTTTTTCATTGTGTAATTTTGTAACATACTGGTTAAAGCAGACCAATTTCTGGTGTCCTTTTTGTAGCCAGTTACTGTCAAGTAGTGGTTCCCATCTTTCTTTCAATATTAATAACAATTGACTAATTATAAAGTTATAATAAACAAAGAATGGACTTGCTGACTTCAGTCAACACAGCACTTAATTTCATTTATCAATAAAGTTACCTTTTCTAAGAGCTTGTTCTGAGGTTTCCTGAAGAATGAAGTCTTAGCAGTAAAGAAACAGTCTTCCAAGTCTTCATCAAGGCTGCAATATCCACTGCTCATACTGATATTCCACGTCACCCAATGACTTAATTTGGTGGTCAAAAATCATTAGAATATCCTAGAGGATTTAGTGCACTATTTAACAAACCCGAGAGCTTAGAACACAGGACCACTGTACTGTGATTTCCCAATGCAGACAGGAGTTGCCTTGCATAAGGCAGGAAAAGGGCATCATACAACACATATACGCAGTCTTCACTATTCCTGGATTAGCTGCAGCTGTTTGCTTTTACTTCAGTTGCTGTTAATGTTTAACAACTTAATCCTCTGTGCTTTCACGTCTTCACCTCTGTCACCAAATTACTGTATTTACACATGGGCTGTGTATCTATCTTTCATTGCCATATAGAAAGTCACTGCTGGCAGCCGGTTTAACACGGTGTAGTTGACAGCCTAGCTGTGGAGCTGTTGGCTGCTATTCTGCACACCATCTGTGGCTAATCAGCTATCTGCATGCATACATGAGCAAAGTGAGGTCAGCTCCTTCCTGCCTTCTACTTCTATGTGTTTCAACAAAGCAAAGCCACTTCCTGCTCATGATTTGAAATACTAAGTTCACACATACATGTTGATTTATTACAGCCATTTTAAGTGACCTGAAAATCTCAATGCATATGACATTGCATTTGTAAACAGCCATCACTTCTTTAAAGAAAACAGACAATATTTAAATACTCGTATTCCACTTCAATTCTATTTCAGATTACACTATCAGCGATATTTCATGAATCCAAGTGTAGGTTAATTCCCAAGTTAGACTTAAAAAGCCTAACCCATTAATGGTCCAACATTTTACACATGTAATATGATTGTCATATAATTGCAATATGTGTGAATACAAGCTATATGGGTTTATAAGAAGTAGGCAAGCTCATCTAGTGAAATGTCTTGCAAAATTTCTAAACATGACACAATGATGTATGTTGCATCACTGACTAAAATACTTGGCACATTAAAATAAAGTAAAAATATAAATTGCATCTATTACTATGTGAATTTAGCCTATAGAGTTGCATTTGATGCATAATAAAATTATACCAGGGAGTTTATCTTTCCAAAAACTCTAATTTAATAGTCCTTCTAGAACATTTTCCGTATGTCTGCCAATCTTAAAGTAAAAAAACCAAAAAAACCTTCAAAGGCGTTATTTTTGGGGTTGTTGAAAGTGTTTTTATTACCAAATCCTGTTATAGATAATCCTTCTTAAATAGTTTAAATCCCTTTAAATTAAGAATAAATTCGGTGACAAAAAAGTTAAACTCCAGTCTACCCTTCAGCTGAGTGGGTGTAAGAATCGAAATGGCTGACTCCCGCTTACATTTGTAACATTCTTAATTATAGAGCCATATGTCCCTTAAATTCCATTATGAAGTGATGACCACTGACTTTTAATGCATTTTTGAGTGAAAGAACACTGCAATTGCATAGCATCTTTTGTATCCTCAGGAAATTCCAAGCACTTCATAGCCAACGAAGTGCAATTGAAGAGTAGTCACGATTGCAAGGACTCAAACAATGATAATGACAAGGGACTAGATAATGCTTTAGTCGCTTTGAGGGATGAATGTTGATTTGGACGCCAGAAGACCTCTTACTTTCACCAAAAACATGCTCAGTTTGACATCTCACCAGAAAGATGGCACCTTTGATGTATAGCACACCCTCAGTCAAGTATTGAAGTGAAAAATCAGTCTAGAGATTATATGATCAAATCTTTGCTGGGACATGAGCCCACAATATTCACTTAGAAAGTCTCAGAAGTCAGCTGTCATACTAAGCCAGGGATTAAACATGCAATCAAGTTAACTCAATGGTTTAATGAGTTTATCAACTATCTGAACCATATTTTACCCAGGTCCATACTATTATCTGCCATCAGTTATGGGTGCTGTATTAGCCCCGAAACCCTTAGGACATAGAGGGGGGGGGGGAAGAAAACAACCTCTGATAGCAGGGCATTTGTGTGGATTTTAATTCATGATAGAGAATGCAGCTTTGTCGTTATAAATTTATAAATGATTAGCTCATATCGAATGTCACCTAGGTGAGTTATCAAAGGAGCCAGGCATCTGTAGTACCATACCAAGAGAAGCAATGACTTGAAGAGCAGAGGGTATAAAATACATAGGAAAAAGTAATAAAATAACATGAAAACTATAGATCAATCTTTGTAGATGTACGAATCAGATTCCCCGGCATACAAATGGTGGGGGTGAGGGTGTTGGGGGAATATATTTAACATTTTTGAGGACTATTATCCTAGAATCCCTATAGTGTAGAAGGAGGCCATTCGGCCCCTCAAGTCTGCACCGACCACAATCCCACCCAGGCCCTATTCCCGTAACCTCACATATTTACACTGCTAGTCCCCTGACACTAAGGAGCAATTTAGCATGGCCAATCAACCTAACCAACACATCTTTGGAATGTGGGAGTAAACCAGAGCACCCGGAGGAAACCTACACTGACACAGGGAGAACGTGCAAACTCCACACAGACAGTGACCTGAGGCTGGAATTGAACCCAAGTCCCTGGGGCTGAGAGGCAGCAGTGCTAACCACTGTGCCACCGTATATCGTATTCAAATAAAATCTCAAATTCTTCTAAACCTTTACTATTTTAAAGGCAACTCATTATACACTTAGTGGCTACCATGGTAAGATAGCACCACTTTGCCTTTACAAATGATTCAGTATGGTGTCTGATATATGGATAACAAACAGGATATCTAAATGCATTTTGACTCAAAAGTTGGACCATAATAAGTGGTTTTGTATATTCAATTTAACCAATGTTTTATTATTTTGTCTGAAGTGAAAATGCATTTTATATTTGGAAGCAATTTATTTTGGTGAATATCATTGATTTTAACAAAAGTATTTATCCAGAAATATAGCTTTGGCTTGGCATTCTAGGTAGGATTAAGAAATATTATGTTGGTAGAGTTAAAATTATTTAGCTTTAAAAGTTCCAATTACTTAGATCAGAAATATTCACAAATGAGATATCCATTTTAGTGGAACTAATGCGAATGATTTAGAATAATTTTTGCATTAAAAACAAAAATTGTTCGGACAAAAGGTTTTCAACTTGAAATGAAAAGTCTTCTTTCTCCACATGTCCTGTCTGGCCTGTTGACTATTTCAAGAGTTTTCTGTTATTATTAAATTATATTGTATCGCTATTGAGGAATTGGCTGCATTTATTTTATTCACAGTAAGAAGTCTCACAACACCAGGTTAAAGTCCAACAGGTTTATTTGGTAGCAAATACCATAAGCTTTCGGAGCAATGCTCCTTCGTCAGATGGAGTGGTCTCTGTTCTCAAACAGGGCACAGACACAGAAATCAAATTACAGAATACTGATTAGAATGCAAATCTCTACAGCCAGCCAGGTCTTAAATGCACAGACAATGTGGGTGGAGGGTGGGGGACAAAATTCGCACCTCAATATGCCAACATCTTCATGCACAGGTTCAAACAAGACTTCTTCACCGCACAGGACCTTCAACCGATGCTATACACTAGATACATCGATGACATTTTCTTCCTTTGGAGTCATGGTGAGGAATCACTGAAACAACTATACGGCATCTCCACATCATTTATTTTATTCTACAGCTTAACAACAAAAAGAAGTTATTTTCATTGGTATATCAATGAAAATATTGTATCAATGAAAACTTATTTACTAGAAAATGCAGTAATTAGAATTTTTGTCCTATAGTGCAATGCAAATTGTGGCAGAACGACAGTTTGCCTCTGCACTGTTACCTTGTAAATTCAAAATACAAGATTTGTTCCGTTTGTTCTTAACTATTTTGGTTCCCTATTTAACCCCCTTACTAAGAATTCAGTACATTCTAAGTAAGAATTTTTTGGTGGCCTCCTTCTGCACGATAGAAATTCTATGATTCACTTCTTTTAAAATTGCAACTGATTAACTGGAGCACAAATACCCACATTGATCTTCTCTGCTCATTCCAAGTTGAAATAATTGTATCCATAGGAAATTTTAAATCTGAATTTTTAGCAAGTTGCAATAATCATTATCCAAATCAATCTAGTTAATTGTTCTTTACATTCAAAATGTATTTCAGCAACAAAATCATAGAAGCTTCAGCACTGTATTTAATCATAACTCTACAATTAACTACCTCTGGATTAAAATAAAAATATATAAACAACTTGTTTTTAAAGAAGAGAAAACACTTGGTTTCAGATAAAGCTCGGCACAACATCGTGGGCCGATGGGCCTGTTCTGTGCTGTACTGTTCTATGTTCTACTTCAACACCTTTACAATAATTATGGCTGTACAGGCATAAGAACACTGCTGCCTCAAGTTTCTCAACTGAGCAATTGATCAATTCAGGCCAAACCATCATGGGTGCAATCCTTCTCCTGTGTTAAATGAGCAGATTTCAGTTGTCGTTAGTATTAATACTTCCTTTTCACTTCATAGCCTTGGGTTAATGAGGAAGAAGAATTCACCAGTGCTGTTCCACTTTTAATTCCCATATTTTCCTGCTGGACAATGGACGAGGATAGGATTAGGCTAATTTGTGACATCATTTAGCCCGATGCCACACACTTGCTCAAGACACACACATGGTTTAATTGCTACTTGAGTAAAGTTACAAAGGCATCTGGTGATTATTGAACTGTATCCCGTATGGAGTCAAGTCTCAGGAAAGGAGGAAAAATTGGCCAAGAAGTTTTTATTTATTTTTTCACTGGGTGTGGATGTCACTGGCAAGACCAGCAGTTATTGGCCATCCCAAATTGCCCTCAAAAAAGGTGTTGGTGAGCTGCCTTCTTGATCCACTGCAGTCCATGTGGTGTAGGTAGACCCACAATGCTGTTAGAAAGGGAATTCCAGGCTTTTCACCCAGTGACCACAAAGGAATGGTGATATAGTTCCAAGACAGGGTGGCATGGAGGAGAACTTGCAGGTGGCGGTGCTCCTGTACATTTGCATTAGGTCATAATAGGTGATAAAAATCTTGGGTTTGGAAGGTGCTGTCAAAGGAATCTTGGTGAGGGGAATAAAAGCATAATATATGGCGACATTATGAGCTCTCACTTATGGCAATGTACTGAACATATCTGATGCATGCATCAGTAATGCAATAAGTTTAATTTTGTTTTCAGTGACTAGCAAACAAACAATTAGGCTTGAGCTTGCCCATTTTGCATGGAACCTTTTGTAATTATAGAGCCAAAATGATGAGGAACCCTCTACAGGGGATCTGGGAGCTGTGAGAGCAAGCTAAGCAACTGTTTATCTTCTTAACCAGACTGAAGAATTGTTTAATGAATCTAAACCAGGAAGTGTCATTTGGAATATTTAATTCAATGTTAAGTCAGGTAAGAAAACAAAGTAAAGAGAAAGGAGAAGAAATTGAGAGATAAAAGATTCAAAGTTAAAAAAAGGTATTTTAGTTATTTTTTTAAAAATCTCCAATAACTGAAATCTGAAGGAATAGGACACCTCATTCCACAACAGTAAGACCACATTGGGAGCAGCGAATGCAACAAGACTAAATTGAAAGAGGTGGAAGCGAAACGTTGCTTAACCTGGAATTAGCGCTTTGGACCTTGGATGTAAGCATGGAAGAGGTAAAGCGGCAGAAAAACCTTCTGCGATTGCACGGGAAGGTGCCATGGGTGACGGGAGAGGTATTGGGTATAATGGAGGAGCGGAGTAGGTTATCACGGAGGGAACGGAATCTGCGGAATGCTGACAGAGTGAAGGGAAGATGTGTTTAGTGGTGGCATCACGCTGGAGTTGGCGAAAATGGCAGAGGATTATGCTTTGCATGTGGAGGCTGGTGGGGTGAAATGCAAGAACAAGGGGGACTCTATCCTTGTTCTGGGAGGGACGGGAGGGGGCGAGGGTCGTGGCGCAGGAGATGGACCGCACGCTGTTGAGGGCCCTGTCAACAACTGTAGGTGGGAAACACGGTTGAGGAAGGAGGAGCACATATTAGAAGCACCAGTTTGGAAAGTGGCATCTTCGGAACAAACGCGACGGAGCTGAGAGAAAGGGACGGAGTCCTTACAGGATGTAGGGTGCGAAGAACTGTAGTCCAGATAGCTGTGGGAGTCAGTCGGTTTGTAATGGCTATTGGTAGATAGTCTATTGCCAGAAATGGAGACAGAAAGGTCAAGGAAGGGAAGTGTCTGAGATGGACCAAGTGAAGGAAGGGTGGAAACTGGAAGTGAAGTTAATGAATTTTTCCAGGTCCAGATGGGAGCACGAAGCGGCACCAAAATAGTCATTGATGTACCGGTAAAGGAGTTGTGGGAGGGGACTCGGTTAGGTCTGGAACAAGAAATGTTCCACGTACTCCATAAAAGACAAGCGTAGCTCGGACCCATGCAGGTACCCATTGCTACACCTTTGATTTGGAGGAAATGAGATGAGTTAAAGGAGAAGTTGTTGAGAGATAGAACAAATTAGCCAGGAGGAGGAGTGGTGGGGGATGGGAATTGTTCAGGTCTCTTTTCAAGAAAGAAGCAAAGAGCTCTCGGGACATCCTGGTGTGGGGGGAGGTGTGGAGAGATTGCACATCCATGGTGAATAGCAGGCAGTTAGAGCCTGCGAACTGGAAGCTGTCAATATGACGCAGGGCATCAGAGGAATTCCGGATGTAGGTGGGGAGGGAATGGACCAGAGGTGCGAGGATGGAATCATCTCTTTTTCCCCATCTCTACTGAAGATGCTGCTGGAGTACAGTTCCATTGCTGTGAGCCGTTTTTCAGTATTTCCCCACAGTGGCCATTCTTACATGTTAGTGCATCACAGCTAACTAGAATTCCCTGTCCAGAACAAATAGGGATATTCAGGTCAAATCATTGCTGTCCTGGCTGAGTTCAGCTTTCTCACCTCTCAAATTTGCACCCCGTCTCACTAAGAATGAGAGCAGCAGGTGCAATGGAACACCACCGCTGAGTTCATCTTTGGATCACACACCATGGTAACTTGGAAATAGATCACTGTTCCTTCAGCGTTTCTGGGTAAAAACTCCCTAAACAACATTATGGAAATACCCACGCAAACTGCAGTGGTTCAAGAGGAAAGCTCACCACCTAGCAATAAATGCTGACCTTGCCTGTGAGGTCCACATTGTGACAGTAAATAAAATCTTAAAAACATAGATAGGGTTAAGAGTTTTTTGTTCTGGAATTTCCTTGTTTTAATGCCAGAATGAAACTATATTACTAAAAAGTGCGATAAAATTGATTAAAAGCTCCCGAAAAACCCACAAACAATTAATTTTAAAGAGCCATCACATAAAGGATTACAAAATCCAAGTGCCACGCAGGCAGAATTGGGCCAGGCATTTTAGTGGCAGCTGCCAATTAAGAGGTCACGACTGGGACTGCTGCCCAATTAAGAACAATAATATCTTTCAGAACTGCCGACCTAGAGGGCTGAGAGCTTTGTGGCACCAATGGAGGTGGTTGCTGCTAAACTGCAGGGAGATGAAGAGAGCACCATCACGTTGAGACATCCTCAAAAGGTAAGGCTTTTTAAAAAAAGGCAAGCAGTCCCCAGCAAACGAAAGGGTGAACCATTCAGCAGCATCAGAGCAATAGTGGTGGCCATGGGCAGCTATACTGGAACTCACTGGTAAGATACTTTGATCTACCCATTAACCTCCCTACATGGCAGGAACCTGTCCAAGTTGCTGGTGGAATAATGTGGTCACTAATTAGCCAATTAATTTAAATTTGATTCTGTCTTTCCAGTGTTAACAAACTCTGCAACAAGCTCAACAGCAAGTTAATTAGAGATGCAAGGGTTGCCAGCTCCCTTCTCCCTTTAAAAAGGTCAACAGATCAGAGGTGATATGCCACCTATGTGTGATATTTTCAGCATCCAATCTCACCCCCACAGATGACCCTGTCCTTAATACATACAAGCAAGGGGCTCAACATTTGCTTCAAGCCTCATGTGCAACACTGACCTAATATGTGCCCTGATCAGCAATCCTTAAAGTGATTGCTACTATCCATCCTCAAAAAGTTAAGTCTGTGGGGAAAAAAGCTTACCCAAACGTGAAAGCAGCAGCAAGTGCGCCCTTCCAAAACTCATAAAACCATGGGTGCTTCTGCTCAGCCCACACCGAATGGCAGATCAACTTCTGTCCCAATGTCCGTGGTCCCATTCACCCCTTGCATTTTTGATTATCCCTCCTCTTCCATTTAAGCACTTAATCAGAGGGCATCTTTCAGTGATGCAGTAGCCAAAATTTCAAAGTCTATTCCTTGGTAAGTAACCCATTTAATTGAGGCCAGAGGCCGAATATTGGGCAAGCATGGAATCCTCCAATTTGGGACATCATAGCACTCATCAAAACACTGGGGAAAGGTAATAAATGTTTGCATTAGAATATAAACATCTAGCGAATATACAAGTTATTTGTAAGCATTTTAAATAATATTGAAACTTCTGCATCTCACTCAAATGGATCTGACGCATAAGTTCCACAGCACAATGTTGTCCAAACAGACCCCTGTACTCTGCAACCCCAGGCGCTGTCCTGATCCAACTTGGTGACACAGGAGGATCCATGGGTTCAGCAGCATAATGCTGTCCATGAAGATGAGCTCGGCATGGAAATGGAGGGCAGGAACCAGTTTGCCCTAGCAAAGTGGTGAACAGCGCATCAGCAGCAGTGCAGCATTATGGCAGTTGCATTGACTTCAAAGTCTCTTGTGAACTGAGGATCACCTTGTGCATGGCACCCTTATCAACTGGGTTTTTGGACTCATTTAATTTCACACTGGCATGACACAAGATTGGAAGGCCTGAAGGGATGCTGGCAGGCAGCTATTTTACTGAGCATTTAGAAGATGCAAATGAATGCAGAATGGCATTCAAGCCACCAGCCACAGGAAGACCGACTGCCATTGGGAGAATTGCAATGTGATTTTATGCTAATGGTTTTCCGACTTTTCACTCCCACCTGCCACCAAACCCACCGTGGGCAGAATGGGAGAATTCTGCCCTTTATTTTCATATTAATTGTGCACTTTTGCAGAGACAGCCCAGAGTTTAAATGTCCAGTTTTATACATAATGCATCTCAATATGAAGATTATTTTCATTCACATGAGTAAAACAAGGCACAAACAAGATTGGGTTGCCTCCGGATAAAGGCTTCTGCCCACTTCCTGTTCTGCAGTTGTAGAATATTTGTTGAAATGCTAGTTCAACTTCATTTTATAGGTCAATTTACAACAGATAATTTGAGAAGTAATTCAAAAATAACTGAATCTCTCTTGCCTTTTCATTGGAAGGACAACAGATTTACAGTTACCCTAAAAAAGTGCAGATGGGAGGTAAAGAGAGAAAAGAAAAATAGGAAGCTGCATAAATTCTCATCTGAAAAAAATGAAAACGAAAGATCTAACTTCAGCACACAGTCAGTGAACCCCATTAACTGTTGCTGCAATTTGTCTTTCTATTTTGTGAAAAACTCCCTTACTTTCTTCAGCTTAATGTTTTAAAATTACAAACCATTATATCACTTGCAGGATTGGAAAAGCGTAACTAGGAACATGAGCAGACTCGAAACGAAGCTCCAGCATAAACATGTTATCTTACAAGGCCATTTGCCATTTAACTGGGCAAAATTGCTGCATATATGCTGAATGACAGCTTTGATTAATTTAACACGAATGGCATCTGCCTGAATGATCTGTTTCATTTCAATTAAACATATTAGAGGAAAATACACCATCAGATCTGCTTAACCAAGTAAAATCCCGGTACTGTGCAACACATGCACAACAGCCCACTTCCCTCCTCTGGCTAAGCTATGTTACTGCAATAGTTAAGTCCAAATGTAGGGCATCACATGGGGAATAAAGATTTTAAGACATGTGCGCAATATCTTTGGAACTGAATCTGCAGCATCAAATATTGCATAAATAAACTTGGCCCAGAGGTTGCATGTTCTTTATTGAAAGAGGTGGTTAAGATGGCGATTGGATGTTTGAGGTGAGTTATTAAATCTAGACAAAATACTGAGCAATCAACTGATCCCACATCTCTGGCTACCCTCTTGCCACTCTTCTTTCAACAATTTCATCCAGGTCAGATGTGGAAAGGTCCTCATCCTATCTTTTCTCTATCTCGTTCAACATCATGCTGTGTAACATCTCTGGGTGCTATACTGCAGCGACTCACCAGTAAAAACATTACTTGAACAATTTGTGTTTGATAAGGAGTCTGGTATTCTGGTGGCTTGGGTTACATCCCTTCTTGGTAAGCAGGTGCTTAGTTTACATAGAGACATCATAAATCATGATCAGTGATAGCCCTTATCCCCGAGCAGCCATTCCTTAATTTCAAAATACAGTAAAGTCTTGATTTTCTGACTTGCACAAGAGTGGGTAGTGCCAGTTAATGCAGTATACAGCTCAATGCTAACATGAGTTGCAAGTACTCAGGAAGTAGCAAAACATTAAGCTGAACAAAGTAAGGGAGTTTTGCACAAAATAGAAATACAAATTACAGGAACAGTTAACTGGGGTTCACTGACTGTGCTGAAGATGGATCTGTTCTTTTTCATTTTTTTTTTAAGATGAGAATTTATGCAGCTTCCAATTTTTCCTTTCTCTCTTTACTTCCCATCTGCATTTTTTCCATCCAACAGCGTATTAAAATGTTTTTTAAAAATTCATTGATAGGACATGGGTGTCACTGGCTGGGCCAGCATTTATAGCCCAACTCTAAGTGCCCTCCATTTTAGAGGGCGTTTGAGAATCAACTACATTCCTGTAGATCTGAAGTCACATGTAGGCCAGACCAAGTAAGGACAGCAGGTTTCCTTCCCTGAAGGACATTAGTGAACCAGATGGGTTTTTACAACAATCAACAGTAGTTTCATGATCATTAGACTTTTAATTTCAGATTTTTATTGAATTCAAATTTTACCATCTGCCATGGCAGGATTCGAACCCAGGGCACCAGAGTACTACCCTGGATTACTAGTCCAGCGATAATACCAGTACACCACTGCCTCCCCTTAAATTGAAATATAAAACAATACAGAATACAGGTTATTTTGCAATTGCTTCCAGTTGGTAAAGTTATGATTCCTATAACAAATTCTGGTGAGTGGAGTCAGATACCACAAGGTTTTTTTTTCATACTGAAGACCTCTGAGACGACACAACATTTCTGAGATGGGTCCAAAGTGAGGGGATATTTTAATGGTACAAGATCATAGAAATCATAGAAACCCTTTGAAAGCATAATCGTGGCAACTGTTATCTACATGACTCTATTGCTGTGATTGCTGATCAAATATGTTAATTGACATGTGTCCGAATGATAAGCACTTGCATTCAATAAAAAAATACTGCAGATGCTGAAAATAGGAAATAAAAAGAAAATGCTTCAAATATTCAGCAGGTCTGGCAGCATCTACACATGCAGGTGTTGGAAGACAGATACTGCAGCAAACTCACAGCAGTGACAAATGACTCTGGACCTCTAGAGCCAAGGGGTGAGTAAGAACCTCTGCGAGCAGCCCTCCTCACTTTTGGTCTAAGGGGACTAACTGTCGCTCCCCAACCAGATGCTGCTGTCAAGATGACATTCATCTTTGTTGAATATTTATTCTGCTTCTGCATCCTCAATAGAAATTTCGAGCGCATAATCTCCTGTGGAAACCCAAACACTGGCATGCTGATATCAATGCGCTTGAGTTTTCTTTTAGATACTACCTCTCATAGAAATCATAGAAACCCTACAGTACAGAAAGAGGCCATTTGGCCCATCGAGTCTGCATCGACCACAATCCCACCCAGGCCCTACCCCCATATCCCAACATATTTTACCCATTAATCCCTCTAACCTACGCATCTCAGGACACTAAGGGGCAATTTTAGCATGGCCAATCAACCTAACCCACACACGTTTGGACTGTGGGAGGAAACCGGAGCACCTGGAGAAAACCCACGCAGACATGAGGAGAATGTGCAAACTCCACACAGACAGTGACCCAAGCCGGGAATAGAACCCAGGTCCCTGGAGCTGTGAAGCAGCAGTGCTAACCACTGTGCTACTGTGCCACCTCTGATTGCCATTTTAAAATGAATCCTATCAAACATTCCTGAAGCCTTAGGGCTGTTGGAATTTAAATAGATTTGGGATACAAATATTATTATAGTACCCGACCGGAATGCATTAGTGAAGCACCTGCTTGACAGGCACCTTGATTGCCTTTGAAAAGTTCAGAGGAAATATAGCAGGCAGAAAGTGGGCATTTTAAAGTCCACTTTTTGCTGGGCAGAAGGAGTTAAGATCACACCTTTTATTTCTATTCATGCTTTTATCTTGCTACCAATTGTGCACACACACATCTTTTCAGCATTATATAATTAAAGGCATAATGGAACGACAGTCATGCAAAATAAACCCAGCACTCAAGTCATGAATAATAGCTCACCAGTTGCTAAACATTAATCGTTCCTAACAAATGGCCCCATGTGCAAACAAGGTACAAAGTGCTTCGAATAAAATACTAATACTGCAGATGCTGGAAATTTGAAATAAAAACTCAGTGTCTCCATTGCATCTGAGTTGATACGGCACTCAATGGGTCCGATTTTACCATTTTGATTCTAAGTGCTAGGCGGACTTGAATCTGGGAGTGTTTCAGATCCGACTTTTAGACCCATTCTCCCGCGCCCCCATACGCACTCTGCTTTAAAAAAATCAGCGATTCTGAATTGTGCTGCAGAAGCCTGTTTGCGCCCGAAACACTGCAGCCCTGATTGGAGCCTTCAACTGCGCATGCGCAGTTTTAAAAAAATAGAAAAACGCTCCCTGGCCGGATAATGTCTCCCCCCGGCCCCCACAGACGTTGCCCCACCCCCACAACATTACTGTCCCCCTTATCCCCCCATCCCTCCACTACCCAGACCGATCATGGGCCCCTGGTTTCCCCCCCCCCCCCCCCATCGCACACAGAGTAGCAGCGGACCTCCCTTGCCCTCCCCCACCAGAGAGCCATCTGACCTCCCTCCCCCCCGACCAGAGAGCCATCTGACCCCCCCCCCCCAACCCCCTCACACCGATCTGAGTCAGCGAGCCGCCAGAAGCTCTGAACTTTCCTCCTCAGAAGCTGGAGCACCCAAATCAAACCTTTGCAGACCATGCCTGTTTTGTGCCAAATCTGGAAGGATGAATGCGGTGGTAAAGAGGGAAGTGCTGGTAAAGTTGGGTGTCCAGCCCTTTTCAGCTATTGGTAAAGGGGGAATGGCCGCAGAGGCGGTCGTGGATCGCGCTACTCGCCTCACGCCCGACTTTACCAAGTTTTCTTGATGGTAAAATCGGGCCCAATGTGTCCGACCCATTTCCTGCACTTCTGCCCTCACCACTCCTCCCCTCTCTGCCCTCTTGAGAACCAAAGCAGGGTTTTCCTTGTCCTCACTTTCCATCCCAACTGTCTCTGTATTCAAAGGATCATCCTATGCCATTTCCACCAATTCCAACATGATGATACCACCACCAAAAACATCTTCCCTCCAGTCAGCATTCCAATGGGACCACTCCCTCCATGACACCCTGTTCACTCCTCGACCACTCCCAATACCTCACCCCCTTCCATTACAAATGCAGAAGGTGCAACTTCTGCCCATTCCTCCTCACCATCCAAGACTCCAAAACCTCCTTCCAAGTGAAATGAGTGATTTACTCATTTAGTTACTGCATTCATTGCTCACAACGTGGGCTCCTATTACACTGGGGAGACCAAACACACAATGGGTGACTGCTTTGCAGAACATTCCAGTTCATTCCATAAGTGGGACCCTAACTTTCCAATTACTTGCCATTTCAATTCATCATAATGCTCTTGTGCTCAGATTTCTGTCCTTGTCCTGCTTCAATGCTGCAGGGAAGCCCAACACAAGCTGGAGGAACAGGACCTCATCTTCTGATTAGGCACTTTAAAGCCTTCTATTGAGGCACCAATTGGTTTTGCTCCTCCACCTAAGTTTCTCGATACAAAATGTAGACCATTAATTAAAATCCTGGCAACTTTGTGCAGTCGCTGAGAACAGGTAAATAACTAAGAACAAATTGTGGCAGAAATTCAATACCAAACAAATAAGTACAAATTACAGAATTGGGTCGAAATTACAGAATGGAGTCAAAATAACTTGACTGACTAAAGTAAAAAAGCATTATATTGTAGGTGCTGAAAATCTGATATAAAAACAAAATCTGCTGGAAATACTCAGCAGGTCAGACAGCTGCAGAGAGAACAATTAACGCACAGATCAATGATTTTTCATCAAAACTCTTCTGATGCATTTCCAGAAATTTCTGTTTTTATTACAAGTAAATATAACTTGAGAAATCTTTCACCTATTAGCACAGCCACCTGCACATTTACTTTGAAGTAACAAAATAGGGTCATTTACAAACTCAAAGGCTTCAATATCAATTACTTGCTCACTAATACAAGGAACAATTTCTAATGAACTAAAAAAAATGTACAATGTAACACTAGAAACGTAATTCCACTGTCAACAGGTTTTAGGCCTCAATTTTAACAACCATTTGCTTTTTACAAAAAGAACATTTGATAGCTACATGAGTAGGAACTAAAAGCAATAAGAGAAAATCTGTGGTTAAATTTATAGGTGAATAATTAGGACAATATACCACTTGAACGCATGTTCAGCAATCCAAAGTAAACATCGCATGGCTCACTGCCATCATCTATTTTAGTATGTGTAGCATAACTGAAAATTAAAATCTCAATAGAAATTAAGTAGAATGCAGTGGAAACAAATAAATATTTTCAGCATGTAAAATACTAAATTTCAGAAGGAATTTTATATGTAATAAATTGAGGGCGACTCAATGTGGCTCAAAGTATAAAAGGGTTCATTAACGATGATATAGTTATTTATAAGCAAGGATCTGACAGAACTAACTGTGACTATTCTCCACTCCTCCCTGTCTCCAACTGAGAATCCTCCCTGACCCAGATGCGTGCCCTTGCACCCAATTGGCTCAGCTTCCCGTCTCAACACTTCACAGGGTTTGGGCCTGATCATGTAGCCCTGAGGAATCGTTCCCCCTCCTTAAAGGGGCCATATGACCACATTTTATACTGTATATGGGGAGCAAGTTTCAAATTGTATGACAGTGTAAGATCTGAAATCCAAGAATTTCCTAGAGTCTCATTATTTTCTACAAGTAATCACCCAGTCCAGCAATGGAATAAAAACAAATATACTGAAATCTTGTTTGTGATACCATGCAAGAGAAAAGTTACTGCTGCCAAAACAAAAAAAACTGAACAGAGTATAACCAATTATTCTTCTACAAAGTATCCTATCCACCAAAAACACTTGGAATCATGAGCTTTCAGAGCAGTGCTCCGAAAGCTCACGATTCCAAATAACCCTTTAACCTGGTGTTGGAACTCCTTACTGTACCCAAATTATTGACAGAAAAAAAATGTCATGTAAATACTGGTTAGTAATTATTAAATGGAGGGTGGGGGGGGAGAGAAATAAAGGGTAATGCTCTGCAAAAGAATATTCATCACTGCAGAGGAGCTCCCTCTGGAAGCAAAATTATTGAAAAAAGAAAAGTCAACTGACTCGTTGACAACCACCAAGTGGCCCATGAGGAAATTACTGACTGAAAACATGAACTGCAATGGGGCAGGAGAGAATTAAAAAGGACTTCTTGTTGTTCTGAGGAAGTTAAAAATATTCAGAATCAATACCTCACTTCCAGGCTGGACCACTGTGTTTTCAGGTCGGATTTTCTCTTCTGAAAGCTGTTCCCCTTGCTGGCAGTCAAGCTTGATGAACTTCTTACACACTTGATGAGTGGTGTAATTGCAATCTGTATAGGTAGAGGAATAACAATCAAAATCAAATATAATGAAGCTTAATGCACGTTTGTATACATTTTAAGACAACAGCAAGAAATATAGCAAAATGGGCTAATGAATAGCTAAGGAACATGGAAATTGCGAGGCAGAGAGGTCAAAGTTCATCTGAAACTATCCTCTCCTTCATATAAGGTTGTGTCCTCTGGTTTTAATCTTTTGGACAATATTAGATAGTTGGCAGGGCTGTAATGTGTGGAGACGTGATGGCAGAATTTAAGTTTGCAGAGGCAAATCAAATGGTCCCAATTTTGAATATTACATAGAACATAGAACAGTACAGCACAGAACAGGCCCTTCGGCCCACGATGTTGTGCCGAGCTTTATCTGAAACCAAGATCAAGCTATCCCATTCCCTATTAACCTGGTGTGCTCCATGTGTCTATCCAATAACCGCTTAAATGTTCCTAAAGTGTCTGACTCCACTATCACTGCAGGCAGTCCATTCCACACCCCAACCACTCTCTGCGTAAAGAACCTACCTCTGATATCCTTCCTATATCTCCCACCACGAACCCTACAGTTATGCCCTCTTGTAATTGCTCCATCCACCCGAGGAAATAGTCTTTGAACGTTCACTGTATCTATCCCCTTCATCATTTTATAAACCTCTATTAAGTCTCCCCTCAGCCTCCTCCGCTCCAGAGAGAACAGCCCTAGCTCCCTCAACCTTTCCTCATAAGACCTACCCTCCAAACCAGGCAGCATCCTGGTAAATCTCCTCTGCACACTTTCCAGCGCTTCCACATCCTTCTTATAGTGAGATGACCAGAACTGCACACAATATTCCAAATGTGGTCTCACCAAGGTCCTGTGCAGTTGCAGCATAACCCCACGGCTCTTAAGCTCCAACCCCCTGTTAATAAAAGCTAACACACTATCGGCCTTCTTCACAGCTCTATCCACTTGAGTGGCAACCTTTAGAGGTCTGTGGATATGGACCCCAAGATCTCTCTGTTCCTCCACAGTCTTCAGAACCCTACCTTTGACCCTGTAATCCACATTTAAATTAGTCCTACCAAAATGAATCACCTCACATTTATCAGGGTTAAACTCCATTTGCCATTTTTCAGCCCAGCTTTGCATCCTATCTATGTCTCTTTGCAGCCTACAACAGCCCTCCACCTCATCCGCTACTCCACCAATCTTGGTGTCATCAGCAAATTTACTGATCCACCCTTCAGCCCCCTCCTCTTAGTCATTAATAAAAATCACAAAAAGCAGATCACCAAGCACTGATCATAGAAAGAATCATAGAAACCCTACAGTGCAGAAGGAGGCCATTCGGCCCATCGAGTCTGCACCAACCACAATCCCACCCAGGCCCTACCCCCACATATTTACCCGCTAATCCCTCTAACCTATGCATCTCAGGAGTCTAAGGGGCAATTTTTAACCTGGCCAATCAACTTAACCCGCACATCTTTGGACTGTGGGAGGAAACCGGAGCACCCGGAGGAAACCCACGCAGACACGAGGAGAATGTGCAATCTCCACACAGACAGTGACCCGAGCCGGGAATCGAACCTGGGACCCTGGAGCTGTGAAGCAGCAGTGCTAACCACTGTGCTACCGTGCCGCCCTATGGCACTCCACTAGCCCTGATCCCTGTGGCACTCCACTAGCAACCTGCCTCCAATCCGAAAATTTTCCATCCACCACCACCCTCTGTCTTCGATCAGATAGCCAGTTACCTATCCAATTGGCCAACTTTCCCTCTATCCCACACCTCCTCACTTTCATCATAAGCCGACCATGGGGGACCTTATCAAACGCCTTACTAAAATCCATGTATATGACATCAACTGTCCTACCTTCATCAACACACTTAGTTACCTCCTCAAAAAATTCTATCAAATTTGTGAGGCACGACTTGCCCTTCACGAATCCGTGCTGACTACCCCGGATTAATCTGCATCTTTCTAAATGGTCGTAAATCCCATCCCTAAGGACCTTTTCCATCAATTTACCAACCACCGAAGTAAGACTAACCGGTCTAGAATTATCAGGGTCATTTCTATTCCCTTTCTTAAACAGAGGAACAACATTCGCCATTCTCCAGTCCTCTGGCACCATCCCCATGGACAGTGAGGACCCAAAGATCAAAGCCAAAGGCTCTGCAATCTCATCCCTTGCCTCCCAAAGAATCCTAAGATATATTTCATCAGGCCCAGGGGACTTATCGACCTTCAGTTTATTCAAAACTGCCAGGACATCCTCCCTCCGAACATCTATTTCCTCCAGCCTATTAGCCTGTAACACCTTCTCTTCCTCAAAAACATGGCCCCTCTCCTTGGTGAACACTGAAGAAAAGTATTCATTCATCACCTCGCCTATCTCTACTGACTCCATACACATTCTGAATTAAAATTAGAGATTTTCTATCATCAGGTAGCATTGGCAGGATAAAGACACAATGTTGTACAACTCTCAGGACAGAGCCACAATTGACATCAGGGCTCTTAAATTCAAGTTTCAGACTTTAAATTTGTTGCTGCTATCACTTTATTGATAAAGAATTCAGAGATGTTAAGTGGCATGCCAACTATATTGAGTAATTCTTATATAGGGTGGTGTTCATTCATCTGAGACCAAGTCCTGTGTCAGGGGCAGGAACATGGCACGTATCCTGCTGAAGGCCAGTGGGAACCACTTCAGATTTTCTGGCTCTGATCTCATTATACACTGGGGGTTTTGCACTGTATTCCATGGCTGGGCGGGCATGATGGTGCAAGTCCTGCCATCATATCTGGGTGCCATATTGAAAAGCACCAAACATTGAAGAAAACAGATGGACTTCCTGAAAAGAACGTTCTCCAGGAACACTCAAGGCTGGAAGAAGGACCTCCTCATGACACGGAACATGGAAGATCCACCTGTAGATGCTCCCTGACCAACTGCTGTGGTGTTCTGGGGTCCAGGGTTGCTAGCAGCTTCCATCCCAAACTCCAGATGCAACCCCAGGCATTGTTTAGGTGAATCCCAACTTCTGCATGCTACATTATTTCATGTGTGTTTTGGATTGGTCAGCTTACCCACTGGTGTCATAGAGAATCAGGAGTTTGTGGGGGAGAGAAAAAGAGATTCTGGTTGAGCCTTCATGATCATCCTATTAGCTGATGTAAATCAGTTTCACTCTGGCCTCCAACAGGTTTCCTGATTCTCCATGGTGGTACCAGAAGATCTCGCAGAAAATTTATACTGAGTGAAAACATTTGGACTCTCACCGAATTCTCCCCCAATCCCACTGAGCCTAATGGCGGGACCGTGGGAGAATTTCACCCATTGTATATGTTCAGTTGTTGGGCAGAAACCTAGGTTAACTATAATATGAATAGTGGGCACTAGGTTTGATCAAAGCAATATGCAAGAACATGAGAATTAGGAGTAGGAAATGGCAATTTGACCCCTCAGGCCTGCGGTGCTATTAGAAAAAAGTATGGCTAATTGAATTGTGGCCTCAAATCCATTTTCCTACATACCTCCCATTACTCTAAACTCCCTTGTCTATCAGAAATCTCTCAGCATTGAACATTATTCAATGACCCAACCTCCGCTGCCCTCTGGGGAAGAGAATGCCACAAACTAATGCAACTCAGAAAAAAAATCTTCTCATCTCCTTCTTAAATGGGAGAGCCTTCATTTTTAAACTGCGCCCCCCATTTCAAGACTCCCCCGTAAAAGAGGACACCCTCTCAGCATCCACCCTGGATTGTCCTCACAGTTGTTTCAACAAGATCACTTCTAATTCTTCTACTCTCCACTGGATATAGATCCATCCTGCTCAACCTTTCCTCATGATAATCCCTTCTTCCCAGGAGTCAGCCTAGTTCTTAAGGAGACCAATACTGTGCACAGTACTCCAGATGGTGTCTAACTAAGATCCCTCAGTACTCTCTCCATTCAAGTGACATACTGCTTTTCTAATCCTCCTGCCAAAATGAACACCCTCACAGTTTCCCATGTTATATTTCATCTGCTAAATTTTTGTCCACTCACTTAAACTCTAAAAGAGTCTACAAAGGGATTCAGATAGGTTAAGTTTGGGAACAAGTCAAAACAAAGAACTGAACAGAGTGCAGCTAATTATTCTTCTGCAAAGTCTGATATAAAGAACTGGAGAGCTACCGACATGCGAGGAATTGTACATTAGCAAGGAATCAATTATTTCAGGGCAGAAAAAGGCAGTGAGGGAGGCAAATACAATTACATAAGTACAAGAATAAACAGGATTCTCTTTTGTGTTCCTCCTATCCTGTCATCATCTCCATCCTCCAGATTAGCCATAGCATTAAGTATGTGTTCCTCAAATAAAAAGGGAAAGTCCAGCTTGTCAACCATGTTTTTCTATAAACTACCCACTAGAGGGTGCAGTGGCTAAAGTACTGCAGGAAGGAATTCCATCAAAATAATTTTCTCTTCTCTCCTTGGGTAAGGAATGAAAGCAAACTAGCCCTTTGTATGGGAATTGGAACTCCCAACTGACAGTTGAGCACTTTTAACATTCCACATTTATTTTTGTATTACAGGGCAACATGGGCCTACTAAAACTCTTTGGGAATAGTAATACTTACAGACTGCCCATTATTATGTCAATGGCTTCAAAAATTTATTCTGGGATGTATTAACTCGCATTTAAAATCAAGGAAATCAATCTGTGCAGTACGTTAAAAGATGTTTAGATGTTATGGTCTAATGTGAAATCTATGTATGCAAACAAAAACCATTCTCGGAAAGATTTTGGAAAGCCACTAATAATTCTTCACTCTCCCTTCCTTCCACTGTGACTATTTGATCCCAAAATATCACTATTTGGATATGTAGATACTACATTTTATACTATCCTTTCTCTGAAGATCTCCTGCTACCACAGCAATGCAGGGGCAAGTAGTTCTTTATTTACCAAAATCTTCCTTAAACTCTAATTTTAAAGAACACATTTGCAGCAATTTTAAAATGCCAAGCACTTTACAATTACTTCTTTTTTCAGTATCAGCACTGCTTCAAAAGCACAAAAAGGGCATTTACCAAGAATTTCCTGCTGTAATATTAATGTAAAACAGCAAACAAATTAAAATGACTGCAGTCATTTAACTAACTAACTGCTACTCTCCCACAAGATATTTTTTGCAAAAACTGTTTGTTGGCTTCCTACCAAATATCTTCAATGCTGGCAGAATCCCCTCAACTTCTGGAATCCTCACATCAAGATTTAAATGCTCAATTTGAGATTGGTGGGGCAGGTACAGTGTGGGGAAGATGTGAGCAATGAAAGAGGGAGTGATTAGACTTCTATAGCAATTCTGGATATATTCTCTTTCTCCTTGGGATTCCTGTTGCCAAAGGTTCAATTTTCTCAGAAATTTGAAATGCAGGTAGATCATTTCAACTTAAGAACATGGCAAACTCTGTCAGATGAAAAGCTAGACAACTTGAAGCAGCTGCTACATTTCTGCATGAAAAGATTTTAAATTAAATTCTATTTTCAGGAACTGAAAATCAGTCCAATTTGGGCCTTCAGCTTTGATGTTGCTGCAATGTCACTCAACTCAAAATGAAAATATTTATTCTTCAGATATAGCATGTTCATTTTAAGGGACATTAAATCTACTTATATGCGTCAATCTTTTGTTGTGGGTTAAGATGTTAGCAATAGTACCAAATAAATGAAAATGCACGCAAATATCATCTTTTCAGTTTGGTACGTTGGGCTGGGAAACTTTGCTCACTGCTCACTTTGCTCATTGATGACCCATTAGGGAGTTTTCTTTTGGTGTGAAGTCATATGACATTTGGGCTTACCCTTAATTAAATTCAACCGCAGCATAGTGCACACAGCTACAAACCATCATGGACCATCAATTTTTGATTTAAAATCCCCTCAATGAGAAATATTGGAATGTCTCTTGAAGGCTATTTTTTGTGGTGAGAAAAGGGGGAGCTGTTCAGTTAGAACTTAATTTGCAAATTAAAGGGTAATTCTCCTCTTGAGTTATTCATGGCATAAAAGGAGACCAATGGACTATTTGGCCCATTGGGTCCATGTCAGCTTCCCACAGAGCAATCCAGTAAGCGCCACTTCCCCGCACATAGCCCTCCAAGTTATTTCCATCGCGTACTCATCCAATTTCCTTTGGAAATCAATAGTGCTTCCACCACCTTTGTGGGAAAGTTCTAGGTAGTTAGCATTTGCTGCATAAAGAAGTTCTTCCACACATTTCCCACTGTAGCTCTTGCCCAAAATTTTGAATCGTGTCCCCTAGCTAACAGGAAGAGTTTTTCCTTATCTATCTTATTCAAGTTTGTCATAGTCTTGTACACCTCTATCAAAACCCCCCCTCAAATTGTTTGTTCCAAAGGAGAGCAGCCTTTCCAATTTAAGCTTGTAACTAAACCCCCTCTTTCTCACTCAGTTTCCACGTGTAGTTAAGAGGAAATGGGAAGGAAAACACGTTACATCAGCTCAATACACCACAACTTTGCCTCAAGACTTCAGGGCTTCCCCAAAATAATAACTGTGGGAAGGCCCAGCATAAGAATTATCATGAGGCATAGAAGACTGCCATGTACTTTCATCCCACCAAAAAAAACCCATCAGTTAGTGATCAAGATAAATTTACCAGCCCTAAACTGTTCAGTTCCATGAAGCATGAAAATAACATACCTCCTTGAACCAATGGGGTATCTAAGGCTGCAAGTCTTACCAACATGCAACTTTGTCAAGTTTTCAGTTACCCAATCCCAGTGCACGAGAGGGCAAGTCATTGTAGAGTGTGTCCATACCCTTACAAACAGTGCACCTCTGATTTGGCTGAAATTAGGTAGCACAGAATTAGGCTTCAGTAAAATTTAAACAGAAAGCTGCAGATATCTGAGTCGGCAGCTCATTGGGAATGCTGGTTAAGTGGCACACAGATTTGGTTTACCAAGTCAACAGTGTTCAGGACAGCACAATTTGAGGAAGGGGTTCTGAAACAAGCATCATAGGCCCCCTGCATTTTGAGAAGGGGATAATGGCTCTTTCATGTAGGTGCCCTGGACATCTATACTGCAGCCTTTATCAATAAAGCAAGTGATGCATTTCTGGGCAGCATGGTGGCACAGTGGTTAGCACTGCTGCCTCACAGCACCAGAGACCCAGTTCGATTCCCGGCTTGGGTCACTGTCTGTGTGGAGTTTGCACATTCTCCCAGTGTCTGCTGGGTTGCCCCCGGGTGCTCAGGTTTCCTCCCACAGCCCAAGGATGTGCGTGTTAGGTAAATTGGCTTTGCTAAATTGCCCCTTAGTGTCAGGGGGACTAGCTAGGGTAAATGCATGGGGTTAGGGCCTGGATGGGATTGTGGTTGGTGCAGACTTGATGGGCCGAATGGCCTCCTTCTGCACTGTCGGGATTCTATGAATATGTGCACGTGCACTTCGCTCATCACATTGACTGGCTGGGTACATCAGCATCTGTTTTTGACCTGCAAAATAGGTGTAGCATCAAATTTCTAGGCCACAGTATCCACTAGCTATTGAGAGGGAGGGAAAGAAATCGACCTTTTCACTGTGATTGAGCCACAGACCGATTCTGTTATTGACTTCAGCTGCTCATATTTAAACCAAGTCAGCGTTGCTCAAACTGTGTTCTGCAGGACACATTCAAGAGTCCCACGGTAAGTCTGACCATTTTAAACTTTGAAAAAAAACTGGCATTCCAGCTTGTCTGAACGAAAGTGGTTTTCACACTGTGTTTGCTGCTGATTGGCTAACTAATCAGCAGCCAAAGGACTGAGAAGTTGGCCACTGATTGGATGAGCTAGAAATAGTGGCAGACATTATTGAAAGTCCTAGGCAGAGAGTGAAGGTGGAGCAAGCAGTGAGAGTCTGTTATTTGAATCCAGCTCTCCAGCAACACTAATTATTTGTGAGCAAAAGAAGCAGCATCATCCCCCCCGCCCCCATTAAAAAATGACAAAAAAAGGCAAGACTTGTGTGTTAAACATAAGTGAGAGCTTTTTAATTATAATAAATGTATACAGGTAAGAAATAGAAAATACTTTAGAAATTTGAATTTATATTTGTACCAATTTAATATGTTCAAAATAAGAATGTTTTCAGGGACTCAGTTGGTATATATGGGAGATCAAAAAAGTTCCAGAGCTGGAAAAGTTTCGGAAACCTTTTACTAAAATAGTGAACAATGAAAAGACTTCTACTGGTGTTTTATTGAATTACTTCAATTTTGTTATTATATTGCAACAAGAACATTTAGAGTACTAAATACTAATTTATAATGCCGAGCTTAGTGGATGTGGGAAAGCAAACATGACTATTGGTTGCAAAGCTCAAAATCTCCATTATGGTACAGAGTTGTTGTATTTTATATTCATCATGTCTGTTGGGATGATGTAAATTGATCAAAAATCTTTTGAATAAAACATTTGATTTTTCAGGATACAGAAATTAAAATTCCCAGAGGGAAACCTGTTTATTGTATTCCAAGTTTCCACTGTATAATTCTTGTTTATAGATACTGCAGCATCCCGTAGGAGGAGTTCATTTGGCCCATTGAGTCCGCATCGACTCTCCAAAAGAGCATCTTACCCAAGGCCCACTCCCCCACCCTATTTCTGTAACCCCATGCATTTACCTTAGCTAATCCACCTAACCAACACATCTTTGGATTGTGGGAGGAAACTGGAGCACCCAGAGGAAACGGAACAACACACATGCACATGCACGCACACTCTACACAGATAGATAGTCATCAAGGCCAGGATTGAACCTGGGTCCCTGGCGTTGTGAGGCAGCAGTGCTAACTACTGTGCCGCTCTTCTATCAAGCCTCCAAAGATATCACAACCAACTAACTTTGGGTGACTTTATTTGGCATCTCTCAAATAAATGTCGAGGGAGTGAAGAGAGAAGGGCAAGGAAAGCAGAAGGTGCTAGATTGTTGCTGCAGGATTGCTATGGAATTAAATTCATCTTTTTCTTGTGGTCATCGACTAGGCTACAACTAAAAAAGTCCATTTGGGCTGCATAAATTTCCCTGAGGAATCAAAAATCTGTATTAGGCCTCGTCCACATCAAATGAGTCGCCTAACTAGTTTTTGGCAGTTGTCTCAGATGCCTGGAAAAAAAACTCAATTTTGGTACAAAATGTTGGTTTGCAAAATAAAACAGGCATAATGAGGTCCAATTTTAAACTCCATTTTGTCCATGAATAAGGGTAGTCATTTTGCAGTGGAAAAGTCACTGAATTTCACACCTCTACCAGGATATTCAGTCTTACTCTGCAGCTGAAATGTAGAAGAGCAAGCGGCCAGCCCATCCACAAGTTGTATCAAGAAGGTTGAGCTGATTGTAATGGCAGGGTGGGAGGCTTGCTGATTTCCCAATCAAATAAGCTGGGAAGTTGGCAGGGCACAGCTGCCAATCCATTAAAATCATGCAAGTTAGCAGGATCAAAGGGAGCCTAAATGGATAGGCAGGGCTTGGGTGAAATCCCAATTTGCGGTGGGAAGAAGGATCCCCTGTTTCCTTGTGAGGCCTGAGGGAGTCCCCAGGTTTCTGGATCACACGGCTTGGCTACAAAGGAGGTGTGTTGACACAATTTCAAAGACTGTCTAGTGAAATGATCAAAGAGAAATTAAATATAAAATTTGACTACATAGACAAGAAATTAAGAAACCAGTTAATTCTACATGCAGCTGGAAAGAAAACTAGGTCAGCTGCATAAAATATCCTTTCAGATTGGGAGTGGGAAGCACAGAACACTGCATCTAACTAAGGTAACCAATGCAGCACCAAGTTACAGACCTCGACTCAGCTTGTGTCTCAACTGTATTAGCACACACAAACATTCATCACTCAAATTCCATGCTCAAGATCAAGTAATAATTTGACAGAGATGATGTTTGACTTATGCTGTAGATAAAGTGATTTGTCACAAGTAGGCTTACATTGCAATGAGGTTACTGTGTAAAACCCTTAGTTGCCACACTCTGGCACCTGTTCGGGTACACTGAGGGTGAACTTAGCATGCCAATGCACCTAACCAGCACGTCTTTCGGACTGTGGGAGGAAACCAGAGCACCCGGAGGAAACCCACGCAGACACTGGGAGAACGTGCAGACTCCGCACAGAGAGTGACCCAAGCTTGGAATTGAACCCAGGTCCCTGGCACTGAGATAGCAGTACTAACCACTGTGCCCCGTGCAGCCCTGAAAATGCACAAAGGTTTTATTGCACAATAAATTGCATCTTTGATGTGTTTTATACTCTTCAAAATGAAAGTATATAATGGGTATAATTTAAAATGTAATAACGACTATTAATTCGATTAGGATTTATAGCACTTGCATAATTTACAATCAAATCCTTGCTATCAGATAGTTCAAGGTGAAAATGGGTTAGATCTTGCTGGAGTGAGGCATCTAGCATTGCCACACTTTGATATCATTCAGTTCAATTTTTTTTTAAATCCATAATTTGCAGCAAATGCAAGGTAAGGAGCCATCTGAAAGCTCAATTAACAGTGGAGTAACATGAACTGGAGGGGAGTGAATTAGAGTCGTCAAGTAGAGAGAGAAATAAAGAAAGATTGGATTAAGGGAGAAAAAAAAGGTCAGAAAGGAAAATGAAGGCAAAAAAATAAATTTAACACTAAACCTCAAATAATTGACTACATGTAGGAATAACATTGAACTGTTTAATTTGCTCCCTTTCTGGGCTAGAGAGGCTGTTTGTCCTTGAATAACAATTGCCACAATATTAAAAAAAGGTACTTACTCTGAAGTTCCAGCACAACTTTGTGGCGAGTTTAAGAACAGTACAGCACAGGAGCAGGCCCATCGGCCCACCAAGTCTTTGCCAACTCAGATGCCTTTCTATTTTAATATTTTCTTGCCTCTATTCCCTGCCTATTCATGTATCTATCTGGATACCTACTAAACTTTGTTATAGGATCTGTTTCCATCACCTCCTCCGGCAACACATTCCAGGCATTCATCACCGTGTGAGAGAAAAAGTTGCCCCTTACATCTCTTTCAAACTTTCCCCCTATGCCCAGTTTATTTTCTGCTGTATCCTCTGACAATCCTCCTCACTATTCCCCCAATTTTTGTAAGGAGGTAAATTTACTAATTTACAATCAAATTTACTAATCAGACCACCTACATTTTCCTCCAAACCATTTATATATATTACAAACAGCAGAGGCCCCAGCACTGATCCTTGTGGAACCCCGCTTGTCACAGACCTTCAGTAAGAAAAGTATCCTTCCACTGCTACTCTCTGCTTTCTATGCCCAAGCCAGTTTTGTATCCATCTTACCAGCTCACCTCAGATCCCACGTGACTTCGCCTTCTGCATCAGCCTGCCATGAGGAACCTTGTCGAAAGCTTCACTAAAGTCCATGTATACAGCATAATCAGCTCTGCCCTAGTCAATTTTTCTTGTCACTTCCTCAAAGAACTCAATCAAGTTTGTGAGACATGACCTCCCCTTTCACAAAACCATGTTGTAGTAAGCCTTCCCCCAGGTTAGTACTTTCACTCTGGGACTACTTCTATCCTTTTCTACAAGTATCTTGAGAAACTTATAGAATTGTGATCACTGTTCCCAAAATGGTCCCCACTGAGACATCAATCATCTGTCCAGTCTCATTTCTCAGAACCAGGTCTAAGGTAGTCCAACTCTGGAAGCGGCTATCAACATATTGCCTCAAGAAGCACTCATGGATACACTGAACAAACTCTGCCTCATCCAAGCCCCTGGCACTAAAGGAATCCCAGTCTATGTTGGGGAAGTTAAAAATGCCCATCACACCAACCCTGTTGTTTTCATGTGTTCCCATAATCTGCTGACATATCAGTTCCTCCACTTCACACTAGCTGTTGGAGGTCTGTAGGAAAACCTCAGTGTGATTGCACAACTCCTGTTCCTGAGTTCTACCCATTTGGCCTCACTGCATGACCCCACCAAGGTGTCCTCTCTCTGTATAGCTGTGACATTCTCCCTAATCAATAAAGCAACACCCCCAAGTCTTTTGTCACCCTTTCTTTCTCGCCTGAAGCATCTAAATCCTGCACAAGTTCTTAAAAATAACAGTAATAAAGAGTGCAAACGATGGAGCAGTGTATATACATAGAAATAGAAGCAGAGTCCGCTCCACCATTCATTATGATCATGGCTGATCAAATTCAATACCTGATCCTGCCTTCCCCCTCCCCCCCCATATCCTTTGATCCCTTCAGCCCCAAGCACTATATCTAATTCCTTCTTGAAATTACACAACGTTTTGGCCTTAACTACTTTCTGTGCTAGTGAATCCCACAGATTCACCATTTCTTCTCACCTCAGTCCTAAAAGGTTTACCTTTTATCCTCAAACTATGATCCCTAGCTCTGGTCTCCCCCATATCAAGCAGCAAATTCCAGAGATTTACATCACACAGTATAACTTGGAATTTGTGCAATAATAACAGCATGCATTCGGAATACACCATTATTGTTCCAGCAAGATTAGAGAGTGTCAATGTTATCACACTATTATGTATTCCCAGGACCATACTCAGACTGAAGGTGATGTCACTTGGATACTGTTACTAAAGAAAATAGACAAACGTGTTCTTGACTTGAATATCCACCCAAAATAGCTGGCAGGATGAGAGGGCTCGCAAGCAAAACACACCAAAATAACAAAAGCAAAATTTGCAAATTGTCATTATGAACCATTATTTTAACTACACTCAAATTAGTTCCTTCATTGTTGAAATTTATTCCTGATAAACTCTGCATTAGTAACATTAATTTTGATACAAGCCAATCTTTTTCTTTAAATTAGCTTTCACGCCCAATTAACCTATTGAATGAACGAACACCTTTGGCGATTCTTCCTTTATCTTTCACATCCAATCTTTTCTATTTCAAATAAGTTCAAAGAAGCAACAATTATTGTACCTTATTCACTTGCTGCACCCAACTTCTAAATACATCATCCTTCACACTCTTCCTTTTCATTACAAAATTGTGTTGAAGTATTCGGTTACATCATTGACCACTGCAGTGTTGATCAAATATAGTCAGTCCAACTGCACAAATTTTACTTTATGACCAGTGAATGCAAAGGATACTTGTTTAATTAGGTACCAATCAAATGCAGAACTTATCACAGCTTAACACAAAATAAATCAGGAAAAATATGTTTTTAGATATCAGTGCTCTTGCATTGTATATATGTTTAAATTGCAGTTAATGCAGAGAGACTTTAAAATAATTAGCAGCATCTAAGTTCAAAAATAAATGAGCTTACAGAAAATTGGAATTCTTAAAATGCTCAATTTCTAAATATTGTACAAAGACTGTAATCTATATCTCAACTGATGGAACATTATACACTTGTTTCGTGCAGTGTACAGAGAATCCATCTTTTATTCAGACTTAGATTGGATTATTATGGGATTATATGGTTCATGCTAGGGTCTATTTGCTACCCAGCTGAAACAAAGACAATCAATTACAATGGTTGAATTTGTAAGCCAAGAGTTGTTAAGCCCCAAATTTGACCTTCATACTTAAAATCAGTATGACTCTCCCTATGGAGAGAGTTATAGAACAAAGAGATGTACGAGTACAGGTTCATAGCTCCTTGAAAGCGGAGTCACGGGTGGACAGGGTGGTGGAGAAGGCATTCGGCATGCTTTGTTTCATTGGTCAGAACATTGAATACAGGAGCTGGGACGTGTTTTGAAGTTGTACAAGATAAGGTCACACTTGAAATTACCCTATTATAGAAATTATATTATTGAACTAGAACGAGTGCAAAAAAGATTTACACGGATGTTACCGGGACTTGATAGTTTGAGTTATGAGGAGAGACAGGATTGACTGGGACTTTTTCCCTGGAGCATAGGAGGCTTGGGGGTGATCTTATAGAGGTCTATACGATAATGAGGGGCATAGATAAGGTAGATAGTCAACATCTTTTCCCAAAGGCAGGGGAGTCTAAAACTAGAGGTCGTAGGTTTAAGGTGAGAGGGGAGAGAAACAAAAGGGTCCAGAGGGGCAACTCTTTTACTCAGAGGATGGTATGTGTCTGGAACGAGTTGCCAGAGGCAGTAGTAGAGGCGGATACAATTTTGTCTTTTAAAAAGCACTTAGACAGTTACATGGTTAAAATTGGTATAGGGGATATGGGCCAATTGCAGGCAATTGTGACTAGCTTAGTGGTTAAAACTGGCTGGCATGGACAAGTTGGGCTGAAGGGCCTGTTTTCATGCTGCAAGCCTCTATGACTATGAGGAATACAAGAACTTTGGCGGCTGCATTTCAACATTAGGGAATGTTAGGCACAGAATTCGAATACCTCCCTGGCTGATTATACCATTAACTAGAATCTTCTTTGTCTGCAGACAGTTAAATTACTGGAGAATTTTCTGGAGCATATAATTAGGCTACAAAAAAAAAGTAAATGATGTGTTTTGTGGAGTACAATTATTTCAAAATTTCTAATGCTTCTTACAATCAATCACCAGAGCAATTTTAAAAGTTTTATGTCCATGTTAAAATTGTGTGTGAATATATCACTTAATTATAGAAACACCCACCCTAAGTCTATCCCATCTAAGAAAAACATTTCTGCTGCATTTGGCATTGGTATTGTGCCACTGATGTGTGTCATGGTATGCAAGATACTCATATTACATAAGGGCTATTTAACAATTTTACTACACAAACTTTAGGAAGGAAGGAAGGATGTCCTTGCTATCAAGGGAGTAAAGCGAAGGTTTACGATTCCTGGGATGGCAGGTCTGTCATAGGAGGAGAGACCAAGTTGGTTAGGATTATAGTCACTGGTGTTTAGAAGAGTGAGAGGGGATCTCAGAAATGTATAAAATTCTAACAGGGTTAGACAGGGTAGATTCAGAAAGATGTTCCCAATGGTGGGGGAGTCCAGAACGAGGGGTCATAGTTTGAGGATAAGGGGTAAACTTTCAGGTCTGAGGGGAGGAGAAATTTCTTTACCCAGAGAGTGGTGAATGTGTGGAATTCACTACCACAATGTAGTTGAGGCCAAAATGTTGTCTGACTTCAAGAAGAAATTAGATATAGCTCTTGTGGCTAAAGGGATCAAGGAATATGGGAGGAAGGGGTGGGGGTGAAGATATTGAATTTGATGATTTGCCATGATCAAAATGAATGGCGGAACAGGCTTGAAGGGCCAAATGGCCTACTCCTGCTTCTATTTCTATGTTTATATCGCAAATAAATTATAATTTAAACAAAGTTATTATAATTTCACTCTCAGATCACATGTCTTCCAGCAACTAGTTTAAAACTGTATGGGAGACTCTCATCTGCCTGCTTTTTGATTATAGTTGATGTCTGACACCTGACATAAAAAGAAAAATCTTATACTAATATAGTGCTGTTCATGACCACAGTACATCAAGATTCTTTATAGCCAATGGTGCTGTTGAAGTATAGTCACTAGGAAATGAATTATGCATAGTAAGCTTCCAGAAACAGCATGTGATAATGACCAGATAATCTGTTTTATTGTTGATTGAGGAATAATACTGGTGCAGACACCAGGAATACCTCCCTTACGCTTCTTCAAAATAGTGCCAAGAATCTTTTACGTGTACCCAAAAAGGCAGGTGGGGCCTCAGTTTAACATCTCACCCAAAAGATGGCACCCCTGTCAATGCAGCACTCCCTCGGTATTGCACTGGAACATCAGCCTTGATTTTTGTGTTCAAGTCCTGGATTGATAAGGTTTAAATCCTGAAGCTATGACTCGGATGGGAACAGTAGCACAAGTGAACCAAAGCCAACACACGTAGCAGATAAGGAATGGGGAAAAAGTAGCGTTACCCCAAAAATAATGCTATTCTACCTAATAAAATTCTGGCTACAGTGTTACATATTTGCCAAAGTTCTGATCCTGATTCTATAACCAACTGGACTTCACTTTTTAAACTCTGACGTCATCAATGATCATGTATATACGTTGAGTCTGACAAGCAGGTGGCAATCAATCGATACAAAAGTGGAACCAAACAAAAACCTGTGCCAAAATAAACAGCTCCACTTTAAAGTAGTAACTTGCAGAGCTCCTCTATTAAAATGGAAAATTCCACGCAGAAAGAACCTTCACGAGCATAAATGGGAAATTTCACTAAAATCAGTAACCGAAAAATTCACAATTTCTCAGTTTCCTGTTTGGTGGCAGAACCACCAAAGTGGACTTTCCCTTTATAACGAAGATGACTGGAATGCTGTGGTGTATTCAGTCCTCTGAACAGAAAATGCAGTATTACTTCCATGTTAATTTTGTTTTTTTGAAGATAATTCTCTTCTTCTTTATACAATTTGAAGGAAGAGATATTCAACAAAAAAAGTGCCACCTGTCTGAAAAGCTAATCTTGGTCCAATATCCTTCTAGTCAAATTGTGCAAAACCAAATGGTAATATTGTTGTTCTATTGACAGTTTGACTTTAGGATACAGCTTCCTCACAAAATCTGGGTTTGATTTGTAACTGCAAAAATATTAAAAGTCCAACAATAAAATGGCCAATCAGTAATCTTGCATCCTTCTTCAAAATTGTATCAAGCCCAAGACCAAGTGCAATGCCTTTTCTTGTCAGCTTGGCTCTTGTATGGTTCTCTTGTGGAGACCATGAATTGGTATTTGGAGCAAGATTTAGGGCTTGCCCTGTCCACTCTGTGCATTGCCTTTGTAGCTTTAAGAATGGAGTGCAAGTTTAAAAAAGCAAAAGTGAATGCAGGATATGCTTAAAATGGAAATAAATGACAATTTATTTAGGAGCAGGCCATTTAGACACGTCAGCCTATTCCACAATTCAATGGCATTATGGGTGATCTGCAGCCAAAATCCTAACATCTGTCTTTGTTCTATGTCCCCTAGTACCTGTGGTGAATTAAAATCTATCAACTCCAACTTTAAATTTAGCAATTGATCTCGCATTAATTGACACTTTCAGAAGAGTTCAAAAACTCACTGAATGACCAATATCCCCTCAAGTCCTGGACTCCACAACCGGTGGAAGATGTTTCCCCATTGTTCTGTTTAATATCTTGAAAGCTTTGACCAAATCTCCCATTACCCTTCTAAATTCAGGGAACTACAACTCCAGTGTGTTAATCTTTTCACTTGTAAATTTTGGAGTCCAACCAACGGTTGCGATCTTATCATTTTCACCCACCAGCCGATAGGCACCAGAAACAACAAAGGCAAGCTCAGCCCAGTCGAACCTGCAAGTCCTCCTCACTGACAACCATACCAAAACTGAGAGAGTTCTCTCTGACTGTTAAGTAACAGCCTGACAGTCAGTCATTCTCATGGAATCATCCCTCACAGACAATGTCTCAGACACCACCATCACCAGACCCAAGGTGGCAGCAGAGTCGGGTGTTGCCTGGGGAGTCCTCAACATCGACTCTAAACCTCAAGAATTCTCATGGCCTCAGGTCAAACATCAGCAAACCTCCTGCTGATTACCACATACTGCCCCCCCCCCAAAAAAAAAATCCCCTTCCTCAATGATGGGTGCCCAGCATATCAGTGTAAAATATAAGGCTGAGCTTCTGCAACAATCTTCAGGCAGAAGTATTGTGTTGTGTGGATGGTCCAACTTAGCCTCATCTAGAGATCCACAGCATCACAGATGCCAACCTTCCACCAGTTTGATTCATTCCAATGTGACGGCTAATGGCTCTGGATACTGCAAAGGCAAGAGCAAGCAATAGTACTGAGGATCAGTGCTCGAGAAGTTATTGCACCCCATGCCAAGCTGTTCCAGTATAGCTACAACGCTGGCATCTATCCTGCAATGTGGAAAATTGCCCAGATATGTCCTGTACACAAAAAAAAACAGGACAAATTCAAACCGGCCAATTACCACCACTTCAGTCTCCTCCAGAGAAGGGTCATCAACAGTGTTATCAAGCGGCACTTGCTTAACAATAACCTGCTCGCTGACCCTCAGCTTGGGTTACACTGGGTCACACTGTTCCTGATCCCATTACACCCTTGGTTTAAACATGGACAAAACAGCTAAACTCCTGAGGTGAGGTGAATGTGACTGCCCTTAATATCAAGGCCACATCTGACTGATTGTGGCATCAAGGAGCCCTAGAAACAGGAGTCCAGGAGAGGAGAGATACAAAAATGTCCAGAGGGGCAATTTTTTCACAGAGTGGGGTGAGTGTCTGGAACAAGCTTTCAGAGGTAGTAGTGGAGGCGGAAACTATTATCTTTTAAAAAGCGTTTAGACAGTTACATGGGTAAGGTGGGTATAGAGGGAAATGGGCCAAATGCAGGCAATTGGGACTAGCTTAGGGGTTTAAAAAAAAGGGCAGCATAGACAAGTTGGGCCGAAGGGCCTGTTTCCATGCTGTAAACCTCTATGACTCTGAGTCAATGGGAATCAGAGGGAAAACGCTCATTTATTGGAGTCATACCTGGTGCACAGGAAGATGATAAGGGTGTTGGAAGTCAATCATCTCAGATCCAGGAGATCACTGCAGGAGCTCTTCAGAGGAGTCTCCTGGACCCAACCATCTTTAGCTGCTTCATCAATGACCTTTCTTCTATTATAAGGTCAGACAGAAGTGGGGACGTTTGCTGGTGACTGCATAATGTTCAGCACCATTTGTGGCTCCTCCAATCTGAAGAAGTTCACGTCAAATGCAACAATACCTGGACAATAGCCAGGCTTGAGCTGACAGGTAACATTCATGGTACACAAGTGCCAGGCAATGGCCATCTCCAACAAGAGAGAATCTAACCATAATCCTGTGGGTTATCAGAGACCAGAAACTGAACTTGCTGTATAAATACTATGGCTACAAGAGCAGGTCAAAGGCTGGGAATCCTGTGACAAGCAGCTCACCACTTGATCCATGGAATCCCCACAGTGATTCCCCAAAGCCTACCCACGACTTACAAAGCACAAGTCAGGAATATGATCCACTGGCCTGGGTGAGTGCAGCTCCAACAATACAGAATCTCAACACCAACCAGGACAAATCAGTCCACCTAACTGGCACCTCTTCCACAAACATTCACTCCCAATCACCAATGCACAGTAGCAGCAGTGTATACCATCGACAAGATGTACTGCTGAAGCTCACCAAGGCTCCTTTGACAGCATCTTCCAATATCACAACCACTAGCAACTAGAAGGACAAGGGCAGCTGTCGCTGGGTCAAAGTTCTGGAATTCCCTCTCCACAGCACTGTGGGTGTATCTACACCACATAGCCTGCAGTGTGGCAAGAAAACAGCTCATCACCTTAAAGGCAATGAGTGGTCTCACCAGTGACACAGACATTCTTGATTGAATTTTTAAAAAGTGTTAGCCAGGCATTTTGGCAATACTCATTTGAGACCATATATGCTGCATATGTAAAAATGAATAGCAGCAGATAAAAGCTTGAAACCAGAGATGAGATACAGTTCAAAAGTTTGAGGCAATGACTTAAAATGCATTTGAAAGATACATAAAACTAATTAACTCTGCCTTACCAGCTGAAATCCATCAAGATTAATAACAAAAGCAAAGTATTCTTGATGCTGGAAATCAGAAATAAAAACAAAAATGCTGGAAAATACTCAGCAGGTCAGGCAGTATCTATGGAGAGAGAAACAGAGTTGGTATTTCAGGTCAATGACCTTCTGTTTGAACACACATTAGCACAATGGGTCAAATACTCTTCTTCTGTGCTGTAAGAGTCCATGATTCACTCTAGGCCACAATCCAACAAATAATCATTTAGTTTTTCAGTTTAAATGTTCCATATTTTTCAAATGAGTTTCTAATTTATTGCACTCCTCATTATATAAAAATCGCAAATGAAGAAGAGATGGGCATATTTAGAAAGCTGAAAAACTAATGGGTGGAGGCAAAGGTCATCAAGGCTCTTATATGCCCTGAAATTACAAACATTAATGGAAAGAATTCCTCTTAAAATAAGCTCTGCATTTAAGGGCAATCGTGTCTTGACACTACTTTCAAAGCGAGACAACATTATCCAAATAGCTTGGGGTCACAATAATATTGTGATGCCTTCAGCACAGTATCCATGTCATAGGTATAGCAAAGCATACAGACATATGTGATCTGTCTACTCATACTTTCTACCTATTATTTCAGTAACTATTTTAGCTACTTCCAAAGTCTGATTCTTTATTCTTTCTGGTGGTCAGCCTAACTTTTCTTTCCATTATTTTATCTTGTTGATCCCTTGAGTCACCCAGATTTGAAACATTAGCTCTATTCTCTTTCCACAGATGCTGTCGGACCTGCTGAGATTTTCTAGCATTTTTGTTTTAATCCAAACACAAGATGTTTTATCCATTTTGTTTGCAAAGTTGGCTAGGCAGGGGGAGTGCATACTCACTTGCCAATGAAGAAATATCAACAAAGTTTTAAAAAACTGCTAAAAATTAGATATACATTTATTTCAGTTGGACTGTGCCCTGCTGGATAAAGCCAAGTGTCAGGTTTTAAAATCTTTTGTCTACAATGCATGATTGACTATAAAGTCAAGTGTGCAACTAAATTTATGAAAGTTCATGGATTAAAATTAACTCAAAATTCTAACTAATGACACCAAGAGTATTGCCATTCAAACGTAAAATCAGTCAGTCAATCTCTCCCATCAGTATCTGTGTCCCCCATTCTCCAGAGAAATGAACTATACGTCTAAAAACTATTAACTGCACTTCACCTTAAAAAGTATTCAACATCTTCTACTCAGCTATTTTTGTGACAGAAATCCATCAGGAATTTGCAGGAAACAAAATTCTATAAGCATTTACGGTCAAATAGGTCAGAAACTGTCAAATATCTAGGACATTATATTTTATTCAGTTATAGAACAAAAATACATTTTGATATTTAAATATAGGATTTTACTCATTGAATTCCCCCTTACCAAGTGCCCTTGAGTTGCATACTACATGGACTACAGTTCAATTTACAATGCTTCATTGATTCTATTAAAAGTCTATGTTGGCTGCAGAGATAAATCCAGAGAGCAGTTACAGAATTCTAGTTAGCCTCCTCACTTACATCATTTGCCAGCAGCTATTTCAATAGCTCAGCAACTTATTCTTATTGAAGGTTAAGAATTTTTCTTTAAAAACTTAGGCCAAACAAACATGATCAAGAAAATGATGGATGTTCTTTGAGGTAAAATAATAAACCCATTCTTCTCAAAGGCTGAAAGACAATAGATTTGTGATTCTTGAAGCATCATGTCACAAGTACAAACATATAATGGCCTGGATTTATACAAATGACAGCAAAGCCATCAGCATTCATTATCATTCCACCACTAAGAGCGCCAGCAACCTTGTACACACTATTGCTGAATTCCCAAAATTGAGGCCATTCTGTGTTACTCCACAGTGTTTGCTCTTCAATTTATCAAGATTAACAGCGATGAAAATGGTACTGGCAAGAATTTGGGCAAATTGCCCATTTATAATGAAATTTTCTTACTAAAATGTGGTTTTCAGGGGGAAAAAGGCCTCCAAATTCAGATTGCTGGGAATCTCCATTTAGGATTAAATAATTGCCCAATGATTGTCCATTTGAGAAAAGAGCAATGCTGATATCCCTGTACTGGGAGGGTGGGGGAAAGGAAGTGAAGAAATAGGTATGCTTACTTTGATAACCCAGCTGCAAACACACTAAATAAAAAAGAGATTTATTTTCTCTCAACTTAAAAGTTAAGCATGTTTTTCCAAAATTCTTTCTACTCATGCCCTGCAATAATACTGAGATTGATAGCTCTGCTGACACAATCCTGGAACTCTTGGTTTTGTCAATTGCTACTGAAGGCATTTAATGAAATTTGGCATTTCCTCTTTTAAAAATACAAGTTACAAATTTAGACGAATGTTGCATTAAAACTAATCTCCAATTAAGTATCTGAATTTAAATAATGAAATTTTCAAGAAGTATTTTTTAAACCAATATCAGAGACTATTAGTTAAGATTGTTTATTAAAAGGAGGAGTATTTTATAAAGCTAACGTTCTCTGAAGCAGCACGTTGTCACACTCGTGTATTTTATTCTGCAGCAATCGTTCCAACAAAAAAAACTATTTTAAAACAGATAGCAACCAGGAAAAGTAACAGAGAAGTACATATTTTCAATTCAGTGCATTTTGTTTCAGGTCCCAAAACACTTTTTCCATTGTTAAACGATTGTTTATGTAGCAATTTAAGTTTTAGATTTTAAAAAAAACACCTACATTAATTACGAGTTCACGTTTTCTAAAGAAATACATATTTCAACAATATTCTGGCAATGAAGTGTCAGTAAGTAAGAAAAGGCCATTTTGGTCATGTCATTCTGCTACTGCTGCTTAAAAAAAATTGTAGCATTTTTACTTGGCAAAACCTTTTCCTTTGTGATAATTTCTAACATTAAGATAAATAAATAATTAACATAATAGAATAACCTCGATTTATTTTAATTTGAAAAAGCTTGTAACAAAGATTTTAAAACTGCAAAACTTGCAATTGAAGAATTAATTCAAGGATCAGAATGAATTTCTGAAGCTAGAAAGGTTAAAATGTTAAGCCCCAAATATTTGTTATCAGCTGCACTTTCTTAATACAACAGCTTGCACAAGATACGCTGTAGTGATAATTATGATTAACACAGGCGATACTGCAGTTAAATACGTTCATAATACACATTCCTTATAAAATAAATTCCCAAAAACAACTTTCCTCTAAAAGCTAATAGTTAACTAGTTTGTTTAAACTTTGCTATCAAATAAAGTCAACATAAGCTCACAAGTACAAACTCACCCATAGATCGCCAACGTGGTTTTAATCTTCCTGAAAGAGACCCCAAGGTGGAGAAACTACAAAAAGAATCTGCTGATTCTCCTAATAAGTTTACTCAAATACACAACTATCTCTATCCTGCTTGTTGTCATGCTTACCGATAGGAATAAGCATCTTAGTTGCTTTGGATTGCTCTAGCTTAAGACTGCAGGAAATTAGCAGCAGTGTGTGATATACAGCATGTATCATCAGTAGTCCTGTGTCACTTTACTCCACCAACTCTTAAATTAATTGAAGTCTACCTCAAGTATGTTGTACTCACTTATCACTGCTATTCTTTATTTCATGTGTGTGGTTGTCAGAGGTTGGTGGGGAGATGGGAGGAGGCACTTGCAGTTCACTCCAATATGCCACAAAATCTATTCTATTTTGTTCCACTATAAATAAAACATATGGAGTCACTCAGTCTTCATGAAATTTACCTACATCAAGTGTTAAATCAAGAGATCAGAGTACCTAATTAAAATCAAATGTGTTTGCCAGATAGATACACTTAGCTGCTTATGGATTTTAACTTCATTTTCTGTCTCCTCATTTAAACAGAGGTTGTGTATCAAATCCAATGTATTCTACCTATTCTATCCTTTTCTTGATAGATGTTTCAAACATTCGCATACCCAGTTTCCTCTGCCTTGTGATTCCCACATCCTCCATTCCAGATGTGAAAATTAAATCCAATAAACTGGAGTTATGTTCCAAAGGCCAGCCTTTCAAGATTAGTATATCTCACATTCACTAGACATCAACCTGTAATATGATTTTCTTGCATCAAATAGAATTATCCCACTGTTCAACACATTTAAGTTGCCCAGACAGTAAAACAGTAGTTTACTAGTAGTTCAGCAAGGATTAACAATCATCTGCTATCATCACATATCCAGCTCGCCTCAGGAAACAAGTTGGTGGCTAAAAATGAAAGATCCCAGCTGCAGTGGAGAAATGTTGAACACAGAAATTATTCCAATCCGTAGTATTAAGGACAACCGGAAAGCTCTTTATCCACATATTTCTAGAGCCTCAAATGTATCTAAATGACAGAAGCTGACCAGCAACATTACTTTAATGAAATCATGCTAATAACAGCAAGATTAAACACGTTTACATACATATATAAACAAGAGCACAATACTTTGGATGTTAAAAATCTGAAACAAAAACAGAAAATGTTAGAAATACTTCAGCTACATCTGTGGAGAAAAACAGTTTGTTTCAGGTCAAGGACCCTCCTTCAGAACCACTGTCCTTCAGTCCTGAAGAAAGATCTTACATAATTCTCAAGAAAAGGCAACTGTTTCTCCTTTCACAGATGTTGCCCAACCCGCTGGAGTATTTCCAGCATTTTCTGTTTTTATTATGCAAGTACATACACTGAAATGCACTAAACACCAGAATTAGATCATTGTAACACTTTGGTACTCTTAAATGTTAGGCTTGAGAAGAGGTTTATTGGACTTTTCATGTTATTAAGGTTCTGAATTAATTATAATTAAAAATGGTAAGCGGTCTCAAGGTTTCAAAAGGTACTCCGACAGGAGGTAGTGCTGTCAAAGTATCAGTATGTGATCAATTGAAAACACTTCAAAACTGTCCAAATGACATTTGGAATAAATCCCTCCTACTTGACTCTCAGAAGAATTACTGCCAATGGCATCCAAAAAAAACGAAATGAACCAGATAAAAAATAAATTTTGGCTTTCAATTTACAGATTTGATGGATTCAAAGTAAGAGGTTCACAGAAAGTATGTTTGTGAATGGCTGAAGGGAAACAAAGCGAAAAAAACGTAAATGGGGACGGGAGCCAAAGTGAATTATGGAAAAGAAGACAAATGGAAAAATACAGAAAGCAAAATCTACAGGAAATGGTTGCAAGATACACCCATTCATTAAGTAGTGGAACATTTTTCCACTTTCCCCAAAGCACCCACCCTACACACCACCTTCCCTCCCATCCATACCAAGCAAGAATTCATCTCCCTCTTCTCCAACAAGATTTGAGCCTCTTCCCCCATTATCAAGATTTTGGCCTTTCCCCAAAATGATTTCAAATGATTACAATTTCAATTCCACTTTCTTCCCCCACTAATGAACAAGTTAGCCGCACACTCCCCTTCAAACACTTTGATGGCCCAGTAAGGAAATATAATCTGAGGACTTTCAAAAATAATGGATATGGGGCATTGGTTGCTACAAACTGCCACTCCATGTAAGCAGTGACATCAGTGAATTCTGGGAGGCATGAATAAAAATCCCAGCTTTTCAGTTAAATAAAACAAGAAAAGAAAAAGCCCACAGCTTCCATAAGCAATTAAGTCCTGCCATTCCATCATCCAGACTCACCCAAGCTGAACAGAAACTTTTTTGTGGATTAATCCCCCTTCAATTTCAGGTAAAGATGAAATAACTTGGCATTGTCCACATTATCAAACTCCTTGAGACTCCTAAAAACAGCAAGTATGATGTCCAGTCTTCTCCTTTTCAGATTACCCATCGTACTCCAATCATTCTGGTTGTTCTGGTGTTTTCATTTCAACTTTAGTAGTCATTTCCCAGCCAGAGCGTCCCCACCACCATTTCTTCTTTCCTCATGGCAGATTTTTGCAGGTCTGTCCCTTCACAGTCACTGACCTAAATTCTCTTTCCTCAGCATTCCGCTCTCCCTTCCTCAAACCTTTCCTGCCCATCCCGCTCCTTCATAAATCTCCCACACCCTCTACTCCTTCCCCACCTGCAAAAAAAATTAAATTGATCTTGACAACTATAATGCCACAATAGATCATCTTGTAGCTTTATAAATATTTCCGACAGCCCATTACTCAACATCTGTACAAGACACAAGACTCCAATTTGATGCCTAACATTACAGCCATTCCATGTATCCTATATTGTGTCCCCATTGATTGTTGATTTGATAAACAGATTGTATAGAACACCCATTTTAAATATTAGATGCCCAAAACAGTGTGTCATAATGGTGTAATGCATTCAAAACGTTAATATGTGGTGCCTCAAGAGTGCTAGGATACATACACATTATTTATATATATATATCCATCATTCTTCAGAGAGTTTTTGCTCCAAGATTAAATGCTCAAGTGGTTTCCACAATTCTACTTTTATCTGTTTTTTCCATTATAGCTGGAAAACAGATTTATTTTCATTTTGCACTTTGTATATGGTTATCTACTTTGGTTAGGTCAAGTGATCCAACAGACATGTTTCGAACTAAAAGAATGTAATTAGTCACAGACTCAAAGCAGTCTCACAATAAAACATAAGGCACTATTCATTCATAGGCATTCACAAAGATCATAGGTGCACGAGATTAAAATGGCCATGTCAAACAAGATCAATGAGTGTCCAAGTTACTAATACGTTATTGCCTGACACAATTTTAATATTTTTAAATGTCTGTATTGATGAATATTACAAGAATCAGAGCATGTCAATAATGAATCCTGGTTGTTGAATGAAGTTATTGTGAAAATCCTCTAGTCGCCACACTCCAGTGCCTGTTCAGATACACTGAGGGAGAATTTAGCATGGCCAATGCACCTAACCAGCACGTCTTTCGGACTGTGGGAGGAAACCAGAGCACCCGGAAGAAACCCCACGCAGACACGGGAAGAACATGCAAACGCCGCACAGTGACCCAAGCCAGGAATCGAACCAAGGTCCCTGGTGCTGTGGGGCAGCAGTGCTAACCACTGTGCCACCCTGTTGTAGTATAAACACACCCTCTTTACACACAGATGCAAGAATGGGGAAAACTTTGTAAGGCTATAAAAACAAACAGAGGATAACAAAGAGACAAATAAGGAAGGAGAGGATCAAATATGAAGGTAGGCTAGCCAGTAACATTAGGAATGATAGTAAAAGTTTCTTTAAATACATTAAAAACAAACGGGAGGCAAAAGTAGACATTGGGCCGCTCCAAAATGACGCTGGTAATCTAGTGATGGGAGACAAGGAAATAGCTGAGGAACTTAATAAGTACTTTGCGTCAGTCTTCACAGTAGAAGACATGAGTAATATCCCAACAATTCAGGAAAGTCAGGGGGCAGAGTTGAATATGGTTGCCATCACAAAGGAGAAAGTGCTAGAGAAACTAAAAGGTCTGAAAATTGATAAATCTCCGGGCCCAGATGGGCTACATCCTAGAGTTCTAAAGGAGATAGCTGAAGAAATAGTGGAGGCGTTAGTTATGATCTTTCAAAAGTCACTGGAGTCAGGGAAAGTCCCAGAGGATTGGAAAATCGCTGTTGTAACCCCACTGTTCAAGAAGGGAACAAGAAAAAAGATGGAAAATTATAGGCCAATTAGCCTAACCTCAGTTGTTGGCAAAATTCTAGAATCCATCGTTAAGGATGAGATTTCTAAATTCTTGGAAGTGCAGGGTCGGATTAGGACAAGTCAGCATGGATTTAGTAAGGGGAGGTCGTGCCTGACAAACCTGTTAGAGTTCTTTGAAGAGATAACAAATAGGTTAGACCAAGGAGAGCCAATGGATGTTATCTATCTTGACTTCCAAAAGGCCTTTGACAAGGTGCCTCACGGGAGACTGCTGAGTAAAATAAGGGCCCATGGTATTCGAGGCAAGGTACTAACATGGATTGACGATTGGCTGTCAGACAGAAGGCAGAGAGTTGGGATAAAAGGTTCTTTCTCAGAATGGCAACCGGTGACAAGTGGTGTCCCGCAGGGTTCAGTGTTGGGGCCACAGCTGTTCTCTTTATATATTAACGATCTAGATGACGGGACTGGGGGCATTCTGGCCAGGTTTGCCGATGATACAAAGATAGGTGGAGGGGCAGGTAGTATTGAGGAGGTGGGGAGGCTGCAGAAAGATTTAGACAGTTTAGGAGAGTGGTCCAAGAAGTGGCTGATGAAATTCAATGTGGGCAAGTGCGAGGTCTTGCACTTTGGAAAAAAGAATAGAGGCATGGACTATTTTCTAAACGGTGACAAAATTCATAATGCTAAAGTGCAAAGGGACTTGGGAGTCCTAGTCCAGGATTCTCTAAAGGTAAACTTGCAGGTTGAGTCCGTAATTAAGAAAGCAAATGTAATGTTGTCATTTATCTCAAGAGGCTTGGCATACAAAAGCAGGGATGTACTTCTGAGGCTTTATAAAGCACTGGTTAGGCCCCATTTGGAGTACTGTGAGCAATTTTGGGCCCCACACCTCAGGAAGGACATACTGGCACTGGAGCGGGTCCAGCGGAGATTCACACGGATGATCCCAGGAATGACATACGATGAACGTCTGAAGATCGTGGGATTATATTCATTGGAGTTTAGGAGGTTGAGGGGAGATCTAATAGAAACTTACAAGATAATGAACGGCTTAGATAGGATGGACGTAGGGAAGTTGTTTCCATTAGCAGGGGAGACTAGGACGCGGGGGCACAGCCTTAGAATAAAAGGGAGTCACTTTAGAACAGAGATGAGGAGAAATTTCTTCAGCCAGAGAGTGGTAGGTCTGTGGAATTCATTGCCACAGAGGGCTGTGGAGGCCGAGACGTTGAGCGTCTTCAAGACAGAAATTGATAAATTCTTGATTTCTCGAGGAATTAAGGGCTATGGGGAGAGAGCGGGTAAATGGAGTTGAAATCAACCATGATTGAATGGTGGAGTGGACTCGATGGGCCGAATGGCCTTACTTCTGCTCCTATGTCTTATGGTCTTAAATGTATAGTGAGACGGAGGTCACTAATCCTATATATTTATAGATTTGTTTGGTTAATTTCAAACAATCTTTTCAAACATAAAATATTCCTTTTGGTGAAATTAAAGAAAAAAATGTAGCCACTGTTAAATAAGTTTTTTTTAAAGAGAGTAGAGTATATTCATATCTGAAGAGAGTTGTACATATACCACATCTATTAAACATAGGTGGATTTCTCCTATTCCCCCACCAGTGCAATCTGGAGCGGGGTGGGGGGAGGTGTAAACTGGTTACAGTGACGTAACTTTACAACAGGATGTTCCGCTGCCACCCACCATGGCAGATCAAGAACCCCACTGGACGCTGGCATGAAACCAATTTTGCATTCCACCTCAGAAGGTTCATCTACTTTCTTCAATGGTAGGTCAGTCATGTCAGGCACCTTTTCAATAGGGCACCCAGGTATGACAGCAGGATGCATGCCATAAAGCCCACCCTGCCATGGAAGATAGCACAAAACCCCAGATGCATAATTAATTGCGCCAGGGACAGAAAATCGTGTGGTTTCCTGTTGGCTTCTGCAGCAGGAACACTCCTCATCGCCACCACAGGACTTAGTCCCAGATGGGCAAATTCCCCCCTTGAAATACGAAAAACACAAATGGAGGTCAGTACTTTTAGTTATAAATGACACACATTGATTACATCAGGATACCTTACCTCTCCCACAAATATAAGTCAAGCTACAAGAGAACAGTTTTATTCTTGCTAATGTTACTGCTCGCTAGAAAATATTTTAATTCATTCATGGGATGTGGGCATCGCTGGCTAAACCAGCATTTATTGCCCATCGCTAATTGCTCTTGAAAAGGCGGTGATAAACTGCAGTGGCTGAAGAAGGCAGCTCATGCGGTGTCGGAGGACCACGGTGCTGTTAGGGAGGCAGTTCCAGGATTTTGACCCAGCGACAGTGAAGGAATGGCAGTATATTTCCAAGTCAGGATAGTGAAGGTCTTGGAGGGGAGCTTCCAAGTGGTGGTGTTCCCAAATGTCTGCTACTCTTGTCCTTCTAGATGGTAGTGGTTGTAGACTTGGAAGGTGTTATCTAAGGAGTCTTTGTGAGCTCCTGCAGTAAATCTTGTGGATGGTACACAGTGCTGCTACTGTGCATCAGTGGTGTAAGTTTGTCAATGGAATGCCAATCAAGTGGGCTGTGTTTTCATGGATGGTGTCAAGTTTCAAGTGTTGTTGGAGCTGCACTGATTCAACCAGTGGAGAGTATTGAATCATGCTCCTGACTTGTGCCTTGTAAACGGTGGAAGTCTTGGGGAAATCAGATGGTGAGCTACTTGCCATAGGATTCCTAGCGTTAGAAGCCGTATTTATATGGCTAGCCCATTTCAGTCTCTAGTTAATGATAATCTCCAGGATATTGATAGTGGGGGATTCAATGATGGCAATGCTATGGAATGTCAAGGGGTGATGGTGATAGTTAGATTTGCTCTTGGTGGATATCGTCATTGCTTGACATTTGTGTGATGTAAATATTACTTGCCACTTGTCAGTCCAAGCCTGAAGATTGTCTAGGTCTTGCTGCATTTGGACATGGACTGCTTCAGTATGGAGGAGTTGCAAACGGTGCTGAATATTGTAGCAAGCATCCCAATTTATGATGGAAGGAAAGTAATTGATAAAGCAGTGAGGATGATTGGGCTGAGGACACTGACATGTGGAACTCCTGCACTGATATTCTGGAACTGAGATGTTTAACCTCCAAGAACCACAACTATCTTCCTTTGTGCCAAGCATATCTCCAACAGAGTTTTCCTCTTGATTCTTGCTGACTCAGTTTTGTTTAGGCGTCCTGATACCACACTTGGTCATATGCTGTCTTGGTATCAAGGACATTCACTCTCACTTCAACGCTGGAGTTCAGCTCTTTCATCCATGTTTGAAACAAGGCTGCCACGAGATCAGGAGCCGAGTGACCCTCGTAGAACCCAAACGGATTTGATTTGTCACATGTGTTAACATAGTGAAAAGTATTGATTCTTGTGTACTATACAGACAAAACATACCGTTCATAGAGAAGGAAATGAGTGAGTGCAGAATGTAGTGTTAGTCATAACTAGGGTGTAGAGAAAGATCAACTTGATGCAAGGGGAGTCCATTCAAAAGTCTGACAGCAGCAGGGAAGAAGCTGTTCTTGAGTCGGTTGATACGTGACCTCAGACTTTTGAATCTATTTCCTGAAGGAAGAAGGTGGAAGAGAGAATGTCCGGGGTGTATGGGATCCTTAATTATGCTGGCTGCTTTGCCGAGGCAGTGGGAAGTGTAGACAGAGTCAATGGATGGGAGGCTGGTTTGCGTGATGGATTGGGCTACACTCACGGCCTTTTGTAGTTCCTTGCGGTCTTGGGCAGAGCAGGAGCCATACCAAGCTGTGATACAACCAGAAAGAATGCTTTCTATGGTGCATCTGTAAAAGTTGGTGAGAAGGTTATTTAAGTGCACTGTTGATGACCGCCTTCAAATCACTTTGCTGATGATCGTGAGTAGACTGAAGGGGTGGTGTTTACTGAACATACCCGAATGATTTTCCACATTGCAGAGAAGATACCACTGTTCTAACTGTATTGCTACAACTTGGTTAGGGGCATGGCTAGTTCTGGAGCACAAGTACTGTTGCTGGAATGTTGTCAGGACATAGCCTTTGTAGTATCTAGTGCCTTCAGCCATTCCTTGAATCATGTGGAGTGAAATAGAGTCAGAGGATCTCAAAAGTGCAGAAAGAGATCACCTGGCCCATCGAGTCTGCACCAACTCTCCGACAAAGAGAATGAATTGGCTGAAGATGTCTGCCTCCTCTGGAGACTGCCAGCACTGCTGGGGTCTCCAGCTGAGGCAGAGATGGATCACAGAGCTTCACCCAGCATCTCTGGTTGAAGATTGTGGCAAATGCTCAGCCTTCACTGATGTGTTGAGCTCCCTCAGAGGATGGGGATATTTGTGGAGATGTTGAATTGTCTACCATCACTCACGATTGGATGTGGCAGGACTGCAGAGCTTCGATCTGATCTGTTGGCTGTGGAACTGCTTGCTGCTTATGCGGTTTGGCATGCAAGTCATCCTTATGTTATAGCTTCATCAGGCTGACACCTAATTTTTTCTTATGTCTGGTGCTGATCCTGGCATTCCCTTATGAATTCATTGAGTTAATGGTAGAGTGAGGGATATGTGGACCAGGATGTTACACACTGTAGTAGATTACAATTATTGTACTGATGGCCCACAGAGCCTCATGGTTGCCTTGTCTTGAACTGCTAGATCTGTTTGAAATTGATCCCATTTAGCAGTGGCGGTACCCCCTCCCCCAAAACATGCCCGACAGGGGACTATGAAATTCATCCCAATAGATGGAATCATAATCAAAATATAGTCAATATGGAAATATTCCCAACTTTGTTTCTGCTTAACCAGGACAGAATTATTCACCTATCAACTAGTCTGGATCAAGTGAACCTGCAGCATTTGCAAGTCGAAATATGGCACTTGCTTTAAAATCAGTCTGTTTATTTCTCAATTTCCAATCATTACACTTTCTCCACGTTCTTAGCATGTTTACTCCTTTGTACCCTCTCTCATGGGCCAGGTCATCATTAGTACTAAAAGTACTTTTTTTCCTCCTTTTCTGGATTTGTCTCACTCAACTTCAAAGAGATTAAACATTTAATGTAGACAAATGAAAAAAAAATCAATCCCACACAAATGGCATTTCTTCTTCAATATTCATCCAGCATTGCTTCATATACTCTTTCAACCAGATTTTATTGATTAAATGAGATTGACCCAGGATGTCTCCCTCCAAAAAATCAGGACAATGCAACTTCAATCTGCTATGTAAATAATAATAAACCTTTTTACAAGATCTTCTTTGTCAAAAAAAATGCCACTGCTAAATAAAAGCGAATGGCCTCAGAGTTCTTCTATAGCTACGAGGTTCCAGTTGTGTCAAGGTATAACTGACCATTTTAAAGGACATTTAACAAGTTATTCACTACTGCTAAGGATACATTACATGAATGGACTAAACCAGTAGATCATCTTTATCAAGTACGATGAGGGTCTGATTATGGCAATATATCCTTTGTACTATATCGATGAAATAATTGCTACAGGTTCAGCAGAGCAAAGCAGCAGACTGATAGCATACATTATCACAGTCATGTGGTGAACTACTATATTGCAAAGAAAATACAAGAAGCAAACTGTGGTTTCTGCCCAAAAAAACAATTATTTAATTACAAGTTACATCATAAGGCTTTATTTTTACAGACTTGTGTTATAAAGCAGAGATTGATCCTCCCCTCTGAGAACTAACATCAAAACACCCAAAGAGGAGCACCTTGCCTTATAATCTGTAAAAGGTGTGTGAAGTGGTGTGAACTTCTCTTCAGCAACTTCAAGTGGTTTAATACAAAATAAATCCCTGACACCCACTCTAAAATCACTATGTAACAATTTATTTTTCTAACAGTGAACAAATTGACTAAACTAGTAACAAACTAAATAAATCCCTTCTAGCTAGTAAATACTCCCAATAAGAGAAGATTCTTCTGGTATGCTGTTCAAATAAAATAGCATATAGTCACTAAATTACAACCAGGTTGTGTCTCTCCTGGAAGATTCTGGGCTTTCTCTGTTGATTCTTCTGTCTGGAACTTCTTTGATACATTTGCTATCTAGATGGTGCTTTCTCGGAGATATCGATGAAGCTATGAGAGCCAGTGATTCTCTCTTGAGAGCCGAGAGCTCTGGCAGGTGGCTGTTGCTCTCTCCTCTTCATTCCACCGCCCCCTTCTTTTATACCTGTGATGAAATATCAATATTTCTCACAATAGGATTGGTTCTAGGTTGTCAAAACCATCAGATTTAAATTTAATAGGTTTTTGGTATCTAAGTGCCGGATTCAAATTGAATTGGCTTTTTGATACTAATGTTTCAGTTTGGGCTTTCAATGTACTTGCATTAGCACAGAAAAAGCACCACCTTTTAAAGGGACCATGCAATGCATTCCCCCCTAGCATTTTACAATCAAATTCTAACTTCCTACCTCCCAATCTATAATTACTCTATCCAACTTTGCAACACTTTGTATCTGCCTCAATGACAAATTTGAACCAAATAGTGTTCAATGTTATGACCCATTTTACAGTCTCTGCCTCAATTTGTGTGTAATAATAATTCAGGAAATAAGCATAACCATAGTAAAATATCCATTCCTAGAATCCCTACAGTGCAGAAAGAGGGCATTCAGCCCATCAAGCCTGCAACAACAACAACAATCCCACCCAGGCCCTATCCTGTAACCCCATGTAATCTACCCGGTTTCCTCCCACACTCCGAAGATGAGCGGGTTAGGTTGATTGGCATGCTAAATTGCCCCTTAGTGTCTCGTGATGCGTCGGTTAGAAAGATTAGTAGGGTAAATATGTGGGGTACCAGGGTAGGGCCTGGTTGAAACTGGTGTCTGTGCAGACTCGATGGGCTGAATGGCCTCCTTCTGCACTGTAGGGATTCTATGAAAGGTATTTACCCAGCTAATCCCCCAGACAGTAAGGGCCAATTCAGCATGGCTAATCAATCTAACCCCCATATCTTTGGACTGTGGGAGGAAACCGGAGCACCCAGAGAAAACCCTCGCATACATGGGGAGAATGTGCAACTGCCACACAGATAGTCACCTGAGGCCAGACCCGGGTCCCTGGTCCCGTGAGGCAGTAGTACTAACCACTGTGCCTTGCTGCCTCATTCATTGTACACAAGAAAAGTTGTAAGCATTCAGCTTTTATTACAAAAATGTCACAGGGAAATCTAGGGCCAGACAACAGAACATGGAGAGATGAATTCTTTCAATTTGGAAGGCAGGCTGTTAAACACTCAAATGAGAATTTTTTTTTAAAAAAGGACCTTTTCCATCATCATATCTGAATGCCAAAAACTGAAGTATGCAATAATCTTGCCAAGTGTGCATCTCACAGGACAGTTGTACATCTTACAGCACAGCTTGACTCTTATACCAGATGTGAAGGACTTGGAAACTCCACAAATCATGTTTGCGAAAAAACTCCACCACTGCTACATTTACCTTGAAAGTGAATTTCTTTCCTCAGTGGAGGCACAAAAAACACAGGTCTCAACACAAGCACCAAGCTAGATGATTTTCACCATCAACTGCAATTGTCTCGAATGTCCAACTCAATATTCTGTTCTTTTTAAATGCATTTTTATCATATTTTTCAAATCAGCTTGACTTTTTGCTCCCCAATTATGTTAAAATATAATTCTCATAAGTGATTGGTTAAAATATTGATTTTTATTTGAGGCTCATACCCCATCCTGTCAAGATAAACGTGTTTTTGGATATCTGTAACAAATTCAAATACGGTGTACTTTTCAACAGCATTTTAACATTTTTAAGTACTTGAGTTTATGGTGTTTCTTGATTACAGGAACACAAACTCAAGCAAAACACCCAATAACCTCAAGACCATAAGTTATATATTCCTCTGGTCATTAATAAAATGATTTTAACAATAGTACAACATTGTCAAGAAAAACACCCCTTCATCTGTTGTTACTGATGTTTTGTGAATACTTTTGTGTAAGACTAGTCTGTAGGAAATTCACAAAAATTGTACAAATGTACTGTTTGCCAAGAAAAGTGCCAGAAACTCATGCACAATTATGCATGCGGTACTCAAATGAAAAGTAAGGATTGAATTTCACGTCACAATGACATGGTGAATAATCATAGGCCAATTTCAAAATTTTCTAATACAAAACAAAATACTACAGATACTGGAAACTCAACAGGTCAGCCAGCATCTGTGGAGAGAAAAATAAAGTTAACCTTGCAGGGACCATTCTATTGAAAGATTACACCATAAACTTGTTTTTCCACAGATGCTACATAACCTGCTGAGCATTTTTTCTTTTTATTTCAAAGTTTTCTGCAGTTTTTAAAGAAAAGAATGATTGATTAAACTGTAATAAGAGATGCTTCAGCTTTTTCTTATATTTTTTAAATTCAAGAAAAAGAGAGATTCCTCCCAGATTGTGAATCGCGAGCTGTGCCAATCTGACTGTTGGACTCATTATAAAGCTCAGAATCCCAAATTGGACTTGCATTCTCAACTATTGCTATATTTTATTAATAATAATCCAGTGAAGGTTATTTTAGCAGATATATTCTTTAATATATAAACTAGTGCTCATAGTATATTATTACCTTGGTGAATATCTCTCCTTCCCAAGTTAGGAGCTGGACAATCATTAATGATATTCAAAGTTACCCAAAAACAATTGAGCTTGAACGGAACCGAACCTCCTGTGAAATAGGTCAATTGCTATTGCATAATCTGTACTGTTCAGGAAACATAAAGGTTTAACATGCTGTAAAGCATGAACATCTTACAGAAAATGACATCTGAAAACACAAAATATCATCTGCATTACTGCTTTTAATATACAATTATTCCAGCTACTCTGTAGACCAAAGACAAACAGTGCTGGCATTTTTTCTGATTAACAGGAGATGGCTTCCACTGCTTTGCTAGAGCAAAACTATGAAAGCATTCATTATATACATATTTACGATTTTAAAAGGGATAATTAGTATAAAGGATGTAAATTAGTCTTTTATCCCACTAACCCCAAACAAATCAAAACCCCCTTCAATGTTGACCATTGTATCCTGTTCCTTTCTACTGTTGAAAATTCAAGAATGTTATTTTCGACAAGATTATCATTAATGGCCTTCTTTCACAAATATGTTCATTGCTCTCACACGTAATTCTAGGCAATGAAGCCTAGGTACCCAGAATTCCCAAACAAAATGAGCGAAGATTTGGACAACTGAAGGGCTTCATCCCTCTTAACTAAAAAAAAACTTAACACAAAGCAGGAAACTGAGTTCCTCTGCTAGAAACCAAGAAGGAAAAAGAGAGAGAGATAGAGAGGTGGGGAAGGGGAAAAAAAAGTATGCGAGGGGAAATTAGTGAGGAGGAAAAAATACCTTTAACATTAGAACAGCAATTGTGTTCATCAACTTTGAAATACTATTATTCATGTACATGCTGTACGACCATACGCTGTACAGCAGTGAGGCTACTCTACTTGCCTGGTGTGATGAGACAGGGAGTAGTTTACCTCACCATTTCAAAGAAGACAGATACTACTGCAAAAACCCACAGGCATACAAGTCATGTTGTCTGACATTATTCTGTGGATTATTTTGCAATAAAACCACTGCCTACTGTCACTCATTTTCCATAGCATTTTAAAAAGTCAGGAAGTAGTGTACATTTTCCAGAATGCAAATCAGAGTTTGCATCTATTGCTTTCCAACAGATATTTCCAGCAAGTGAGACTCTATGCTTTTAATACAACATTTTAAAATCAGTCCTTCAGCGTTTAGTTATTAACTGCACAAATCCATTAAATAGATGCTGCTATTTTAATAAAGTATTACTAAACTAATTGGTTTTGATTTTTACAGTTACTAACCTTTCCAATGTTTATTTTAATAAATTTGTTTATTTACAAAGCCTCTTCCACTTTGGCACATAAAAAAACATTGACATATTTGTATGCTTTACTGTTCCCCAATTACTTTAAGGCCAAAATTTTAGTAACCGAAATGCTGATCCTACTGCTAAAGTGAACAAATAAAGTTACTTCTAAAAATATATATTTTTTTAAAAAGATCCAATTAATGAAAATATAGATTTGATCAAGTAGAAAAAAGTAAAATTAATGTTAAAAAGTAGAACAGTGAATAACAGGAAATAAAGAATAGGTGAAATTGTAAACATCTCAATTTTCCCGTCCATTTTTCTTTTAGTAAAAGTTAGGTCTTAAGTATTTATTTCATTTCATGAGGATCAACATCACGCTAATAAAGCTGCAATACTGGAATAACTATTACAGTAATGTTAAGCTTTAATCTGCCCTTAGCTGCTGAAATACAATAGCCATGCCCTTATAATCTACAGACTAAACCATTCCAAGGCGTTCTTTGTTCAGCTCATCTAAAACTCTGCGACCCGTATTCTAACTCACACCAGTTACAATCACCAATCAAACCTGTGCTCACTGTTCTACATTAGGTTACAGTCTAGCAGTGTCTCAAATTTAAAATTCGTATTTAAATCCCTTCATGGTCTTGCCCTTTTTTATCTCCAACCTTCTCCAGCCTGACAACCCTGCCAGATCTCTACATTCCTCCAATTTTGGATCCTTGATTTCAACTGCTTTACGACTGGTATCGTACCTTCAGTTGCCTAGGCCCCAAATTCTGGAATTTCCTTCCCAAGCCTCTCACTCCTTCATCAAGAGGTAATGTGATGGTGATGTCATTGGACTAGTAACTCAGATGCCTAGGCAAATGCCCGGGGAACACACGTCCAAATCCCACCATGGCAGCTGGTGGGACTTGAATTCAATTGAATAATTAAAAAAAATCAAAATACCAAAAAAAAACTTATCTGGTTCACTAATACGCTTTAAAGCGTATGAAATCTGTCACCCTTACCTGAGCTGGCCTACACGCGACTCCAGACCCAGAGCAATAACTCTTGACTCTCAACTGTCCCCTGAAGCAAGCTTCTCAGCCAAGCAAGCTACATAGGCAATTAAGGAAGGGCAATAAATGCAGGCCTTCCCAGTGACACCTACATCCCATGAAAAGAATAAAAAATATACTCCTTCAAATCTCTTTGACCTAGCTTCTGTTCACCTGTCCATCTCCTTATGCGACACAATGTCAACTTTTGTTTAAGAGGATATATGATAGAAATCCATTTTATGCAGTGACTGGTTAGGACCTGTAATGCACTGCCAGAGGATGTAGTAGAGGCAGATTCAATCACAGCCTTCAGAAGAAAATTGAATAATTATCTGAACAGAAAATAATTTGCAGGGCTATGGGGAAAACGGCAGGTGAGTGGGACTAGGCGAAATGCTCTTGCACAGAGCAGGCACAAACAGAGTTGAATGGCCTCCTTCTGTGCTGCAACCATTCCATCAATGAATACAAATGTTTAATTCAGCATTGTGGCATATGAGCTGGAAGTCTGCAAGGTGTTCAGCCCAAAATGACATTCTTTAAGAGGACCAGTATAATACAGATATCAATCTCACTGCAATGTGCAGTCAGGATTTCACATTTATCTTACAGCTGCGTTCGGGACACATGTACAAAAAATTTCCACTGCTTTGGGACAATTCATTTTCATGTTATACCACCACAGGCAAAAGCACCATAAGCAGTGCAAATGGGAATTGGGCTATATCAATCTACATTAAAACATATTTATTCAAAGTAACAGTGCATCATGAGGCCCATTATTTACTTTGTTACCCAATTAATTTTAATTTTTTAGGCCATAATTTACTGTGACAAGACACCTCACATAATTCAATATTAGACTTGCTTTTGGTTTAGTTTTTTTGCATGACATACTGCTGGAAGTGTGATGGATAATGCCGCAGAAGGGGAAATGGCATGCAATGGTTCACCTCCTTAACCAGTTGAAGGAATGTGAAATTAACAGCTCAAGGACACAGAAGGAAGTGTACAATGAATGAATTCAGTGTCAAAACAGGTACAGAAGAGAGATAAAGAGGAAAAGAAAGACTGAGTTAAGGGAGAGAAAGCAAAAAATCTCCAACAACTAAAACTAACTTGTATTTAAAATCGGGTCTTCAACGTCCCAAGACACCTCCCAAATGAGTTATCTTAGATAATCAGAATCCCTACAGTGCCCATTGAGCCTACGACGACAACAATCCCACCCAGGCCTCACCCATGTAACCCCATGTATTTACCCTGCGAATCACCCTGACACCAGAGGGCAATTTAACGTGACCAGTCAACCCAACCCATATATCTTTGGAGTGTGGGAGGAAACCGGAGCAGTTATAAAACAAAATTTGACACCAAGCCATACATGACCAAACAGTTGGTTAATTTTAAAGGACTGAAAGTAGAAAGAGGAGGTAATGAGGTTTAGGAAGGAAATCATGCATCTGTCCACTCAAACTTGATGTACATCTTCTGTGCCCTCTTTTTAGGTCAAACCAAATAAACAAACTCAGATTACGTCAGGACAAAGTAAAAGGGGCAGCTCCCCAAAAGGAGGGGGAACAGCCCGAACAGAAATCAAAGTACAAAGGAAACTTAAAAACATCAAATTAAAATGTGATTGTCAGGGTCAATAACGCACCCCAACCCCTGCGGTGCCCAACGGGCGCAGAAGGCATCAACCACGCCTGTGGACACCGCATGCTCCCTCTCCAGGGACACCTGGCCACGAACGTAGCCGCGGTAGAGGGGCAGACAGTCAGGATGGACAGCCCCCTCAATCTCCCGCTGCCTGGACCGGTAAATGGCGCGTTTCGCCAGGCCCAGGAGCAGGTTCACGAGGTCACCATCCCGACCCTCCCCTCTCCGCACCGGGTGTCCGTAGATCAGGAGCGTGGGACTGAAGTGCAAACAAAACATCAATAAAAGGTACTTTAGGAAAACAAAAAGAGAGTGCAGCCTAAGACACAAAACGTAGACATGGTCCACGGACTCCACAAGGCCACAGAAAGGGCAGTCTCCTGAGCCCGTGAACCAGTGAATCCTACGGTTGTGCGGAACTGCTGCATGCATCACCCTCCACCCCAGGTCCCCGACGTAATTGGGGGAGATCCCTCCGTAGAGGAACCTCCAGCGGGGACCTCCGCCGCCCTGCGGCAACAAGGCCCGCCAAGGTGTATCCGGGCGACAGGCGAGGGCGCGGTAGTGGAAGGTGTGCAGCAGCAGCCCGCACAGGAAACGCCTCCGCGCGGTAGAAAAAGGCACGGAGGACATTTCTGCGAGGCAGCTCAGGCTGTGGGGCACCTCACCCGAGGAGGGGGGTTGAGGTTTTGGGCCAATGTGGAATTCCGTCCGAACAGGGGAAAAACAACAAGCACCATCAGCCTTATTTTTTATTATGATTAAATGTTGTTTATTTGCTTTCCAAATGCCTATGGAATTTCCTATGATCAGTTGGTGACACAGCTGAATCTCACACACACTCACCGAAGACTTCAGAAACTTACTCCAAGCAGCAGCCTAGTGGTCAAAGTCTGCAACTACGCCATAACATTGAATGGAAAATGTTTACTTGGCAATGGGAAATATTAACAGAAAGGGATGACCAAAAATTGTGACAACAGAAAGTAATATTTGCAGACAGGAAATGTATACCTTACCCAAGTTTTGAAAATTAAATGGTCAAAAGAAAGCTTGGATGTTCACAGATCCAAACTAAAATTGCACCTTACAAGCTGCATTTTACAAGGGGTGGGCGGTGGATAATGAGAGAGTGGGGAATCATCCAGAAGCTGACATGACCAAAACAAGCCCACTCAACAGCCAATACACACAGGGATGATAGTAGGATTTCCACCCCTCAGTGAGAGGAATTCCTACCCTTGAGAGCCCTGCCAATATTGCCGAGAGGACAACAAAGGTGATCATGGCTGCCCAGAAAATGTCCCAGGATTTTAGGGCAGAAGGATCTGGGTGGGGGAAAAGAAATATGGTGGTGAAAGAGAGAGGCTGGGTTCAGGAGGGCAAGTGGCAGAGGGGGGTGTGACAGCTTGGGAGGGGGGTGCTATGAGCAGTGCCCCATCCCGAACAAGGTGGGCCTCCTTTCCACCTTTTCTCATCTGTATGTTAAAAATAGTCAGCCCACTCGTGCCTGTGCCAAAATACGGTTGGCATGGGCAGTCTATTATTTAGGTCAATAGGCTTGTTAGCAAGCCCAATTTATATTGCTATTTGGCAGGAAGACTGCAGATTCCAGCATATTACAAGGGGTTAACTTGAAGGTGGGCAAGAAAGCGGTGGCCTAGCCACCTGATCTATTTTACATGCCCCCATCACCCCCTGCCAAAAGCAAAGTGGGGGGGAGGGGGGGCAAGAGATAGATAAAATCCAGCCCAATATTCTTAACATAGCTTTCCATACTGGTGAATTTACGAAAGCAAAACAATCACGATTTTTGAAAAAGTATTGTGCAGTAGATTTCATAAAAGTATCTTTCATGAAAGAAAACAATCCCACCGGCCCGAACACCCTTAACCCCCTCCTTCAGACTTCTCTTGCTGTCAGGGCAAGAATCCAGCAATGGGCAGGATGGATTTTTTTTCAGTGGTGATTAATGACGAGGAAAACCCCAAAGTCAAAATCAGCAAGATTGGAGGTTTACATCCAGTAGCCCGCAGATGACGGAAATCAACAAATAACTTCACACCCAAACAAGCAAACACAGGCATGGGAGCAGTGTTAACATCAATATTTGCATGTTTATAGTAGGATTGTATTTAGCCACAGCAAACATATGCAAATAGACTCACTTGCTGGATCAGAGTAATTGTGGCAAAATTCAGCGAAAAAACCCACCAAACTTCCAGTGAATCAACAATTATTTTAGTCCAACCAGTGTTAATTAGCCAAGGAATTACAGTTGCAATGCACTCACTTTTACACCTGACAGCTTCATTGCACAGGTTGCCACAATAATCGCACCAAGTGTGCACGGAACACCCAACGAAGCAATGTCCCTCTCCCCTCTCCTCCGGGACTCTGGGATCCTCGGCTTGGTGGAAGATGGTCCGGACATCTCGGGGTTTGGAGGCTCCCGGCTTCACCCTGACCCGGCGGCCCTGCGCCATCCCCCCAACTCCGCCGCCTCCACCACCACCAGCTGCTCTGGCCATCTTCACCAGACCGGCACCGGCGGGATACTGCGCCGGCATCTCGCCGCAGTTGCCCCCCAGCAGGACGCAGCGCAAGATGAGCTCGCCCGACCTCATGCCGCCCGAGGAGCGCCGCTGTATGCCGGGTTTTTGGTACTGGGGGGCGAACTCCTCCGCCTCCTCCTGTTGGGCGAAAGAATAAGCGCTCAGGTAATTGCTGCCCAGTGGCGGTGCTGCCGCCGACTGCGCGGCTGACGCTATGGGCATGGTGACTATTAATCGGCGCAGTCGCTCTGGCGTCCAGCCCCGGCTGACAGTTGGAGACGTTGGGCTCGCGCCGCTCCCTTTTAAAGAGCGCGTGAGCCCCTCCCCCTCGCGCCCCCTCCCACTCCCATCCCCTCCCCCGCAGTGAATAAGTCACCACTCTGTAGCAGCGACAGTAATGGGGAAACCTCCGTCCCCACCAGCAAGCCTGTCGTCAGCCCCAGCACAGTCTGGGAAACCCCCCCTCTCGTGATTATTTTTCTCTTCTTTCCCGTCATTAACACCAAATTTCATAGAATAGAATCCCTACAGTGCAGAAAGAGGCCATTCAACCCATCGAACTTCTCTTATTCATTCGTGGAACATGGGCATCGCTGGCCTTGCCAGCATTTATTGCCCATCCATAGTTGCACTGACCACAATCCCCCTGTAACCTCTCCTATTTTACCCTGCCAGTCACCCTGCTAAGGGGCAGTTCAACATGACCAATCACCCAACCCATGCACCTTCGGACTGTGGGAGGGAACCCCGGCACCCAGAGGGAAACTTGCATAGACATGGGGAGAGTTTCGGGCAATCTTCCCATAATGTTAGCCCTGACTCAATTGTCAGGTTCAAGTCCCACCCCAGTCTAGTGAACACACACACACATCCACTTCAGTGCAGTACTGGGGGAGTACTGCCCCATCAGAGGTGCCGTCTTCCCGTCAACCCCGACAAGTAGTCATAAAAGATCCCATGACATTATTTTGAAGAATAGGGGAGTTACCCACAGCGAATGTTTATTCCTCTAAGGATAAACTGTTTCCACTAGTTGAAGGCTCGAGAACCAAAGGCCATAATCTAAAACTTAGGGCCAAGCTGTTCAGGAGGGATGTTCTCTCTTTCTCAAGCGGTGGTGAATGCTGGTTCAATTGTTAGGTTTAAGTCTGAGATAGACAATTTTTTATTGAGCAGGGGTACCAAGGGATATGGGCCTAGGGCAGGTACATGGAGTTAGGCCACAGATCAGCCATGATCTTATCGAATGGCAAAGCGGGCTCGAGGGGATGAATGATCTACTCCTGTTCCTATGTTCCTCTACATCACAATGCATGTGACGTGATGCACTTTGGAAGGAGTAATAAAGTAACAAGACAAGGGAGTACTCAATGAATGGTAGGACACCAGGAAGCTAAAAGAGATCCTGGGATGCTTGTTCACAGATCCCTGAAGGTGGCAGGACAGGTTAATAGGGTAGTTAAGAAGGCATACAGGACATTTGCTTTTATCGGTTATGGCATGGATTATAAGAGCACGGGGGATTACGTTGGAACTATACAAAACTTTTGTTAGACCACAGCTGGAGTACTGTGTGCAGAAGAGATTCAGCAGGATATTGACTGGATGGAGCATTTGAGCTATGAAGAGAGGCTGAATAGGCGCAGGTTGTTTTCTTTAAAGCAGAGAAGGCTGAGAGGGGATCTGATTTTGTTTTTCTTTGAGCATGGTATGTCTTTGTCAAGAGACACTCATTACTTGCAATTGGTGTACTTGGTGACCGCCTTGGTGCCCTCGGAGATGGCGTGCTTGGCCAGCTCGCCAGGCAGCAGGAGGTGGACAGTGGTCTGGATCTCCCAGAAGGAGATAGTGTGCCGCTTGCTGTAGCTGATGAGGCAGGAAGCCTCACAGACAATGCGTTCGAAGATGTTGTTGATGAACGAGTTGATGACACTCATAGCTGAGGAGGAGATATCGGTGTCCAGATGGACCTACTTCAGCACCTTGTAGACCTAGATGATGTAGCTTTCCTTGCAGCTCTTCTTGTGCTTCTTCTCGCCCTTGACACGCTTCTTGATGGCTGCTTTCTTCACCCCTTCTTGGGGGCCCTACCCTTGGCCGCCACTTTAGGCATTACCGATGGAGCTGAAGAACAAGTTGTGGTGATGGAGGTCTGATTGAGGTGTATAAAATTATGAGAGGTATGGACAGGGTAGATAGGAAGCAGCTGTTCCCTTTAATTGAAGGGTCAATAACAAGGGGGCATAATTTTAGGGTGAGGGGCAGGAGGTTCAGAGGGGATTTGAGGAAAATTGTTTTCACCCAGGGAGTGGTGAGAGTCTGGAATACACTGGAAGTAAAATAGAGATGGGAAACCTCATAACTTTTTAAAAAGATGAGCACTTGAAATGTCATATCATTCAACACTATGGGCCAAGCACTGGAAAGTGGGATTAGTGTAGATTTAGTGTAGTTTTGTTGATGCAGACTTGATGGGCCTTAGGGCTGTATGTATAACTCTATGAAAAGGCAGATTTATTTGGTCATTATCACATTGATCTATATGGGAGCTTGCTGTGTGCAAATTAGCTGCCTGCTTCCTGCATTACAATAGTGGCCACACTTCAAAAATACTTCATTACCTTTAAAATGCTTTGATATATCTGGTATCATGAAAAATGCTATATAAATGCATGTCTTTACTTTCTATCTGGTGTAATCTTTCACCCCACTCCAGTCTCCTATAAAACACAATGACTCAAAGTTATTTGTCATTATTTGTTTCCTTTTAACCATTTTAGTTTTACTGTTTCAAAATTTCCTTTCTGGTTGTTTTTTTGATTGTCCATGAAGTCTATTTTAATGGGCCATAACATCCTCAGAGTGACAAACAGTGTCGGATGTATCAATGCTTAAAATCCTGATTCGCCCGACCTTCCTGACTCAGGCTGGGTGAAATTCAGGCAATGCAGCACGTCTCCAGCTCCAGCATTGAAGTCCAAAGGAAACGGAGCGGAGGAGGGCATGCCCTTATTTGATGGCAGTAGCTGCCATAAAGCAGGTGAGTTTAAAGATCCCTTTGAAAATATCAAACCAGGGAGAAGTCTAAAATAAGTGGAAGGGATGTGGCGAATGGGGGTTCGGACATGGAGGAGGATTGAACATCGGGGATGGTGTCAGACATTTGGGGAGGGTGGGGGGGGCTGGACATTGAGGGGAGGTTGGAAATTAGGTACTTGGGGGGGGGTGTCAAACATGGGGTGGGTTGAACATGGGGGTTGAACATCATGGAATGAGGGGTCAAACATGGGGATCGGGTGTAGGCAATCGGTTGGGGAAGTGGTGGTCAGGTCTGGAGGGTTAGGCCAGGTTGGGGGAGCGGATGTTGGGCCAGGGGTGAGGTCAGGCCGGTGTGGGGTTGGGGGAGATGTCAGGTCAGAGGGGCATGGAATCGCTTGTGGGAGGGATTGGGGATGGGGAATACCATCGGGGAGCCAGGAGGAGAATCCTGGGGGTTCAGTAGTGAGGGGTATATCCCTTGCGGGGCTCAGTCTGAGTGTTTAAAATAGTTACGCTGAAGTCAGAAGTATTTTTATTTCTTCTAACTCTTTCAGAATAACTATTAGTGTAACATCTGAAGTTAGCAATTGAAATCACTTCGTCAGATGCTTCGCAGTGCAGTGCAATTGCCCAGAGGAAGTTAACGCTTCTGAACAATTGCCACATAAACCCTTACAGGGAACTTCCAAGAGGGATTCCCCATCGCATCTTTGAGGTATCACCCAAATCTCACACTGAAAAGCCAGGAAGTTACAGGAACTGTGTTGATTTTACAGTGTGCTGTATCACACTATGGTAGGACAGGATTTTGTGTCTGCAGTCACCACACATTTTAGGCCAGAAATTGCTTCATTGGCGAGTTTTGCAGCAAGCAACATTAAGTGGACTTCCGTGTTCGTAATTAACGTTGCCCAATATCTGCGCTGCAAATTTCAAGAGTGTTGTTCTGATTATGGTGCACCCATGCCAATGGCACATTTGGGTCCTCATGAACGTAATCTCCTTAATGAAAGAAAAGGATAGAGAAAAAAAACACTGCAAAACACAAAGTTGGGAATCAGGTCAATAAAGAGTGAAATGAAATTTACAGATAGCAAAAGGAGCAAAAAAAAAGGGAAAGAGGGCAAATTTAGAGAGATAGAGATAAAAAAAAAGAACAAGCAGAAAAATAGGTCGGTATCATATAATTGTGGTTGAGAATTGCTGTAGGTCTTTGATTAGTGAAGTGCAGTGGATTGTAAATGTTACATTGTTGTTCAAGAAAAGAGAGAAAGATAAATCATACTGGCAATTACAGACCAGTTAGTTTAATGTTAGTGGTGGGGAAACTTTTAGAATCAATAATCTGAGAGAAAACTGATAGTCACTTGGACAACATGGACTAATAAAGGAAAACCAGCAGGATTTGTCAAGGGAAAGTTGTGTTTGACTAATTTGATTGTGTTTTGATGAGGTAAAAGTGAGGGTGAATGACAGTTTTCTGTATATGGACTTTCAAAAGATGCTTGATAAAATATCCTATATTAGATTTGAAGCCTATCGGATAAAAGGGACAGTAGCAGCAGGGATACAAAATTGGCTATGGGTTAAAAAACACAGTGCTGTGAATGGTAGTTTTCGAACTAAATGGAGACGTATAGTGGTGTTCCCAAGGTTCAGTACCAGAACCACTGCTGTTTTTGATGTGCATTAACTTGGACTTGAGGCGCAGTGCACAATTTCAAAAGTTACAGATGACATGAAGCTTGCAAGTATAGAAGATAGTAATAAATTTCAAAGAGGATATAGACAGGCTGGTGGAATGGGAGGACAACATATCATGAAATTCTTCACAAATGTGAGTTGATACATTTTATTAGCAAGAATGAGGAAAGACAATTCATTTCAAATGATACAGTTTAAAAGGGAGTACAAGAGTTCTGGCCCGGTGCTTGTGTACAACACTTTAAGGGTGGAAGGATAGGTTAATAAAAGAGCTATTAAAGCATAAGGAATCCTGCACTTTGTAAATAGAGGCATGGAGCACCAAAAGCCAGGAAGCTATATTTAACCTGCATAAAACACTAATTTTCCCCCAGCTGTAACATTGTGAGCAATTCTTAAGAAGGACATGAAAGCTTTGGAGAGAGCACAGTAGATGTTTACAAGAATGGTTTCAGGGATTAGAGTTATGTGGATAGACTGGAGAAGTTGAGGTTGGTTCACTTCAAAGGAGAGAAGGCTGCAGGGAGATGTGATACAGGTGTTTAAAATTGTGAAAAGATTAAATAGAATAAAGAAAAATGTTTTACAATAGCTGAAGAATTAATAACCAGACACAGATTTAAGGTAATCAGCAAAAAAGCAGGGGTGACACAGGACAAAACACTTATATTTGTTACAGACTGGAGAGACAAAACTGAACTCCTTAATTCTCACACCATCTATCCATAAGCAGAGGTGTTTTTGTCTTAAAATAGAATGTGGCATTTATCCTTCAAAACCCTTTGTGTAGCTAATTTTTAAAGTAACTTCAGCAAGTTCTCATTTGATTCAATTGGAAGTTTAGTTTATTCATACATTCAAACCTGGGGATGATCACAACTTCACATACAGACAAATCTATGGTAAGGGAGATAGAAAAGAGGAGGTTTTACAACTACAAACAACTTAACATTAAAAAAGAACCACATGAATAGATTTCACTTCATGTGATTTCCAGAGTTGAGAGTCCAAATCCAAAAGGGTTTCCCACATAGAGAAGTTCCAATTCAGGTGAGTTCTTAGCTGAAAGCAGAAGTGCAGAATTCCTTTAAGGTGAGATGAAGTCGATATTCAGAGGCTTGGTCTACTTGGCAGGTGGTGGCCAATTGCTTCCAAATAAACAGACTTCAAAGAGACAAAACAGACTTGTTGCAGACTGGTTAGCTTGGAGTCTTGCTGTCAGAGGTTTGCCGGTTGTAGATAAATCATTGATCATAGAATCCTACAGTACAGAAGGAGGCCATTCGGCCCATCGAGTCTGCACCGACCACAACCCCACCCAGGCCCTACCCCCATATCCCTACATATTTTACCCGCTAATCCCTCTAACGTACGCATCTCAGGACACTAAGGGGCAATTTTTTAGCATGGCCAATCAACCTAACCCGCACATTTTTGGACTGTGGGAGGAAACCGGAGCACCCAGAGAAAACCCACGCAGACATGGGGAGACTGATCTGCTTCTTAGTTCTCAACTCTATATAGAGATTTAAAATGGTCACTCGAGTCATGTGACCTTCTTCCTCCACAATGATTTCATAAAGGAATGTTTATCTGGTGTCTGGATCTGACTTTTGTTTGTGGCTTAGAAAGCTCAAGTCATTAATCTCAGAAAGATTCAACATCCATATTGTGACCCTGTTCCGGGTAGCTATTGTTTTGGTAGATCCTCAGACTCCACTAGAGGGGTAAGCTTATAAGGTTGCAAATGACGTCCACTTTCTTTCAGTAGTCCGTTCCTGAAATGGACTTTGACAGTCCCAGGTGTGAGCAACATTTCAAGGCATGTCTCCATTGCAATCCATAGAATGCCGTAGTGGTCATCTTATAATTCCAGACATCTGGTGACTTGTGACAAGCATCTTTTAGTTCAGCAAAGTTCATTTTTAAATAAGCAAAAAAAAAGTTTGATTTACACAGTTTATGGTTATTTTCATGTTTTAATGACATGGCATATCCAATAGGTTACATAATGCACTTCACAGAAGGGTGATGGATATATATTTAGTAGTACTCACTCCATTCAAAAAGGAATGGTATAAATACTTGAAGAAAAAAATGTGACATAATGAAAGAGCAAGTCGTGGCTCTAACAGGATTGCTCTTCAAAATTGCTGGTGGAGACGCCATGGATGAAATTGCTCTTCTTGTGGAGTTACTTTTCTATGATTCCATGATAACAATTGCCAAATGAAGAAAGAGGAAGGTCCATCTTGCTCATCTTCTAATACCCTGGAAGTCACATGATACAATGGCAATGGAATTGTTGATTAACCATAGTAATCAATCTTTATCAATTTGTCTTACAACAAACCCAGATGCAAAGAAAATACCTGTCTAACATTTGAACAAAAATGAACACTGCCATAATGATATCCAGGAACAGGCAATACATTCCAGCATGCCTATATCCTGAAAATGAATAAAATATACTGTGCCTCTTTCTCTCTATCATATATTTTATATATATATTTTTAATATATGGGAAAGCAAAGGTAGTTTCAAGGGATTTATGGTTGTAATAGAATCATAGAAATCATAGAAACCCTACAGTGCAGAAGGAGGCCATTCGGCCCATCGAGTCTGCACCGACCACAATCCCACCCAGGCCCTACCCCCACATATTTTACTCGCTAATCCCTCTAACCTATGCATCCCAGGACTCTAAGGGGCAATTTTTTTAATCTGGCCAATCAACCGAACCCGCACATCTTTGGATTGTGGGAGGAAACCGGAGCACCCGGAGGAAACCCACGCAGACACGAGGAGAATGTGCAAACTCCACACAGACAGTGACCCAAGCCGGGAATCGAACCCGGGACCCTGGAGCTGTGAAGCAGCAGTGCTAACCACTGTGCTACCGTGCCGCCCTAATGGTAAAAATTAGAAATAAGGTATAGCTTTAAGTGGGTCTAATTTAATGTTTACTGGGGTGGGGGGGTGGGCACGTTAGTTCAGTCCCAACTGTGCTTCTATTGTGCTAAGAGAGGGTTACGGTGTGAAAAATAAATAAAGTCTAGCAGAAACATGTGACCATTGTTTAGCAACTGGATGCCCTTTTTGAGGTAGAAAGGCTTTTTGAATTTAGTTTTAGCTGAATTTATTTGGAGGTTGAAGATAGGGCATCAGGGAGTGAACATCTCTCACTCTGCCAGAAGACGACAAGCTGGACAGGACAAGGAAACTGCCAAGAAGCAGACTTCCCAAACAACCAAATACAGTCCAGATAACCAGGGAATTGGGACAGAAATAATATTTTAAGAAGTCTGAAGTTAAGGAAAGAGACCAAGGTATTGTTCAGGAAAATGCAAGGGAAGAGCAGAAAAAGTGTTGTGAGTGAAAGAGACAGCTGCAGTAACCAGGATTGAAGTGGGAAAGTAGACTTCAGAGGTAAATCAAACGCCTCGTGCCAGTGAGGCTAAGAATAGGGAGTTGGTACAAATGAATGCCTGGCTAAAGGACTGGTCCAGGAGGGAGGGCTTCATTTTCATAGATCAATGGGAGGTTTTCAGGAGAGGATGGCACCTGTACAAGAGGGAGGGGTCACAACTAAGTTGGAAGGGCACAAATATCCTGGCTGGGAGCTTTGCTAGTGCAGTTCGGGGGGGTTTAAACTAGTATGGCAGGGGGGTGGGGATCAAACTATTAGGTCTATAAGTGTGGTGGCTGGGGACGAGCTTGGGGCTGGGACAAGGCTGGCAAAGAAGAAGAGCACTCTGGGGGAGGACGACCTCACTGAGCCTGGAGGTCTGGAGTGCCTATACTTCAATGCAAGGAGCGTAGCAGGTAAGACAGACGAACTTGGGGCCTTAATACGCACGAGGAAGTTGGATGTGGTTGCGGTGACAGAGACTTGGTTGAAAGAGGGACAGGACTGGCAGCTGAATATTCCAGGGTACAAGTGTTTTAGGCGAGACAGAGGAGGGGCCAAAAGAGGTGGGGGAGTAGCGGTATTAGTTGGAGAGCATATTACAGCGGTGCAGAGGGAGGACAATTCAGAGGAGTCGTGTAACGAGTCACTCTGGGTGGAGCTTAGAAACAGGAAAGGCGCAGTCACTATGTTGGGGGTGTACTACAGGCCCCCCAACAGCCCAAGGGAAGTGGAAGAATGGATATGTCAGGAGATACTGGATAGGTGCAGGAAAAATAGGGTTGTTGTAGTGGGAGACTTCAATTTCCCTGGTATAGACTGGAAATCGCTGAGGGCAGGGACTCTGGATGGGGAGGAATTTGTAAAATGTGTACAGGAGGGTTCGTTGGAACAATATGTAGACAGCCCGACTAGAGAGGGGGCTATACTGGACCTGGTACTGGGGAATGAGCCCGGTCAGGTCTTCAAAGTTTTGGTTGGGGAACATGTGGCAAATAGTGACCACAATTCTGTTAGCTTTAGGATAGTGATGGAAAAGGATGAGTGGTGTCCCAAGGGTAAGGTGTTGGATTGGGGGAAGGCTAACTTTATTGGGATCAGGCAGAAATTGGCAGCTCTTGATTGGGAGAGGCTGTTTGAGGGTAAATCCACATCTGGTATGTGGCAGTCTTTTAAGGAACGGTTGTTAGGGCTACAGGACAAGCATGTGCCTGTAAAAAAGAAGGATAGGAAGGGTAGGATTAGAGAACCGTGGATAACCAGGGAAATTGAGGGACTGGTCAAAAAGAAAAGAGAGGCGTATGTTAGGTCCAAGCAGCTAAAAACGGAGGGAGCTCTGGAGGAGGACAATGAAAGTAGGAAAGTACTCAAACGGGGAATTAGAAGAGCAAAAAGGGGTCACGAAATGTTCTTGGCAGACAGGATTAAGGAGAATCCCAAGGCATTTTATTCATATGTTAGGAACAAAAGGGTTGTTAGGGAAAAAATCGGACCTCTCAGGGACAAAAGTGGGGACTTATGCTTGGAGCCCAAAGAAGTAGGGGAGATCCTAAATGAATACTTTGCGTCGGTATTCACAAAGGAGAGGGATGTGTTGACTGGGAGTGTCTCTGAGGGGAGTGTTGAACCGTTGGAGAAAATCTCCATTACAAAGGAGGAAGTGTTAGGTTTGTTAGAGAATATAAAGACTGACAAATCCCCAGGGCCTGATGGAATCTATCCAAGGCTGCTCAGGGAGACGAGAGGTGAAATCGTTGGGCCTCTGACGCAAATCTTTGTCTCGTCACTGGACGCAGGTGAGGTCCCAGAGGATTGGAGGATAGCCAATGTGGTCCCGTTATTTAAGAAGGGTAGCAAGGATAACCCGGGTAATTATAGGCCGGTGAGCTTGACGTCCGTGGTGGGGAAGTTGTTGGAGAAGATTCTTAGAGATAGGATGTATGCGCATTTAGAAAGGAATAAACTCATTAACGATAGTCAGCATGGTTTTGTGAGAGGGAGGTCATGCCTCACTAACCTGGTGGTGTTTTTTGAAGAAGTGACCAAAATGGTTGACGAAGGAAGGGCCGTGGATGTTGTCTATATGGACTTTAGTAAAGTGTTTGACAAAGTCCCTCATGGTAGGCTAGTGAAAAAGGTTGGATCTCATGGGATAAAGGGGGAGGTGGCTAGATGGGTGGAGAACTGGCTTGGTCATAGAAGACAGAGGGTGGTAGTGGAAGGGTCTTTTTCCGGCTGGAGGCCTGTGACTAGTGGTGTACCGCAGGGCTCTGTATTGGGACCTCTGCTGTTTGTGATTTATATAAATGATCTGGAAGAAGGAGTAACTGGGGTGATCAGTAAGTTTGCGGACGACACAAAACTGGCCGGACTTGCAGATAGTGAGGAACATTGTCAGAGGCTACAAAAGGATATAGATAGGCTGGAAATTTGGGCAAGGAAATGGCAGATGGAGTTCAATCCTGATAAATGCGAAGTGATGCATTTTGGTGGGAATAATGTAGGGAGGAGCTACACGATAAATGGAAGAACCATAAAGGGTGTAGAGACGCAGAGGGACCTGGGTGTGCAAGTCCACAGATCTTTGAAGGTGACGTCACAGGTGGAGAAGGTGGTGAAGAAGGCATATGGCATGCTTGCCTTTATAGGACGGGGCATAGAGTATAAGAGTTGGGGTCTGATGTTGCAGATGTATAGAACGTTGGTTCGGCCGCATTTGGAATACTGCGTCCAGTTCTGGTCGCCACACTACCAGAAGGACGTGGAGGCTTTGGAGAGAGTACAGAGGAGGTTTACCAGGATGTTGCCTGGTATGGAGGGGCTTGGTTATGAGGAGAGATTGGGGAAACTGGGGTTGTTCTCCTTGGAAAGACGGAGGATGAGGGGAGACTTAATAGAGGTGTATAAAATTATGAAAGGCATAGATAGGGTGAACGGTGGGAAGCTTTTCCCCGGGTCGGTGGTGACGTTCACGAGGGGTCATAGGTTCAAGGTGAAGGGGGGGAGGTTTAACACAGATATCAGAAGGACATATTTCACACAGAGGGTGGTGGGGGCCTGGAATGTGTTGCCGGGCAAGGTGGTGGAGGCGGACACACTGGGAACGTTTAAGACTTATCTAGACAGCTATATGAACGGAGTGGGAATGGAGGGATACAAAAGAGTGGTCTAGTTTGGACCAGGGAGCGGCGCGGGCTAATTGTTCCTTGTTTCTCGTTTCAAGGCTTCATTCTATGATCATCTTGCTGGTGCCAGTACAGAGCGAGACTGCGGATAGTTGGGAACCTGTCTCGGGGGCAGGGAATTCATATGGTGTTCGTGGAAGTGGAAATGACTAGGGTTGGGAAGCATTTTCCGATCAGGGCCAGTGTGATCTCCTGGACTCGTTTCGATCGCCTCAGGGGGTCGGAGAGGAATTTCCCAGATTTTTTTCCCCATATTGGCCCTGGGGTTTTCACTCTGGGTTTTCGCCTCTCCCTGGAGATCACATGGTCTGGAATGGGGGGGTGGGGGTGAGTTAATAGGTTGTGATGAACAAAGCATCGTAGCTGTGAGGGACAGCTCGGTGGATAGGATATTGGTATGTAGATAGGCTGGAAAATTGGGCGGGGATCCTGGATTCAGGATTCAATCCTGGACCGGGGAGCGGCGCGGGCTTGGAGGGCCGAAGGGCCTGTTCCTGTGCTGTATTGTTCTTCGTTCTTTGTTTGATACCATTTTATAACAGAGTCTAGGAATCAATAGTTAAAGCAATTGTGAACAGTTCGTATAACAATCAACAAAGAACAAATAACAAAGAAAATTACAGCACAGGAACAGGCCATTCAGCCCCCAAGCCTGCACGGACCATGCTGCCAGTCTAAACTAAAACCCCCTACCCTTCCAGGGACCATATCCCTCTATTCCCATCCTATTCATGTATTTGTCAAGTCACCCCTTAAAAGTCACTATCGTATCTGCTTCCACTACTTCCCCCAGCAGCAAGTTCCAGGCACCCAGCACTCTCTGTGAAAAGATCTGCCTCATACATCTACTTTAAACCTTGCCTCTCACACCTTAAACCTATGCCCCCTAGTAATTGACTCTTCCACCCTGGGAAAAGGCTTCTGACTACCCACTCTGCCCTCATAATCTTGTAGACGGCTATCAGGTTGCCCCCTCAACCTCCGTTGTTCCAGTGAGAACAAACCAAGTTTCTCCAGCCTCTCCTCATAAATAATGCCCTCCATACCAGGCAAAATCCTGATAAATCTTTTATATACCCTCTCCAAAGCCTCCACATCCTTCTGGTAGTGCAGCGACCAGAATTGAACACTATATTCCAAGTGCAGTCTAACTAAGATTCTATAAAGCTGCAACATGACTTGCCAATTTTTAAACTCAATGCCCCGGCCGATGAAGGCAAGCATGCTGTATGCCTTCTTGACTACCTTCTCCACCTGCGTTGCCACTTTCAGTGACCTGTATACCTGTACACCTAGATCCCTCTGCCTATCAATACTCTTAAGGGTTCTGTCATTTACTGTATATTTCCCATCTGTATTAGACCTTCCAAAATGCATTACCTCACATTTGTCCAGATTAAACTCCATCTGCCATCTCTCCACCCAAGTCTCCAAAAGATTTATATTCTGCGAATCCTCTGATGGTTCTCATTGCTATTCACAATTCCACCAACCTTTGTGTCGTCCACAAACTTACTAATCAAACCAGTTACATTTTCCTCCAAATCATTTATCTATATCACAAACAGCAAAGGTCCCAGCACTGATCCCTGAGGAATGCCACTAGTCACAGCCCTCCATTCAGAAACACACCCTTCCACTACTACCCTCTGTCAAAGAAATCCTGAAGAGAACTTGTAAAACCTGAATTCTGAATTATTTGTTAAAAGTGGAGCAAAACATAAGAACATAAGAACATAAGAAATAGGAGCAGGAGTAGGCCATCTAGCCCCTCGAGCCTGCCCCGCCATTCAATAAGATCATGGCTGATCTGAAGTACATCAGTTCCACTTACCCACCTGATCCCCATAACCCCTAATTCCCTTACCGATCAGGAATCCATCTATCCGTGATTTAAACATATTCAACGAAGTAGCCTCCACCACTTCAGTGGGCAGAGAATTCCAGAGATTCACCACCCTCTGAGAGAAGAAGTTCCTCCTCAACTCTGTCCTAAACTGACCCCCCTTTATTTTGAGGCTGTGCCCTCTAGTTCTAGTTTCCTTTCTAAGTGGAAAGAATCTCTCCATCTCTACCCTATCCAGCCCCTTCATTATCTTATAGGTCTCTATAAGATCCCCCCTCAGCCTTCTAAATTCCAACGAATACAAACCCAATCTGCTCAGTCTCTCCTCATAATCAACACCCCTCATCTCTGGTATCAACCTGGCGAACCTTCTCTGCACTCCCTCCAAGGCCAATATATCCTTCCGCAAATAAGGGGACCAATACTGCACACAGTATTCCAGCTTTGTTTGAAAGAGTAATTAGGAAAACATGAACTGGATTTCATAGTGCAAACTGCTGATGGAAAGCATTATTGTGAAAGAAGATTTTAAAACATGCTTTTTGTGAGTGGAGTTGGAAACTCTAATGTGACAATCGGAATTTTGAGGAGAAATCCACAGACTTGGGTTCAGAGTGGAAAGTGTATTTGACCACAGTCGACTTGTGTGTTCAAAGGGACTTTGTGTTACTGAGATCATTGTAGCTTAAGATATACTTGGAATGTGCATTAACCTTAAAATCTGTGTGTATTTGTGAAGTAAAACTTGTGTATATTTCTGTAAAATCTGTGTATATTTCTCTACACCCTAGCTCTGATTGTAGCACTATATTCTGTACTCTCTCCTTTTCTTCTCCCCTGTGTACTGTACTAACGGTATGTTTTGTCTGTATAGCGTGTGAGAAACAATACTGTTCACTGTATCCCAACACATGTGATAATAATAAATCAAGTCAAATCAAAAAGCTACGGGTGGGGAGTAAAGGAGTATTGTATCATAATCCAACTTTTCATGTTTAATAAATGTTTTTCTTCTTGTTGTTAAAACTAATTAGCAGTCCTGTGACTATGTTCCTCGTTATCTAAAAAAAAAGTAAAAGTTATGGTCTTTTGAGCTACGATTCCATTCTGGGAGCTTCATGCCCTGTATAACACCACTGTGATCATAACCATCTAAATATATGTAAATGTAATGTATAAGCATATTGTTCAACCTACATATTTATCACAGAGGGTGGTGAATCTGTGGAACTTATTGCTACAGAGGGCTGTGGAGGCAGGTATTGAGTGTCTTTAAGACAGAGATAGATAGGTTCTTGATCAATAAGGGGATCAAGGGTTACGAGGAGAAGGCATGAGAATGGGGATGAGAATCATATCAGCCATGATTGAATGGCGGAGCAAATTCAATGGGCCAAATGGCGGAGCAGATTCGATGGGCCGAATGGCTTAATTCTGCTCCTATATCTTATGGTTAATGGTGCAAATGTGGGCAGCCTAATGGCACTAAGTGTTAACCAAAACTTCAAGGAAAGGTGAAGCACAGAGCTTAGATCTTTTCCACTTGAAGTGGGGTAAAGTGGCTAGACAATCTTGCCTCGCCTCCGTAGATGTAGTTCCAGAGTTGTGTTGGAGACACTTTAGTCTATCCTCTTAAAGAAAAATGTTTAGTCTTTGCAATTCTTAAATGAGGTTGAGGGTGGTGGGGGTGGTATGGTGCAAGAACATTTATGATTAGGATGACAATACTGGCACTCTTCAAATTTCAAGTGTTGAACTAATCAGGTGCTCCTAGTGCATTGACAGTGGAAATCTTCAGAATGTTTGATTTGACATCATAAACTCATTCAAATGTGAGGAGCGTCATAAATTGCTTCTGGCCTGTGAAACAGACTGATAAGGCTTTTTCACAGGATGATTTCTGATTAATTATTAATAGTATTCATAGATTAAGAATGCTCACATGAATCATTGCCTATGTAGTGTCATTCATCCTATACCGGTCTTTCCAAGCTAATTGGTCTAATGTTCTGTTCTTTCTTTTCACCTCCTACTCTCTTTATGGCTCACATTGTTGTGATATTTACAAATACTTTCTCTTGCTTATACTGCTCAAGAGAAAAGAATGCATTAGGCAGGTGCAGATATGACTATTCTAGTGTATGCAGCAATAAGGAAAGCCTTTCATTAAAAACGTAGCTCTTATAGTGCTCAGATAGTTAGTTTCAAATTAGCTAAAGCTTGATTTTTAACAAAACACTTGTATTGTTCCTGAGATATTACATTTAATTTGTATCAAATAAACACAGTATTGCAACCGTAATCTTAAAACTCCAAGATATGTGCAGTTCCTAATGCATGTGGAGCAGAACATGCGGTGACTACAGTTGTGGCATCATTTTTCATTGTCAGCTGTCACTGTTAGATCAGGGAAATATCAGGCTGTAAGAATTTTTGAGGAATTGCAGAAATACATATTATCTTATTAGCATTGGCATACGTTAGATACTATTTTGTCCATTTGGGACAATAGAAACTATAGAAAATGTTTACAAGAAAAAGCATGGATTTTATAGAAATTCACAATAAAAATTACTGTAGCTGAGGTACACATTTTAAAAAATGGATTAAAAAAAACTACAAACTTTATGTTGCATACCACACTGAGCTGCTAGTGCAAACATATATTTCATTAAATGCTCTTGTTCCAGAATGATGATCAGTGTAAATTAAAATACAATTCATTCTGCAACTTAGCTTTTTGATGGAGGAAGGAAGCTTTAACAGTTTTCTTGAAGAAATAAAACGCCAGCTATCATGGTTGTTATCGTGACTGGATTATTACATATTGCTGTCTTTAAGTTGTTTATGCCTATATGTACTATTTAAATGTTTATAGAAAAATGACCAAGGTCTGATATTTTGCTCAAGCGCTAAACAGTTACAGAAAAAATTATTCAAACATGTTACAATCAAAGTGGTTTGTACTGAAATTCTGCAGATTCCATAATCCCTATTGTTCTGATCTTAAGCATGCTTCCTCCAATGATTGATGTGCAGCATGTGGAGATGATGAATACATTCTTCAAAGACAATCTTTGCATAACTAAGAGGAGGCAGTCCTTATCTGACCGAACAGATATGCTCTCATGCTTCTCGTCTCTTGAGGGTTAGATCATCAATCAATCAATACCACTAAATATTTTGAAACCTTCAAAATTTCAATCTATTATTGTGGATGGTTAATTTGGTACTATAAACCACAGTGCCATATAAAATTTACAAACAGCACAAATTCCAATTTTTTAATATTATTATAACAGATATTCCTGGCTGAGCACTCTTCTCACTGTTGAACATCTTCCTTACAGTTTTTAGGGCCTTCCCTGACCAATGCAAAATTGCACAGCACATGCAAGTATTAGAGAAATTAGGGAGGTAGTTTATATGTCAAGATTGGCCAGATTTTGCTGGAGCAGGGCATCTCACAGCATGCCCCCATTAATTAGACTTGTTCATGCATGTTTAGGTTTTAACATTTTTTTCCCCTCACAAAGTTGCAGGAAGTGTGAGTTGATAACAGCGCACCAAGGGCAACAAGGTATAGGGACCTTAGTAAACAAAGGGCAGGCAGTGTATCTCCTTAACCAATGAGTTTAAAGGATTGAAAACAAAAGGACTGAGAATAAGGATGAATTAGGATGGGTAAATTCAATGTCAAATCAGAATGCAAAAATAAAGAGAGGGAATATAGAATATATAGAAACTCCACACTTACTTTCTTGGTAAAAGAAGTTGATTGGCAGCCATTAATAATTAATGCATCATTAAAAAGATATTCATACTATTAGTTACCAGACTTAACTTTTTGTGGTGAGTGTAATAGCCAATTATTGTGCAAATGCAGCAACCTCGTGCAAACCTCAAGGAAGTATTTGCAAACATAATGGTCGAGTGGCACAAATCAGCCAATAACTTGTCACAATTTGCAATGCGTGGGGTATCTCTTCACTGCTACAATTTACACTTTAATAAGTGTGCATCATTCAGCAAGTCTAACCTGGTATCATATTTTCCCAGTCGTAGAACAATTTGAAGATGTAAATAAAAACCCTTTGAGGCCAAATTTTGAAACAGTTTATTCAGTTAACAACTTGGGTTATTGTATATGAATCAGGATGACCCAGATCACTTTGGATTCTGAACGTAAATCAGTGCTATTATCACTTTCGTAAAGAATTGATCAGTTTTCTTTTTAGTTTCTTATTTATTTTTCCTATCATTCAAAAAAATTCCTACAGGTCTTACTTAACATTGTGACATTACAATTTCCAAAAATACAAATGATAACAAGTGATTTAGAAGTATTACTATATAGAGAGACCAATTGGTTTACAGCTCTCTCATAGCAACAGTGGCTAAGAATAAATCAATGATTTATGCATGTAAGCAGGCTTGCTGTTAACCTTTCCTGAAAAAGTTAGTTGAAGGACAACGTTTGACATTTATTTACTTTATTTGTATGTTTTGATTCCGCTACATTTCTCTTATTTTTTTCAACTTTTCTGCATATTTTAGTCACAATTGTATTCCTGCTTACCTACACCAATGTTTCGTCGCATTATGAAATGGCTTTCTTTTCAAACCCCTTTTAGAAATACAAAATCACAATCTGCAATTAACATGTGATTCCAGTAATCACCTTTGGATCTCTCTGGCATTTCACATTCCTACAAATGTGCCTATCCTATAGTATTCTATTTAAATCTATTACTCAGATCATAACCAGACTGACCAAGTTCAAACACAAATTATGTTTCATTGCCAATGGATAGAGATAGGCATACTCTTCTGTTATAGTATGACATTTCAATCAAGAATTAGGGAAGATGGACATCCAGAATAACCATTTCTACAAGTATCCCCAGCAACATGCAGAATTAAAAGCATTTCATTCAAACTCTAGGTAAAAGCAAAATACTATGAATGCTGAAATCTAAACAAAAACAGAAAATGCTGGAAAACCTCAGCAGGTCTGACAGCATCTGTGTAGAGAGGACAGAGCTAAACGTTGAGTCAGGATGACCCTTCATCAGAGCAGAGCTGACTCGAAACGTTGGCTCTATTCTCTCTCCACAGATGCTGTCAGACCTGCTGAGATTTTCCAGCATTTTCTGTTTTTGTGTCACTCAAACTCTTATTTATCAGGCAACAGATTAGCATGCTCTACCAGTGGGTGCCATCTGAAGGACAAACTATAAACCCAACTGTTTTCCCTACATCTACCTAATCTGAGCATGAAGCCATGCTAATAAGCTAACGATCAAAATTGGGGAAAAAGACATCCTTCTATTCGAGCCTGTTAAAACACTGACAAGTCATTTGGGTATAAACTACAGCCACGGCATAAAATCTAGACCTTAATGTCTAATCTACATACTCCATAATTTTTCAGCAATCTTTTTATCTTACACTTGGTTCAGGTAGATACCCTTATTAATTTTGCATACATTATGAAACAATCTTGTTTGAAGCATTCAAAATGGCATTGTATGAGTTCTTAGAAACAATGTGCAGGGGTATGGGGAAGAGGTAGGGGAATGGCACAAAGCTGCAGGGGGCAATTCTCCCAAAAAAGTTCTAAGTGCTGAATTCGTGGGAAAATTAGTGTAAATCACGATTGTTTTTTCAGTGCAGCTTCAGCCAAGAACCTCCCACACTCTGTGCAATGCAGAGGTCACAATCGTGATTATTAAAAGTTCGGGAGACCGGACCTATTCACGCCGAAGGCTGACAGTTCTGGAATTTTGCGCATGCGCAGTGGCCCTGAACTGTCAGCCTGCCCTTTGCTGGCCAGCTCAATCACTGGCCAGCCCGGGACCCTCGCAGTGCTGCCCCCCCAAACCCCCCACGGCCCGAATGCAGTCTCCACTAGCATTCCTGGGCCAGCTGTGACCCCGCTTCCCCCAAAGTTCAGGAGTGCCCTGATCTCCAGCTCCTCCCCTCCACAGCAGTGATGATCCCCACCACACTCCACCCCCCCCCCCCACAACCCGGGGCAAATCCCCCCACCACGGGAGACAGACCCTCCTGGCGGACCACCCCCTCCAGCCTGCTCTGATCACTAGCCTCCCTCCAGCCCTGATTGATCCCAATGCAGAGTGGCAGCGGGATCCCCCTCCCCCCCCACCACCAATCGTCCCCTCGGTCCCACCCCTGGGCATGGGCACTTTGCCCCTTGGGCAGTGTCAGCGCACAGGCTGGCACTGCCAGGATGCCCATGCCCAAGGGGCATCACCCCCCCCCACTGTCTGACCGCCTGGGGGGCCCCGATTGCCCCCCTTCGCTCCAACGGTGTCTCCCCCCAAAAGTGGGGAGCTAGTCTGAACCCCACCGGAGTGAAATTGCACTGATGGAGTGGGAGATGCTAGTGGGCCCGGAGACCTCAGTGCTGGGCCCGATAATGACATTTAAAATAACTTACCTGCTGGTCCCGCAGGTTTCCAGCCTGGTCCCGGCACGCCGGATATCCAGCACTCGGAGATGTGCGCGTGTGTGGGAATGCATGCGCAAATACCACGAATCGGCCCGCATGCAATTTTCTTGGCCCGATGTGTTAAAAAATTAGCACGTCGCGGTGGGAGAATCACCCCCACAATTCTCGTTTGGAGAGCCAGACACAATGGACTAAATGGCCTCCTTCTGCACTGTCACAGTTCTGTGATTCTGTTTTATTTGTGTGTCTACAGAGCTCTAACAAAGGGTCATGTAGACTCAAAACGTTGGCTCTATTCTCTCCCAGTAAGAAGTTTAACAACACCAGGTTAAAGTCCAACAGGTTTATTTGGTAGCAAAAGCCACACAAGCTTTCGGAGCCCCAAGCCCCTTCTTCAGGTGAGTGGGAATTCTGTTCACAAACAGGGCATATAAAGACACAAACTCAATTTACATGAATAGTGGTTGGAATGCGAATACTTATGCTAATCAAGTCTTTAAGATACAAACAATGTGAGTGGAGAGAGCATCAAGACAGGCTAAAGAGATGTGTATTGTCTCCAGACAGGACAGCCAGTGAAACTCTGCAGGTCCAGGCAGGCTGTGGGGATTACAAATAGTGTGGCATGAACCCAATATCCCGGTTGAGGCCGTCCTCATGTGTGCGGAACTTGGCTATCAGTTTCTGCCAAGTTTCTATTCTCTCCCCACAGAGGTTGTCAGACCTGCTGAGATTTTCCAGCGTTATCTGTTTTTGTGTCAACAGTTGGCTTGCCATGTTTACCTCTACCGAGACAAGAAACAATAAAAGCATCCAAGTATAAAAATATATAAATTGACCCATTGACATAAGCATATTAAATATTTTGCTAAAAAAGGCATTAATTATAACAAAAAAACCAAACAAGTATAGGTAACAACTGCAATATCTTAACTGATAGCCCTATCAAATAGAAGTTTACAGCTGCTTGCGTTTATTGGAATGCACTTATCATTTTTAACATCACAATCCACCTTCTTTTATGTATTTCTCATCACAAAAGGTTTCCTAATCACATCTATAATTTAACATTAAACATACTCTTACCTAATCCATGTGTAAATAACCTGCCCTATAATGTAATCTCAGAATGTAATCATTGACCTGTAAATATGTAATGTTTTTCACACCCCAATCTTTATAAATCTTACCCTTGTTCTGTTTTACATCTGTTCTTAATTTTTACTTCCTTTACATTTTTCTCTTTATTATTTATTGAATGATTTTACATATTTTCTTTTTCAATACTTACATGTTTTTACTTTCCTGTTTGCGTGCTTGCACAGTAAACTGACAGATTTAGTACTACTTTTGCTAGTTTGGTGTAAAAATTCAGCATTGTTGGAAAATTTTTAAAATGAGCGCTCCATTAGCTGCTTCAACTGATTATTTGGGCACGGTTCATAATTTATTAATTTTATTATTGTCTACAAACTATGCCACTCACAAATATTAATATATATTCTCCCAGCATGTTTTTTTTTGATAATAAAACAATGCAAGAGTCTGAGCAGGATGAAATTAAATGTGATCGTGTTTTGTAACTTAAACCATCTTAGGACCACAACAATTACAAGTGTCACAATCAATACTTGTGTACAGGCAAACTGCGTTTGATGGTTTATGGAGGCTTATGGAGAACAGTGGACCCGATCTTCCCAAAAGTGTCATAAAAGTCTGAAAACGGGAATGTTCCACATCAGCTTTTTGGGTGGGTTCGGTACTGCAAGTTCCCCCCCTTGCTCGACCACCCCTCCCTTCAAACCCCGGCTCTATCATAGCTCCACCCCCACTCAGGCCCCACCCCCTTGGCACTCGTGACCAACCTGGTACTGCCAGGGTGCCAGGTGGGCACTTCCAGGAGGCCTGGTGGGTAACTGCCAGGCTGGCACTGCACGATGGGCACTGCCTAGCTATGCCTCCGACCACCTGGGGCTTCAATGTCCTCTGATCATCCCAGTGTGGCCAAAGTGCCTAGTCCCTACCAGTGCAGGGCAGAAGTGATTCTTGTGGGCTGAAGCATCTGGGAGAGGGGAAGCAGCCATGCCAGACTAACTACATGTGAATGCAGTTAATTCCATGCAAATGGGCTTGGGCACGAAGCCATTCACACTGGCAAAACAGGGCCAGGATGATACCAAATCGGTTTGTGCCTGGCGCAGATCTGATTTTTAGCCTCTCTCACTATTTTCCTGACTCACCACACTGATCGACTGGCACAACAAGTCAGTAAGATCATGCCAAATGTGTCAGTTGTAATCAGGGTAGCTGTTCGAATCTGTGGGCTAATATTGTTTCTTACTCCTTCTAGCATGCAAAGTGGTACGGTTTTGTACATGATGTTGTTATGACCCATCCTAGGTGAGATTCCCAAATGTTGGTGATCCAGTGAGACCCCTCAATTTGTTACTGTCTAGTTGGGTACCCCAAATTGTTACAAATCCAGGTGAGGAGGGATAAACTGGTTCCCTTTCTTTATCAACCTCTCTCTATTGGTAGCAACAGGATTTAATCTAAAAAGGATCCCTTTTCACGGATACCTTTTCCCAGACCTGATAATTGTGTTTTAAAAAGGAGCCAATTTAACCAGGCTTTCGTGAGTTAAAGGTAGACTGAGCTTATTAACTACTAAAAGGCAAGAACAAATGGTAAAACACATCCATATACATTCATATGGATTAGAAGTGAGAATTGAGCCCAAAGTAAGTAAATATATTTTTCAAAAAGTATTCAGAACAGTCCTTGACTTGTCCGGAATAAATCATGAAGCATTACACCCATTATGATTTGAGATTCCTGCATAGTTGACTTCAGTGAGTTTTGAGGTTCCAGTAGTTGACTTCATTGCGAACAGCTTGCAATTCAAAGTCTGTAGTTTGGCAGAGAAGATATTCAGTCCCGAGCCTGCTAAAAGGATGGAAATAGGGATTTAAATATTTACGCCAAAAAACTTAGCCCTGGAGACATCAGGAGGCCGTGGCACCCTGCAGTGAGCCTGCTAAACGGCCTTCGCTGATGTCTCCTGGCCTGTTGCGCTGGGCTGGGAGAATCGCCCCCTCCCCCTCCCCACTTAACTGGAAACAAGATGGTTCCATTGTCTCTCAGTGTATCTCCCCCCCGCCCCTCCCCCCACCCCCACCAGCAATTCAGCTAATGACTGACTACATCTTCAGCCATCTTTGGCTTATATGTCCATTTTTAAAAACTCACAGGTCTCAGTTATTTCCGTGTATAATTCTGTCCCCCCCACCCACCCTCCCATCATCATGACAACATGCTTTAGGCAGATCATATCTGCAAGTATTTTCCCTTTGTGGGTAAAGATTGCAACAATGAAAATACTTTCAACAGAAAATCAATATTATGTAATAAATATAACAACTTGGATGAGAGCAGTACGGGGAATCCCTGCTGATGGCCCTTCTGATGAAATTATAATGAGAACAGTCCAGATGTCACAAAATATGTTCCAAGATTATAACCGGGTGCTCCGGTTTCCTCCCACAGTCCGATAGACATGCTGGTTAGGTGCATTGACCCGAACAGGCGCCAGAGTGTGGTGACTAGGGGAATTTCACAGTAACTTCATTGCAGTGATAACGTAAGCCTTACTTGTGACTAATAAATAAACTTTACTTTTAACCCATAATCCTCCCCAATTAATAATTTTGAAACTACAGTACACTGGGTGACAATTACTGGTTACTAAAATTACTAACAATTTTGGCCATATGAACATTTATTTACAATTTACAGTCTTCACCTTTAAAACAGTTCACCACAGAAAAATAAAACTTGTTGTAGCAGTGATAAAAGTCACACTGAGGGCCCAATGTGTCCTTTTATGTTTGTTCACTAATCACTGTACAGCACAGTATTTTCCTATGTAGATATCACTGGCAGTGTCATTCTGTGATGATGATTAGTGTCTGAGTAACTTAAGGTAGATTTGTTTTATCAAAGTATAGTCCCTCTAAATACGTATCTATTTTGACTTTGAAGACTCGTATGTTTACATCAAGGCAGGCTGCCAACAGTTCCTATCTGGGTCAGTGCAGACAGATGGTTAAAGAGCAGACTTGAACTAAAATAAAATGCAGAACTAATAGGGTTTATGTTAAAACCACAGGTATACCAAAGCGTGCTCAGTTGCGAGAGAAATGTTATCGTGGGAAAGTTTAACAGTCATTTCAAACAAATTACTTTGTGTTAATCTGTCCATTTTAAACAACATTGTCCACTCATTTTAATTACTACGTACATCTCTTACCTTTCTATATCTCTTTAATTTGCCAGCTCATCATAGTTAACTCCCTTGCTTTTCCTCAAAACAGTGCCATGAGATCTATTACCTGAGAACATCTCATTCAGAAGGCAGCAGCACCTCCAACAGTGCAGCACTCCCTCAGTATTGTGCTGAACTGTCAATGTAGATTTCTGTGCTCAACGTTTTGGGGTGGGACTTGAACTCATAACCTACTGACTTAGAGGCAAAAGTGCTGCAAACTGAGCCATGACTGGCACCGAATGCGGACGGATTCCATCTCCCCTAACATTCCCAGAAACTGCAAAGCCATGTAGTGATCCAATGGATAAGGACCCAATGCACTTCCCACCCAAACCGGCCAGAGTTATGATGCAGAGCCAGTTTAATCTGAATGGAAAATCTTGGGCCTGATATTCAACATGTATCATTGGATAATGGCTTTTCCCCCATTCCTCCCTCTCTCTCTCTCTACTATGGAGCATTGAGGCAATTGCATTACTGTCACTGCCAGAACAACTGAGATCAATGAACTCAGCATGAACAATGAAGTAAAACATGGGCCTGCTGATTTATTTGGCTTCAGGTAATTTTCTATTTGAGTCATTTTAATTCATTGGAGACCAACATCTGTCAGCCAGTGATTATACCCAGCAAATCTGTCATTCATATTCTGGCAGCAGACTGAAAACAAACAAACAAAAGAACCGCATCTATGAGTCCGTGCTAAGACAGCAGAGGCCGAAATACTCTGCTAGGTTCTGAATGATAACAATGCCAACATTCTTTACCCAAAGTACCCAATGAAAAGATCAATGATAGAGCTCTACCCCACAATATTCCCTTTATAATTTTTAGCAGAGTCAAATCTTCACAAGATTCATCCAAGATTAAGAGCTATAGGTAGTATGCAGTAAATATGTTATACCAATTTTTGTTAAGGTTGGATTTACTTCAAAGTTCAAGAGCCCATGTGCTCACTACAGCTAACATATCTGCAATAGAATGAGTGTAGTGACCAGCATTTGTAGGATAGTCTACTGTGAGAAATAAGGATATTTGTCTCATTCAATGCAGGATGTATGGTTGATAACTCAAAGAATTTCCCTTTGTTTTACGAATTTGTATTGGACAGAAGAATGCAGATTTCAGTTCCTAGGGTAGCAACCTGATACTAAGCAAGCACATCAAATCCAATGTATTCAACTCAGAACTATATGGCAGGAAATGTTATTTTCAGTGTTTGTCTCTGGTAAGGCACAAAAAAATATTTACTGTCACAGCATTCAAGGTTCTGCCAAGGAACTAACATTCAGATACTCTTGAAATCCATTTCTCGGAAAGAGGAATTGATCTTAAATGCCATGAAAGTTGAATAAATTTCTCCTTCCTAATTATAGGGTCATGGAAAAGGAAGAAAACAAGTTACATTAAAATACTTGACATTCCTAATTCACTTGGTCAGAGTTTTGATTTTTTTCTAAGTTGTGCATTATCTCCAAGATGTCTTGCTTCCTTCAAGATGCTGCTTGATCTAGTGTTGGTCACCTGTCCTACTGTCTCCTTCAGCTCCATGTAGGTTTTTGTCTGATTATGCTCCATTGAAGCAGTAGATTTTTGTTCAGGAGGATAAGAAAAAGACGGAAAATGCTGGGAGGACTTTGCATTACCATCCTCTATAAGAATCATGCTTCAACATTATGATGCTTAGATTGTTTTCTGTTAAGATAAAATGCTGCCGGCTATATTTCTGCTACAATTTGGTAATGGCACTTCTATAAACAATAAAATACCAGCTGCAGTCGAATGTATGGTGATAAAATGTCAACCTCCAGGCTTATTAAGTAATTGCAAGTGTGTTAGAATAATGACACCCATCACTGTCACAAGAACAGGAATAGTGAAGGTCACTCCTTTGACTTGTCTTACCTCATGCACCCAGCAATAGCCCAAGAAAACATCCAACTATCTTCAAAATAATGCCATATCTTTATCAAAAAGTCCATCCAGAATGTTAACCTTTCAAAATCAAACTTCCTGCCATCAGTTTCCTTCTTTGTACAGTTCACCTTGAAGCAATGAATCAGATTTGCTGTAGTGTTTGATATTTTCTGTACCCCAATAAGGTTCCTTCTTTCAAGTAAATTTTAACGATACACTGGCCAACCGGCACTGAGAGTAGGTTGGCTGCATGCTCTCATCAGTGGGCTGGCAAGGGACTGAAGCCAGACCAGTTTTAAGGGAGGAGCCTCATTACAAGCCACCAGCATAACCAACGAAAGGATATCAAGAAAGAGCCCAGAGCAACAGCATTATTATTATGTATTATTCTCGTAGGACTTGGTGGCAAATTCAGCCCAGCCCAAAAAATGTAACTTCAACACTTAACTTTCCTGATCTCTTCCCTTCTTGCAATCGGCTGTTAAAATTACAATGGCTCTCTGTGTATATATCACAGCACCCTGATTGGCTTAGGATCAGTGAAACTCATGGCCCATTTGTGCAGGAGTCTTGGCCACCCCAGTCACAACCCCAGGAAAAGTAGGAGCAGAGCAGGAATAGAGCTGTGAATCCAGCACCTCTATTCTACCTGTTATTTCTCTGCTTCCACCAGACAGAGTTAGACAAAATTAATGGAAAGGGTTTTTTTAATGGGCATGTGATTAGTGACACCATTCAGGGCTGATGTCAGAAAACACTTCTTGATGCAAATCTGCAACTTTATTAAAAAGCAGCTAATACTGGGATCAATCAAAATGTTCAAAACTGAAATTGATATATTTTACTGAGGCGGGGGCAGTGAGGATTATGAGACCACGGTAGGTAGATGGAGTTGACCAAAAGGTGAGCTACAATCTAATCGAATGGCAGAACAGGGTTAAGGGGCTGAATGGCTTGCTCCTACATGGAGAGAATTTGAGGGTTTTTTTTAAGAAGGGAAATTTGTGAGAAAATTGGTTTTACTCGTCCACAAACCTAAAAGTCCTGGAAATTGAGAGAATATGTCCACTTCAGGGTCAACACAAGTATGCAGGACAGGTGGCTAAAATCTGAAAAAAAAACAATCAGCGAGTATTATGGGCTGAATCATTTTCACTGACTGGGTGGGGAAAATCTCCACCTCATGCACGCTCTTTCCTATAATCTTATCAGTAAAACTTGGCACACAATGTCAGACTAACAAAAGTGCCTGGATACTGATATAACATTAGGTATCAAGTTTGAACTTGTTCTGTCAATTTGGCAAGTGGGTAATGGGTGGAAGATTTCCATTGCTTGCTATGAGTTGACAAAGTGTACAGATAGCAGGGAGAATTCCATTGTTTGGGCCTTGGTAACAAAAGCAGACAAATGATTCCTAAAAAAATCACTTTGTTGAAGTTGCAATCAGATGAAATGTTTCCCATCATATTTAGCCATATTGTTAAAGCATAATGACCCGAGGAAATCTTCCTTCATTTTTGTTATACGATCCTAATAACAATAATAATCTGGGAGGGCAGAACAGGCTTTCTTGTGGGGCCGACTGCTCACTTGCATAAACAGTCAGGCTGGGTTAGAAGGTTTTTTTCAAATCTTGGCCCCCATTTGTCTGCAATGGGAATGTTCAGATTCCTTTATCCATTGAGATAGGTGGCCATTTTAAAAGTTACAAGAGGTTGGAAATTTCATATTTTTTAAATTTTAATTTAAAAATTAGGCCTTCAGCATATGCTGAGGTTATCGGGCGAGATGACTGATTTGGTTGAAGATTCACAACATTTCGGCTGTGCCAAAATGTGCAAAAGGTATTAAAGTGGTCCAAAATATTTCTGCAGAAACGAATGTTTAGATCATCAAGGTTGAATGAGAAATAAATAAGCTGTAACAATAGCAGTGCTGCTGAAATACTCCTGCAAAAGCTAAATTAATGTGGAGTAAACTATGAGAAGATGGTCAGGGAAAGAGCGTCTGCTAAAATTAATTTAGAACACACTTGTGAACTAAGCAAAATTACATAAAATATAAAATATAATAATAAAGACTACTGGGAATATGGATCTATTGACAATTAGTAAAAGTATTGATGATTGAACACTAAACATATCAAACACAAGCAGGTCCACTCTAGAAGACTGGAGAAGAGATTTAAATCTATTAAACAGAAAGAGGCCGCTCGACCCAAGCAGCTAGGGTCGGCATTTATCCTCTATTATTTCATGTGCTTATCTTGTTCTATATCTCTTCAACCCATTTTCCTTAACCCACCTATCCAATCTAGCCTTGAATGCTGGCATGGTTTCTGCATTAGCCACTAACCGTGAAAGTGGAATCCACAGTCTTACAACTCTGTAAAAAGTTTCTAGTTCCCCCTGCCCATTGTTGAAGCTGGGAAATTCCCAAAATATAGAAGGCTGAAAAAACAAGCGAGTGATTTCACGTCTGCACGAAGGGAAGATAGGGGGTTCCCACAAGCACTTCACAGAACCAACCCACTAATAGAGGAAATGAATCTCCTTGTGCTTTTATGAAACATTTGAGACACAAAATGATAACAAACAGAAGAGGTACCTTGCGCCACATGGTGGTGACAGGAAGTGTTACAGTTGTAAAATTCTGCAATAAGATGAAAGTAATCCAAACAAAACACAAAAAACTGGGCACTACGTATGCAAAAAAAACAAATACTCAGTCGATTGGGAGTTCCTTTAACAGTGGGAAGGGAAGGCCTCAACTTTCTTTGTGCTCACCAAAAGAGATCTCTGTTTCTCAAGGACCGACAACATTTTTTTTTCTAAATTGCCTGAAGGGCCCTCTCTCCAGCTGATGATCTGGTTCATTCAACCTGCATGAATGGTTCAACAGCTTCCTCACTCAGATCCCAGTTAAAATGCCATTAGGGTCCGGTTAACATTACGAGAGCCCTGTTACCACCATAGACAAGTCACTGCTGACTCCTCCACCAAATGTCTTGTCTGGAGACAATACACATCTTTTTAGCCTGTCTTGATGCTCTCTCCACTCACGTTGTTTTGTTTCTTAAAGACTTGATTAGTTGTAAGTATTCGCATTCCAACCATTATTCATGTAAATTGAGTTTGTGTCTTTATATGCCCTGTTTGTGAACAGACTTCCCACACACCTGAAGAAGGGGCTTGGAGCTCCGAAAGCTTGTGTGGCTTTTGCTACCAAATAAACCTGTTAGACTTTAACCTGGTGTTGTTAAACTCCTTACTGTGTCCTCCACCAAAAGCAGGGACATGAAAATCAGAAATCAGCAAATTCATTCTAACTGCTCACTTGTTCCATTTTAGTTAATCAGGGTGAGGTAAAACAGCTCCAGGATTTTATTTGCACTTGATTCTTCCAAAATTTTTCGAGATTAATTACTTTCTTTGGTGGTCTGTTAATTATTTGGTGGTCCCTTCTAAACATGAATAATCTTTAAATAAACAAAACATTACTCCCAAAGCCACATGCTAGAAACAGGATGATAGTGCAGGTAAAAATGAGTGACTGGAGAAACAGCGCGGGGGAGAGGATTTCAGATTGTGGAGATGACTGAACTGGTTCTGGGGGGAAAGGGCACTTGTACAAGATGGAAGGGTTGTACCTGGACAAAGGCAGTTCCAATGTTCTCACTCAGAGGGTAACTAGTAGGTTTCGGAGGAGTTAAACTAATCTGGCAGTGGTAGAGGAACTAAAAATCACCAGAAAAAAGCAGCAGTGAGGACAGAGAGGGAATGGGTCTTAATACTCCTGGTAACCAAGTAGTCATGGATGCCAAGGAAAGGGGGGCATGGCAGTCTTGATTAAGCATTATGTTGCAGTCCGAAATAGTAAGGATTTACTAGATGGTTCTGGCATTGAATTTATTTGACCTGAGTTGAAGAACAGAGGGAGACCTGTTACATTGTCAGAGAACATAGATGAACAAATTTGTCAGTAAATTTCAAAGGCAAGTAATATTAGAGTAATATCAGAACACTTTACTTACCTTACTGTAAGCTAATGTATAACCTCTCCAAACATAGTGCAGAAGGACAGGTATCTCTGATATGTGCACAGATGAATTTATTGGATCAATATGTCTACAATCCAGCAAGGAAGTTTTGGGTGTGGATCTGGGAAATGAAGTAGGGTGTGGAATGTGTTATAATGTGGAGATGTCGGCGTTGGACAGGGGTAAACACAGTAAGAAGTCTCACAACACCAAGTTAAAGTCCAACAGGTTTATTTGGTAGCAATTTGGAGAGACCATGCAGACACTACGGCAACGGATGAATGAACACTGCTCGACAATCGCCAGGCAAGAGTGTTCTCTTCCCGTTGGGGAACACTTCAGCGGTCACAGGCATTCGGCCTCTGATCTTCGGGTAAGCGTTCTCCAAGGTGGCCTTCACGACACACGACAACGCAGAATCGCTGAGCAGAGACTGATAGCCAAGTTCCACACACATGAGGACGGCCTCAACTGGGATCTTGGGTTCATGTCACATTATTTGTAACCCCCACGACTTGCCTGGGCTTGCAAAATCTCATTAACTGTCCTGTCTGGAGACAATACACATCTCTTTAGCCTATGCTTAACGCTCTCTCCACTCACATTGTCTGTACCTTCAAGACTTGATTACCTATAAAGATTCACATTCCAACCATTATTTTGTAAATTGAGTTTGTGTCTTTATATGCCCTGTTTGTGAACAGAACTCCCAATTACCTGACGAAGGAGCAGCGCTCCGAAAGCTAGTGGACTTTAACTTGGTGTTGTGAGACTTCTTACTGAATGTGTTATAGTCAGAGATCATCCAATTAACAGTGATTATAACATGATTCAGTTTAAAGTCATTATACAAAAGAACTCTGTTTCTCAAAAGTCAGTGGAAGCAGAGTTTTTGAATACCTTTAAGATGCGGAGATGCTGGCGTTGGACTCGGTTGGGCACAGTAAGAAGTCTCTCAACACCAGGTTAAAGTCCAACAGGTTTATTTCAAATCATGAGCTTTTGGAGCGCTGCTGCTTCATCAGGTGAGTCACTCACCTGACGAAGGAGCAATGCTCTGAAAGCTTGTGATTCCAAATAAACCTGTTGGACTTTAACCTGGTGTTCAGAGACTTCTTAATGTGAATATTTTTAAGGCAGAACTAGATAGATTCTTGATAAACAAGAAAATGAAAGATTATTGGAGATAGGCAGGAATGTGGAATTGAGGTTACAATCAGATCAGCCATGATCTTATTGAATGGCAGAGAAGGCTTGAGGGGCTTATTGACCTACTCCTGCTCCAAATTCATATGTTTGCAAGTACTTAGGTTGATATGAAATCAGGAATGATCAAAGGTAAAAATGTTCAACTGGGGAAAAAGTTAATCTCAGTGATTTAAAAAAGGACCCAGCACAAGTAGATTTGAAAAGGTGATTGTGGGGTAAAGTAGTAATGGAGCAATGGAGGATATTCAGGGAAGAGATAGTTCAGATATAAACTAGGCCATTTCTGTTGAGGAGCAAAGGTAGAGCATCAAAAGCTAATGCATTCTGGATTAACAAAGAGATAAAAACAGAATAATCCAGAAAAAGGAGGTTTATGACAAATGTCAGAAGCAAAATTCAGTTAATAACCAGGAAGTTTATGAGAAGTATAGGAAGGAATTGAAAAAAAATAATATGGGAGAAAAACAGAGGCTACAAGAAAAGATTAATAGGCAACTTTAAAATGAACCACAAAAGATTTCATGAACAGGTACATGATGCGCTATCAATTAGGCAAAAGACTACTTGTGTGCCAATACAACTGTAGGCTTTTATTCATTACAGAACCAGGAGCACATCCCAACAGATAACCGACCCGAACTGAACAAGGGGGAGGAAACAGCCACCTTTATACTAGGTGACAAGGGGAGGAGCCGGCAGGGGATGTGTCCAGGCATGACAAACACACAACGGTGGTCCAGGCAGGACAAAGACACAACTGAAGTCCACCACAGTACAGTGTTGGTGATCTAGGGAAAATGTTAGGTCTATTCAGGACGCAGAGGAAAATCTTCATGGAAAGGCAAAGGACCTAGCTAAGCTATTAAATGAATACTTTGCATTTGTTTCCACAAAGCAAGCGGATGATGTGAATATTACACTAAAAGAGGACAGGAGAGAGTTATGGATGGGTGGTGATAGAGAAGATGTAGCAAAAAAAAATCCTTCTTCTAAAGGATTACACCATTGAAAGTCATTAAGTCACCTGGCCCAGATGGAATGCATCCTATGTTGCAGGTGAAAATAGATAAGTTTTTTAAAAAAGAAATAAGAGACAAGTGTAAAGGTCAAACCAAGATAAGGTACAAGGGTGCCATAAACGATGAGGGAATAAATACATTTATAAAACGGAAGTATGAAAAAGCTGATGAAAATGAACAAAAACGAACAACTAAAGACAAATCAAACAGCCTGCACAGCAATGTGTAGAGCATCGAAAATAAAATGGAGAAACCGGGAGGCAATAATCTGCAGTGAGGAATTTGGAGCCAGAATTCAAATTGCTGGTAGTATTGGGAACAGGTACAAACACAATTTAAAAATTACATTTCTGGAAGGTGTCTCTGGGACATACTACAATTTTTAAAGGGTTGTGGGGGAAATTCGCCTGCCTCCAATTAACAGCCCATTCAACTCCTTGAGGAGCTTGTTAATGGGTTTGGAGAGCATGGAAATAATTGTGAATTCAGCAAACCTGAACAGTCTTGTGCTTGTTAGTGCGCAGCTGTCAGGTTCATTGTGAGGAGAAGTAAACATTTCTTTTAATGAGATGAAAATTGTAAGGACCTGGGAAATCTTGCACATTCCCTCCCATTTGGCTGTATGGTCACTTTCCAGGCAATGTCTCTCCTGCTCATAGGGCATTACCAGGCCCCATTATGATTGCCATGTGCCTCTGTCACTTGTCTCCTGTCTCCTGGTTAATTAGATGCTGAGTTCGCCTCCAGCCTAATTCTGACATTCACATTTCAAAATAGCATGTGGAGCTGGGTCAGGACCTGGAAATAAACCAGGCATTGGCTTCCTGACCCCATTTTCAACCCCAGATGTGGTAGGAATAACTTAAGCATGAAGAATTGATTAAATATAAAATAATCCGAAAGGATAGGGGTGACAGAAGGGTTTGGAATAGCTGAACTAATTAGCAATAAAGGGCAGTGGACAAAGCAACATAGATATCAGAGGGTTAGAAACAGATTCCATAAAAATTGAAATAATTTTTCTTCTTCTGTTCTCTGTACCAAGGTAGGCCTGACCTAGATCTTCACCAGGGGTAGAGCAAGGAAGCAGATCCTGAGGCCATCAACTGCATGCTGTTGGCACCAATCTGATCCACAATAGTTGTCTTAGCAACTCAATCCCCAAAAATCAGAATTCCTACAGCAACATACACTTTTACATGCAAATTGTAGTCCAGGGCTGTAAACTGTAATAGTAGAGGCTCCAATTTTCTTTCCATCACATGGCTGACCAGGAATTTCTCCCACTCTTACTGCCTGCCCTTGGTAGATGTTAGAAGGATTTATAAGTTGATATACACCTTTTTTGGCTATGTTGTGGAAGCCTTCCTTCGCCACCAAGTCCTGGAGTTGGTCTTGAACCAAGAGCTTCTGGTTCAGAGTCATGAAGGTTTACAACATGGAAACAGGTTCTTTGGCCCAATTTGTCCATGCCGCCCTGTTTTTACCATTAAGTTAGTCCCAGCTGTCCGCGTTTGGCTAATATCCCTCTATTCCAATCTTACCCCTGGAGCTGTCTAAATGCTTTTTAAAAGACAAAATTGTACCCGCCTCTACGACTCTGGCAGCTTGTTCCAGACACTCACCATCCTCTGTGTGAAAGAATTGCCCCTCTGGACCCTTTTGTATCTCTCCCCTCTCACCTTAAACCTATGCCCTCTAGCTTTAGACTCTCCTACATTTGGGAAAAGATGTTGACTATCTACCTTATCCATGTCCCTCATTATTTTATAGACCTCTACAAGATCACCCCTAAGTCTCCTACCCTCCAAGGAAAAATGTCCCAGTCTATCCAGTCTCTCTTTATATCTCAAAGCATCAAATCCCGGTAGCATCCTAATAAATCTTTTCTGTACTCTTTCCAGTTTAGTAATATCCTTTATATAATAGGGTGACCAGAACTGCACACAGTATTCCAAGTGTGGCTGTACCAATATCTTGTACAACTTTAACAAGATGTCCCAACTTCTGTATTCAATGTTCTGACCAATGAAACCAAGCATGCTGAATGCCTTCTTCACCACCCAGTCCACCTGTGACTCCACTTTCAAGGAGCTATGAACCTGTACCCCTAGATCTCTTTGTTTTATAATTCTTCCCAACACCCTACCATTAACTGAGTAAGTCCTGCCCTGGTTCGATCTCCCAAAATGCAACTCCATCTGGCATTCATCAGCCCACTGGCCCAATTGATCAAGATCCCGTTGCAATTCTAGATAACCCTTTTCACTGTCCACTATGCAACAATCTTGGTGTCATCTGCAAACTCACTAATCATGCCTCCTAAAGTCTCATCTAAATCATTAAATTAAGTGACAGATAATAGTGGACCCAGCGCCGATCCCTGAGGCAGACTGCTGGTTACAGGCCTCCAGTTTGAAAAACAACCCCCTACAACCACCCTCTCTCTGTCTTCTGTCATCAATCTGTCATCAAGCCAATTTTGTATCCAATTGGCTACCTCATCCTGGATCCCATGAGATGGGATGCAACAACCTACCATGCGGTACCTTGTCAAAGGCCTTGCTAAAGTCCATGTAGACAAAGTCAACTGCACTGCCTTCATTTACCTTCTTGGTTACCCCTTCAAAAATTGAATCAAATTGTGTGACATGATTTTCCACTCACAAAGCCATGCTGACTGTCCCTAATCAGTCCTTGCCTCTAAATAAATGCCTGTAGATCCTGTCTCTCAGAATACCTTCTAACAACTTACCCACCACAGACGTTAGACTCACTAGCCTGTAGTTCCCAGGCTTTTCTCTGCAGCTCTTCTTAAACAAAGACAAACATTTGCCACCCTCCAATCTTCAGGCACCTCACCTGTAGCTGATTGTGAGCCTCTCTTTCCTCTTCAGCAAGAAACCCAGCAGTGGCTATCTGAGACCTGGTTTGGTACATTGTTAAATATTAAGTTTTTTAAAAAGTTAGGTATGAAGAAACCAAACAACTTGCTGAGTAAAATATTCCATGTCAAAGCAACAAATTGATCATTTAAAAAAGAAAAATTAATAAAATGACCGTTAAAAAGTGCCAAGCTTCTGAGCTAAATAATAAAGCCTTTTCACTTAAGAAGCAGAAAGACAGATTCGGACCCATGTCCCGGTCACCAGGGATGAGAGAGGGGACCTGGACCAAGCCAAGAAGTTTAGTTTAGCTAATGTTGCGTTTTAACGGACCTTGCGTTTCCCTCTGGTGGAGCATTCTATGAACTGGACGTGGTGGAGTTTGTACAATAGTGGGGTCAGAAGTGCATAGCCATTCATTGACTCCTCTCTCAGCCCAGTGTGTGGACAGGTTTTTAAACAGGAAGGACGAGGGGGGAAATGTACGTGTTTGTCTCCAGCTCAATCTCGTTCTCAGGATTCATACAGACTCACTCATTCTCACACACACTTGCTCAATATCACTCATTTGCTCATGCTCTCACATGCACATTCACTTATTCTCACTTGCTCACTCTCACACACATTCTCATTCCCTTTCATTCACTCACTCTCACAATCACACTGACTGACTTGCTCTCGATGTGGAGATGCCAGCGTTGGACTGGGGTAAACACAGTAAGAAGTCTAACAACACCAGGTTAAAGTACAACAGGTTTATTTGGTAGCAAAAGCCACTAGCTTTCACACAGACTCATGCCCTCTCACATTCGCTCTTTCATTCTCACATTTATTGGCTTGCTCTCACATTCACTAGCTAGTGCACACATTCGTTCAACAGCAGTGATTTCCCACTGATGTCTTTGCGGTGACCCCAACCTGTCAGCTGGAATTGTGCTCTGTGGCGACGGTGGCCAACTCAGGAAGGGAATGGCACTCGGCAGCCATCATTGACCAGGTAGCCTGACAATCAGGATCACCCACACACCAGATTGACTGCTTTAGACACTGGCCATCCAGAATGACAGGCTAGTCAGCCAATGAGCCCAGGCCACAGTAATTAGCACTGAATATACCCTCCTGTCCCAGGCCCTGGTGCTATCCACTAAACCACAAGATTTTTAAAAAGTGTCACGGACAGAATGCATGTGATCTCTTACTGCCCATGGTCAGTATGTTTTGTAGAGAAAAGGGTGTGTTTTCTTACCCTTGGAGTGTGCATTCCAATTAAATAATTCAGTAGCAAGCTTTTGTGTGTTTAAAAATAAAGGTTATTTTATTCCAATACATTTACTCCAAATTAAATGCAACATCAGACACATTCATTCTCTCATACACAGAGGTTATATACTGATAAAGATCATGTTCTTTTACAGATTATAGTTATCTCAGTCTCTGACTTGCAAGTGTTAATCTCCCACATGGCAGGCCTGGTTTCTTGAATGATTTTGATGACTTACAGTTGAAATGAGGGTCTTGTAAAGCAAAAGATTCACAGCAGGTTGTAAGGTTTATTGCAGTTGAGCAGGTAGGAGGTTGGTTCCCGGGTGAACTTTAAACTGGAACAGGTTGGTGGGGGTTATTTTGTCTGTTGGGATCTTCTGCTTACAAAATATTGCTGGTCTACCTTGGCTGCTTGATGATTTGAAGTTAATCCATGATCCAGCTTTCTGGCCAATTTATTACTGATTGCCAATGGCTCCTAGCTGATTTTTAAAAGCATACAAAAACAACATGACTGCCTCCATGTGGTGTTTCACAAATAGAAATAATTTTCCCAATAAGTTGAATACTTAACAGGTATACTGCTCATGTTGATTACACATCCTATGTTGTGGGTTAACACCTCAGAAAGGTTGAGACATCAGTATTTTTGTATTAAAATTGCCCATTTGAATCAGATTTGGTTTCATAGAATCATAGAATCATAGAAACCCTACAGTGCAGAAGGAGGCCATTCGGCCCATCGAGTCTGCACCGACCACAATCCCACCCAGGCCCTATCCCTACCCCCACATATTTACCCGCTAATCCCTCTAACCTACGCATCTCAGGACTCTAAGGGGCAATTTTGAACCTGGCCAATCAACCTAACCCGCACATCTTTGGACTGTGGGAGGAAACCGGAGCACCCGGAGGAAACCCACGCAGACACAAGGAGAATGTGCAAACTCCACACAGACAGTGACCCGAGCCGGGAATCGAACCCGGGACCCTGGAGCTGTGAAGCAGCAGTGCTAACCATGTGCTACCGTGCCGCCATTGGTTTCATTGAAGGGCATTGATTCATATCAGTCTGGAACATTTTTTTGTTCCCTCTTGACACAGAGGAGTGGTTCGCACGCACCAAAGAAGTCAGGTTACCCTTGGGCAGCCATCTTTTCTGTCCAATTTGTTGTTCCAGTATAAAATTAGTTTCACGTTCAGGATATGATTGGCCAGTACTGGGCATGACAAAAATTGATCAGGCTGATAGGGGTCTTACCTGACGAAGGAGCAGCACTCCGAAAGCTAGTGGCTTTTGCTACCAAATAAGCCTGTTGGACTTTAACCTGGTGTTGTGAGACTTCTTACTGTGTCTATTTGGGCCAGCTAACAATGGAAAGGAGGTTGAGGAAATAAATCTGTAAGCAAATATGAGAAATAAAGAGGACATGGAATAAAAATCATGAGAGACTTTTGCTACACTCAAATAAACCGACAGGAAGAAATTGCCAAACTTGCACGAGGAATGGAAATTTTACAATGCATACTAAACTTCGAAAGCAAAAATAAAAGGCTCAACAAGAGAGGGATCAAAAAATTGGAAACGACCACAAGAAATAAGACTGGAAAGTATATCCTTGCCACTTCTCGACAGTTACTCAGCTGTGTAGGACTGCACTCACCCAGTTCCATTCTTATCCATTTAATCATAACTAGAAAATCACCTGGTTTGGATTCTCTTCCTGCACTGTTACCCTGGTGTCCTCCAGGAAGTCTAAAATTTCTCCCAAACTCTGGCAACTTTCTGGGTTTGAACTAGACTATTTGCAACCATATTTGACCACATATCTGTGCCATCGCTATGACCACCTATTTCCAGCTCTGTAATATCAACTCACTTAATTTAAGAGGAAGCTGGATAATCACATGAGCGTGAAAGTAATAGAAGGATATGCTAATAATAGATGAAATAGGGAGGAGGCTCATGTGGTGCATAAATATAAATGTGAACCTATTGGTCTGCCTTAAAAACAATTTAACAAAAGGGAACTTACTGTTGGCTCATAAATTTTGCAGCCAGGTGAATAATTTTTTTTCTAAGGGATGATTTTGCCCAGAATGTGGCACTCTGAAGTTAACATTTGGAGTGTGAAAGTTGCATGGAAAGTTTCTGCACATGTTACTGTGAAAATCCCCTAGTCGCCACACTCTGGCGCCTGTTTGGGTACACCAAGGGAGAATTTACCATGGCCAATGCACCTAACCAGCACGTCTTTTGGACTGTGGGAGTAAACCAGTGCACCCAGAGAAAGTCCATGCAAACATGGGGAACTCTGCACAGTCAGTGACCAAAGCCGGGAATTGAACCCAGGTCCCTGGCGCTGTGAGGCAGCAGTGCCAACCACTGTGCCACAGTGCTGCAAGGGATAATGTATCTGCAATTTCCTCCTGTTTCCCTTCGTGTCGTAAATTAGAAACCATCACGTTTTGGAGATTTAACTACCTTAATTCACATTATTTTCTCCATTACCTTATTTTTAAACTTATAAATCCAAGAGGTTCCTGTTCTTCACTTATTTTCTGTCCCTGTTTGTGGAAAAGGCAAGCAAGAGCTGCAAACACTTTGTTTTTCTGTTTACAGCAAATTACTAAATGGTTTTAAAAAGTATGGCACAAGTTTGCAATAGTCTGCAGCTAGTATATATATGAATTTCATATAAATAAGTAGCTATATCATGTAATGATATAGCTACTTATTTAAAATTTCACATTTATGCAATCATCCTTTTACTATGATTGGCAGAAAGTGGGAGCAGGTTCCCAATTTGTTTTCTTTGTAATCATATGTATAAAAAGTTCAGAGTCTAGATAATTAATATTATAAAACCAAATGATGTCTGGAGGTCTTGTGGCATCAGCGCTAGCTTCCCTACCCCTGAATCAGAATCTCTGGTTGTAAGTCCCACTTCAAGAGTTGATGGTGTGTTCATGGTGTAACCAAACAGTTTGATTATCAGCCTATAAATCCTTCCAATATGCCTCATGGTGTTAAGAGTGGGAGAGTTTCCTGGTTAGCCACACTGCAGAAGACAATGACAAACCTGCAGTCCTTTTCCAACCGTAATCATGGACTAATCCAATTGAAGTCTGTGGTCACCAATGTCGGGTATGATACTTGAAGGAAGGCCAGTGATGGCAAAGGCTGGGGGGAAGGCTGGGGGGAGATGGCACATAGTGGTAATACCACTGAACTGGTAATCCAGATGCTCAGGCTAATGCTCTGCGAACACAGGTTCAAATCACACCATGGCAGGGGAATTTCCTATTCATTCAAGTTATGTAGGTTTCTCTGGAAATATTTATTGCCCATCCCTAATTGCCCTTGAGAAGGTAGAAGTGAGCTGTGTCCTTGAACTACTGCAATCCATGTGATGTAGGTACGTTGTGGGTACAGTTAGGGAGGCAGTTCCAAGATTTTGACCCAGTGCCAGCGAAGGAGCAGTGATATATTTCTAGGCCAAGATGGTTGAGTGGCTTGGAGGTGAACTTCTAGGTGGCAGTGTTCCCATGTATCTGCTACCCATGTCCTTCTATTTGAACAGTAAGAAGTCTCACAACACCAGGTTAAAGTCCAACAGGTTTATTTGGTAGCAAATACCATAAGCTTTCGGAGCAATGCTCCTTCGTCAGATGGAGTGGTCTCTGTTCTCAAACAGGGCACAGACACAGAAATCAAATTACAGAATACTGATTAGAATGCAAATCTCTACAGCCAGCCAGGTCTTAAATGCACAGACAATGTGGGTGGAGGGAGCATTCAACACAGGTTAAAGAGATGTGTATTGTCTCCAGACAGTACAGCTTGTGAAATTGTGCAAGTCCAGGAGTCAAGCTGTGGCGGTTACTGATAATGTGACATAAATCCAACATCCCGGTTTAGACCGTCCTCATGTGTGCGGAACTTGGCTATCAGTTTCTGCTCAGTAACTCTGCGCTGTCGTGTGTCGTGAAGGCCGCCTTGGAGAACGCTTACCTGAAGATCCAAGGCTGAATGCCCGTGACTGCTGAAGTGCTCCCCCACAGGAAGAGAACAGTCTTGCCTGGTGATTGTCGAGCGGTGTTCATTCATCCGTTGTCGTAGCGTCTGCATGGTTTCCCCAATGTACCATGCCTCGGGACATCCTTTCTTGCAGCGTATCAGGTAGACAACGTTGGCCGAGTTGCAAGAGTAGGTACCATGTACCTGGTCGATGGTGTTCTCACGTGAGATGATAGCATCCGTGTTGATGATCCGGCACGTCTTGCAGAGGTTGCTGTGGCAGGGTTGTGTGGTGTCGTGGTCACTGTTCTCCTGAAGGCTGGGTAGTTTGCTGCGGACAATGGTCTGTTTGAGGTTGTGTGGTTGTTTGAAGGCAAGAAGTGGGGGTGTGGGGATGGCCTTGGCGAGATGTTCGTCTTCATCAATGACATGTTGAAGGCTCCGGAGGAGCAAACACACCCGGCCGTCCCATCGTTTCAGGAAACGGAACCCTGTGCGAGAACCTCTCCGGCTATGTCGAGGGCATCTTGAAACTCATTGTACAAAGAACCCCCAGCTTTTGTCGCGACACTACGGACTTCCTACAGAAACTCAACACACATGGAGCAGTTGAACCAGGAGCACTCCTCGTCACAATGGATGTCTCGGCACTCTACACCAGCATCCCCCACGATGATGGCATTGCTGCAACGGCCTCAGTACTCAATGCCGTCAACTGCCAGTTTCCAGATGCAATTTTACAACTCATCCGCTTCATCCTGGATCACAATATCTTCACCTTCAACAACCAGTTCTTCATCCAGACACACGGAACAGCCATGGGGACAAAATTCGCACCTCAATATGCCAACATCTTCATGCACAGGTTCGAACAAGACTTCTTCACCGCACAGGACCTTCAACCGATGCTATACACTAGATACATCGATGACATTTTCTTCCTTTGGAACATGGTGAGCAATCACTGAAACAACTATATGATGACATCAACAAGTTCCATCCCACCATCAGACTCACCATGGACTACTCTCCGGAATCGGTTGCATTCTTGGACACACGCATCTCCATTAAGGATGGTCACCTCAGCACCTCACTGTACCGCAAGCCCACGGATAACCTCATGATGCTCCACTTCTCCAGCTTCCACCCTAAACACGTAAAAGAAGCCATCCCCTACGGACAAGCCCTCCGAATACACAGGATCTGCTCGGATGAGGAGGATCGCAACAGACACCTCCAGACGCTGAAAGATGCCCTCATAAGAACAGGATATGGTGCTCGACTCATCGATCAACAGTTCCGACGTGCCACAGCGAAAAACCGCACCGACCTCCTCAGAAGACAAACACGGGACACGGTGGACAGAGTACCCTTCGTCGTCCAGTACTTCCCCGGAGCGGAGAAGCTACGGCATCTCCTCCGGAGCCTTCAACATGTCATTGATGAAGACGAACATCTCGCCAAGGCCATCCCCACACCCCCACTTCTTGCCTTCAAACAACCACGCAACCTCAAACAGACCATTGTCCGCAGCAAACTACCCAGCCTTCAGGAGAACAGTGACCACGACACCACACAACCCTGCCACAGCAACCTCTGCAAGACGTGCCGGATCATCAACACGGATGCCATCATCTCACGTGAGAACACCATCGACCAGGTACATGGTACCTACTCTTGCAACTCGGCCAACGTTGTCTACCTGATACGCTGCAAGAAAGGATGTCCCGAGGCATGGTACATTGGGGAAACCATGCAGACGCTACGACAACGGATGAATGAACACCACTCGACAATCACCAGGCAAGACTGTTCTCTTCCTGTGGGGGAGCACTTCAGCAGTCACGGGCATTCAGTCTTGGATCTTCAGGTAAGCGTTCTCCAAGTCGGCCTTCACGACACACGACAGCGCAGAGTCACTGAGCAGAAACTGATAGCCAAGTTCCGCACACATGAGGACGGTCTAAACCGGGATGTTGGATTTATGTCACATTATCAGTAACCCCCACAGCTTGACTCCTGGACTTGCACAATTTCACAAGCTGTACTGTCTGGAGACAATACACATCTCTTTAACCTGTGTTGAATGCTCCCTCCACCCACATTGTCTGTGCATTTAAGACCTGGCTGGCTGTAGAGATTTGCATTCTAATCAGTATTCTGTAATTTGATTTCTGTGTCTGTGCCCTGTTTGAGAACAGAGACCACTCCATCTGACGAAGGAGCATTGCTCCGAAAGCTTATGGTATTTGCTACCAAATAAACCTGTTGGACTTTAACCTGGTGTTGTGAGACTTCTTACTGTGCTTACCCCAGTCCAACGCCGGCATCTCCACATCATGACTTGTATTTGAAGTCAGTAATGGATGGTGACCATATTGCCGATTGTCATAAAAACGAATACGATTCACTAATGTCCTTTGGGGAAGGAAATCTGCTGTCCTTACTTGGGTCTGGGCTACATGACTGGATCCCAGACTTCCTAACCCACAGACCGTAATCAGTAAAGTAATGACACCTTCTCCATGATTATCCTCAACACCAGTGCCCCGCAAGGCTGTGTCCTCAGCCCCTTATTATACCCCCTATGACTGTGTGGCCAATTTCCACTCCAATTCCATTTTCAAGTTTGCTGATAACACTACCGTAGTGGGTCAGAACTCAAACAATGATGAGATGGAGTACAGGAAAGAGATGGAGAGTCTGATGAAATAGTGCGATGACAATAATCACTCTCCCTCAATGTCAGTAAAATGAAGGAGTTAGTCATCGACTTCAGGAAACATAGTGGAGGACATGCCCCTGTCTACATCAAAGGAGATTGTCATAATGTCACCAATGATAACATTGGAATCAGTAGATAATGTAACCAATGGCAAAATGATATGATGGTCAGCTGACCCAGTATAAATAGAAAGCAGATGGGGCTTGTGTGGCCCAGGTTGTAGTCTGAATGTTAGTGCAATGAAGTTTCTTTATTAAACCCTTTTCTTTGATTTGCTTTGTGAAGTTGGTTCTTTCATTGCTTGCAACTAATGTATCCTTACTGCCTGATGAACAGTGTTTAAGTGGAAATGGTCAAGACATTAAAATTTCTAGGTGTTCAGATCCCTCCAAATTGATGCTATAGTTAAAAAAACCCAACAACATTTCTACTTTCAGAGGAGGCGAAGGAAATTTGGCATGTCCTCTACGGCTCTCACCAATTGTTACAGATGTTCCATAGAAAGCATCCTTTTTGGATGTATCACAGCTTGGTATGGCTCCTGCTCTGACCAAGACCACAAGAAACTACAAAGGGTTGTGAATGTAGCCTAGTCCATCACGCAAACCAGCCTCCCATCCATTGACTCTGTCTACACTTTCCGCTGCCTCTGAAAAACAGCCAGCATAATCAAGGACCCCACGCACTCTGGAATACTCTCTTCCACCTTCTTCCATTGGGAAAAAGATACTAAATTCTGCGCTCACGTATCAACAGATTCAAGAAGTTTCTTCCCTGTAACCATCAGTCTTTTCAATGGACATGCTGCATATTAAGTTGACCTTTCTCTATACCTATCTGTAACTGCAACATGATATTCTGCACCCTCTCCTTTCCTTCTCGCCTATGTACTCTATGAACGGTATGTTTTGTCTGGATAGTGCGCAAAAAACAATATTTTTCACTGTATCCCAATACATGTGACAATAATAAATCAAATCAAAATCAAAACATGTGGCACATGGTTAGGACTACTGCCTCACAGTGTCGGGGACCCAGGTTCGATTCCTGGCTTGGGTCACTGTGCAGAGTCTGCGTGTGTTTCCTCCCAGTCTGAATGACGTGCTGGATTAGCATTAGCTATGCTAAATTCTGCCTCAATGTACCCAAACAGGCGTCAGAGTATGGTGACCAGGGGCTTTTCACAGTAACTTCATTGCAACGTTAATGTAAGCCTACTTGTGACACTAATAAATAAACTTTAAACAGACCCTGCGTTTGCAGTTGCTGCGTTTGAGAAAATTGCTGCGTTTGAAGAGGTGGCCAAAACTATGACCCACAGCAATGTGGTTGACTCTTAACTGGCCTCTGCAAAGGCTTAGAAAGCTACTCAGTTTCAAGGGAAATTAGGGATGGATAACAAATGCTGGCCTTTTTAATGAAGCTCACATCCCGTGAACAAACAAAGAAAAAAAAGTAATACGGTGGCGAGAGATGGGGAGGAATGATATCCACAATAAACAGTGTAGGAGAGGGCAGAAAATGCTGGAGACACTCAGCAGGCCTGACATCATCTGTGGAGAGAGAATAGAGTAAGAAGTCTCACAACACCAGGTTAAAGTCCAACAGGTTTGTTTGGTAGCAAAAGCCACTAGCTTTCGGAACCGGCATCTCCACATCGAGAGAGAATAGAGCCAATGTTTCCAGTCAGGGCGTCTATTCTCTCTCCACAGAAGCTGTCAGACTTGCTGAATTTTTCCAGCATTTTCTGTTTTTGTTTCAGATTCCAGCATTCTCTTAGGAAGAGGGGGAAGGGGGGGAATGACTGACAAAAGCGGAACCAAAGTTCTGAGCCGCTGTTGCCCCTCCGGCTGCCGGACGGTGTTACTCAGCCGCTCCGCGCTTTCATTTCAGTTTCGACTCCCTAATCTTTCCTTTAACCGATGCTGAGAGAATTTATTCTCCAGTCTCCGGGTGGAGAGATGGGGGGTGATGTGTTTATTTTGGTTTATAGACCTTGCCCGCCGGGAGGGAGGGGAGAGGTTTGAAAGTTTGGAGTCGCCGGTGCTAGAGCCTCTCTCCCTCAGGCGCGGAGGCCGGCGTCAGATGATTGACAGGGGCCGGCAGCCAATCGGGAGCGGGGGGAGCGCGGCTAAGGCCCGCCTCTGCCGTCCCGCCGGCCAATGGGAGCAGGGAGGGGGCGGGGCGGGTTCCGGCGCAAGTCAAGTGGGGCCTTCAGTCGGTGGTTTCGCAGCCTGTGTGTGTGGGTCTGGATTTAAGTCCAGTCAGTAAAGTTCCCTAAATACTTCAGATTTATTCCATCTTTATATCATTCACCAGAAACTCACTCCCTCCGGACCAACAACAACAACAAAAACACCCAAAATGTTCATCATCAGGTCTGAGTATGACAGGTCAGTGCAAGTGCTTTTGCTTTGTCATTTTGGAGCAAGGCCTCAGCTCTTTCTTTTATTAATTACAATTGTACTTCATTACTGAACCTTACTCAAATAAGGATTACACAATTCATTGTTTTCATTTTAACTTTTCCCCTTTCAGTAACTTGTTACTGCTAAATGTATTTTTATTTTGTGTATTGATCCATTTTCCTTTTTTGGTTTCACTTTCAGAGGTGTTAATACATTCTCTCCAGAAGGCCGATTATTCCAAGTCGAATATGCCATAGAGGCTATTAAGGTACCTTTTCATAATCCTGCGATGTTTGTTTCGAGCAGATGGAATCTTTTACTCTCGAGGCTGGGTCGTTAAGTATGTTTAAGGCTGAGATAGATTTTTAATCAGGAAGGGAATCGAGGGTTATGGGGATAAGGTGGGAACGTGGAGTTGAGGATTATCGTGTTAGGTCAGTCGTGATCTCACCGAATGGTGGAACGGACTCGATGGGAAAAAAAAATTGCCCCTTAATGTCCTGAGGTGCGTAGGTTAGAGGCATTAGTGGATAAAATCTGTAGGGATATGGGGGTAGGGCCTGGGTGGGATTGTGGTCGGCGCAGACTCGATGGGCTGAACGGCCTCTTTCTGTACTTGTAGGGTTTCTATGATTTCTATGATTTTGTGGACCTGGGTTTGAATCCTGCCACAGCAGATGGTGGAATTTGAATTCAATAAAAATATTGAATTAAGAATCTGCAGATGACTGTGAAATCATTGATGATTGTCAGAAAAACCCACCTGGTTCACTGATGTCCTTTAGGGAAAGAAATCTGCTGTCCTTGGTCTGGCCTACATGTGACTCCAGAGCCACAATAATGTGGTTGACTCTCAACTGCCCTCTGGTAACTAGGAATAAATGTTGGCCAGCCAGCAACGCCCGTGTCCTATGAATGAATTTTTTAAAAAAGCATTGTAATCAGTTAACCTGTGCCAATTTGTTTATCAATAAAGTCTTCCAGCCTTGCATCATCATCTTCATAAAAAGATTGCTTCGTTCTGTTCCTAGGTATTTTGGATGATATAACTGAAAGAATATTCTTCTAATAGACTTTAATCAAAGTAGGAAAAAGTGGTTTTAAAGTAATTAAGAAGGGGCAGAGGAAGATTTAGAAATCCAAGTGTAAAAGTTTAAGCAATAGAAGTTATATTGATCTGGGGAAAGACAAACTGACTGGGCCTAGAAGGATCAGAGTGTTATACAGTAATAATATATCAGAGTGAGGTCTAAGCAGGGAAAAGGAATACAAAAAATGAAGTCACTTTATCTGCATGCATGGAGCGTCTGCTATAATATAGATGAACTAGTGGCACAGAGAGAGAAATGGTTTAAATCTAATTGCCATTTTAGAAACATGGTTACAAGGTGACACTGTTTGGGAAATAAACATTCCATGGTACACAACATTTTGAAAAAGAGGAGGGGTAGCCCTGATGATAAAAGATGACATGAGGATATTAATAATGAAGGATCTTGCCTCAGAAAATCAGGAAGTAGAACTTGTCTGGATGGAGATTAGGAATAGTAAGGATCTGAAAATGCTGATGGGAGTAGTTTATAGATCCTCTAAGAGAAGTCATAGTATTGGTCAGAGCAATAAAAAAGAAATTATTGGAGCTTGTAACAAAGGCAATATAATGATTGTAAGGATTTTGATCTCAACACAGACTGGATTAATTGAATAGGTAAAGGTGGTCTGGAAGGTGAATATATAGAATGCTTTTGTGACCAGTTTCCTGGAGCAGTATTTTGTAGAATCAGTTAAGTCTAAAGTTATTTTAGTTCTAGTATTGTGCAATGATGCAGGATTGATTAATAAAAGATCCACTGGGGATTAGTGATCATAATATAATTGAATTCTAGATTAATTTTGAAAATGACATACTCCAATCACAAACAAGAATTTTAAACAAATTTTAAAATAAACAATGCTGTAGGATGGGTGCTGGGTAAGGTTGATTGGATAGAGACATTTTAAAAAGTTCAACCAAAGTATGTTGCATTGGAAAAAATGTAAGCTCAGTGAGAAAGCCACTGTGGCTTAGTAAGGTGATTTAAAGATAGTATTAGAAAAGAAGAACATAGAACATAGAAAGCCACAGCACAAACAGGCCCTTCGGCCCACAAGTTGCGCCGATCACATTCCCACCTCTAGGCCTATCTATAGCCCTCAATCCCATTAAATCCCATGTACTCATCCAGAAGTCTCTTAAAAGACCCCAACGAGTTTGCCTCCACCACCACCGACGTCAGCCGATTCCACTCACCCACCACCCTCTGAGTGAAAAACTTACCCCTGACATCCCCCCTGTACCTACCCCCCAGCACCTTAAACCTGTGTCCTCTCGTAGCAACCATTTCAGCCCTTGGAAATAGCCTCTGAGAGTCCACCCTATCCAGACCCCTCAACATCTTGTAAACCTCTATCAGGTCACCTCTCATCCTTCGTCTCTCCAGGGAGAAGAGACCAAGCTCCCTCAACCTATCCTCATAAGGCATGCCCCCCAATCCAGGCAACATCCTTGTAAATCTCCTCTGCACCCTTTCAATGGCTTCAACATCTTTCCTGTAATGAGGTGACCAGAACTGCGCGCAGTACTCCAAGTGGGGTCTAACCAGGGTCCTATAAAGCTGCAGCATTATCTCCCGACTCCTAAACTCAATCCCTCGATTAATGAAGGCTAGTACGCCATACGCCTTCTTGACCGCATCCTCCACCTGCGAGGCCGATTTAAGAGTCCTATGGACCCGGACCCCAAGGTCCTTCTGATCCTCTACACTGCTAAGAATGGTACCCTTCATTTTATACTGCTGCTCCATCCCATTGGATCTGCCAAAATGGATCACTACACACTTATCCGGGTTGAAGTCCATCTGCCACTTCTCCGCCCAGTCTTGCATTCTATCTATGTCTCGCTGCAACTTCTGACATCCCTCCAAACTATCCACAACACCACCTACCTTGGTGTCGTCAGCAAACTTACCAACCCATCCCTCCACTTCCTCATCCAGGTCATTTATGAAAATGACAAACAGCAAGGGTCCCAGAACAGATCCCTGGGGCACTCCACTGGTCACTGACCTCCATGCAGAGAAAGACCCCTCCACAGCCACTCTCTGCCTTCTGCAGGCAAGCCAGTTCTGGATCCACAAGGCAACAGCCCCTTGGATCCCATGCCCTCTCACTTTCTCAAGAAGTCTTGCATGGGGGACCTTATCGAACGCTTTGCTGAAGTCCATATAGACCACATCCACCGCTCTTCCTTCGTCAATGTGCTTGGTCACATTTTCAAAGAACTCAACCAGGCTCGTAAGGCACGACCTGCCCCTGACAAAGCCGTGCTGACTACTTTTGATCATACTAAACTTCTCTAGATGATCATAAATCCTGTCTCTCAGGATCCTCTCCATCAACTTACCAACCACTGAGGTTAGACTCACCGGTCGGTAATTTCCCGGGCTGTCCCTGTTTATAAGAAGCTTATAATTCAAGGAAACTGTGGATTGACAGTCTTCTGCAACCAACAAAGGGCACCAAAAAATTGAATACAAAGGGAAAAAATGGAATAGGAGGGGATCGAGCCAGAAATATATAATAAAATCAGATTATAAGAGCTTTTACAGGAACTTTTATAAAAAGGAAGAGAGTAGCTAAAGAATGTTGCTCCATTAGAAGGGAATTCAGGAGAAATCAGCATGGGGAATAGAGAAATGACAGAGACATTGAGCAAATATTATGTCTCTCTTCATGGTAGAATACACAAGTAACATACCTGAAATAGTGGATAATCGAGGGACTAATAAGAATGAGGAAATTAAGGGCAATTGCCCATGTGCACAGTTGTCATGTTCCACTGACTTCCATCTGCGTAGTTTTTTCCCCTGCTGGTATGACTGAAGTGATATGCATGTAAAGCAAAAGCAAATGAAGTGAGGTGCATGTAGATAGCACACAACATTGATTCAGGGCCATGCACTCCCTCTGCGTCCAAAGTGTAAATATTTATTTTGCTTTTACTATTTGAAGTTGATGGTTCTATTCATTAATTAAATGATTAAGCATTTTCTATAACTTATGAAATATTCAGCGTGTATGAAAGGTATGGGGTCAGTTTAGCTTAAGTGGTGGGACAGCTGGTTAGTAATGCAAAGTGACGCCAACAACCCGGGTTCAATTCCCATACCAGCTGAGGTTATTCATGAAGGCCCGCCTTCTCAACCTTGTCCCTTGCCTGAGGTGTGGTGATTGTCAGAGTAAATCGCCACAAGTCAGCTCTCCCTCCTCAAAGGGGAGAGCGGCCTATGATGACTTTACTTCAACCCCCTTGCAGCAAAGGCCAACCTGCCTTTTGACTTCCTTATTGCTTGCTGCACCTGCATGATAACTTTCAGTGATTTGTGTAGAAGGACCGTCAAATTCCTCTGCCAACATTTAGTACTTTCTCACCTTTTTTGAAAAGTAATTTGCTTTCCATTTTTTCAACCGAAGTGAACAAATTTACACTTCGCCACGTTATTCTTCATCTGCCTTCTTGCTCAATCTCCTAACTGGTTTAGATCCTTTTACAATCTCTTGAGTCTTCCCTTACAGCTTACTTTCCCACCCAGCTTTGTATTTTCAGCAAACCTGAATATATTACTTTTTGTCCCTTTATCAACGTCGTTGATATAGATTATAAATAGCAAGCTCAAGCACTGGTCTTTGCGGGACTCCACTAATTACACCCTAACATCCTGAAAATAGCTCTGTTTTCTCTCCATTGACCTAGTATAAATCCATGCAAATATGCTATGTTACTCCCAATCCCAAGAGCCCTAACTTTATGTAACAACCTCTTGCATGGTACCTTAATGAATGCCTTCTGAAAATCCAAATATGCATCATACAGTGGTTCCCATTAATCTACCCAGCCAGTTATATCCTCAAAAATCACCGATAAATTTGTCAAACACTTGATTTTTCAAGTACCCTGTTGCTACGTCCCTATTAATAGTCCAGCATTTCCCTACTGTTGGTGTCAAACTAACTGGCTGAAAGAGTCTATTTTCTTTCTTGTGCGCTCCCTCTTGAACAAGAGGGTTTATGTTTGCTACCTTCCTATGAGAACATTCTAGAATCTGTGGAATTTGGGAGATCAAAGCCAAGGCACCCATTATTTCTGCAGCCATTTCTTTGCAAACCATAAGCATAGGCCATGATTTGTGGACATTTCATGGCATGAATTCCCTACCATCTTTTCTACTATTAAGTACTTTAAGCTCCTCACTGTCATTAGACTCTTGGTTTCCCAAAATTTCAATTAATGTGGAGCCTCTGTTAAGTACTTACAACTTCCTGAGATTGTTAAAACTGCTTTATTACTTTTTTTCTTTTCTGAATAATTAATGCTTATGAGGTTTATCTGTTAAAGGCTGTTGACTTCCAATTTTTATTCAACATGTCCTCAGCTGAATTATTATCAGGACTTGTTGTCACCTCTCAAACAACCAATCCAGTGCTCTTCTAACTGGTGTCAATTCCTCTTCCTGTGCAAACTAGCTGTCACAAAAACGTCCATCTCCTAATCCTCATTAGATACTGCTTCCCCATCATTATTGTGCTCGCTGACCTAAAATGGGTCTTGATCATCCCAACCCTCTAATTTAGCATTCTCGAATTTGTGTTTAAGTCTCTTCGTGACCTCTCTTTGTATCTCTGTAACCATCTCCAAACTCTGGCCTCTTGTGTACCTCTTTTGTATACCCCTGTTCCTCCACCATTGATAGCCATGCCTTCATTTGTTTAAGTTTTAAGCTTTGGGACTTTTTCTTAATCTCTGTCTATCTTCCTTGCCTGTCTCTTTGACCAGGTTTTTTAGTTACCTCGTGGGCGGCACGGTAGCACAGTGGTTAGCACTGCTGCTTCACAGCTCCAGGGTCCCGGGTTCAATTCCCGGCTCGGGTCACTGTCTGTGTGGAGTTTGCACATTCTCCTCGTGTCTGCGTGGGTTTCCTCCGGGTGCTCCGGTTTCCTCCCACAGTCCAAAGATGTGCGGGTTAGGTTGATTGGCCAGGTTAAAAATTGCCCCTTAGAGTCCTGAGATGTGTAGGTTAGAGGGATTAGCGGGTAAATATGTGGGGATAGGGCCTGGGTGGGATTGTGGTCGGTGCAGACTCGATGGGCCGAATGGCCTCCTTCTGCACTGTAGGGTTTCTATGATTTCTATGATTAAGAGATCTTAAGATCTCTTTTTGCCTGAATACACTTCTGTGAATTGTCTTGGGCTTTAGTGGCATGATACACATGCAAGTTGTTATCTGAATCCTGAGCTGAATTTATTCCTGTCACATCACTTCAGTCTGTAATGCAGATCCTCCTGCCAATTTGTGGAACCAAGGTTCCATTACATCAATAATTATCGCAACCATGGCTCATTCTTTTTCTAATTCAATGGCAGAACAGGCCAGCTAGCTGTTCAGATATAAAAGATGGGGGGCAGATGGTAGCAGAACTGTCAAAGCTGAAAATCTTGAAATAGGAACGGAAAATGCTTGAAATACAGAGCATATCCACCATTATCTGAAACCTGAATCAGAACTATTTTAAAAAGAGTTTATAACCGAAAACATGTCTTTTTTTAAAGAAGGTAACTGGTATGTTTCTAGCATCGTCTGTCCTATGAATTTCTGGGATTTTTTATGGTGTACATTTTAAAGCTTAACAGTCAAAACTTGACTACAGTGTAATGCTCTTTCTCTTTCTCCAGTTGGGTTCCACAGCAATCGGAATCCAGACTTCAGAAGGTGTTGTCCTTGCAGTTGAAAAGAGAATCACTTCACCTCTGATGGAGCCCAGTAGCATTGAGAAAATAGTTGAAATTGATGCCCACATAGGTTGGTACACTTGAAAAAAATTTGTAGAACATTGACAGTTGAGCCTTTTATTCTTCAATACTTTCTAAATAATGAGTGTAATAGCAAATTTTACAGATGAATATATGGGGAAATGTTTGAAGAAGCAGAAAAAGATTGCCAAGGCATATTACTGCTTCTTGAGACTGATTAAAATGAAATACATAACACATTTTGGTCTGTGTCAATGTCTTATTCCAAGTAGTGGAAGCAGAATTCATCATTTTTTTAAAATATAGTGAGATAGGCAAAGTACAGGGCATAGGAATGGGACTAGGTAGATATTTTTTCCAGCGAGCTTGCACTCTATGCTGGGATGAATGGCCTCTTCTTGCTCTAAAGTTCTGAGTTGACCTGGGTAGTCCTATTGATAGGCATTTTCAGAGACATTGGGAGCTGGTCTTGACTGCAAAAGTGTCAAATTAGTTTGATAAATGCCCAGAATAAAATTATGAAGGAAATGGGGAAAAGTTGCTCCTTATAATTACAATGATTGTTTTGAAAATAATAAATTTGAGTATGTATATTTTACAAAAATACTAAGACATCTGTTATGTTGTCTTCCTGAACTTTTTTCTTAATGTTTGCGTGATCTGCTTTGTGTTATATAATGCATATTTTGCAAAATGTTTTGGGTCGTTGTTATGTGAGTCAACAACTTGTACTTTTGAGTCTATATTTACAAATAGAAATAGGCAATGCATCAAATGTAGACATTTTTTATTGGATAATGCTGTTACATTTCAATTTCAAATTCCATTCTACGTTTTTTGGAATGTCTTGTCTTACTTGTGTTTTGTTGCTAGGTTGTGCAATGAGTGGGTTAATAGCTGATGCCAAAACTTTGATTGACAAAGCAAGGGTTGAAACGCAGGTAAAATTACAGTTTTTACAAATGAATCTATTTTTAAATGTTAAGTAACTTATTTTTGTATTATGACCTTAGATGAGTGTAGTGCACCTTTTAACCCCCAACTTGATGTTTTATAATGACATAAAAATAAAATGCTGGAAATACTCAGCAGGACAGACAACATCTATGTCGCAAGAAACAGAATTAATGTTTTAGATGAATGTTCTGTCAGAACTGAGTGTTTTATATTGTTGCTTGTTTAACTAGCAAAAATGTTTATTTTTACTTGATTAATTTGGGAAACAGTTGTTGCAAATTCACTATATAGAGGAAGTTGTACTAACCTTCTAAAAGCCTGTGAATAACAATAGAATTTGGGTGATTATTTTATAGTTCCAAGTTCAATATAACAAGATGGGTTAAACAAATAAATACACTCGTGGTCCAAAATTACTTTCGAGCTGCAGTTTATTTTAAACAGAAAAGTACTTCTGGAAGATGTCATATATATCTACTATTATGTAACATGTTGAAGCTGCACTGGATTGCAAGGGGCTTGATACGGTAGATGCTGAGAGAGTATTTCTGCTATTTGGGGAATCTAAAACACGGGAGCACAGTCTCAGCGTAAGGAACTGATCATTTAGGACTGAACTCAACAGGTTGTGAATTGTTGGAATTTGCCGTCCAGAGGGTTGTGGATGCTCCATCGATGAGTAGGGATAGACAGATTCTTGGTGTCTCAGATAATCAAGGCTTATGGAGAATAGGCAGCAAAGTGGAGTTGAGGCCCAAGTTGGGCGGCACGGTACGGTAGCACAGTGGTTAGCACTGCTGCTTCACCGCTCCAGGGACCTGGGTTCGTTTCCCAGCTTGGGTCGCTGTCTGTGTGGAGTTTGCACATTCTCCTCGTGTCTGCGTGGGTTTCCTCCGGGTGCTCCGGTTTCCTCCCACAGTCCAAAGATGTGCGGGTTAGGTTGGTTGGCCATGCTAAAATTGCCCCTTGGTGTCCTGGGATGCGTGGATTAGCGGGTAAAATATGTAGGAATATGGGGGTAGGGCCTGGGTGGGATTGTGGTTGGTGCAGACTCGATGGGCCGAATAGCCTCTTTCTGTACTGTAGGGGTTTCTATGATGGTTTCTATGAAGATCGTGCATGAACATATTGAATGCTGAAGCAGGCTCAATGGACTATATAATTTAGTCCTGCTATTATTTCTTATGTTTAGTAGGAAAGAGGAAGGTGTTAAACATAAAAATATTTATTTCATTATAAACTACAGCTTGATCTTATTGATATTTGTTACCGATGTTTTGAATATAATTCACTGTACACCACAATCTGTTGTATTTTAAGAACTTTTAAAATACTTTGTTTTCTCTTCCCCTAAAGTTTGTAAAATAACTTTAGTGTAATTTCTGATGGTCTCTTTGTGTATAGGAATAATATTCATGAAAACTGTTTTTGTTTTCTATTCTTTAGAATCATTGGTTTACCTATAATGAAAATATGACAGTGGAGAGTGTGACACAGGCAGTCTCTAACTTGGCCTTGCAGTTTGGCGAAGAAGATGCAGATCCAGGTGCAATGGTAAATTCTGAAATATATAGATACAATGGCCTAGATTTTGAAGTTATAATGATGGTGAAACTATTGACGCTTGTCTTTCATTTTGTGTTAAACTGACACCAATTTGTGGCATCTGCAAATGCACAATTGAAATTGGAAATCCAGAAGATTGTGCCAGTAAAGTACTGCAGTACTATTTGTTGTAACCAATATGTGTTAATTGGTTATAGTAGTATTTAAATTCAAGTTACAAGGTGGGGTTGCCATTTTTAAAGACTGTTTGCAATTTGGTTGTATGCAAGAAGTCTCTTGTCCATTTTCCCCCCTCTCTGCTATAGCAAGGTGCTAAGTCATAAGCGTTTTGAAAATACTGTATTTTATATGGGATTACATGTGTTTGAAGCAGACTCGGTCAAAATGTATGGTATGAATGGAAGAAGGACAAAATGCTTCGCCTGCTTTGAGTTAATGTATTTTTTTGCTTGATCGCAAAAACCTCCACGCTGTTTGTCATTCATCTTTTATTGTTTTCTTGGCTGCAGAAAGGTCGAATAATCTTTTAATATATTATCATTTGCTGTTTAAGTGCTTGGAAGGAAAGACTTGGTTAAAATTACTGATATTAACTATTTTTTCAGAGCCGACCATTTGGTGTGGCATTGCTATTTGGAGGAATTGATGAAAAAGGACCACAGATGTGAGTATAATTTCTATGGAATGCATTGTTGTAAGTTAATGGTGCATTAGGATACTTTGAAAATGATAAGTTGGCCGCATGATTTTAGCTGCCACACAGCAATCTGCCTACAGCTGGATTTAATATAATGACAGCAGGATGAGGCCCTTGGGTAGTCATTAATTAGCTGCTTATGAGCTTCAATACGCAATGGAGTGGGAAGGTCAACCTTGGCCTTTCCCTCCCATGTTGGCAGAGGCACCACCATGGCACCTAAATGTGTGTCTTTCCACCTCCAAGCTCGCATCCAGCTAGAGCAGAAAACTCTGCCCTTTGCTTCATTGCAAACTGAACCTCTTTATAAATGCCAACTCATTTTTGCATTCGTTAAAAAACAAATTACAGCAGTAGTTCAAAATACTCCTTTCCCAAGATTTGCTGAGTCAACTTTAGGAGGCATTTTTTTCCGTTGGTGACTTTGAACAGGGTAACAGTGTTATCTTGTAAATGAAGCAGTGGTGAATGTTTGGATTTGTTAAGTTTAAACACATTTTAACCACCTTCTAATGAAAATAATTTTCTGCCAGGCAAAGTGATTATAATAAATTATGATTCTACTGAGGGCATTACAAAAATAACCATATGATAATTTCTACAGTAATGCGGCTGACCAGTTTCAATGCTAATAAAATGAGATAAATATTTGCAACATTTTGCATGGTGACACTGCGCAAGTTGCAGCTCGGAATTTTTCGAGCATGCACCATCAAATTAATTTTGCAGTTGTAACAGAGCTGCAGGCAGTTCCACTGTTAGTCAGCCACCTCCTCAGATACAAAATTAACTTGGTCCATGAATCTTGAAGCACAAATGATCTATTTGAAGCTTCAGGTGTGGGTGTTAAATTAAGCCCTACAGAAGTTGTGTTGTAATCACCATGTGCTTTGTCAACAAAGTGCCGAAACATATGGAAGTGGCATTCTGTAGTTCTGGAATTGGATTCTGGTTTGACTCAAATGTAGCTATGTTCCATCTGATTGGTGAAGCCGTTTTGCACTGCTTTAATTTGACATGTAGGATGGGACTTTACGGCCTTGCTCGACCCGAGACCAGAAAATCCCATCTGAGGTCAACGGATATTTCCATTGTCCACCTCTCGCCCACTCTGATTCCATGGCGGGCGGGGAGGTAGAATTCTGGCGGAGGAGTCTAACAAGTATTTTAAATTGATTTTAAAATCTTAGATTACATGGGATTTTATAAAATGTACTACTTTTCAAGTTGATTTTCAGAAAGTGTTTGTGCTTCCAAAGCCTTAAAAATATAACGAGCTGAAAATGGAGCTTGGTGTGGTGGCAAGAGTACAGCTGGCAGTAAGGCAAATGACAAAGAGTCTGGATGACTGTGGAGTGCAGCTTGCATGAACCTGTTTTAGATCAGTACTATTGGAACAGCTGCAAGATAAGACAAGTTTTCGGATATCAGAACTGATCTTGAGTGCATCTTTGCTTTGAATTGATTCTTATGTGATAGCCTGTAAATTCCAATATATATGTGCTCAAACACGTACAATCTGGACACCTATCATGTGCAGCCTAAAAAAAAAACAACTTTGGACATGAGTCAACTGTAGGCATTAAGTACAATACAGCCAAATTTCCGTATCTTTCATGATTGCCTCTTAATCCTTTCATCCAGAAGCATTTGAACAAGAACAACTTGTATTAATATATCCTACCTTTAACATAGTATAAAACACAGGGCTGTTATCAAATAAAGTTTGCCATTGAGCCACAACAGGAGTTATTGGGGCAAATGACCAAAAGATTGGTCACAGGCACGTCTTAAAGGTCTTGATCTGTAATATTAGTCCCGACTTGCAAGTTACAGAACCTAATCCACAGGCTGCCTGCAATATTCCTTCCATAGAAGGTATCTTTAAATGACAACCAGATTTTTAATTGTGTTTCTTTTTTAAACATCTCCACTGACACCTGTACTATGCTTTCTGTTTCTTTGGAATCTCTGTTTAGGTACAACTTGTTTGAAATAGTGCTTTTAGAATTTGGTCACCTATGCTGTAATGTTGGGTAGTACAGGACATGGGAATATTGTAGAAAAGAGGGTTAGCAGACATCTCTCTGTTACAGAGAGGTCCACACAAATGTGGCATGTAATTTAGTTTAGTTAGTGTTGGAGATTTTTAAAATCTATCTTTTGTTTTTACTTTCTACCTCCTGTGTCTTTCTCTCTTAAGCTCATAATTTCTTCTCCCTATTTTGCTTTCTGAATTTACATTCCTGGTTTAGACTTTGCATGCCTTGGTGAGGATTCTTTAAAATGGTTGAAGAAACATGCTGTTACTTGACGTGCTCACACGTACCACAGATCCCCTATAGTGGGCAACGTGCCTAATACCAGCAAGTTGCTTCCAAACCCATACAAGGTCTCTGAGCAGTTGACAGCATGCAGAAAGGCAAGTGCCATTCATTTGTTGATGACCACAAAATCCAGGCCAGTATAATCTTTTTGGAAGAAAGAAACCGGAATGTGAGGATTAATAGTCACTAAAAACTGTGGATAAATCATGAGATTTGAGGATTCCAGTACATAATTCCCCCAAAGTACAAGTGAAGATATATCAATCCATTTCCAAAAGACCAGTAAAATTTGGAGTTTCAGAAATACAGCCAAAGAAAACAAAATTAAAGTGTTATATCAAATACTGATTAGGTTTTGGTTAAAGTATTATGTCCTGTTTTGGAAACCAAGTGCAGAAGGACCCAAAAATCACAGGGAATGTTATTTAATTCAACAGCATTGACGCCAGGAATGAGAAACTATAGTTATGAGAAGAGATGCGGGATGCCACTAAAGTGGAGAAGATGAAGAGAAAATTCTAGAATCGTGATTAGAATAAATTAGAAAAGTCAGGGAGAGCTGTGATGAGGAATAGTTCATTAAAATTTATTACCAAATGTGAAGAAGGAGTTGAGCAAAACTTTATGCAGACTTTGAAGTGTTTTGCTATGGGGAATGATTGAAATTATTGCGGTATTTAAGGAAAAAATGTATAAATATTTGAAACTAACACAACACTCGGGAGAGAGGGTACAGTCAAAATGGACAAAATGGCCACTATGAATTTATAATTTTAGTTGTTTAGCTAATTCACGTCAAATGCATTCTATATTTGTACAAATTAAGTGTTTAGTTTGATGGTGTAAGTAACATAAACAAGTTTATTTGAGCATGGGTGTTTTGTCTGTTATGTTGTAGAATATCCCTGAAGAAAGACTTAACATAGAAAGCAGTATCAGCAATGGTGCACCAATTGTAAGATAAAGCATACCAGGAATATTAGCTGCTGCACACCTGTCCTTATAGCTACAGTTGAATCAAGTACGACCATTTCAATTTATTGGTTAACTCTCTTCAGATTGCTGAGCAGGAGCAGTGTCAGGGAGTTAATTGTTGCATTCTAAGATGCCCTTCCGATACAGCAGCTGATCTTGAGTCACATGACAGCTCCTACTTAGCTGGTCCAGTGTTACAGCTCGGTTATAGTAATTGAAAGTATTTGAGGTATTCATAGAATCCCTAAAGTGCAGAAAAGGCCATTCAGTCCATCGAGTCTTCACCAACTCTCTGACGGAGTATCTTACCCAGGCGCTCTTCCATGCCCTTTTCCCTGCAACCCCACACATTTCTCATGGCTAATCCATCTAACCTACACATCTTTGGACTGTGGGAGGAAACCGGAGGAAACCCACGCAGACAAGGGGAGAACGTGCAAACTCCACGCAGACAGTCATCCACGGCCAGAATTGAACCCAGGTACCTGGGAGCTGTGAGGCTCATGCCAAATCAGTTGCCACCAATGGATGCCAAGTATTCACATAAAATGATTGTAAGGAATGCGTTTTCAATTGAATTATTGTTTGGTTTGAGGTTTTGACGATTAAACAGTTCAATGTCATATCTGCATTCAATATTGGACTCTATATGCATGTTGGTAGATTGTTGTCCTTGAATGATACAGCACAATGTTGAATCTCTAACCTGTGCTTGGGATGGGCAAACTGTGGTTTGTTTCATTGTTAAATGTTAATGGTATCTTTGTAATTGTGAGCACAATTTTAATTTCTTGTGCAGGTATCATATGGATCCATCTGGGACCTTTGTACAGTGTGATGCAAGGGCGATTGGTTCTGCTTCAGAGGGTGCCCAGAGCTCTCTCCAGGAGGTTTATCGTAAGGTACAGGAACCAGTGTATATCGGATGCTGTTTGGAATATAAACCATTTAATATCATGTGAAAATGTTTTAACATTTGTTGGCCCCACTGTGACTAATGAGTAATCTGGGTAATATTGTGATATTACCCAGCGGCACGGTAGCACGGTGGTTAGCATTGCTGCTTCACAGCTCCAGGGTCCCGGGTTCGATTCCTGGCTCGGGTCACTGTCTGTGTGGAGTTTGCACATTCTCCTTGTGTCTGCGTGGGTTTCTTCCGGGTGCTCCGGTTTCCTCCCACAGTCCAAAGATGTGCGGGTTAGGTTGATTGGCCAGGTTAAAAATTGCCCCTTAGAGTCCTGAGATGCGTAGGTTAGAGGGATTAGCGGGTAAATATGTGGGGGTAGGGCCTGGGTGGGATTGTGGTCGGTGCAGACTCGATGGGCCGAATGGCCTCCTTCTGCACTGTAGGGTTTCTATGATTTCTATGAAAATATATGCCGCAACTAGCAGTCGTTTGGGAAATATTTGCGTGTTTTCAATCATCACAATCTTGTGAATTTCTGAAACCAATGCAAGTTTTTATTTTGATGCCTCTTAAATTTACAGGAGTGTGTTATTGTCTGACGAATTGATCTTGGGGAAATTTTAAACCTATTGGCCTGAATCTAACAATGGCAATTGTGGCGAAACTATTAGTGTTGTTCCATTGAAACTAGCAGCAACTGGGGAGTCTGCACATGCATATAATAATGCAGAAATCCAAAAGTTGCTGTCAGTGTTTCCACGCTCCCTTAGAGGATTACAGTGGGGGCCCTTCTTCCACGCCTGCAGACTGCAAGCAATGAGAATGCTATGAAGTGATAAGAACTTCCACTCTTGCTGTAAAAAAAAACGTTTAATAAGTTAATGATTGAATGAGGTGTAACTGGGTGTTAAGCAACATTCTAAAATCATAATTATGACTAAACAGCTGAGTTTTATATTTTAATGTCAAATATTACCAATATGATTTTTAAAAATTTAGATTCTGAAATTAAATTTTGGATTAAGGTAGGAGCTAAACTATCAATCATTTATTTCATTAGCTGACCATTTAAATTAAGAGGATAAAGTGCTTTTAGCTTCCTGGTTTACTATGCGAGAACACTTGCATGTGATTGGCTGCTTATCCTGCTTGCTAATCTCACTGCTGTTGGATGCCAGGAGATCCCCTTAACTTGATGCCGTTTTCACGTTGTCGTCAGGAAAGGGAAAGTCCGTGTCACAAGAGATCATTATATCTCAGTGAGTAGCTTTCTTCTAGGTCAGCTTTTCCGCTGAACATGAAACTCGGCCTTAATTTAGATGATACATTATGCATGCCAGTTGCCTTTGAAATCTGTTTATTCCTGGACGACCCTGCAGAACGTGAGTATAAAACTGAGGTCTTTGATATCCAAAATTTCAGTGATGCCTCACAGTTTTGAACACACACTAATGAAGCATGTGCATTCTTTTGAATCTTACATTTTTAGGTATGGCTTCTTACTGTCATATGTCATTGTGACTAAAGAGGTTTACTGTCTGGTTTCATCATGTAACCAGAAATAGGCGCGAGTTGTAATGGACTTAGCTGATCAGAAAATAACGTTTTAATCATTGCGAAACAATTGGGACAAGTTTCAGAAACTTATTAAAGCAAGCTACTGCAAATGCTGGAAATCTGAAATAAAAACTGAAAATGCTGGGAAAAAGCAGCAGGTCTGATTTGGAGTTGGACCAAGTGTAGAGTGTCAAAGTTCACAGATGACACTAAGATGAATGGTAGAGCAAACAGTGCAGAGGACACAGAAAGTCTGCGAAGGATTATAAATAGTTTAAGTGAGTGGGTAAGGGTCTGGCAGATGGAATACAATTGTGGTAAATGTGAAACCATCTATCTTGGTAGGAATAACAACAAAATGGACTATTATTTAAATGGTAAATATTTGCAGCATGCTGCTGTGCAGAGGGACCTGAATGTTCTTGTGCATGAATCACAAAAAGTTGGTTTGCAGGTGCAACAGGTAATTAAGAAGGCAAATGGAATTTTGTCCTTCATTACTAGAGGGATGGAGTTTAAAAACAGGGAAGTTATGTTGCAGCTGGAAAGATGCTGGTGAGGCCACACCTGAGGAACTGTGTACAGTTTAGGTCTCCTTACTTGAGAAAGGATACACTGGCACTGGAGGGGGTGCAGAGGAGGTTCACTAGGTTGATTCCGAGGTTGAGGGGTTGGTTTATGAGGAGAGACTGAGTAGACTGGGACTATACTCATTGGAATTTAGAAGAATGAGGGGGGAATCTTATAGAAACATAAAATTATGAAGGGAATAGATAAGATAGAAGTAGCAAGGTTATTTCCACTGGCGGGTGAAATTTGAACTAGGGAGCATAACCTCAAAATAAGGGGGAGCAGATTTAGGACTAAGGGTTGTGAACCTGTGGAATTCCCTGCCCAGTGAAGCAGTTGAGGCTACCTCATTGAATGTTTTTAAAGCAAGGATAGATTTTGAACAGTAAAGAAATTAAGGGTTATGGTGAGCGGGTGGATAAGTGGAACTGAGTCCATGAGAAGATCAGCATTGAGATTATTGAATGGTGGAGCAGACCTATTCCTGCTCCTAGTTCTTATGTCCTTGCGTCTGGCAGCTTCTGTGGAGAGAGAAACACAGTTAATGTTTCAAATCTGCATATGGACTCTTGGGGGCTTCTCTCTCTCTCTCAGATGCTGCTAAACCTACTGTGTTTTTCTAACATTTTCAGTTATATTACAAAGGCTTTTACCTTCCAAAATAATTCCTAGTCAAAGTATAATTTCCCATTGTATTAGTTCATGCATTTTGCAACAGATATTTTAATTCTCTCTCTAATCCATTTCCCATGTAATTTGTTGTCACTGTCACTCTGTTGGAAATATTAATCTCTTTCCATGAAAGAAATTAATGCTGCACTACACATTGCCATTGTGAGGTTGCATGCCAGAGTATAAATCTACTTTCCATTGCCTCCGGCTGCCATTTTAATGTGAGAAACTGTGGTGGAAATTAGCAGATTAGTGTAGTTTGTGTTACGTTGGATGAAAGCTTAGATTATTGTTTTTGATTTCTAGTCAATGACGTTAGAAGAGGCAAAGAATGCAGCACTCACCATCCTGAAACAAGTAATGGAAGAAAAACTGAATGCTACTAATATTGAGGTATGAACGTTTAGCCAATGGTAAAGCCGCAAATTTTCCAGTCTGCTGGGGTTGTCTACTTTTGTTCAATAACTTTTCTTTCAGTTCTGAAGGTTGGCAAGTCTTATTCTGATCATTAATATATACATTGCTCGTGCAGAGAGCTGGTTCGAACTGCATGGCCTCCCGTGCTGTAACCATTCTATGATGCTATATTTCTTCTTTCCTCTTCCCTCCCACATTCTGATCAACAGAATGGATGTGAGCACAGTTGGGTGACCAGACTTGGATTTTCCCTCCTGTTGAAGAGGAAATGTCCAGCCACTGCTCTTGCTTGTTACTTCCTTTTACTATTGCACCCTATATGAGCCTGTCCTGATTAAAATCTAAATAATCAGCTCACAAGTTTATCTAGATGGAATGAACCCTCTTTACAACTATGTTACTAAACCATAGAGGTCCCAGGTTTGATCCCCGGTTTATAGTGAGTTGGCTGTCCTGGCTAAATTACAAAATGGGCTTTAATTTGTATCCATGGCCTAGACTAGGATGTAGAAGAGGGACAACCCAGGTCCCCAGCTCCTGGTTTGTCTGCTTACTTTTACTGTTCATAGAATCCCTACAGTGCAGAAGGAGGCTATTTGGCCCATCAAGCCTGCACCAACACCAATCCCACCCAGGCTCTATCTCCATAAACCCACGCATTAACCCACTAGTCTGGCCAATCAACCTAACCCGCACATCTTTGGATTGTGGGAGGAAACCGGAGCACCCAGAGGAAACCCATGCGGATACGAGGAGAACGGGCAAACTCCATACAGACAGTCACCCGAGGCCAGAATTGAACCCAGGACCTTGGTGCTGTGAAGCAGCAGTGCTAACCACTGTGCCACCATGCTGCCCACATGTTCTCCTTATTTTAAAAAACAGATACAGTTGTGTTGAAAGCAGTTTAGAGAAGGTTCACATGATGCATTCCTGGGAGTAGGGACCTAGTTTAACCAATAAAGATTGACTAAGTTGGGGATTGCAGTTTAGAAAAATGAGAGGTGATCTTATTGAAGCACACAGGATGCTGAGGGGGACTTGAGAGGACAGATACTAGGAGGATGATTCCACTTGTGGGGGGAAGTCTAGAACTAGGGGACACAGTTTAACAAAAAAGGTCTCTCTTTTTAGATGGGATTAGGGAAAGTGTCCGTGGAATTCTTTCCCCCAGAAAGCAGTGAAGGCTGGATCATTGAATTTATTCGAGGCAGTGTTGGACAGATTTTTGACAGACCATGGAGTCCAGGGTTAAGGGGGAGAGATGGGAAAGTGGAGTTAAGACCACAACCAGATCAACCATGATCTTATTGAACGCTGGAGCAGGCTCAAAGGCTGGATGACCTACTCCTGCTCCTAAGTTCTAAGTTTCTAATATTTTAGGAATTTTGTGTTTGGTGCTGTTTGGATGATACTGATGCCTGTTATGACACAGTTCCCCATATGCCAAAGTTTGGATTAGTTTCTTTACACATTATCTAGGTTTAAACATGAACAATGTCTATTTGGGCAATGTACCAGAGGGTTGCCTGAGGAACCATAACTCATGTGTGAACCCCTATAGGAACTGAGGTGAAACACTGGGGTAGCAGTAACGTACTTTCTCAAAGTGCCAGACATTGTATCTGGGCAGCAATATGAGACTTGTGCAGTGGAATCTGAAATGAGTCTATATATAATTGAAAATACACTCAGTAAATGAAGTTAGAAAGTGGCATAGGCATGAATATAAATTCCTGTTGCATTTGCAGTAACAAGTTTCAGTACAAAAGCTGTGTGGATAGTAACCTTAGCTCTTTGTTAGCGTTTCTGTTGCTGCCAGGGCACTACAAATTGCAGTTTGGTAACTGCTCTTTTTTTTTTTCAGCTTGCAACAATGGAACCTTCAAAAGTATTTCATATGTACACAAAGGAAGAGCTGGAAGAAGAAATTAAGAAACTGCAGACATGAATATTGTCACAACCACTGACTGCTTCCTTGAGTATGAATTAGAGCATAATCAAAGTTCCATGCTCTGTTGAAGATTTTGTTCATGGAATAAAACTTTATTGTAGGAAAGCATTTTCAGATAACTTTTTCTTTGTGTATTACAGATCACATCAGTCTTTTATCTCAAGGATTTGAAAAGATCTCTGTACATAGTGCATTGAAAACTATTGTTATGAGTCAAATGAGGCTTAATAAATTTTTGTTACTGATGATGCATTCTGAAAATCTTAATTCCACTTTACTTAGAAGTAGGTACTCTTGTACCAAAAGGTCAAGGCAAAAAGTGACGATACACAATTCAGTTGAGCCTCACTTGAGTATCCACACTTAAAAACCTTAATCCCATTAGTGTTATAAACTGAAAAGAGTTCAAATCTGAAACAAACCCTCTGATAATATGAAATTGTAAGAAGTTTAACAACACCAGGTTAAAGTCCAACAGGTTTATTTGGTAGCAAAAGCCACACAAGCTTTCGAGGCTCTGAGCCCCTTCTTCAGGTGAGTGGGAATTCTGTTCACAAACAGAACTTATAAGACACAGACTCAATTTACATGAATAATGGTTGGAATGCGAATACTTACAACTAATCCAGTCTTTAAGAAACAAAACAATGGGAGTGGAGAGAGCATCAAGACAGGCTAAAAAGATGTGTATTGTCTCCAGACAAGACAGCCAGTGAAACTCTGCAGGTCCACGCAACTGTGGGAGTTACAAATAGTGTGACATAAATTCTGATTCTAGGATCGCATGATACGCTGCAAGAAAGGATGTCCCGAGGCATGGTACATTGGGGAAACTATGCAGACGCTGCGACAACGGATGAATGAACACCGCTCGACAATCACCAGGCAAGACTGTTCTCTTCCTGTTGGGGAGCACTTCAGCGGTCACGGGCATTCGGCCTCTGATATTCGGGTAAGCGTTCTCCAAGGCGGCCTTCACGACACACGACAGCGCAGAGTCGCGGAGCAGAAACTGATAGCCAGGTTCCGCACACACAAGGACGGCCTCAACCGGGATATTGGGTTTATGTCACACTATTTCACATAAATATTTCTGCTTTTTTCCTCCTGAGTCTTTATCATGCGATCCTAGAATCAGAATTTATGTCACACTATTTGTAACTCCCACAGTTGCGTGGACCTGCAGAGTTTCACTGGCTGTCTTGTCTGGAGACAATACACATCTTTTTAGCCTGTCTTGATGCTCTCTCCACTCCCATTGTTTTGTTTCTTAAAGACTGGATTAGTTGTAAGTATTCGCATTCCAACCATTATTCATGTAAATTGAGTCTGTGTCTTATAAGTTCTGTTTGTGAACAGAATTCCCACTCACCTGAAGAAGGGGCTCAGAGCCTCGAAAGCTTGTGTGGCTTTTGCTACCAAATAAACCTGTTGGACTTTAACCTGGTGTTGTTAAACTTCTTACTGTGTTTACCCCAGTCCAACGCCGGCATCTCCACAATATGAAATTGTACAGCAAAGAATGTTTTTAAGATGAGCATTTTTCATGTCCCTCCCCAACCAATATCTCAAAATGCAGTTGTCTAGCTTCTAAGCACCCTCTATTACAAAGTCTAAGTAGCCTGTCATCTCTCTGACCGTTAATAGGACGTTTTTATCAAGGAAATACTCATAGCTCAGCTCTGTCATTGCAATTGAAGTTCACACATCTACCCCCTGAGAGGGCGCGTGGACAGGAACCAGAATTGAAGGGCATGGCTGACATTTACCACCTAACCCCAGAATGCACAAGATAAATTTCAACACCCTAACCACGAGGTCAGTCAGCTTGGGATTAAATAGTTGGTCAAAAGCTCAATATTAAATTAATAATCTTGAGATGAAAAATTTGGTTATTCACATTCAGAAGTAATGATTTTGAAAGATGATGGCGACTCATCACTTATGAGAAGTTACATTTGATGCAAAAGAAATTGAATTTAAGAATACTGTTTATCACTGGCACCTGCTTTGTAGGAGACTTAAAAGGAGAAATGTCAGATCTGCCTTAGAAATTCTCTATCGCGCTCATTTCCATCAATGCTGAGAGCTTCTTGGCTCCAGGAGTATGCCTGTATTGCCCAATATCTCCTGGCAACATAGTAATAGGACCCCCTTGTGATCTGAACTGAATACTGTCTTTAGCTGTGCTGTTGTATGCTGTTCTCTAATCCTTCAACAGAAAGCCAGAAAATGCTTTAGTCAATTGAGACCTAATGATGATCTTCAAGCTGTTTAATTTTACAGACAGAAAGTGAACGTGAGCTTGTAGTTACATTTTCCTTCATGGATGTAGCTAGATTTACAGCTGTCTGTTTTCTCTCCTTGCCGTTAGCAGGCAGTGAGGTCTGATATCTTGTCAGAAAAGTTCCCACAAGCTTCTCAATCAAACTGCCTGCTCCCTCTCCTGAGGTTATATTCTCATCTGACCCCTTATACTGGGTTTCCATAAAATCATCTCCATTACACTGGGTGTTTTTTTTTGGGGGGGGCCATCTTAAAAGGAGATAAAATGGTTAATGTCTCTCAGCACAAGGCCTAGTGACATCTTGACCCCCTTCTTCACCCAGAGACTGTAGCCCATGTTTTTTTAAAATCTGTTAATCTTCTGTTTTTAAACTTTAAAAAAGTTTTATTCCATCCAAAAAGAAACATTCAAATTGAATCCAATTCATGGTCCCCGCATGAGGGAAAAACAAGAGCCAAGCTGACAAGACGAGACATTGCACTCCATCTTGGACTTGATCTGACGCTTCATCTTGGACCTTTCAAACAAAAAATTATTTGAGAATAAGTTCTGAGGGGGAAACTGATCCAGAAAGATGACTCAATCCTCTGTAGCACTTTTAACTTAAAAGTGTGTGGTTCAATCTTACCACCGCAAAGGGGCTTATGGCATGAAATTATCTAATTATTACCTGATTATTATAAAGCAGTAGCCAGTAATTCAATTAAGCATGCTGTGATTCTACAATTTTTGTCCCCACTCTGCCTAAATTATTCATCATTGTATCCAAACAACTTGATTGAATTCTGTTTGGATTTCAATCATATTGCCAGAATTCTTATTATATAGCAACTCTACATTTTGTTCACTTTTCAAAAGTTTACTAAAGCAATACTGCAGGAAATTGTGCATTTTGTTTTTACTAAGGGGAGTTTTCTTTATTTGTAACTAACAAATTCAAATAGATTTATTTTCATTCATTAATGTAGTTAAGTGAGAGGACATTTGTCCTCTCACCTAATGTGTAAGATATTCTGCAGGCAGTGTTGATGTTATGACTCCAGTGCCTTGAGGTGTCTCCTGTATGTTGTCTGTGTTTTAGCCCTAAATAGTAAGATAAGGATCATGACTACATGGTAGACTGTGAACTTGGTTTCAGTTTTGATGCCCTAATCTTTAAACACTTGCTTCCTCAGGTGAACAAAGGCTGCACCAGCAAATCTTGAGCAATGCTGGATTTCTTTATCAATAGTAAGAAGTCCAACAACACCAGGTTAAAGTCCAACAGGTTTATTTGGTAGCAAAAGCCACTAGCTTTCGGAACAGGCTGTTCCTTCATCAGGTGAGTGGGAGTTCTGATCACAAACGGCACAAAGACACAAACTCAATTTACTTGAATATTGATTGGAATGCGAGTCTTTACAGCTAATCAAGTCTTAAAGGTACAGACAATGTGAGTGGAGGGAGCATTAAGCACAGGTTAAAGAGATGTGTATTGTCTCCAGATAGGACAGCTAGTGAGATTTTGCACATCCAGGCAAGTTGTGGGGGTTACAGATAGTGTGACATGAACCCAATATCCTGTTTGAGGCCGTCCTCATGTGTGCGGAACCTGGCTATCAGTCTCTGCTCAGCAACTCTGTGCTGTCGTGTGTCATGAAGGCCACCTTGTAGAACGCTTACCCGGAGATCAGAGGCTGAATGCCCGTGACCACTGAAGTGCTCCCCAACAGGAAGAGAATAGTCTTGCCTGGTGATTGTCGAGCGGTATTCATCTATTGTCGTAGCGTCTGCATGGTTTCCCCAATGTACCATGCCTCGGGAAAGGATGTCCCGCGCAGAGACTGATAGCCAGGTTCCGCACACATGAGGACGGCCTCAACCGGGATATTGGGTTCATGTCTCACTATCTGTAACCCCCACAACTTGCCTGGATGTGCAAAATCTCACTAGGTATCCTGTCTGGAGACAATACACATCTCTTTAACCTGTGCTTAACGCTCTCTCCACTCACATTATACCTTTAAGACTTGATTAGCTGTAAAGACTCACATTCCAATCATTATTCATGTAAATTGAGTTTGTGCTCTGTGATCAGAACTCCCACCCACCTGACGAAGGAACAGCCTGTTCCGAAAGCTAGTGGCTTTTGCTACCAAATAAACCTGTTGGACTTTAACATGGTGTTGTTAGACCTCTTACTGTGTTTACCCCAGTCCAATGCCGGCATCGCCACATCATTTCTTTATCAATGTCAGCTTACTGTGAAAGAAAAATTCCCAGGTCCTGGAAATGTTCTAGATTTTCTAGGCACTCATTATGAATCTTAATCAATGAGGCTGGGTGTGCGCTTTTGGAGCTTACTGATGGAAGACTTTGGTTTTCTGAACATTGAACACAAGTGTTATATCCTCTCATACCTCAGTGAATATGTTGATTCTCTGGAGATTGATTTCCAACACAGCACATACTGCAGCAGCAACAGTGTATAAGTGTTCAATGACTGAGGTTGAAGTGGTCTTAAATAAAAATTATCTGGAATTAAGAATCTACCGATGACCATGGAACCATTGTTGATTGTCAGAAAAACCCATCTGGTCCACTAATATCCTTTAGGAAAGGAAACCTGCCATCCTTGTGTGATCTGGCCTACATGTGACTCCAGAGCCATGGCAAATGCGAATTGTGAAATTGAGTTGGTGCTTGACGAGAGGTTTGCAGGAAAGCAAGCATGGGATTTGGTGCCAGTATGGAAGAATGATAGAGTTTTGGGAGACTAGCCAAGAATGCATTGGCAAAGTCAATTCTAATGACAGACAAGCTTGAGGCAGGGGTGAATCAAGCAATGTCACAAAGGCAGTCTTAGTAATGGTGAGGATACATAGAAGCTCACCTTGGGGTCAAGAATGACATCAAAATTGTGAACAACCTGACTTAGTCTCAGAAGTTGCTGGGGCGATGGAGTCGGTAGCCAGGGAATGGTGTTTGGACCGGGGAGCGTAGAGAATATCAATAGCCTTCCCCAATGTTTCAATTGAAGGAAATTTCTGCTTTTTCCAGTATTTGATGTCAGACAGACAGTCTGGTAATTTAACAACAGTGAGGCAATTGAGAGAAGTGGTGATGTTGATCTGGGAGTAGTCAGCTCACGTGTGAAAATGAACATTCCATTTTCAGATGATGTTACCGAGGGGCAGCATGTGGATGAGAAAGAGGAGGGGGCAAGGATAGATCCTAGGCTACTCCAGCAGAGTGGAAAGAGAAACCATTGCAAGTAATAGTCTAGCTACAATTAGACAAGTAAGACTGCGACCAGGCAAGTACAATCCCAACCAACTGGATGCAGTGGAAAGATGTTAAAGGAGGATCTTGTCAAAATCTGTAGACAATTTGAGGAAGATGAGGAAGGATAGTTTACCTTTGTCACATAGGATGTCATTGGTGATTATAATAAGAGCCGTTCCAATATGTGACGAGGGCAGAAACTTGATTGGAGGGAATCAACATGGAGATTCATGAACTATAGGTATAGATTTGGGAGACAACAACATATTCAATGACTTGTGAAGAAAGGAAGGTTGGATATGGGGCAATACGTTTGCAAGTATGGAGGGATCAAGGGTTGTATTTTTTGAGGAGGGTGATGATGGCAGATTTCAATGAGAGAAGGACAGTTTCGAAAGAGAGAACCATTAACAATATGGATAACATGGGGTCAAGGAAGTGAAGTTGTGTGGACAGCAGTTTAACGGGAATAGGATTTATGTAACTGATGGTGGATCTAATGGACAAGGTGAGCTTAGTGGTAACATATAGTTAGGAGAGGAACAAGAGAGAATGGAGGAATTAGGAGCAGAAACAGGCAAATTCAGCTCTTCGAGCCTGCACCGCCATTCAATCAGATCATGGCTGATCTCTCCCTGGTCTTAAATCCACCTCCCCACCGGTTCCTCATATCCCTTTATCCCATTTTTTAATTAGAAGTATATATTGATTCAGACTCCACCACGCTATGAGGCAGCAAGTTCCACAAATTCACCACCCTCTGCGAGAGTAGTGCCTTAGAAGTAGTAAAGATACAAGTTCAGGGCTAGAGCAGGGGTTAACAATAGAAGAAATTTGATCTGGTGAGCTAAAGAAAGGGTGGGGAGGTGACAGAGACTGCTGATCAGATGTTCTCAATATTAATGGCAAAGAATTCCATGAGCTCCTCGTGATTAACGCTAGACTGACAAATCAACTGTTGAGGTGGCTGGATCTTCAAGTTAACCACAATGGACATGCATTCCTACAACAGTGTGGGTTGATGCAAGGATGTGGCATATGAATTTTATCTAGGACTCAAATGGGGCACATAGGCATATCCTGCGGAAGATGCCACAGATGAAATTGAGAGTTGACCTGTGGAGATTTTGGCAGGAGGCAAATAAAACTGCTATGCTTTTTCCAAAGTTAAATTGAAGAAAATTCTCTCATCCTTGGCGGGACTGCGAGAGATATAACTACTTGTCCTGGACAGCTGTTGATGGAATATATTCAATTTACGTACATTTGATTAAAATACCCATTTAAATGGAGTCAACTGTAATCCTTCTGCTTAAAAGTTATGTTTAGTATGTCTCATTTACTTTCAGCTGGGAGTTGACTGTTGAGGAAAACTGGTAGGAGGGGTCATAATTAAACATCATTTTCAGTAAATACAGTATTCAAACATTACCTGCAGTTAAATGAGCCAAGCTTGCTGTTTGGAGTTGGTGATTTACTGTATGTGATTTACTTTTGCAATACCAGAAAATGCATGGATGGCAATGACTGTTTAAAGTAAAAATAATCACCCAGGAAAAGATTCACGCAGTATTGTTTAAGTTTCTGATTTACCATTTTATATAAAAATTACATTAAAGATCTTGCGTGTGCAGGCACTTCACGTTAACCTAATTTGAATAATGCTTTTATGTCAACATTATGTCAGAATTTATGTCACACTATTTGTAACTCCCACAGTTGCGTGGACCTGCAGAGTTTCACTGGCTGTCTTGTCTGGAGACAATACACATCTTTTTAGCCTGTCTTGATGCTCTCTCCACTCCCATTGTTTTGTTTCTTAAAGACTGGATTAGTTGTAAGTATTCGCATTCCAACCATTATTCATGTAAATTGAGTCTGTGTCTTATAAGTTCTGTTTGTGAACAGAATTCCCACTCACCTGAAGAAGGGGCTCAGAGCCTCGAAAGCTTGTGTGGCTTTTGCTACCAAATAAACCTGTTGGACTTTAACCTGGTGTTGTTAAACTTCTTACAACATTTAACAGGACAATTCCCTGTCACAGTTCACTTTTTGTTTATTGTTACTGTATGAGGCATAGTTCACTAATGTCCTTTAGCAAAGGAAATCTGCCATCCTTACCTGGCCTGGCCTACATGTGACTCCATTCCACAACTTTGTGGTGGACTCTTAAATGCCCTCTGAAATGGCCTACCAATCCACTCGGTTATATCAAAACTGCGAGAAAGTCAAGAATGAATGAAGCCAGATGGACCATCTGGATTCGACCTAGGCACTGGAAACAACAATGGTAAATTCACCCCTGTTGGCCCTGCAAAGTTCTTACCAATATTCGGAGGTTTGTGCCAAAATTGGGGGAGCTATCTCACAGACTAGTCACACAACAGCCTGACATAGTCATACTCACAGAATCATACCTTACAGATAATGTCCAAGACACCATCACCACCAGCACCCTTGGCTATGTCCTGTCCCATTGGCGGGACAGGCCCAAGAGAGGTGGTGGCACAGTGGTATATGGTCAAGAGGGAGCGGCCCTGGGAGTCCTCAACATTGACTCTGGATCCCGTGAAGTGTGATCTGCCCCACGTGTGACTCCATTCCACAGCATTGTGGTTGATTCTTAAATGCCCTCTGGAATGGCCTATGAATATGGGTGGCACGGCAGCACAGTGATTAGCACTGGTGCATCACAGCACCAGGGACCCGGGTTCAATACCCGGCTTGGGTCACTGTCTGTGTGGAGTTTGCATGTTTTCCCCATGTCTGCGTAGGTTTCCTCCGGGTGCTCTGATTTCCTCTCAAAGTCTGAAAAACGTGCTGGTTAGGTGCATTGACTTGAACAGTCGCCGGACTGTGGCAACTAGGGGAATTTCACAGTAACTTCATTGCAGTGTTAATGTAAGCCTTACTTGTGTCTAATAAATAAACTTTAAACTTTAAATCTCATGGCATCAGATCACACGTGGGCAAGGACACCTTCTGCTGATTACCATGTGCCGCCCACCATACCCACCCTCATACTGAGAAAGGTATCCCAAGGTGCTTCACAGATGCACGTATTATCCAATAAGATCTTGGAAATTCCACTGTAAATGTGCATGCAGGCTAATTATCCCTCAAGATCAATATTCACAATTCAAGTGACATCAGCAACTTTGATTGCTCTCACTGCCTCCATGGTCATTCTGTATTGTGACCAGTCCAGAACTTTTAAACAGGTTTGCGGCTTTCCCATTTAGATATTCTCAGGTTTATTTTATTCCATTTCCTCTGCTACGTGCTCTGAGATGCACATTCTCATTTTGCACTTTCAGTGATTGGTTCAATACCCATCGTGTTTGTCTGATGGGTTATCATTACAGATGAATCTCACCATCAATGGCAAATAGTGTTAAAACCCTTGTGTTGCCAATCACCACAAACCCTTTATAGAACTTTAGTATATGTAAAGGATGGAAGCATGCAGGGTCAACCAAGAATATGAGAGAGGATTTAGGACTGTAGTCTGATTTTGGTGCTTAGATGAAACTAATGCTTGAATTTTGTTCTGAGGCCTGACTGCATGTTGAATCCTCTCAGTACAACACGAGCCTTTAACTTATTTTCAGGAATCCATTTTCCTCATAAATGCCTTGTGTGTCAGCTATGGCTCAGTTGGTGGTTTTCTTGCTCTGAATGAAGAGGTTCCGGTTCAAGTCCCACTACAGGACTAAAATCAAGGCTGTTACTCCAATGCCACACTTGAGGAATGCTGCATTGTCAGAGATTCTACCTTTTGAATGAGATGTTAAACAGTGGTCCTGTCTGCCCTGTCAAGTAGATAGAAAAGATCTCATGGTATAATTTTGGAAAAAGCAGACATATTATTCCTAGGGTGAATATTTAACCCTCAAATCACAGGAACAATTTTTCTGGATATTATCATTTTGTTGTTTGCAGGAGCTTTCCCTGCACAATTTAGCTTGTATTCTCTACATTACAACACTTCAAAAATACTTCATTGGCTGTAAGATGCTTTGAGATGTCTGATGGTCATGAAAAGTGCTATATAAATGCAAGCCATTTAAAAAAAACATTTCATGTTTTCATGATGCCCTTTTAATGCACTGCACCATAATGGTTTTGTGAGAATTGTAAAAGGTTGTAAATTTAGTTTTAAGTGAAAGCATTTTTCTTCTTCAGTCCTCTGTTTGAAGGCAGCTCTGACCTACAGCCCCAATGATGACCTCCAACATGGGTTTGGCAAGGAGGTAGATCCTGAATCCGCACCAGCTGGAAATCAAACTCTGTGCTGTTGACACAAAGCTGATCCATGGCAGCCGTCCAGCCGACTGCCCCCTCCCCCCGCCCCCACCGCCCCCACCACCAGCCCCAAGAGAGCTAAGTTGCTGTGGCAACACGCATATTGTAGTCTGGAGCTATGATGAATGATGGCAGAGGCTCCAATTTTCTTTCCATCACATGACTGACCAGGAATCTTCCCCCCAACTCTTACCACCTGCCATTGTACGTTGGAAGGATTTGTAATTTGATACTCAACCTGTTTGACTGCAGGTTAAGAGTGCGCCTCTCTTGGCCATCAATTCTTGGAATGGGGCTTGACCTTAGAGCTTCGCTTAGAGGCAGGAAAGCTACCACTGTGCCACAAGAGTTCCTTAAGTAAAATAATAGGTCTAGGATTATTAATGGTTTTAGACCAATATGGTTAAGCACAATAGGAAATGTGTTGAAATGTAATACACTGTCACATGGCCGTACACGAATATCTCTTTCATATTTACTACATGCAGTGGAGATGCTTTACGTTCCAAATTGATAGTACATTAACAATGCTGCCAACTTCCTTTCCTTGAAGCACACAAAAATAATTGTTTTAAATATACATTGATTGATGATCAATAGTTGATGAATATTTCTCAGATTAACAGAATACAAAGTATAATAACTGGCCCCTTTAAGGGGTGTATGTTGGAAGGGTCTTGTGACCCAATCACCCAATGGGGAATGAGCGCGGGAATCTTGGTGCAGAATATTGGCTTTTGCAGCCAGAGTAGATTCTAGAACTGGAAGTGTTAACATTGTGAAAGTATTCTGTATATTTATCTCCTTATAAATAAACCATTAAAGTTAATTATACTAATTAGTGGTTGCCAATCCTTCCAATTACTATATTGGCGACAAGGTAAATCAGAGCAACTCTGTTTGCAGTGAGGACTTCGAAGAGAACATTGTTGCAAAACTGCAGAGTGAATCTGAACAACCCGAGGCTGTAAAAGAGGGAGCAGGCATGCTTCTCTCTGGGAAGCTTGAGCCTTTGATGCGACCACTGAGAACTGGGTACAGTATGTGGAATGGTTGGCTTATTTTTTCAGGGCTAATGGACTAGAGGGGGAGGATAAGAAAAAAGTAATTTCACTTGCTGAATGTGGGACCCAGATGTACAACTTGATCCAAAGTTTAACAATCCTGGATGTTTCTGACACAAAGATATTTGCAGATCTTGTTGAGCTAGCAAAGAGGCATTACCACCCTAAAGTCCCGATAACACAGCGAATTTATAAGTTTAACTCGACAGGGAGGGCCCCAGGAAGATCTTGCTGCCTTTGTAGCAAGGCTAAAGCAGGTTGCAGAGCATTGCGACTTTGGGTCAGCTTTAAATGACATGTTAAGAGATTGATTGGAGTGTGGTGTAAATAAGACAGCTATATAAAAGAAACTGTTGGCTGAGTCTGAGTTGACTTTTAAGAAGGTGCTAGAAATGGTGAGAGAGTAATAAAGAGCACTTAGAAGGGTGTCCAGGAGTTACAAAGCACTCTCTCCTTTCCTTCTCTATGAACAGTATGCTTTGTCTGAAAAGTATGCAAGAAACAATACTTTTCACTGTATATTAATACATGTGACAATAATAAGTCAAATCAAATCAAATCCTAGTTCACTTAAAGCAGGGTTTCCCATAGGACCCTTTTGACCTCCCAAGAATACTGACGGAACCGCTGAGAAACATCCTCAAGGTGTTGAAGAATTAAACCACAAAAAACTGATTGTTTTCACACAATAGGTACAAACATACAGAAACCAATTTACAGAAGTGCTTTCTATCTCTTACATATATATATATATCTACTATAATTAAAAAGTTCCCTTATTTAAAAAGTACTCCATTGGTTTATGTGAGGAGTGTTGCTGGAAAGCTGGATTCTCATATTGGACACATATACTCTCATATCTTTCTCAGACACACAAAGACTCTCACACACACACTCAAACAGATACACACACTCACTCTCTCACACACAGGTCTTTCTCACACACACCCTCATCTCTCTCCCTTTCTCTCTCACACACATAAACACATTCATGTTCTCACCTATCTCTATCCCTCTCACGCACACTCAGGCTTTCATCTCTCTTTCACACACATATACACACATTCATATCTCTCCGCTCTCTCACACACACATACACACCTTTCTCTCTCTCTCTCATACACACACATATACACACATTCACCTCTCTCTTACACACACATACTCACCTCTCCCTCACACGCAGACACACCACAGACACACACATACTCCCCTGTCTCTCTCACACACACTATAGAGAAACATATAAACATAGAAAATAGGAGCAGGTGTAGGCTATTTGTCACTTGGAGCCTGCTCTCTGCCATTCAATATGAACATGGCTGATCTCCCTCCCCATACTCCTTGAGTTATTTAGAGTCCATGGCCGGGATTTTACAACCTCATTCGGGCGAGGCTCGTAAAATCCCGCCCAAGGTCAATGGAGAATTCTGTTCTCCGAGTCTCGTCGATCCCGATTCCAGGGCGGTAAAATTCTGGCCCATAAGTTTATTTTCTTCTTAAATATATTTAGTGACTTCGTCTCCCCGCCTTCTGTTGGAGAGAATTTCATAGGTTCACCACCCTCTGAGTGAAGAAGATTTTCCTCATCTCAGTTTTAAATGGCCTGCCCTAAATCCTGAAATGTGACCACTTGTTCTAGACTCCCCCACTCAGAGGAAATAACATTTCTGCATCCAGTCTGTCCAGCCCTGCCAGAATTTTCAATGGGATTCCCTCTCATTCTTCTAAATCGCAGTGAATACAGGCCCTGTCTACCCAATCTTTCCTTGTACAACAAGGGTGTGTGTTTGAAAGTCTCCTATGCTCAAGTTGTCTTGCAGTGAAGACCAACATACCATTTTTCTCCTAACTGCTTGCTACATCTGCATGCTTGCTTTCCTGATGTACTGGGACACCCAGGTCCCTTTGTATGCCAACATTTCCCAATCCATCACCATTTAGATAATACTCTGCAATTCTGTTTCTCCATCCAAAGTGGATAACTCCACATTTATCCACATTTAGTACTCTAGGATGTAGATTATTAGGCTCTGGGGATTTATTAGCTTTCAGTCCCATTAATTTCCTTAATCCCATTTTTATTTTTCTAGTAATACTAATTTCCTGCAATTCCTCTTTCTCACTAAACCCCTGGTTCCCTAGCATTCCTGGATTAGGTGGATTGGCTATGCTAAATTTCCCCTTAGTGTCCCAGGATGTGTATGCTAGGTGGATTAGCCATGGTAAATACGCAAGATTACAGGTATAGGATGGGAGAAGGTGTACGTGAGTAAGATGCTCTGTCGGAGAGTTGGTGCAGACTCAATGGGCTGAATGGGATTCCATAGGGATTCTATGAAGATTTCAGCGATAAAAACATAGTTATTGAATTGCTCTGCCATTTCCTTGTTCTCTATTATAAACTCTCTTAATTCTGACTGTAAGAGATCTACATTTATCTTCACTAGTCTTTTTCTATGTACATATAGAAACTGATACAGTCCACTTTTATGTTACTTGCAAGTTTACTCTCATACTCTATATTTCTCATCTTAATCAATACCTTTGTCCTTTTTTGTTGAATTCTGAACTGCTTCCAATCCTTCAGCTTGCTATTTTTTCTAGCAACTTTATATGGCTCCTCTTTGGATTTAAGATTATCCTTAATTTATTTTGTTAACCATGTTCAGGTCAGTTTTCTTGTTCGTTTTTGCACCAAAAAGGAACTGTTGCAATGCATATACTAGTTCCTTAAATATTAGCCATTGCCTATCCACTGTCATGCCTTTTAATAAAGTTCCCCAATCTGATTCTATATCTATATTTTATGAGCCCATATCTTCTGTCACTATTGCAGTGATTTCATTCTTAACTAACAACACCACCTCCTTTTCCTTTTTGCCTGTCCTTCCTAAATATTAACTACCCTTGGATATTCAGTTCCCAGCCTTGGTTACCCTGCAACCAAGTCTCCTCAATCATATCATACCCGTTTGTATCTATTTGCTTTATCTACCTTACTGCAAATGCACCATGCATCATTGAGTATAATTCCATCTAAATCCTTCTAAGTTCACAACAAACCCTGTTACCGTTAGACTCGGGGTGGTGAAATAGGAGATTCATATTTGTACTTCTCACGTAATTCTGTAACTGGAGACATCTCCATCTCATGAGGAATGAAACATGAATTTCAATAAGTATGTCATTATAGACTTCCATATATTAAGGGAATTAAAAATAACACATGTACACCATTCACACTCTTAATCTAATTGCATCTGTTCTGTTTTACTACGGTTTTGATACCCAAATGCCCCTAAACTGTGTTTGACTCTGGATAACATGCTCTTATATTGCTTTTCCTTTTTAGGTGGTTGGTTACAAACAAAACCTGTCTTCATTTGAAAAGATTAGGTTTGCATCAGTGTTCTTAACTTGCTTTTTGTTGTTGGTAGGCTTTACAGATAATTTTGCCAGTAACCCTGTGTCAGTCTCCCCTTGCAGAAGATTTGGACTGTTAAAGGAGTTTGGTGTTTTTCATGGTTGTCTGCTTGCAGATTGCTGGTAACAATGATCATCTGTAGAGGTTGGTTCTCTTCTCTCCCTCTTTTTTGTTTTTGGGAATGGGTGTTCCCCTAACCTGTCCTCAGGAACACCACTGCCCCAAAGTGAATGTACAGCTCCTGCTGCATTCCCCTGAGGCTCTTCAACTGATTGGGGCAGCACCTTGACTCTTTCTGGGTCCAGTTGGGAACTTCCCTAGTCCCAATTAAACCTGATGTGAAGGTGCCTGCTAAACAGATCACTAGCTTTCATCCTTTAACATTTACAGGCCTTTCATGGGCCTATTTTACTTCTGCTGGCCTGTCTTGATTTCCTTGTTTTCTATTTTGACTATTTCTACTCTTATTGGCCTCATTTTGGCCTTTTCAAACCTAAGAGTTTTTCCTTTAACCATGCCAATTCTCATGGGATCTATCTTGACTTATTTTATTCTGCTGGCCTGACAATGTGCCCTTTTAACTTCCTCAGTTCCCATCTTGGCTCTTTTTACTTCCGCTGGTCTGTTTTCAAGTCTTTTAAATTCAAATCTTCCTTAGCTATTTTAACCCTCACGGATTCAATCCAGAACTGTTTTACTTCGATTTCTCTAGCTTCGGCCTTTTTAAGTCCAAGGAGCTCTTCCATGGCACTCCAACTCCTATCGATTCTATCCTGATCTGTTTTATTTCACATGGCCTAACTTTGGCCATTTTAAGTCCAAGTAACTCCTCGTTGGTCACTCCAACCCTCATGGATTCTATCATCTCCTCACCCCGTAGGACTTCTGAACCTTTCGTAGTTCCCTGCAGTTCAGCAGCTTCTCGGTTTATCATCTCCTGCAGAACATCTGAACCTCTATCAGTTCCCTACATTTCAGCGGATTCCCTGTTCTATCACCTCCTGTAGGTCTTCCAAACTCAATCAGTTTCCTGTACTCCTACTGATTCCTGCCAGCTTTCTCCAGCCTCTCTGGACTGTCTGTGATTTTTAGGGTGTATTACTCTCCAGCCCGTGTCAGCTGCCGTACCTTCCAGCGGCCTTCACATAGTCTTATTTCCTTTACTCCTTGTCTTCTTTGGGAAACTTCCTCTCTCTCCTCCTTTCCCATGCATGGAGTTCTATTTCTATTCCTCTATTCCAGCGGTATTCTCACTAATTCTATTTTTTCTTTCTCATTTATCCTAGGTATGCAATCCAATTTTCTGGCCACGAGTTTTAAGATTTCACATTTCAAAGCTTTTGGGTGAAATGCCAATCCCTTAACTGTATTTTTTAACTCCTCGATAGAGGGGTGGCACGGTAGCACAGAGGTTAGCACTGCTGCTTCACAGCTCCAGGGACCTGGGTTCGATTCCCGGCTTGGGTCACTGTCTGTGTGGAGTTTGCACATTCTCCTCGTGTCTGCGTGGGTTTCCTCTGGGTGCTCCGGTTTCCTCCCACAGTCCAAAGATGTGCGGGTTAGGTTGATTGGCCATGTTAAAATTGTCCCTTAGTGTCCTAAAATGCGTAGATTAGAGGGATTAGTGAGTAAATTGTCGCTTCTTTGGACACGGGTGAGGTCCCTGAGGATTGGAGGATAGCGAATGTGGTCCCGTTGTTTAAGAAGGGTAGCAGGGATAACCCAGGAAATTATAGGCCGGTGAGCTTGACGTCCGTGGTAGGGAAGTTGTTGGAGAGGATTCTTAGAGACAGGATGTATGTGCATTTAGAACGGAACAATCTCATTAGTGACAGACAGCATGGTTTTGTAAGAGGGAGGTCGTGCCTTACAAATTTGGTGGAGTTTTTTGAGGAAGTGACAAAAACGGTTGATGAAGGAAGGGCCGTGGATGTCATCTATATGGATTTCAGTAAGGCATTTGACAAAGTCCCACATGGCAGGTTGGTTAAGAAGGTTAAGGCTCATGGGATACAAGGAGAAGTGGCTAGATGGGTGGAGAACTGGCTTGGCCATAGGAGACAGAGGGTAGTGGTCGAAGGGTCTTTTTCCGGCTGGAGGTCTGTGACCAGTGGTGTTCCACAGGGCTCTGTACTGGGACCTCTGCTATTTGTGATATATATAAATGATTTGGAAGAAGGTGTAACTGGTGTAATCAGCAAGTTTGCGGATGACACGAAGATGGCTGGAATTGCGGATAGCGAAGAGCATTGTCGGGCAATACAGCAGGATATAGATAGGCTGGAAAATTGGGCGGAGAGGTGGCAGATGGAATTTAATCCGGATAAATGCGAAGTGATGCATTTTGGAAGAAATAATGTAGGGAGGAGTTATACAATAAATGGCAGAGTCATCAGGAGTATAGAAACACAGAGGGACCTAGGTGTGCAAGTCCACAAATCCTTGAAGGTGGCATCACAGGTGGAGAAGGTGGTGAAGAAGGCATATGGTATGCTTGCCTTTATAGGACGGGGTATAGAGTATAAAAGCTGGAGTCTGATGATGCAGCTGTATAGAACGCTGGTTAGGCCACATTTGGAGTACTGCGTCCAGTTCTGGTCGCCGCACTACCAGAAGGACGTGGAGGCATTGGAGAGAGTGCAGAGAAGGTTTACCAGGATGTTGCCTGGTATGGAGGGTCTTAGCTATGAGGAGAGATTGGGTAGACTGGGGTTGTTCTCCTTGGAAAGACGGAGAATGAGGGGAGATCTAATAGAGGTATACAAGATTATGAAGGGTATAGATAGGGTGAACAGTGGGAAGCTTTTTCCCAGGTCGGAGGTGACGATCACGAGGGGTCACGGGCTCAAGGTGAGAGGGGCGAAGTATAACTCAGACATCAGAGGAACGTTTTTTACACAGAGGGTGGTGGGGGCCTGGAATGCGCTGCCAAGTAGGGTGGTGGAGGCAGGCACGCTGACATCGTTTAAGACTTACCTGGATAGTCACATGAGCAGCCTGGGAATGGAGGGATACAAACGATTGGTCTAGTTGGACCAAGGAGCGGCACAGGCTTGGAGGGCCGAAGGGCCTGTTTCCTATGCTGTACTGTTCTTTGTTCTTTGTTCTTTAAATGTGTAGGGATATGGGGGTAGGGCCTGGGTGGGATTGTGGTTGGTGCAGATGTGATGGGCCAAATGGCCTCTTTCTGCTCTGTAGGGATTCTATGAGAACTGTCAAATCCTCAAAAGTAATTTTCCACTGTTCTGAGAGGGTACTGGCATCAAGTGTGGACATCTTTGTTGATACTGAAGCTCTGTACACAAGAAAGCCTGGACTAAACTTTGTAAACTTCATTCTCAAGATTGATCTTGTTCCATTTACTCTTGTTATCTGTGGATTCAAAATCCACCCAGTTGAAGATAGCTTCTTGAGCTTTTGTGACCCGCGTTCACACACGCACAAGCATGAAAATTTTACAAGTTATACTGTACGTAGTGACTCTGTCAGGCAAATTAGGGTGACACAGTGGTTAGCACTGCTGCCTCACAGTGCTAGGGACCCAGGTTCGATTCCTGGCTTGGGTCACTGTCTGTGCAGAGTCTGCACATTGTCCCTGTGTCTTTGTAGGTTTCCACCGGGTGCTCTGGTTTCCTCCCATAGTCTGAAAGACGCGCTGGTTTGGTGCATTAACCACGCTAAATTCTCCCTCAGTGTACCCGAACAGGTGCTGGAGTGTTGCGACTAGGGGATTTTCACAGTGGCTTCATTGCAGTGAGCCTACTTGTGACACTAATAAAATAAATAAACTTTACAAATTTTGTTAAAGAAATGGAAGCTTCACTGTTTATGACACCTTGCCTCCGGCAGATTTTCATGGTGATCAGAAAGCTACAGGAATGGAGTTGATGTTCATGCAAAACTACAATTCCAGAGATGATTTATTTTTTAAATTGATTCCATCTTTTCCATAAACTCTATAGGCTTTGCACCTGAGTTTCCTTTCAATGGAAAATTCACTATCTCTGTGTTGGGTTTTTTAAACTATAACCTAATAGGGTCTTAACTTGGGGGAGAAGAGAAGCGAGCTCCTCTCCTGCTCAACTGGCAGCTTTTTCTAGACTATTCAACATGCTGTATTAAAGCAATTGCAAATTGGTTACTTCAATCACATAATCTCCTTCTCCCCATAATTATTTCAGAAGGGGTTTTTTATCTAACATCTAATGACTTTTGTTTCATGGCTGGGAGGGAGAGGGGGTATGATGAGTAGATTGTGTAATGTTCTAGCCATGAACCTTCTTAATGAGCCATTATCCATCTGGAGCGTCCTCAGGTGTTAAAGTCCAGAGAATTACATGCCTGAACTATATTCCACATTGGAATTTACCAGAAATTGGTCACTAGCAATACCAGATCAAGTGACTTGTAGCAGCCATCTTTATTTATTGCATTTTCTTGTCTTGAAAAAGTCCTTTTCAAATAGTTCAGCATGTTTGGTGAAATTACAGATTAATATCAATCATGCACATGTCACATCATCATGACAGGATGCATAACTAGACGCATACTGTCTAACATTAACAACTTGCCATGATGCTTTAAGTTTATTTATTAGTGTCACAAGTTGGCTTACATCAACACTGCAATGACGTTACTGTGAAAATACCCTAGTTGCCACATTCCAGTGCCTGTTCGGGTACACTGAGGGAGAATTTAGCATGGCCAATGCACCCAACCAGCACATCTTTCGGACTGTGGGAGGAAACTGGAGCACCTGGAGGAAACCGACGCAGACTCCGCATAGACAGTGACCCAAGCCGGGAATCAAACCTGGTTCCCTGGCGCTGTGAGACAGCAGTGCTAACCACTGTGCCACTTATTGTTGGACCATTTGCAATCACCTTATTAATTCATTGTAAAGAGCTTAGTAACAAGTTCTCAAGATGACTGGAAACATACATTTAATTTGTGCCTTGTAAATTTTGAGGGTTCCGACTGTAGCAGGAGTTCCAAAATGCAACCAGTAGTTAATAGTCTTTCACAATATAGGTTTGGCATAGATAGGTGCTGCTGCTAAACTTGAAGAATGTAAACAGGTGTCAAAACGCAAAGGGATTCTAAAGCTCAGGATGGCTACTCCAGCTCTTGCAGTTGCTTCGCATCCTTGGTGTGAGGAAGGAAGAATTAAGAAAGGCTTGCAATTATAAAGTACTTTTCACAATAATGGACATTTCAAAGCACTTTACCAAGTATTGCCTCTGTTACCATGTAGAAAGCACAGCAGCCAATTTGCACACAGCAAACTCCCATAGCCAGCAGCATGATAATGACCAGATAATCTATTCATGTGATACTGCTGAGGGATAAATATTGGCTAGGTCAGCTGGGACAACTTGCCTGCTTTTCTTCAAAAATAGTGCAAAGGGACTTTTTTCTTTCATAGGATGTGGGTGTTGCTGGTGGGTTCAGCATTTGCTTTCCAGCTTAGGGTCATCAACTCGGTGAAGGACGCGCTTTGGTCCGCCCGAAACTTGCTGATCTTCCAGTCCTCGACCGAGTGTTGCAGACTGGCACATTCCAAGGTCCAGGACTTCGTGCTCAGGGACGCGCTCAAGCTTGGGGCAGCCGCCGCAAAGGCACAATGGGGAAAGGCCACCGTGTAAAGCGTCTCAACCGAGGCAGACCGAGGGCCCGGTAACTGCAGAATACCCTCGAACTGCGTAACTGTGCGCCAATCTGAAAAATAACGGCACACAGTAATCTCTGATGTATGTACATAGTTTTAAGTAATGAAATGTAATGAATGTAATGTTTTGTAAATAAGCACTGTATTGTACTGTAAAAATGATTCTTTTTTTGCACTGTTTGTAACTTTCGGATCTGTCGTTTTGCAATGTTCATTTGAGAGTTTTTTTTAATGAATAAAGTATATTTTTGAAATAAAAAAAAAATTTGCTTTCCAGCTTTAATTGCCCTTGGACCAAGTGGCTTGATGGGCCATTTCAGAGGGCAGTTAAGAGTCAACCACATTGGAGTCACATGTAGGTCAGACCATGCAAAGGTGGCAGATTTCCTTCCCCAAAAGGATGTTACTGAACCAGATAAGTTTTTACAATTATCAGTGATATCTGTTATGGTCACCATTACTAGCCTTATATTTCCAGAATTGTTAATTTAGATTCCACCGGCTGCCATTTGAACTCATGTCCCTGGAGCATTAGACTGGTGCACTCAATTACCAGTCCAATGACATGATCACCATGAAGCCATTTCCCCAATCGAACCAAAGAGGTGGTTGGGGGTTTTGATTTAATATCTTATCCAAAAGACTGCATCTCCATCAATGCAGCACTCCCTCAGTACTGCACAGGACTGTCAGTCTTCATTTTTGTTCTCAACCCTGGAGTGCCACCAACTGAGCCACAGCTGACACGATTGAGGGTGGACCTGCATCTAGGTAATAGGTTCATCAACATTTATAAGTGCAGTTTTGATAAAAACTTTGCATCAACATTGAAGATCCAAGGTGGAATTGAATTTTAGGAAAGTGTAACTGCAATATGGATGATATACTGTAATGCACAAAATTACACACAATTCTACCTTAGTTCCTCCCCTCAAAATTTCCTCTGGCTCCCCTGGGTACATCCACTGCATTACTTTCTATGTTCCTTTATTGTTATAAAGTTATACTGGCTGAGGTCATGAAAGGCTAATCTTCCCATATTATTCTATCTATTAATTCCAAAATATCTCTGCGCAGAGGTAAATCTATAAAATATTTAATGATAACATGGGTTAGTTCATAAAATTTGATGAAACTCTGCTACTTGTTGCAAATTATAAAGGTTATCCATCATTTATTCATGATTCAACACTAACTACAGCTTTTTAAACCATTTCACATGTTTTCTTGGATGGTTAAAAAAATCCCATGTGCCTTTCAGGCTTTGCAACTTAATGACTCCTGAACTCCATGCTTTCTGACTTTTCCACAGATTGATTACATGATTCCCTAACTTTAAACCTGTTTCTTATCACATTATATGTATATATCCTTCTTCACCTGCTTTTGATCCATTAGAGTAGCATTAGATTTAATAGACTGTATCCAATCTAATACACTTAATGACCCGTGAACAATGTGTTCACAGTATTTATACATAAAAACAAAAAATGCTGGCAAAACTTGGCAGGTCAGCAGCATCTATGGAGAGAGAAATAATGTTAATGTTTTGAGTCCATATGACACTTCTGCAGAGCAAAAGTATTTAATTTTTCTGACCTAATGCTTCAATGTACATCAATTACGGGCGGCACGGTAGCACAGTGGTTAGCACTGCTGCTTCACAGCTCCAGGGACCTGGGTTCGATTCCCGGCTCGGGTCACTGTCTGTGTGGAGTTTGCACATTCTCTTTGTGTCTGCGTGGGTTTCCTCCGGGTGCTCCGGTTTCCTCCCACAGTCCAAAGATGTGTGGGTTAGGTTGATTGGCCATGCTAAAATTGCCCTTAGTGTCCTGGGATGCGTAGGTTAGAGGGATTAATGGGTAAATATGTAGGGATATGGGGGTAGGGCCTGGGTGGGATTGTGGTCGGTGCAGACTCGATGGGCCGAATGGCCTCTCTCTGTGCTGTAGGGATTCTAAGATTTCTGTTTTTTACTTATATTCATGTCCACTGTTTTGTATTTAGACTTCCCCTTTTAGTGTCATCTTTCACCTAAAATGTCTTAGTACCTTTTTTTCTCACTTCTGTTCGCTAATTACACATTCCTGCTTCCATTCACCTCAGAATTCCAACTTTCTGACATCTTGGGCGAGATTTTACGGCCTTGCTCATCCCGAAACTGTAAAATCCAGCCTGAGGTGAACAGACCTTCCCATTGCCCACCCCTTGTCCGCTCTGATTTCCGTGGCAGGCAGGGCAGTAAAATTCCAGCCCTCTTCTTTTCTCAGTCAGCTACTTCAATTACTTTCCCTACATTTTCTGGCTAAATTACCTGTCAGGAAACATATTTTGATCCAAACCCTCAACAACAGCATTATCTCTCCTGCAAAAAAAAAAGTAAATAACTAATTTCCACTTGAGTCCCATCACTTAATTAAAGGGGCATTGCCATCACAAAAGGTACTTTTACCCCAAGAGGTCCAACTTTTTATCTGGAACAAACGCTACCTTTTGGAACATAGTTTTTGTTCCTTCTTATTAACGTGCTTAATTTACAACATAAACTTATACCGTACCTGAAACATGAGGATTGGCACAGCAATCTTTCCATTGCCTCACCTTGTTTCCAAGTCTTCAACGACCTGGTAAATTACTTTGCATGACTATTTGCAACATGGCGTTGTATCAAAAACACTTTGAATGTCTGGAAAGGAGCCAAACTTCATTGCACATTAATAATTCATTTTATTACAAATATTTTGCCATCAACTTCTGACCATTTTTTATGGCGATGCCTTGATAGATCTGTATTTCAGATCTGTATTGTCCAATATGATAGCTGTGTGCGGCTAATTGGGAACTCAGGTGCAGCTCGCTGCATTCATGGCTGTAAATAAAAAATGAGTAATAGACACTGTTGATGCACGTATGATATCATGATACACTCATTGTTAGGCCGATGATAGACAATGCTTATCAGCATTGAGCTGACCACCATAGTGCAAACCATTGTCTTACAAGATGAAGGCTGCCAATAAATATATATCAGTATTAATTCACAAAATACTTGAACATTTTGTACATTTGCTGGTGTGTAGAAACATAGAAACTAGAATCAGGAGTAGGCCATTCGGCCCTTTGAGCCTGCTCCGCCATTCATTTTGATCATGGCTGATCAACTGGGTTCAGTAAGTCCTTCCTCAGGTAATGTCACCAAAACTGCACACAATACGTGTCACAATATGTGATGTGATGAAAGAAGAGTATTCAGGACTTTTTGATTGTTGTTAGTGCTTTACACAGTAACTTCACTGCAGTGTTAATGTAAGCCTACTTATGACTAATCAATAATTTTAAAAAAAAATTACATTCTTGATTATTGAATGGGAATATATGCATTGTCTCAAATAAACAGGTGAAGGGCGTTTACCTATATTGTTTGAGTGTATTTTAGAATTATAATCCTTGTTTTTAAATCCCTCTCTATCTTTGTAATCTCCTCCAGCCTCAAACACACTTAGAAACATGCACTCATCTAATTCTGACCCCTTATGCATCACCACTTTTCATTTCTTCACCAGTAGTAGCCATGCCTTCAGCTGCCAGGACCCTAGATTTTGGAATTCCCTCCCTAAACCTTCCTCCTTTAAAAAAAAAACTACCTCTTTGACCAACATTTATGGTTATATATTAAGCTGCTCATTCCCTTCACCCTATCGGTAACTGCTACACTATATTCTGCATCTTATCCTTTACTTCTCCCCTATGTACTCTATGAACAATATGTTCTGTCTGTAAAGCATTCAAGAAACAATACTTTTCATGTGACAATAATAAATCAATTCAAACATGTCCCATGTGGCTTGGTGTTGTTTAAAAAAATAACTTTCCTGGTGAAGCGTTTTACTCAGTTATGCAAATGCAAGTTCTTGTTGCAGTCGAGGCCTTTTCTGATAAAAATTAATAAATGAATGTGTATGGTGTCTCCAAAACTCATCAATTTCTATTGACTGAGTGAAATAAAATGCCACTCAATGCCTGGCTTTCCAAATTTTTACAGATGCACCATAGAAAGCATCCTTTCCGGATGTATCACAGATTGATATGGCTCCTGCTCTGGCACTCCACAAGAAACTATAATGCGTTGTGAAGGTAGCCCAGTCCATCACACAAACCAGCCTCCTATCGACTCCATCAACAGTTCCCGCTGCCTCGAAAAAGCAGCCAATACAATCAAGGACCCCACGCACCCCAGACATACTCTTATCCACCTTCTTCCGACGGGAAAAAGATACAAAAATCTGAGATTACGTATCAACTGACTCAAGGACAGCTTCATCCCTGCCGCCATCAGACTTTTGAATGGACCTATCTGATATTAAGTTGATCTTTCTCTCCACCCTAGCTATGATTTAAAACTACATCCTGCACCCTCTCCTTTATATACACTATGAACAGTATCCTTTGTCTGAACAGCATGCAGGAAACAATGGCCGCGATTCTCCCAAAAGCGCTGAATTGGTGGGAAAACTGTTCTGGACCCTGACTGTTTTCTCAGTTCAGCTTCTCACCCGAATCTCTGCACTCTGTGCACTGCAGAGATCCCAGTCGTGAATACCATTAAAAACCCAGGGGGGCGGGGCCTATTCGTGCCGGAGTCTGACAGTTCTGGAACTCTGCGCATGCACAGTGGCCCCGATCTGTCAGTCTCCCTGTTTGCTGGCCAGCCTGATCGCTGGCCAGCCCGGGACCCCTGCAGTGCTGCCCCTCCAGTCCTCCCCATGGCCTGATCGCGGCCCCCACAACAATTCCTGGGCCAGCCCTGACCCCCCTCTGTCCTGGAGAGCCCCGAAGCACAGCCCACCTCCCTCAGTAGTGGCGATCCCCCCACCCACCTCACCCTGGCAGATCCCCCCCCTCCCCCACTCCCCACTAACCCCCCTGGGGTCAGACTTCCCCCCCAGAGGCAGGCCCCTCCGGCAGACTATCTCCCCCCACACCCACCCCAATCACTGCCCTCCCTCTATCCCAGACCAATCACCATGCAGAGTGGCAGCGGGACCTCCCACCCCCACCGATTGCCCCTAGGCCCTGCCTACAACAGGTCCCACCCTGTGCCAAGGTACCCCCTGAACATGGGCAGTGCTGGCAGTGCAGGCTGGCACTGCCAGGGTGCCCATGCCCAGGGGGCACCACCCCTCCCCTCTGCCACCCAACCCCCTGGGGATCCCCGATTGTTTCCCCTTCATTCTAGCAGGGTCTCCCGCTAGTTCCCCGAATGTGGGGGGCTAGTGTAAACCCTGCCAGAATGAAGTACTCCTGGTGGGGCGAAAGATTCAATCGGGACCCGTAGGTTCCTGATAATTAGATTTAAAACATATTTAAAATACATTTTAAAAAGATTCAAATTACTTACCTGCCTTCTCGTCGGTTTCCAGTGTGGTCTGACTGGCGACTGTTCCCTGGCTCTGGGAGATGCGCATGCATTCCCGGTGCATGCGCAAATCCCAGTACAAGGCCGGCAACACGCATCTCCCACCGCGACCCACCAGAAAAGTTGGGGGTCGCAATGGGAGAATCGCGGCCAATACTTCTCACTGTCTGCCAATACATGTAACAATAATAAATCAAATCGAATTGAGGCAGAATTTAGCATGGACAATTTCATGATAAAATCAATCAATGAATGTGTGTGGTGATTCCAAAACTCACCAACTTCTACGGACTTGAGATGGGCGACAAGGTAGCACAGTGGTTAGTGCTGCTGCCTCACAGCACCAGGGAAATGGGTTCAACTCCCAGTTTGGGTCACTGTATGTGTGGAATCTGTATGTTCTCCCAGTGTCTGCATGGGTTTCTGCCGAGTGCTCTGGTTTCCTCCCACAGTCCGAAACACATGCTGGCTAGCATTGGCCATGCTAAATTCTCCCTCTGTATGTCCAAACAGGCACTGGAGTGTGGTGACTAGGGGATTTTCACAGTAACTTCATTGCAGTGTTGATGTAAGCCTTCTTGTGACAATAATAAATAAACGTTAAAAATGTGACAATAATAAATCAATTTATGTGTCTTGGTGTCAAAGTTTGTAAAACGTTCCTGGTGAAGCATTTTACTCTATTGAAAGTGCTATGCAAACAAAGATTCTTGTTGCAGTCAAAGTCTTTTTAAGTTAAGTTTATTTATTAGTGTCACAAGTAAACATAGAAGATAGAAGATAGGTGCAGGAGGAGGCCATTTGAACCTGTTCCACCATTCATCACAATCATGGCTGATTGCCCAACTCAATAGCCTAATCCTATAGTAACATAGAACATAGGAATCCTATAGAAACATAGAAGATAGTGCTTATGTTAACACAGCAATGAAGTTACTGTGCAAATCCCTTAGTTGCCACACTCCGGTGCCTGTTCGGATACACTGAGGGAAAATTTAGCATGGCCAATTTTCTGATAAAATTAATGAATGAATGTGTGTGATGATTCCAACACTCACCAATTTCTACTGACTTGAGATAAAATGGCACACTCACTGCCTGGCTTTCCAAAAATTTTGCACCCAAACCAAAACCAAACAAGCAGAAGATGAAGAACATTGTGGATGCTGGAATCTGAATCAAAACCAGAAAATACTGGAAAATCTCAGCAGGTCTGACAGCATCTGTAGAGAGAGAACAGAACCAACGTTTCAAGTCTAGATGACCCTCCATCATCCTTGGAGTTGGCAGAAATGGCGGAGGATGATCCTTTGAGTGCGGAGGCTGGTGGGGTGAAAGGTGAGGACAAGGGGGACCCTATCGGCTCTGATGAAGGGTCATCCAAGGCTTGAAACGTTGGCTCTATTCTCTCCCTAAACTCACCTGAAGAAGGAGCCTGAGACTCCGAAAGCTTGTGCTGTCAAATAAACCTGTTGGACTTTAACTTGGTGTTGTGAGACTTCTTACTCTATTCTCTCTCCACAGATGCTGTCAGACCTGCTGAGATTTTCCAGCATTTTCTGTTTGTGTTGTCGAAGATGAAGGAGTTGATGCTAAGATGCATATGGTAGGGAGTGGGAGACAAAATAAATATATGCCCCCTCTCAATGAACGGGTAACAGTATATCCAGGTCATGCAGTGAAAAGCAATTCTCAGGCACAGATCCCCTGCATGACTCAGTACCTGAATAAAGTAAGTAGGCGGGACTGCCACTGTCGCTAGCGTGAGGCTGATTGACGGGAGGATCGACCAATGGGATGCAGGAAATAGCTGATTGACTGGAGGATCAACCAATGGATGTCGGGGATGGGGGCGGGCCCGGCTGGTGATTGGTGGGCGGCGTTGCTAGGGGGCGTGGTTTCCGGCGGGGGAGGGGAGGAGGCGGTGGTGGAAAGTGCGAGAGAGAGAGAGACAGGTTGTTGTTGTTGCCGCCGTCGATGCTGCATGTTTAAAGCCGCAGGTTGTACTGTCGCCCTTTTAAACAATATTCTTTTGTTTGCGTGCGACTGAAATTCGGAGGTTTGTTGGCCTGGAGGGAGCGAGAGGGGGATAAAACATGAGGGAGGTGGTTTGGATGCTGATGCTGCTGCTGCCCCTGGTTGCACCGTCTGATTTCCAGGCAAGGCTCTCGGCTGCCTTGCCCGGCGAGCAGCAACGCTTCATCAGAAAGTTGCTGAGCGGCGGCCAGAGGCTGCATAAGAGGGACATCGTCTCCTCCTCCAGTAGCTGCCAGCCATGGCAAGGACTCCAGGGGAATCTGACAGCCCACACCCACAAGGTGAGTTAGAATTTTCCTTGTTGTTTATTTATGTTTTATTATTGTCACAAGTAGGCGTACATTAACACTGCAATGAAGTTACTGTGAAAATCCCCCAGTTGCCACACTCTGGTGCCTGTTCGGGTACGCTGAGGGAGAATTTAGCGTGGCCGATGCAACTAACCCGGCACGCCTTTCGGACTATGGGAGGAAACCGGAGCACCTGGAGAAAACCCAGGCAGACACGGGGAGAATGTGCAGATGCCGCAGACAGTGACCCAACTTGAGAATCGAACCGGAGTCCCAGGTGCTGCGAGGTAGCAGTGCTAACCACTGTCCACTGTGCCACCCCTAGTTGCTGTTGTTTTTAATTTTAAATTATTTGCATGCATCTCCATGAACCTTGCTCAAGCATCAGAACATCCCCTCCCCCAACTCTTGTTTAAAACTATGACCGCTCCCATCTAGAAGGACAAGGGGCAGTAGATACGTGGGAATGCCAATACCTGCAAGTTCCCCTCCAAGCCATTCACCATCCTGACTTAGAAATAGATTGTTGTTCCTTCACAGTCACTAGGTCAAAACCCTCCCTCATGGCATTGTGGGTCAACCCACAGCACATGGATTGCAGCGATTCAAGAGGGCAGCTCCCCACCACCTTCTCAAGGGCAACTAGAGATGGGCAATAAATGCTGGCCAGCCAGCGACGCCCTTGGCCCACGAATGAATAAACAAAAAGGTTGTCAGGAAACGTTCACTGTCGCACCTTTGGCTAACACATGCCCTCGGTGCAGTTTTAAAAATAGCACTCAGAATTTGCAAGTATGTTCACTTGTTGTCTTTGCCTGAACGAGCCCCTCTATGCATATATTAAAGAAATCTCAATGAATGTAATTTTCAAATGGCAAATCAGGACTTTAATTGCTATCTCCCCTGCCATAAAGATCCAGCCACTGTATTTTGAGCAGGCGATTTGGATTCTCTCAAACCACTATTATTGAGAACCTCCTGTCAAATGTTGGTCACCGTTGAGTTCAGGAGGGATGTTGTTTCCAAATTTCAACTCGTTTTAAATGCAAACAATTAATTAAAAGTATGCACACTCTCGTGTTTAGTTTGTGATGCTGGAAATACCACTGGAGTATTGAGATCAGAAATTAAGTGGTAATTAGGAGGTTGAATCTGTTCCCTTGAAAGCTTTGGAATATACACATAGGTTTGTGGAAAAGTTCAGATTTAGAATCCTTTTTTTGGATCTTAAATTTTAATCTTAAAATCTTAAATTTTCAAAATTGCCTAAGTTGCATTAAGATTCATGACAAGTGCCACTTATTTTAAACTTCTGTTTTGTTTGCTGTTGTATGAAAAATTAGTATTTAAATGATGTCTGAATTGATTAGAACTTTGAAGAATAGTTAATTTTCTCAAGTCGAAGTAAAGTTTCATCCTGTGTAAACAGTGGTGCAAGCTAATCAAGCAGATGTCTTCTTAAGAGGAATGCCTATCCGGCTCTCACTTCCTGGGTTGTACTGCCATTTTTGAATTGATGATTTCAGACGACTGCTTTAAATTTGTGTGAAAGAAGCAATATAACACCTTCAACTCCTAATGCTATTTCATAGTTCGCCTCTGGTTGGGATTCTCATGTTGAGTAGTAAATTGCACTGTATTTATAATTCAGGTATTATTTGTCTCCTACTTACCTGTCTCTCTCCATTGCTGTTTGTTTACAATTCTGATGTGGAGATGCCAGCGTCGGACTGGAGTAGGCACAGTGACAAGTCTCTCAACACCAGGCTAAAGTCCAAATAAACCTGTTGGACTTTAACCTGGTGTTGTAAGGCTTCTTACTTTACAATTCTGTGCATTCTTCCTGACTTGAGCAATCACTGGTCTAACCTGTTTTCCCTCATTGCATTTTACTTTTACCCTTTTCTTCTTTAGTTTGCTTTCTTCCATGCTAAATGCTGACTTGCATCTTTTGCATTTTTCCTTAAGCATTGTGTTAGTAGTAGTAATTGTTTTTGATTATTGCAAGGCATTTTACGAAATTATACAAATGCATTTCTGAAGTGTGGTCTGTCCCCAGTTGACTCTGGAGCCATGGTGTTGGCACTGAAGGGATTTGGTGGACTAAAAAATTCAGAAGGTGGCACTGATTGAAATAGTTTTGAAGCAAAATATTTAGTCCAAACTAGTTTTGAATTTTGGGATCTACTTTGCTTTCCTTGAGTAAGTGGGTTAATTCCTTGTGTATGTATAGGAAATATAAAATTGTAAGTTGGCAGAGAGCAGTTCATTAATACTTGCAGTATAATTTAATGCAATATAGTTTGGCACAATCGCTGAAGTACCCCCTTTGTACTCTGCAGTAGTTATTTTGAGAACTTAAATCATTTTAGCTGAAGCGGCACGGTGGCACAGTGGTTAGCACTGCTGCCTCACAGCATCAGGTTTGAGTCTCAGCTTGAGTCACTGTCTGTGTGGAGTCTGCACGTTCTCCCCGTGTCTGAGTGGCTTTCCTCTGGGTGCTCCGGTTTCCTCCCACAGTCCAAAAGACATGCGGGTTAGGTTGATTGGCCATGCTAAATTGACCCTAGTTTCGGGGGATTAACAGGGTAAATACGTGGGGTTACGGGGATAGGGCATAGGTGGTATTGTTGGTGCAGGCTCGATGGGCCGAATGACTTCCTTCTGTACTGTCGGGATTCTATGATTCATTTAAAATTATAATCCAGTGTGCTGTAGTAACACATTTTGCATAAATGCACAGTATGAGCTGTTTTGAGTTTGTTTTAAGATTAGCTCTCAATGCATCAGTGGTACTTGAATTTAATAACAATTCTATTAGTGCCTTTAGTTGAGCTTATAAATGATATTGGAACATTTGTTAAGTTATAAGCTTGAGTAATTTTCAACGTGCAAGAGGAATGGGTCAAGATTTAAGTTATGTCCCAGTTTTTATTGTGATGCTCAACTTATCCTACGTGCAATAACTCAATTCTAAATGTACAGCTACTGTTTGATTGGCAGCACAAATTAAGTGTAGTATTGGTTGAAAGCACTTGCCATCTATCCCACCGTCGCGATTTTAAGAAATAGATAGCACAACGCATGTACAGCAAGTATAATATATTAGGCATTGATCATTGCAGTAATGTAGCCTGACATAGGTCAAACAGTGTATAAATCGCCATGGGCGGAATAAACTTGATTTTCAATAATGCAACAGAATAACATTTGCTGGGTTTGGCCAAATGTAGTATAATGACTGTAACACAGCTTTAGCTGGGCTCAGTTTAACCTAAGAGTAACATTGTGTACCTCTATGTGTCTCCTATACAGTATTTGAATACAGATAATGGATGTCCTGCTATATTGAAACAGTTCCATGCTCTTCTGTAATGTGCCACTTCAGCAAGCAGTCTGTTGTTAACTCTTGGCTGCTTGATTCACTGGTGGGGGTCTTGTTCCACTCGTTTGCTATCTTTCAGTACTTAAACCTCATGGTTTTTCTTTTACGAAACATTTCTTTACTGTCAAATCTTAAAATATTTTAATAGCTTTACAATCACACTAAACGGATTTCAAACTTAAGTGAACTTTTCCCCAGAGTTTATGCAAAAACAGTAATATAGTATTGCAATCAGCAAAATATTGTTGGACTGAACAGTCTGAGGTTGCAGCTTTTGTTGTCTGGTGACTAAAATGTATAGTAGTTTCTAAATTCATCTTTTGCAGCACTGTTGGCTTTTATACTGTAGAAAAGCTGTGTGCCATTAAAGATTCTTTAATACTGTTTGTATTCATGATGTGGAGATGCCGGCATTGGATTGGGGTGGGCACAGTAAGAAGTCACTCCCCTGATGAAGGAGCAGCGCTCCTGAAGCTCGTGATTTCAAATATACCTGTTGGACTTCAACCTGGTGTTGTGAGACTTCTTATTGTTTGTATTAACATTGGAGGATAGTCCCCTGGAAGCTGTTGAGAATAGCCTATACAGGAAGTTGTCTGTGTAAGTTGAACAACTGAATGACAAAAGCAGTAATTGTTTCATAATGACAGGTAAGCTTAATTGCCAATTAACTATTTTTGAAATAAGTCCCCTATATTTTAAAAAAAAACGGAGTGACTGGTCAGACTAATTAATTTTTCAGTGAAGGCTGAAGGAAGAATGTTGGTTTGGACATGAGGAAAATTCCATGTTTTCTCCAAGTATTGCCATGCCCTTCTGATATTTCAGTCAAAGCCTTGGCTTAGTATCTCACTGGAAAGATATTTCCTCAAATGCATATAAATGTCAATCCAGATTATGTGCTTCAGGCCCTAGTGGAAATTCTGACTCTGAGGTGCAGTAGTGGACTCAACTGAACTGAACTAAACTTGACTCTTCTAAACATAGTTAATAAATTGGTGTGTGGTATTGCAGTTACGCTTTGTCCTATTATTTCATTGTATGTTAAATTTACCTATTCAGCAGTAAAGTTTTACTTTAGTACGTCAGCCTATTGTCTTCACACATCAGGCCACTGTGAAATAGTGCCAGCGTAAGGCTGCTAGATTATTGATTGATTTGCTGTATAGCACAGACATGTACTGAGGAACAAAGATCTCTATAAAAAGAGGTTGGCAGTTGCTTAAATGAAAATTGCTATTGTTACAGCTGATTGTCCTTGTCCCTGTTTTCAGGTCATAATTTGCTCTCTTCCCCAGTTGTGATGGCTTGTGCAAAATAGTTCCAGTTGAATTGAAACAAAAGAAAATTCTGAGAACACTGATCATCCGGCATCTGTGGAGAGTAGAGATAATGATTTTACTTCATGTTTCCATCATTTCCAGTATTTTGCTTTTTTTGCATTTTTGCAGTTAATTGTAACTACTGAAGTGCACCTGCTCCAATTCACCTGTTAAACAGATTAAGCTCACTTGTCTGTAAGTTGATCTCCATCTGTTTCTGTTTTATCAACTAAAGTATGTTTTATACAAGACATTTTGAACAAATCTCTTTTTATAGGGCCATGTGCCTTTGAAATTGGTTACTGGTTATGTTAGTAAAGTGCTGCCACTGAAGTGGTGAACTCTTAAAATTGCACAATGTGGATAGAGGCCATTTGGCCCATCAGGCCCTGCCCACGTTTTAGAAGACTATGTACTCTCTCGTAGGTTTTTCCACAGCCCTGCAAAATTTCCTCTTCATATACTAGGACTAAAAGTGTTAAGGGTGCACAAGGAAATTACAATGTGCATTTGATTGTTTGCCAATTTGACCTTGATGTGACAATAAGAACATCTGGAGCACAGATATTTTAAGTGTATCCATGTAATTCTTACTAGAATATAAAGAGATGGAGGTTATGCTACAGTCATTTACAGCTCTGCTTAGACCACATCTGGAGTGTCATGATCTTGGTAGAGACCGGTAACTATTTCTTTCTTTGGAAATCCAAAAGCCCAGGTAGTTACTGAAAAATGAAGCCACAAGGTTCACTGTCTGAAGCAAAAGTATTTTATTGAATCATAAAACATGAATGCTATTAACTACACTCTATTTTAAATGGTCAGTTACGTTAGTAATATTACAAGTACAATAAACACAGCTACTTAGCTGCTTATACTCTAAACAAACTAAGCTAACTCATAGAATCATAGAAAGCCTACAGTGCAGAAAGAGGCCATTTGGCCCATCGAGTCTGCAGCGACCACAATCCCACCCAGGCCCTACCCCCATATCCCTACATATTTTACCCGCTAATCCCTCTAATCCCTCTATAACTCATTCATTATAGTTAAGCTGTATTGTTAAATAAAGTTTGTTTGATAAAAGCTTCCTAGTGTGTCAATAGAATTGCACCTGGAGTGAAACATAAGGCGGCACGATAGCACAGTGGTCCACACTGCTGTTTCACAGGACCAGGGACCCGGGTTCGATTCCCAGCTTGGGTGAATGTGTGGAGTTTGCACATTCTCCTCTTGTCTGCGTGGGTTTCCTCCGGGTGCTCCGGTTTCATAAGAACGTAAGAACTAGGAGCAGGAGTAAGCCATTCGGCCCCTCGAGTCTGCTTCGCCATTCAATAAGATCATGGCTGATCTTTTTGTGAATTCAGCTCCGCTTACCCGCCCGCTCACCATAACCCTTAATTCCTTTACTGTTCAAAAATGTATCTATCCTTGCCTTAAAAACATTTAACAAGGTAGCCTCAACTGCTTCACTGGGCAGGGAATTCCACAGATTCACAAGCCTTTGTGTGAAGAAGTTCCTCCTCAACTCAGTCCTAAATCTGCTCCCCCTTATTTTGAGGCCATGCCCCCTAGTTCTAGTTTCACTCGCCAGTGGAAACAACTTCACTGCTTCTATCTTATCTATTCCCTTCATAATCTTTTATGTTTCTATAAGATCTCCCCTCATTCTTCTGAATTCCAATGAGTCCCAGTCTACTCAGTCTCTCCTCATAAGCCAACCCTCTCAACTCCGGAATCAACCTAGTGAATCTCCTCTGCACCCCTTCCAGTGCCAGTATATCCTTTCTCAAGTAAGGAGACCAAAACTGTACACAGTACTCCAGGTGTGGCCTCACCAGCGCTTTATACAGCTGCAATATAATCTCGCTGTTTTTAAACTCCATCCCTCTAGCAATGAAGGACAAAATTCCATTTGCCGCCTTAATTACCTGCTGCACCTGCAAACCTTGAGATTCCTGCACAAGGACACCCAGGTCCCTCTGCATAGCAGCATGCTGCAATTTTTTACCATTTAAATAACAGTCCATTTTGCTGTTATTCCTACCAAAATGGATGACCTCACATTTACCAACATTGTACTCCATCTGCCAGACCCTCGCCCTCTCAATTTTCTCTCCCATTCCCCTCTCATTCTGAAAGACGTGCTGCTTGGATGCATTGACCCGAACAGGCGCCAGGCTGTGGCGACTAGGGGAATTTCACAGTAACTTCATTGCAATGTTACTTGTGACTAATAAATAAACTTTACTTTTACCTTATCCTCACACTAATGCCAAAATAAAGAAAAAACTTTTGGGCTTTATAACATACTTTGGGGTTTCTGCTCTGGTACCCAGATGCCATTATAAAAGATACAAATAACGTCCTTGAAGCAGCTATAAATCGGGAAATCGAGGGGAGGGAGGGACCATAAGACATAGGAGCAGAATTAGGCCACTCGGTCCATCGGGTCTGCTCCGCCATTCAATCATCGCTGATTTTTTTTCTCATCCCCATTCTCCTGCCTTTTCCCCATAACCCCTGATCCCCTTATTAATCAAGAATCTATCTATCTCTGTCTTTAAAAATGTCCTGCCTTCTGCGGCAAGGAATTCCACAGATTCACCACTCTTTGGCTGAAGAAATTCCTCCTCATCTCTTTTTAAAGGATAGTCCCTTTAGCCTGAGGTTGTGTCCTCTGGTTCTAGTTTTTCGTACTAGTGGAAACATCCTCTTCGCGTCCACTCTATCCATACTTCGCAGTGTCCTATAAGTTTCAATAAAATCCCCTCTCATCCTTCTAAAATCCAATGAATACAGACCCAGAGTCCTCAACTGTTCCTCATACGACAAGCTCTTTCTTGTGAACTTCCTCTGGACCCTTTCCAAGGCCACCACATTCTTCCTTGGATACAGGGCCCAAAACTGCTCACAGTTCTCCAAATGGGGTCTGACCAGAGCCTTATACAACCTCAGAAGTACATCCCTGCTCTTGCATTTCTAGCTGCCTCGACGTGAATGCTAACATTGCATTTGTCTTCCTAACTGCTGACTGAACCTGCACGTTAACCTTAAGAGAATCTTGAATAAGGGCTCTCAAATCCCTTTGTGTTTCTGATTTCCTAAGCACTTCCCCATTTATAAAATCGTCTATGCCTCCATTACTCCTTCCAAAGTGCATAACCTCACACTTTTCCACGTTGTATTCCATCTGCCACTTCTTTGCCCACTCTCCTAACCTGTCCAAGTCCTTCTGCAGTCCCTGCTTCCTCAATACATATATTTGTCCCTCTACGCATCTTTGTATCATCTACAAACTTAGCAACAGTGCCTTCAGTTCCTTCTTCCAAATCATTAATGTATATTGTGAAAAGTTGAGGTCCTAGCACCGACCCCTGAGGCACACCACCAGTCATCGGCTGCCATCCTGAAAAAGACCCCTTTATTCTACTCTGCGTTCTGCCAGTCAGCTAATTCTCTATCCATGCCAGGATCTTACCCTTAAATAAGTTAAGAACCCACAGTGTTAACAGTCTCCTAAGTGGCACCTTGTCAAAGGCCTTCTGGAAATCTAAATAAATCACGTCCACTGGTTCTCCTTCATCTAACTTCCTTTGTTACCTCCTCAAAGAACTCTAACAGATTTGTCAGACATGACCTCCCTTGACAAAGCCATGCTGACTCAGTCCTATTTTTTTCATGCATTCCAAGTATTCGCGATCTCATCTTTAATAATGGACTCTAAAATCTTGCCAATGACTGAAGTCAGGCTAGCCGGCCTATAATTTCCCTTCTGCTGCCTCCCTCCCTTCTTAAACAGCGGTGTTACATTAGCTACTTTGCAGTCCTCTGGGACCCTCCCTGCCTCCAGTGATTTCTGAAAGATCACCACCAATGTCTCCACAATTTCCTCAGCTATCTCTTTTAGAACCCTGGGATGTAGTCCATCCGGCCCAAGTGACTTATTCACCTTCAGACCTTTCAGTTTCCCCAGAACCTTTTCCTTAGTGATGGCCACTGCACTCACCTGTGCTTCCTGATTCTCCTGGAGCTCTGGCATCCCATTGGTGTCTTCCACTGTGAAGACTGATGCAAAGTAGCTATTCAGTTCCTCTGCCATTGCTTTGTTTCCTATTATTGCTTCTCCACCCTCAGTTACCAGTGGTCCAATGTCTATTTTTGCCTCTCTTACCTTTTTATATATTGAAAAACAAACTCATCACTTTGTATACTTTTTCTTTTGCTTTTCTGCTGTCCTTGACTTCCCTCGTCGGCCATGGATGCCTCATCCTCCCCTTAGCGTGTTTCCTCCTCCTTGGGATGAATTTCTGTTGTGCTGCCCGAATAACCCCCAAATGCTCCTGCCATTGCTGTTCCACTGTCTTCCCTGCTAAGCTCCCTTTCCAATCAACTCTGGCCAGCTCCTCCCTAATGTCTTTGTAGTTACCTTTATTTAATTGTAATACCATTACATCTGATTTCAACTTCACCCTCCCAAACTGCAGGGTAAATTCTATCGTATTGTGGTCACTGCTTCCTAAGAGTTCCTTCACCTTAAAGTTCCCTAATCAAGTCTGCCTCATTACACATCACTAAATCCAGAATTGCCTGTTCCTTAGTGGGCTCTGTCACAAGCTGCTCCAAAAAAACATTTCTTAGACATTTCACAAATTCCTTTTCTTAGGATCCACTACCCACCCGATTTTCCCAGTCTATCTGCATATTGAAGTTCCCCATAATTTTTGTAATATTGCCTTTTTTATATGCCTTTTCTATCTCCTGATTTTATTTTCTGCTCCACATCCTGACTACTGCTCGGGGGCCTGTACATAACTCCCATCAGGGTCTTTTTGCCTTTGCGATTCCTCAACTCTATCCACAGAGATTTCTATGCCTTCTGGTCCTATATCGCTTCTTGCTATTGATTTAACTTCATTCCTTACTACCAATGCAACCCCGCCCCCTTTGCCCTTCTGCCTGTCCTTTCGATAGGACACATATCCTTGGATATTTAGATCCCAGCCCTGAACCCCTTGCAGCCACATCTCTGTGATGCCCACAACATCATACTGGCCAATTTCAATGTGCGCAGGAAAATTACAACCACCAGAGAAGTGGTACTGAATAAATTGTTGGAGCTATGGGCTGACAAGTGCCTAGGTATGGATGAACCTCATCCTCGGGTCTTAAAAAAAGTGGCTAGTGAGATAGTTAATGTATTGGTTTTAATTGTCCGAAACTCCCTAGATCTGGGGATGTTCCACTAGCTTGGAAGATAACAAATGTAACTCCATTACTTAAAAAGGAAGGGAAGACAGAGAGTGGGAAACTAAAGGCCAGTTAGGTTAATGTCTGTCATGAGAATGTTTAAAGCTATTATTAAAGAAGCTAACGTAGGTACTTGGATAGGTTCAGGTAATCAGGAAGAGTCAACATGGTTTTGTGAAAGTCATGTTTAACCAACTTGTTGGAGTGTTTCGAGGAAGGAACCTGGTTGTGAATAATGAGGAACTGGTGGATGTGCTGCACTTAGATTTCCAGAAGACATTTGATAAAGTGCCATATAAAAGATTATTGCAGAAAATAAAAAAAATCAGTGGGTATTGGACGTGGATAGAAGATTAGCTGGCTAACAGGAAGCAGAAAGTAATCATAAATGGGTTATCCTTAGGTTGGCAAAATGTTACAAGTGGTGTATGACAGGGATCAGTGCTGTGAGGTCAACTGTTTACAATTTATATAGATAACTTGAATGAAGAGATAGTTGCTAAATTTGCTGAGAACACAAACATGGGTAGGAAATAAGTTGTGAAGAGGATAAAAGGAGACTACAAAAATGTCTAGATAGGTTAAGTGAGTGGGCAAAGATCTGGCAAATAGAGTACAATGTAGGAAAATGTGAAATTGTCCATTTTGTCAGGAGGAATAAAGGAGGGGCATATTATAAAATTGGTGAGAGGATGCAGAGGTATCTGGGTGTCTTTGTGCATGAATCACAAAAGACTAATATGCAGGCACAGCAAGTAATTAGGAAAGCAAATAGGTTATCATTTATTGCAAAGGGATTGAATACAAAATTAAGGAGGCTGTGCTTCAGTTATACAGAATTGTAGTGAAACCATCTGGAGGACCATGTACAGTATTGGTCACCTTTATTTAAGGAACACTGTAAATGTGTTAGAAGCAGTTCAGAATGGGCAGGTTGTCTTGTGAGGAAAGGTTGGACAGGCTAGGCTTGTATCCACTGGAGTTCAGAAGAGTAAGAGGTTACTTGATTGAAGCATATCAGATCCTGAGGGGCCTTGACAGGATGGACGTGGGGTGGATGTTTTCTCTGGTGAGTAAATTTAGAAATAAGGCCCACTCTTTAAAAACAAGGGGCTGCCCATTTAAAGTATTGATGAAGCAAAATCTTTTTTCTGAAAGTAGTGTCTCTGGAACTCCCTTCCTGAAAAGGGTTTTTTTTAATAGCTGACTGCTGGTCAGCTATAAAACCACTCCATTTTAATTTTCATTGAAATCAGCAGGTTTGAACTTTGGACTGCCAATCTGCAGTGCCAGTTTTACATGCTGGGCAGGAAGTTGAAAATCTGCCTCCACATAGAATCGTAAAAGGCAGAAGTCATTTAATACATTGTGGTAATGCCAGCTCTTTGAAACAGCTGACCAATTACTCTCACACCTTTGCACTTTCTCTGTAGCCCTGCAAATGATTCCTTTTGAATATATGATCCACCCTTTGGGGCAGTGCATTCCAGAAGGAGCAACATGCTTGGAATCATCCCTGAGCACTCTATGTAACAATATTGGGTTGGAATTGTATATATTTTGCTCTTGTGCTGTTATAAACTTACTCCAAAATTCCCCAGGAAAAGCACTTTGCCGCAGCAATAACACCCAAATGGGGAGATCAAGAGACATTCAATGGCTTTATACCTGCACCAATGTCCTAATAAAACTGATGATTTTTCTTTCCAATTCCCTTTTTATTTTATGATGTGGAGATGCCAGCGTTGGACTGGGGTAAACACAGTAAGAAGTCTCACCACACCAGGTTAAAGTCCAACAGGTTTATTTGGTAGCACGAGCCACTAGCTTTCGGAGCGCTGCCCCTTCATCAGGTGAGTGGGAGTTCTGTTCACAAACAGGGCATATAAAGACACAAACTCAATTTACAAAATAATGGTTGGAGTGCGAGTCTTCGCAGATAATCAAGTCTTAAAGGTACAGACAATAAGAGTGGAGAGAGGGTTAAGCACAGGTTAAAGAGATGCGTACATTACTTTGTAAGTTGAGTTTGTGTCTTTATATGCCCTGTTTGTGAACAGAACTCCCACTCATCTGATGAAGGAGCAGCGCTCCAAAAGCTAGTGGCTTGTGCTACCAAATAAACCTGTTGGACTTTAACCTGGTGTTGTGAGACTTCTTACTACCTTTTATTTTATCCATGCTTTTCTCTTGAGGTTATCTGTACTGTTGTTCAAACAGGCAGCTGAATATCTTAACAGCTTTATGACTGGGTGAGGCTTGTGCAAGACTTATTTGGAAGATAAATTGCTATAACTAAACATCTTGTTGCTCAGTATGAGAAAGCTAGTTGAAAGTAATGAGAGAATAAAACCCCTCTCCAGCCACTGCCCAGTTCATTTTGCCTTGATGCTGCTGTTGCTTAAGTTGGGGCTGCTGTTGGTAGAGTGAATGGTGAGTCATTTGTGTCTCAAAGCTAAGTGTGATTAAGTACAGTGAAGCTGGATTTATACTTCACTTCCCATTCACTATCTGTAATTAGGTGCCCAAAACTGGGCACAGTACTGTGGTCTAATCTTTATATTATACAAAAATAGCATTTCCTCTTTAATTTTTTAGTGCGCTGTTAATGGAAGAAACAAAATTCTATTTGCCTTTGCTCATGACTTCATTGACCTGCACAAGAACTTTACTACAATTTTGATCAACGCCTGTCTCTGCTTATCTATAGCATTGCTCTATTCCTTTTCTTGTTTTTCTTTCCAACATGTGTTGATTCACTCTTCTTTGTGTTAAATTTTTTTCTGCCACCTCGTCAAAGCTTACTTTTCTGTTCCTAGGAATTTTTAAAATTTATGCTGCTTATACATGAGGCCAAATTGAGTGTGGATGTCTGCTTCAAGAGCAGAACTGAACTCTACCAATCCTTGCTGCATATTGTTTCCAAGTTGAGCAACTCTATCTAACTCTGATTGTTTATCTCAGCTTGCCAGTAAACCTTTTGTTCAAGCTTCTAATATAAGCTTCTGAAAGATTTGCAGGTTAGGTGCATTGACCCGAACAGGCACCGGAATGTGACGACTAGGGGAATTTCACAGTAACTTCATTGCAGTGTTAATGTAATCCTTATTTGTGACTAATAAATAAACTTTAACTAAATTTCTCCACTGTTTGAATTGTAATGTCCTGTGAGAGTTATAAAATACTACCTGAAAATTCACAGACTGCACATTCCCTTTTATCCAGAAACAAAATGCAGTAAGTGCTAAAAGTTTGAAATAAAAGCTGAAAATCCTGGAAATAATGAATCTGGCAACATCTGTGCAGCGAGAAAGAAAGTTAACTTTTTGGGTCCATGACTGTACATTGACCTGAAGTATTAACTCTCTCTCTCACCCCACACTTCCTCCCTCTCTGTCTCTCACTCACACACACCACAGATGCTGCCTGACAGCTGAGTATTTCCAGGATTTTCTCTTTCTATTATCTTTCTTCTGTTGGTCATGGCTTTCTTGAAAACAGCAAAAGTTCTCATTTGTCAAACAAGTTTTATATCTTTAACAAGTTTGAGGGTAGCTTGTACTCGATCTCAATTTATGCTTTCCTGTTTTTGTAGTGTGACTTAAAGCTTTGTGAAGAAAAATACCATAACCACTGGCCCAGATTTCACGGTCAGTGGAGGTGATGGCACTCACCACTGACGGGTAATAAAGTTGTCCACAAAGATCTGATCTCAGTGGGATTTCCCCTTTCTTGATGCTAAATCAGGGGGGCTCTGTAGGTATCAAGGAGAGTGATGTCGTTAATCAGGGTTTTCAACCATTTGCACTGAATTATTCTCATGGACAAGAAACCAGGAAATAAAATGACAGGGAGGAGGGCAGTAGTGTTTTCATCAGTGCACCCTATGGATAATTGTACTGACCACCCGTCAGGTGCGGTTCCCCAAAAGATGTTGATTCAGATAAGACCTCTTGGATTTGTCACCGCCTGCTTGGGCTCCTCCCAAATTGTTACAAACCCAGATGAGGGAGGATGAACTCGCTCCGACTTTATTCAACTCCGTGTTAGTAGTAGTAAGTATTAATTTAGTAAGACTCCATTTCCCCTCGGTATCTTTCCCAAACCCAATAGTTCTGTTTTAAAAAGAAGCCATTTAACCAGACTTTCTTGAGTTAGAGTAAGTTCATCAACTACTAAAAAGGTAAGGAGAAAAATGGTAAACCATGTGTATATATTCATACAGATCAGATTCATACAGATAAGAATTAAGTCCAATAGTATGTGAATTTAATAAAAAGGTATATGGAACAGGTTTTGACTCGTGAGGCGTAGATGAAAAAGTGTGCAGCCGCAACAATTTGGTTCAAGTAGAGTTGACTACTGCGGGAGAATAGTTGATTCTTCGACTTTGGTGTTCTGTTGTGGTGGAGAAATTCCCCAGTTTTTTTTCAGCTGTGATCTTTTTGCTGACTTTCAGTCAGAGATATTTCGGATATGCTTGCAAAAATGGCTATTTAGAAGGGGCACTGCTGGTTGTATGTTACTGTGTCACACACCTTAGTGTGAAAAAACTTCCAGCTGCTTATCCTCACAGAGCACACACACACACTGTGGGCAGCCTTTTCAGCTGGCCATGGTTTTTTTCCCCCAAGTGGATGACAAATCCACAATTCTGTCTGGGTATCTTTTGATACCTAGATGAGTTGGCCATTATGTCCCTTTGTCTTTATTGGAGATGGTAATCGATTACAGGATCTCAAGATGGGATGGCCATTATGTCCCTTTGTCTTTACCGAAGATGGTAATCAGTTATTGGATGTTTTTAGAATTACTTTGTATCGAAACAGAGAGGAGTTTCATTGTCCCTTAGAGGATCACCCTGCAGCATTTCTGTCAGCGGCTGAATGTACATTATCAGCCACCTTTTGAGATTTATGTCCATTTAATAAAAATCAGCTCTTATTTAAAGTCCAACGTTTCCATGTGTAATTTTATTTTTTTTCTCCAATATTGAGACAGTGTTGAATCACTGGCAGCAACTTCTTGACTTCTGTGTAACCGTGTTTGTGTGGAATCCAGAAGTTGCTATCAGTTTCAGAGAAGTAATAACTGAGAACACTGACTGTTGCATCATTACTCCAGCAAAATCTAAGCCCTTCCATTGAACATTGTTGATGGTAAGAGCACAGTTCTTCCATCTCCTGTGTCGGCATTGGAAGGAGATAGGTTGTTGAGGGTAATTCAAGAGTGCACCAGGGTGTTGATGAGGGAACAGTCCTTTCTACAAAAGGAAAAAGGAGGGGAAGGTGTTTTTGGTGGCATCAGGCTGGAGGTGGTGAAAATGGAGAATGATCCATTAAGTGCAGAGGGAGGGAACGTGATGAGGATAGCTCTGTCATAGTTCTGGAAGAGAGGATTTCCTTTGTACTCATCTTGCCCTATTCAAGTGAAGCTCATCAATTTTAGCATAGTGCACATTGGGCCATAACCGCTGACTCGTGTTGGAAAGTGATGGCCCACAGAATTTAAGACTTCAATCTGCACTTGCCTAGTTTTGAAAATAATGCTGAAAGTCCTGATGACTGGAGGTGTTTGGGACCTGCATCAAAGGAATAGTTGTGGTCCAAGTGGTAGTCCAGTGACCGTGGGGCAGATAGGGTCTATGGGCCTGGGTGGGGGAGTGGTGGCAGTGGTTTGGATCAGGGCACTACAATTTCTCCCCCATTCCCTTAACAAAATTGGTTGAGAGCTCTCGCAGTAGTTTCTGGCACATGTTGCAAAAAATCGTTTATTAATGTGTCTCATGCATTGTACGAAATAAGTTTTGATGTTGATGGGCTAATTTCTTTCAGGATGACTTCACTCGCAGACTGAACAGTCCTCTACATCATACCTTTTACCAGAATTGTAAGATAATGAGAAAGGACCGGCTGTGCTAATGAACTATAGGGAATTTTCTGTAAATCAATTTATCATTTTAATAGTGAAACTGTAGCCTTGGTGTCAGTGGTAGTGGAGGAGCGTTAGAGTTTGTTTGTTCGGAGCAGAGGATGACTCTGGAGTGCAACATCACTTGAAAACATGTTGTTGGTGTGAAACACAATTGTGCAAGCTGGTGGGCATTAGTACACTAAATGCAAAAAATATCATACAGTTTAAAAATTATTGCCAAAATAAGATCCCCAAGTCTTCTACTGGGCTGCCATTATCAATCAGATTTTGAAGTGGTGCTGCTTTGTAATTGTGTATGTTCTTACAGTAGAAAGTATTTAAATATATTTTCTTTTCCCCTCAGTATGAATTTGTGGACTTGAGTGGATCTGTAACATTGGCATGGGTTGGAGATGGAACTGGTGTAAGTATTGTAAACGTTTTTATTATCTTTATGGTTGTATTAGTTTTAAATTCTTGCAGTTATACTTCATTGAAGTTAATATTTTTTTAAATACTTTAAATTAAAGGAACAGTCCCTGAAAAATGTGGCTGTATAATTGTGAAATATGTCTAATATTAAACCAGTTTGTCAGGAAGGAATGAAACCGGATGTGGCAAATTCAGCCATGTCAATCCTGCATAGCCCTCCTTACTAACATCTGAGGCTTGTGTATAAATTAGGAGAGCTGTCCCTCAGGCCAGTCAAGCCTGACATAGTCATACTCATGGAATCGTGCTTTACAGATAATGTTCCAGACACTAGCATCGGCAACCCTGAGTATGCCCTGTCCCACCGGCAGGACGGGTCCAGCAGAGGTGATGGCACAGAGGTATAGAGCCAGGAGAAAATTGCCCTGGGAGTCCACAACACTGACTCTGGACCCCATGAGGTTTCATGGCATAAGGTCAAACACAGGCAAGGAAACCTCCAGCTGAATATCACTTGCCACATCTCTTCTCTCTCCTCCTGCCCCCTCCCCTCTCTTAGCTGATGAATCAGTGCCCCTCAGTTTTGAACACAACTTGGAGGAAACACTGAGGGTGGAAAGTGGCACAGAATGTACTCTGGGTGTGGAACTTCAATGTTGATCACCATGTAGTACCACAATAGACCGAGTGGCCAGGTACTAAAGGACGTAGCTGCTAGACTGGGTCTGCAGCAGGTGCTGAGGAAACCAACAATAAGGAAAACATGCATGGTTTCAGCCTCATTGATCTGCCTGCCACAGATGATTCTATCCATGACAGTATTGGTAGGAGTGGCAACTGCACAGTCCTTGTGGAGACAAAAGGTGGGATTTTCCGGCCAAGACTGGAAAATCCCACTTGAAGCCAACATGGTCTGTGTCCTGCCTGCTATAATTCCTGTGGCAGGCGGGATGGGAAAATTCTGTCCAAAATCTTATCTTCTCACCATGCTAAGTGGGATTTTGAACAACTGTAGCAACTCAAGACTCCGTATCCATTAGGTGGTATGGACCATCAGCAGCAGCAGAATTGGACTTGACCACAATCTGTGTATCCTTTTCGCCAACATATCCCCCAGGAGCACCACTAGCATATCTAAAATGAACTGTCCACCTGGTGAATCTACAACTCAGGACTACTCATGCCGAACAGTGTAAGTAGCACATAAAGGACAGAACTAAGTAATCCCACAACCAACAGATCAGATTGAAGCTCTGCAGTCCTGCCACATCCAGCTGTGAATGGTGGTGGACAATTAAACAACTCACTGGAGAAGGAGGCTGCACAAATATCCCCATCCTAAACGATGGGGGGGAACTGCAAAAGGTGAGGCTGAAGCATTTGCAACAATCTTCAGCTGTAAGTGCCAAGTGGATAATCCATCTGGGCCTCCTCCAGATGTCCCCAGCACCACAGATGGCAGTCATCAGCCAACTTGATACACTCCATGTGATATCAAGAAATGGCTGAAGGCACTGGCTACTGCAAAGGCTAAATAGGCTTTGACCATATTCTGGCAGTAGTATGAAAGACCTGTGCTCCAGAACTATCTGTGCCCCTTCGCAAGCTGTTCCAATACATCTACCCAGCAATGTGGAAAATTGTCCAGTTATGTCCTGTATTCTAAAAGCAGGACAAATACAGCCTGGCTAATTACCCCACCATCAGTCTACTGACATCAGTGCTATCAAGCACCACTTGCTTAGCAATAACCTGCTCACTGATGCTCAATTTGAGTTCTGCCATGATCACTCAACTCCTGACCTCATTACAGCCTTGGTTCAAACACGGACAGAAGAGCTGAAATCCCGAGGTAAGTTGAGAGTGACTGCCCTAGGTGCCAAGGCAGCATTTTACTGAGTGTGGCTTCAAGGAGCCTTGCAAAACTGGAATCAAAGGGAAAGCTCTCCACTAGTTGGAGCCATACCCAGCACAAAAGAAGATAGTTGTGGTTGTTGGTGGTCAGTCATCTCAGCTTCAGGACTGCAGGAGTTCATCAGGGAAGTGTCCTCAATCTAACTACCTCCTGCTACTTTATCAGTGACCATCCTTCTATCACGAGGTCAGAAGTGGGGATGTTTGCTGATTGTGCAACGTTCAGCATCAGTTGTGACTTCTCATATACTGAAGCAGTCCATGTCTAAAACAGCAAGACCTGGACAACATCCAGGCTTGGGCTGGCAAGTAACATTAGTGTCATACAAGTGCCAAACAATGACCATTTCCAACAAGAGAAAAATCTAACCATTGCCCATCAACGTTCAATGGCATTACCAGTGCTTAATCATCCATGATCAAATCCTGGAGGTTACCATTGACCAGAAACTGGACTGGGATCATTATATAAAACTGTGCAGGTCAGAGGCTAGGAGTTCTGTGGCAAGTACTCACCACCTGACTCCCCAAAGCCCATTCACCATCTCCAAGGCACAAATCAGGAGTATGATGGCATTCTTTCCACTTGCCTGGATGAGTGCAGCTCCAACACCATCCAGGACAAAGCAGCCCATTTGATTGTGCTCATCCACAAACACTCCCTCCACCACTGATGCGCAGTGACAACAATGTACCACCTACAAGGTGCACTGCCGGAACTTGCCAAGGCTCCTTAAACAGCACCTTCAAAACCCACGACCGCTACCATCCAGAATGACAAGGATAGCAGATGCACAGGAACTTCACTACCTGCAAGTTACCCTCTGAGCAGCACACCATCATGACTTGGAAATATATTACTGTTCATTCACTGTTACTGTGTCAAAATCCTGGAATTCTCTTCCTAACAGCACTGTGGGTGTACCTACATCACATGGACTACAGAAATTCAAGAAGGTAGCTCACCAGCACTTGCTCAAGGGCAGTAAGGGATGGGCAATAAATGCCAGCCTAGCCAGCAAAACTAACCTCCCATGAATAAAATAAAAAAAGTACCTGGCAAGGGAGAGTCTGTGATCACTTGGCAGGGGTGCACTTCTCAGCCTTTTGGCTAAGATCAAGCCCAAGATGGGGTTGCAGTGCCTTTTCTTGTCAACTTAGTTCTTGTATGTCTCTCTTGTGGGGATCATGAATATGATTCAATTTGAATTTGGCTTTTGGAGCGAGCAAGAAGATGGATTTGGGTCTGCCTGGTCTGCTTCTAGGCATTGACTTTGTAACTTTAAGAATGGTGCAAAAATTAAAAAATAAATAAACAGGTTAACACTGCTTTTGAAGTATCTGATGGACGAATTTCATCTGGATGTGTCAAAATATTTCTGTTCTCCTATTTACACAGTATATTTGCTAAGCTATATCACCAAGCTGTCTCTTTTTTTAAAAAAGCAACCTTTAACCCAGTGATTAGGTGTTCAAAATTGCACCAAGATTAACGGAATCAGTAACCTAGTTGTATGCATTTATAATAAAGTGGTAAGTAAGACTGCTGCCTGCATAAACAACAGAAGTTCTGTCTCCTAAGAAAATATATTGTGCCAGAACTAGTGTGATTGCAGTTGGGTTTCTGTAATCACCAGTAAACAGACATTTCTAGAAGCTGTCCCAATAATGAGCAGGTTACATTTTTGGATTCCTTTAATTGCTACTGTCTGGTTATTGGAACTCCCTGAAGACTCTTGATAAACTCATTATATAGTGTAGATAAAAATTGTCAGAATTCATCCTCCAGCTTTACGGTTGAGCTTTCTTGCTGCTAAGTGTGTATGTGTGTCTCTGCACATTTAGCTGAAAACAGGATCAGGCTTGTTTGTGATGCCTTCCATTACTAGGCCGTAGACACTTGCTGTCTAAACCCATGCGTGATGGGCGACACTGAAAGGTAGCTGGTTCGTAAAGGAAGGCCTCGAACAGGGCAGCATCTTTAGAACAGGAGTGAAGAAAATTTGTGGCAGAATACATTAATAGTTTTTAAAATTGTATTGACAGAAACTTGTCAAAGCTAATTAGCAGCATGCACCTCTGCTTCCTAAATGGGGTATTGCCTAACAGGAGTATTGAACTTGCAAATTTACAAAAATATTTTCAGTTGGTAGGTCAGGGACACCTTAACAGTTTAGTACTTTGTGACCATTTGAATCATGATTTAAATCTTTGCTCCCTTTTTAGAAGCCTTGTGTAGAAACTGTGGCCTGTAATTCCCTGGCTCTTACCGTTGGATTTTTTGGGGGGGGCGGGGTTTGGTGAGACAGGCACTTTAAAAAAACTTTATCGGATACAAAGTGGCAATCGCCACTGCTAATCTGAGGAAGATATGGCCGTGTGTTCTTCTAACTGCTTTCGTCTTGCTTTGGGCCTTTATGCTACCACGATGCTGCCCTGTTTAGAGTGTAAATTTCCATACTTATTGACACACATTTGACATTGGTACGTGGTAGTTTTGTGTTGAGCTATTTTATGGGTCTTCCAAAAAAATGTTACAACTTAAATTATTCATAATTGCAACTTCCATACACAGGCAAGTGCAAATGTTTTGGGAAAAAAGTTTGGCTCTTGGAAACCCTACCTGCAGTGTCCCTTCATATCAGGTTTACAGTACCGTGAGGTTGGTGTTCAGGCTGAAAGTATGTTGCTGACATATGCAAGAGTAGCACTTGCCAAAGTGGGAGACTGGGGTTTTGGTGGGGTATGTTGGCACAGGTTAGTCTCTGGTTACCTTTTTCTTCTAACCTCTCTGACTCTCATGAGCAAATTGCTCACCTAATGTTTTGAACTTGGGAACACTGTGCGATAGTCTTAAAATGGCCCTGCCCCATTCCACCTCTTCGTTCTTCCTCATCCTGTTTGTGGATATTTCTAAACTTGGCTTTACAGCAGCGGAATAATAAGCAACCTTTCATAGAATCCATTTCATAGAAACCCTACAGTGCAGAAGCAGGCCATTTGGCCCATCGAGCCTGTAACCCATATATTTACCTTGATAGTCCCCCTGACACTAAGGGGCAATTTAGCACGGCTGATCAACCTAACCTGCACATCTTTGGAATGTGGGAGGAAACCCACGCAGACACACCGATTAATGTGCAAACTTCACACAGTCACCCAAGGCTGGAATTGAACCTAGGTACCTGGCGTTGTGAGGCAGCAGCGCTAACCCTGCTTTGTGTGTTGCTCTCTGTCTGACTACAGCAATGGTGTCTGGGTATGGGGACTGTACTTGTACAGTCTGTGTTTTAGCAAGGGGCATGATTATTATCAGACAAATTTTTTAAAGTCCTGCACTGCCCATTGTACCGAATTCATGTGGTTTTTTCCAACTCCTTAGCACCATCCAAACCCATGACCACTACCATCAAGAAGGATCAGGATAGCAGATACATAGGAACACCACCACTGGAAAGTTCCCTTCCAAGACCACACATTATCCTGGCTTGGAAGTATATCACTGTTTCTTCACTATTGCAGGGTCAAAATCCTGGAATGCCCACCCTAACAGCACTGTAGGTATTCCTAAGCCACGTGGACTGCAGCAGTTCAAGAAGGCAGCTCACCATCACCTTTTTCCAGTGCAAATAGGAATGGGCAATAAATACTGGCCTAGCCAGTGACGTCCACATCCCATGAATTAATTAAAATAAATTTTTGAAGATCCATACAAAGTTAATATAAGGAATTCTTGCAACTTTCCCTGATGTGTTTTGTTGTTACTCTGTTATCAAATTGGCAATCATTTGGCGAAATTCATTTTATAAACAATAGCTCATGAAGATGCTATGTGTAGTTACAATGGCAATGAATCAGAAAGCATTGAATGTCAAACTGAATGCTATTTGGCCTGCTCCTCAAGTACACAAGTGTGGGTGTGGGAGATGGAGAGAATGCACTCTATTTGTGCCAGTGCATGTGTTCTTTCCAAACCCTAATCTTGAATATATTAATTTGAAGTTTACTGAACACATAAAAATTGCTACAGGTATGTAATCATTATTCCATTTCTTTTTTCAGCCTATTTCATTTTCGAACCAAAGTTTTTCATTCTAAATTTTGGAAGTTTATTAAGAGTCTTTTAACAGAGTACAGCATTGGTGCTTTCTGGATAATTAGGGACATTGTGAATGCTCTGACCACATGATTCAACTTCAGCTCAGTTTCATAATTCTTGGCCAAAGTATTGAGTCCATGCCCATTAATTTTGGAGTGATCTGAGACCTTTAAGTAAACACTTTAATGAAGAGTAAAATATAAAATACAGTGCATTGGGCACAATTATAAATGTAATTTTGATCTTGTTTCTATTATGAATTTCTGTGAATCCTGTTGGTAGCCAAATTATGCAATTTCAGAGAGATAAACTCACTGGAATACCAGCTGCTGTGTGAAATAATGACAGCCTTTAACATTGAACATCCTGTCACAGTAACAACTTCAAGGACTAAGATAAAAGCAAAATACAGCAGATGTTGAAATCTGAAATAAAAACAAAGTGCTGGAAAATCTCAGGTCTGACAGCATCAAGCCAACGTTGGGTCATCCTGACTCGCCAAAGTTTCGAGTCAGGATGACCCAAGGGCCATTCTGACTCAAAACGTTGACTTTATTCTCTCTCCATAGATGCTGTCAAACCTGCTGAAATTTTCCAGTGCTTTCTGTTTAACTTCAAGTGCTAATCGGTTTTCTAAGAAATGTGTGTCCAGTAGGCCAAAATTCAAGTATAATTGTTTGTAACGTTTTCAGCCAAAAACAGATTTGAGAGCGTGCTAAATTCTTAGTAATCCAAGCTAGCTCGCCAGAAAATAGTCACTGCGGCTGCCTCGCACTATCTAGTAACTGACCTGATGTGTGGTTACACAAGTGCCAAGTTCTGTCATAATGACAGCAAACACCTGTTCTTTGGAATGTGATTGAAACAGCAATCTTCCTTATCCACATGCCTTAAGTGTCAGTGTACAGCTCCTTTCCTGTGCTATTCTGATCTTCTGGATCATTCATTAAGAGTGAATGGAA